>NC_091436.1:144789477-145389477 GCF_964237555.1 Oryctolagus cuniculus | reverse complement strand
GGTGAAAATTTTTCCTGGAAAAAATATTTACAGATTCTAAACTGAAATTAGAGCTCTCATGGAGAAGAAGGTCTGGGAGCTAAAAATCGAGGCTGAAAGTGCATAGTGGTGAATAGCGAGCAGTGAGAAAAGCAGATTACTTCCACAGGAGTGTAAGGGTGACAGCAGCAGCACTGAGGCCATGCACTCTGCCTTCTGGGCTAACACTCAGAGGCATGCACTACCTGGCCTTCTTACTCTGACGTTGTACTTCCTCTTGTAAGTGAACACACACACGCAAACACTCACACTGAAGCCAACATTGAATTTATCATCAATGAATGTTTCAGAATAAACCTTGGGGCTACCAGGTCTTCAAAGAAACCACATGAGGTTGCCAGATGAAAGACAAGATGCCCAGTTAAATAAGACTTTCAGATAAATAATGCATATTTTTAAAGTATAAGTATGTACCAAATACCGCACACAAAATATTTCATGTCATATTTGGGATGTACTTGTACTAAAAAATTACTTGTTTATCTGAATGTCAAATATAAGAATCCTATAGTTTTATCTGGTAAATCTGACAACCATGGAATTGTGAAGTAATCAAGAGATCTGCAAATACTACACAAATATAATAAAAGCTCTTGAAAAAAAGAAGGAAAAAAATCATCTATGCCTTCTCGTTCTACCTTCCTGGGAAAGCAGAGCGTAACTGTTTTTTACTTCCTCTGCAAAGGGGATAAAGGGACTGTTGTATGTTATCACTTTAGAGCATATTAATACTACACACACACAAACAATTTTGCTTTTCTTTATCCACAATAAAAATATTTTTTCAATTTTTTTTTTAAAGGAAAAAGAACCTAGTTCGGCAGTAATACAGGCAAGGGCTATAAACAATAATCAAATGAAAAGATGACTATTTCACCCATATACAGTAAATTTTAAAATAATCACAGATCACTAAACTATGGTAGTCCAACATTCTTAAGCACACAATAAAATCTTAAACTCACTTGCTCACACATTAGCGCTACTGGGTTGTTAATACAGCCATTGACAATCTGGGGTCCTCTTCCCACTGTGACACCTTTGAAAGATTTATCATCCCACACTCGGCCTCCAATTCTGTCTTTGGCTTCCAGGACAGTCACCTGAAAAGAAAACCAGGGCAGCTAAATAGTACAGATAGTCATAGCAGACACATTGATATAAAAATGTAGAAGGACACTGTTCAATAACCTCCAGATTTAGTTGATTTATTCGACTTCTACAGAAACAATGTTAAACAGAAGGCAGTGGGAACCGAAGCCAAAGCAAATGTTCCAAACAAACAACCAGAGAAGACAAGTTTAGTGCAACAGCTAAGATGCTGATCAGGTTGCACCACGTTGGAGGACCCAGCTGGAGTTCTGGCTCCCTTGTTTCTGATGCAACTTCCTGCTGGTGCGTGCAGTGGGAGGCAGAAGATGACGCCTCAAGTGCTTGGGTTCCTGCCACCCACAAGGGAGACCTGCATTGGGTTGTGGGCTCCTGGCTTAAGATGCCTCAGCCTGCCTCAGCCCTGGCTGTTGTAGGCAGCAGAAGGAAGATTCTCTCTCTCTCTTTCACTTGCTCTTTCTGCCTTTCAGATAAAATGAAAATGAAATTTTTAACAGTGTTAACAGACAATCAATCCAGAATCTAGCCTAAGAGACGTGAGCAGTCCGCTGAGGAACCCCTCAAATTGGCTCCTTTCAGATAATATCTGATGAACTAACACATAAAGCACACCTTGAAAGCTTTTACTACATAGTATTCCAAAAATTGAGACACAATTAAAAACTAGGTTAAGGAGGTGATTTCTGTGATGAAATACCTATGAATATGGCAAAATTCCATCAGCATTGCAAATAGGCCTAACTTCCATACGACACAACTATTATTTTAAAAAAGAGCAAGCCGGCGCCGCGGCTCACTAGCTACTCCTCTGCCTCGCGGCGCCGGCACACCGGGTTCTAGTCCCCGGTGGGGGCGCCAGATTCTGTCCCGGTTGCCCCTCTTCCAGGCCAGCTCTCTGCTGTGGCCCGGGAGTGCAGTGGAGGATGGTCCAAGTGCTTGGGCCCTGCACCCCATGGGAGACCAGGAAAAGCACCTGGCTCCTGGCTCCTGCCATCGGATCAGCGCGGTGCGCCGGCTGCAGCGTGCCGGCCGTGGCAGCCATTGGAGGGTGAACCAACGGCAAAAAGGAGGACCTTTCTCTCTGTCTCTCTCTCTCTCACTGTCCACTCTGCCTGTCAAAAAAAAAAAAAAAAAAAAAAAAAAAAAAAGCATGTACCGCTCTGTGCAGGCCTGACCAGGTTGGTCCCACACTTAGGGTCTTTTGTCTCCAAAAATTTAACACCAGTGGGGCCGGCGCTGTGGCTCACTAGGCTAATCCTCCGCCTGCGGCGCCGGCACACCGGTTTCTGTCCCGGTTGCTCCTCTTCCAGGCCAGCTCTCTGCTGTGGCCCGGGAGTGCAGTGGAGGATGGCCCAGGTGCTTGGGCCCTGTACCCCATGGGAGACCAGGATAAGCACCTGGCTCCTGGCTTCGGATCAGCGCGGTGCGCCAGCCTCAGTGGCCACTGGCGGTGAACCAACGGAAAAAGGAAGACCTTTCTCTGTCTCTCTCTCACTGTCCACTCTGCCTGTCTAAAAATAAAAAAAAAAAAAAAATTTAACACCAGTGGCAGGACAGCTGCTCTCCAGTGGACAGGCAGGTCTTGCCGGCAGTCCCGGGATTCAAAGTGCCACACTGCCCTGGGCTGCCTTGGACGTATGAGAGTGCTACTCACTGCAAGGTCAGTCCTTTCATTTCTGGATCCCTCAAAGCACTACTTCACATTGTTTACGGTGTTCCGACTTGGCATCCCTCAGATTCCCCAGAGGAATCTATTTCACACCCGTGAGCCGGGTGGGGCTGGTCTGCTGGGGATCTGCCTCATCAGAGGCAGAGGCGAAGGGGAGAGTCAGAGGGGTCCTGGACGTTCTTTCTCAGGCTAATTCCACACCTTGTCAAACCAAAAATGTTACGATTTATAGTTCTACCCTCTGTCTCTGACTGCAGTTTTACACAAAATCATCTATTCCTAGCTTCTTTTGGAAGACTGATTAAAAAAAATCTTCCCTAGACTTTAGGTAACTATTAATAACCTTCCTGTAATATTAACTGTAGGATTCTCAAGTAAAACACAAAAAAACAAACTGTGGCCCTAATATCTAAAGCTGAAATATCTGCAGAAAATATTTCAAAATGTAAGCACATTTCCTATAAATCCAACTCTGTTTCTTTTGTGGGCTATATAGGTAACCCAAGACAAGGCTACCATTCCATCAACAGGAAACCTCTTGCACAAACTCTTTTCAATTTTTATAGTCTCTAAAAAATCATCTCGCACAGAAGATAGTGTGGAAAAAACGTGTCAGGGCAAACATTTGGCTCAGTAGTTAAACTGCCTCTTGGGACACCGGCATCTCACATGGGAGTGCCTGGCTCATGTGAGCACCTACTCTCCAATCTAGCTTCCTGGCTGTTACAACTCTGGGAGGCAGGAGGTGATGTCTCAAGTAGCTGGATCTCTGACACCTGGTTCTCAGACCAATTCTGGGCTCCTGGCTTTGGCCTGGGCCAGACCCAAAATGTTGCAGGTATTTGGGGAGTGACCCAGTGGACAGAAAGGAGATCTGTCTCTCTGTCTCTCTCATTGTCTCTCCGCCTTTCACATAAAAAATGAAAATAAATTTTAAAAAATAGTGTCATTTCTTTTAGCCAGATAGAAAATAATGAAAAGATTAATTCTACTTAATTTATACCTTGGGCTTCAGTGACAACCAACATCCTAATAAAATAAGTAGTTTTTGCAAAAGGAGAAAGATGTTAAGACCTACCAAATCACAGGAGTCTAAATTTGAATGAATTTAATGATAGACCCTGAATCACTAAAATTGTGTTGATACTGTCTACTCTAATTTTGAACTGAAACAAGGGAACAGTATGTTATTCTATCCCATCTTGGGGAAATAAGTTACCTTAAAAAGGTACAGCACTTTAAAACTCGAAAAAATTCAGGGGCTGCAAGTGTGGTGTAGCAGGTTAGGATGCTTGTGATAATGGCATCCCACATTAGACTGCCAGTTCAGGAACCAGCTACTCTGCTTCCAATCCAGTTGCCTGCTAATGTGCCTGTGAAGGCAGCGGATGATGGCCCAAGCACGTAGGCCCCTGCACCCATGTGGGAGACCAGGATGGAGTTCTTGGCTTCTGGCTTTGGCCTACCACAGCCCTGGCTATTGCAGACATTTGGGGAGTGAACAAGTGGATGAAGATATCTCTGTCTCTCAAGCAAAGGGTCTCCTTTTATAGAATAAGACTCAAAGGGTGTCCCTGATTTGCCTAAGTGGATCAAACAGGCTATTTCAGAAACTTTTACACAGGAGATGGTGAATTCCAAACTACTGTTGGGCTTCCCCAGTCATTTCTGTTTGTTACTAACAACAGTGAAGAGCTTCTGCCTCTAGTTAGTATTTCCTCTGACTTGCTCATTAGAGTCTAAAACTGGGTCTTCAAAAAGTTTACGGGAAATGCATATTATGTTTTTTGTTGTTTTTTCAAATTTAATTTTTTAAAAGATTTTATATATTTGAAAGGTATAGATACAGAAAGAGAGTGAAAGAGACATAGAGATATCTATTTTCCAATCACTGGTTCACTCTTCAAATGGCTACACTGCTGGGGATGGCCAAGGCCAAAGTCAGGATCCAAGTTTCATTCAGTACTCCCAAGTAGGAGCAGGGGCCCAAGGACTTGGGCCATCTTCCATGTTTTCCCAGGTGCACTAGCAGGGAGCTGGACTGGAAGTGGAGCAGCCAGTGCCCATATGGGTGAATGCTGGCATTGCAGGTGGTGACTTAACTCATTATGCCACAACACTGATCCTGAAAATGCATATTATGAAAAAACTGTATGGGTTTCAAACCTTTTTTCTTTTAAATATGTATTTAATTTGTATAGGCAGAGTTAGAGAGAGAGAGAGAGACAGACAGACAGACAGAGACAGAGACAGAGAGAGAGCTCCCATCCCCTGGTTTACTTACCAAATGGCCACAACGGCTGGGGCTGGGCCAGGCCAAAGCCAGGAGCCAGGAGCCAGGAGCTTCTTACAGGTTTCCCACGTGGGTGCAGAGGCCCAAGCACTTGGGCCTTCTTCCGCTGCTTTCTCAGGTGCATTAGCAGGGGGCTGCATTGGAAGTGGAGCAGCCAGGACGCGAACCAGCACCCACATGGGATGCCGGCACCGCGGGTGATGGCTTAACCTACTACCTGACATTGTTGGCCCTGGGTTTCAAACTTTTTGCAGCCAAATAAACTTATCTTTTAATTCCATTTTTCATGAACTTTTTGAAGTAGTCTTGTATTTTTCCTCTACTTTTCCTTATTAAATCAATTTCAAAGGATCTAGTGTAAAGACATTTTTCTTTTTTTATTATTTTAATTTTATTATTTTATTATTTTTTATTTTTGACAGGCAAGAGTTAGACAGTGAGAGAGAGGGAGAGGGAGAGAGACAGAGACAGAGTTATAGACAGAGAGAGACAGAGAGAAAGGTCTTCCTTCCATTGGTTAACTCCCCTAATGGCCGCTATGGCCAGCGCTGCGCCAATCCAAAGCCAGGAGCCGGGTACTTTCTCCCAGTCTCCCATGTGGGTGCAGGGACCCAAGCACTTGGGCCATCCTCCACTGCTCTCCCGGGCCACAGCAAAGCACTGGACTGGAAGAGGAGCAACTGGGACTAGTACCCAGTGCCCCAACCGGGACTAGAACTCGGGGTGTGGGTGCCACAGGTGGAGGATTAGCCAAATGAGCCACGGCGCCGGCCAATGTAAAGACATTTTTCACTAAAATCAGAACTCATTTCTAAGTCTTGGAAAATTTAGACCCACAAAGCAGTTAACCATCTGATTCCACCTACATATTCCAAAAAATCTTACCTTAATTCCAAAGTTATGCAGTTGCCTAGCAGCTGCTAATCCTGCTGGACCAGCCCCGATTATGATGACAGATTTCTTTAAAAAGAAAAGAAAAAAAATTCTGAGGACAGCAATGATAACAATGTTCTGTTTCAGTTGTTCTAGAAGGTACTAACTGCCAAGCAACAAGAGTTTGTATTTTCCTCATGTCCCTAGAAAGGAATTTTCCTAAAGAATATGGTGGTACTTGTCTTTTGTAATCTCTTCTCCTTTTTCTACAGTCTGGAGAAGCAGGGCTTGGGAAAAACACACATTCTACAGAACTCTTGCTTCTGAAGTCTTAGAATGCTAACGTGACTTTCACTCGTGTTAGTAACAGGAATGTACTGGCACTTGTCATGAGTGGTGGCAGGGTTACTGCTAAAACTACAGCCACCTACACTGTGGTAGTCTTTAGGAAGAAGACACTGGTCGGCTCCCACGCTGAGAACGCCTGTGTTGATGAGACCTTTTCTCGTCATAAAATAAAGTATCCTTTCCACTTCCTGAACGCATCGGATGCGCACAAGACCCCGGACGATGATGTGAGGGATGCATTTCTGCGGAGTAAGAGCTTCCTGTGTTTGGAAATGAAACCAAGCTGTTAAAAAAATCTCAAGGAACTCAATTCAGTGGCAAGAAACAAACAACTCAATTAAAAAATGCACAAAGGACTTAAGTACACATCTCTCAGAAGACATACAGTTGGCCTACACATATATGAAAAAATGCTCAATATCACTGATCACTAGGAAAACGCAAATCAAACAGCAATGAGATACCATCTCACTGGTTAGACTGGCTAGTATCAAAAATATGAAGTGTTAACAAGTGCTGGAGAGAATGTGAAGCAAAGGGAACTCTTGCACAGTTGGTCAAAATATAAATCAGTAAACCACACGGAGAACAGTGGAGACACCTAAAAAAATTTTTAAATAGCTGCCAAATGACCCAGGAATCCCACGTTTGAGTATACTCCTGTAACCAAAGGAAACGATACCAGTATGTCAAAGAGACTTGCACCTCCACGTTCATTGTAGCACTAGTCACAATAGCCAAGACATAGCATCAACCCAAGTGTCTTAAAAACTGATGAATGGATAAAGTGTGCTATACACACACAACAGAATAGTATTCAGCCTGAATAAAAAAGTAAAGCTTGACATCTGTGACAACATGGATGAACCTGGAGGACCTTATGTTAAGTAAAATAAGCCAGTCACAGGAAGACAAATATTGCATGATGTCACTTATATGTGGAATCTAAAAAGTTGAACTTATAAAAGTACAAAGTAGGGGCCAGCACTGTGGCATAGCAAGCAAAGCCGCCACCTGCAGTGTTGGCATCCCATATAGGCACTGGTTGGAGTCCTGGCTGCTCTACTTCCAATCCAGCTCTCTGCTATGGCCTGGGAAAGCAGTAGAAGATGGCCCAAGTCCTTGGGTCTCTGCACCTGCATGGGAGGCCCAGAGGAAGCTCCTGGCTCCTGGCTTTGGATCAGCTCAGCTCTGGCCATTGTAGCCAATTGAGGAGTGAACCAGTGGATGGAAGACCTCTCTCTCTCTCTTCCTCTCCTCCTTTCTCTGTATAACTCTTTCAAATAAATAAATAAAATCTTTAAAAAAAAAGAAGCACAGAGTAGAAGGGGTTTCTAGGAGGTTGGCAGAGGGGCAGTGTGGGGGAGATGTTGGTCAAAGGATCAAAATATGTTACAGGCAGACATTTGGCAATCTGTTGTACAAGATGGTGACTACAGTTAATAACAGTATATTCTACCCTTGAAAATCACTGAGAGTAGATTTTAAGTGTTTTCATCATAAAAAATGAAGTAATACAGGTATTGTGTGATTTAGACATTTCACAATGTATACATATTTCAAAACATTGTACACAATAAACAAAATTTTTAATTGTGAATTTAAAAATTAATTTTTAAGGAACAAGGCATTTGGCACAGTGACTGTGATGCCCTTGGGACACTCATATCCCACATCAGAATTCCTGGGTTCAAGTACTGCCTTCAGTTCTGATTCCAGCTTCGTGCAGTGCACACCCTGGGAGGAAGCAATAGTTGGTTCCTCAAGTGGTTTGGTTCCCTACACCTGTGAGGGAGACCCAGCTGGAGTTACTGGATCCTGGCTGTTGTAGGTATTTGGGGAATGAGCCAGAGAATGGAAAAAAAAAAATATCTGTTACTCTAATAAATAAATTTAAAAAACTTTTAAAAATTGACATTCCTACTCTGCTCTCCCATCTCAGTCTACCTTCACCCCTTCCCAGTGAGTGCCGTGTGATGCCTGTAACATTCACTCAGCCCCAACAGGGAGAACATCACAGGACTTGGCTGACTGAGGGAGCAGAGGTGAATAAAGCTGAACCCCTGCTGTCAGGGGTTTCTAATCCGATCTTTGGTGCTCTGTTCTCCCTTCTAGCATTATCACTGGACCCCTGTGGACTGAACCTTGCACCCAACTCTTACTCACTAGACACTTGCACTCTGACTAAATATGGTCTGAAGTGGTGGCTTTCCTCATATAGGTCAAGCATCCCTAGTACGAAAATCCACAATCTAAACGGATTTGGGGGATCCTCAATCAGTAAAGTCTATGCAATATTCCAAAATCTGAAAACAAACAAACAAAAACCCCAAAATAGCCCAAATCCAAAACACTCCTGGTCCCAAGAACTTCAGGTAAGGGATAATCAACCTGCATGCAGTTGTCACACTTGGGAAGTGCTACTATCAGGTAGTGGAAAGAACCAGGGATGACACTAGACACTGTGCCTTGCATGGGACAGCCCTCACCACCTCAAGAATGAGCCACCCTACACGACAGTGCTGAGGCTGAGGAATCCCATCCCAGGTCAGGCAGCTCCTCTCCATCAGCAAGGCACCTGATCTGTATGCCCAGCTGACACACCCAACTTACTTTACAGTTCGTGTACCACAGCGCAAGGATGAGGTTTCTCAAAGCCAGGTACATGGTGGGGTCTCGGGAATACTCTGGAAACTCATAGAGCTCGTCTAGTTCCATCACATCTGGCCGCACACACAGGGCTTTGCCACATTCATTGGGCTGGTAGAAAGGCTGGAAGTACCGGTTCATGCCTGGAACTGATAAGTGACACAAACAGGCAGCTCCTGCAAGCAGAACTTCCAAACCCCAGAGAATTAAAACAGCAAAAACAAGCTCAAAATGATAGGCTGGCTTGCATCACTATCCTACACCAGCATTTCTGCTTCTTCCAGCCAGATGGACAAAATACACATGAATTAAACATATATTTTCCCCATTCTTTGTTCACAAATTATTCATAATTTTAACTGGCATAAAACAGAAATTTTCTGAAATTCTTAGCTGTGCTAAATAAGACATCAAACTTACCACTTTAACCATTTTTGAGTATATTCACAGTGTTGCACCACCAATCTCCAAAACTCAATCATCTTAAAATTACTTACATTCTACACTTACTGAACACCCACCCCTTGTGGCAATATCTTTTAAAAGCAACTTTTGTTTTTTCTGATTAAAAAATGGATAGCTTCACACGTAAACCCAACCCCTGATGATGTCCAAATGGTGGGATGACATTTAAGGTAGACTCTATTCTTACATCGGCTTCTATAAATACAGAATATTCATATAAGAGATTTTTTATGAAGTGGGGAAATGCTAAAAAAAAAGTACAGCTTTCTGTTCTTTTTAAAAGTTACAATCTTATGAACATTTTCCTATGTCATTAAACATGACTTCAATACTGTAATAATTTCTTATTTATCCATTCCACTATTATTAGTGCATTTGAATTGTAATCGATTATTTCATTATTTTAAAACATAAATTTACCAAAACAAAAGTTCTTTGCACTTACTTTTGATAATTAATTTACGATAAATTTCTGGAAACAGCACCACTGGGTCAAAAGTTATTTATTTGAAAGCTTTTGCTGCCAAACTGTCCTTCCTCAATGTACATGCCCTCCAATAATATTTGAGTGCTTGTTTCATGATGCCTTCATTAACACTGAGAATTACCATTTGGGTTTTCATTTTTGCCACAAGTACATTTTATGAGGGCCTAATATTATTAGTGAAAAACCTTAAGGTAACCCAACAATGTAAAAATCTATTTGCATCATCAAAAATGCAGTTTGTTCATGTACAAGCAGAATTTCCAGAATTCTTGCTTCTACACCAAGAGTTCTGATGACAAATCTTAAAGATTCCCTTAAAGTCAACAGTCAGCAACATGCCCACTCCAACCTGAAGCTCTGAATGTTTTTGAGTAGAACATTTTGCTGGGATGACCAATGACACTTCATTAGAAAAGAAAGGCAAAAGAAATAAAGAAAAAGACGGCTGACAGAGTTCAAAACGTTTTTTTTTTGGGAAGCAGGAGTTCGTGTTATCATTAAATTACATGGCTATTCAACTTTCACTAAACTTACTCATTAAACCCTGTAGAGAATCCATGGCTTTCCCAAACTATGGAGGGAAAATGAACTACACAGGATGCACCAGTAATGTGACTGACCCACAGCACAGTCATCCCTCAGTGTCTGAAAGACACCAAAACGCAGTGTGCGTGCACGTCACCCACATACCGTAATCATCTCTGTATTAGTGATAACACCTACCACGTGTAAATACTACATAAACAGTTGTTGTACTTTATTATTTAGGACATAATGACAACAAAAAAGTCTGGGGGCCAGCGCTGTGGCTCAGCAAGTTAAGCCACTGCTTGCAATGCCAGCCATTCTTATCAATGCCAATTCGAGCCTTAGTTACTCTGATTCCCATCCAGTTCCCTGCTAATGTACCTGGGAAGGCTGCAGATGATGGCCCAAGTGAAAGAGGATGGAAGATTTCCCTCTCTCCCTCTCTCCCTCCCTCTCTCTCCCTGCAACTCTTTAACTTGCCTTTTAAGTCAATAAATACATTTTTAAAAAAGATTTATTTATTTGAAATGCAGAGAAAGAGAGAAGGAGAGAGCGAGCAAGCGAAAGATCTTCCATCTGCTGATTCACTCCCCAAATGGCCACAATGGCCAGACTGGGCCAGGCCAAAGCCAGGAGCTTCTTCCGCATCTCCCATGTGAATGCAGGGGCCCAAGCACTTGGGCCATCTTCTGCTGCTTTCCCAGGTGCATTAGCAGGGAGCTGGATTAAAAGTGGAGCAGCCAGGACTCAAACCAGCACCCATGAGACACTGGCACTGCAGGAGGAGGCCTAACTTTCTACGCCACAGTGCCGGCCCCAATAAATAAATCTTTAAAAATAGAAAAAAATCTGCACATGTTCAATACAGATACAATTTTCTTCCCTTAGTATTTCTGATACTTGGTTGAGTCTCCTGATGGAAACTGCACAGAGGGCTGACTGTACAACCAAATGCATGAAACAAGGAGGTACTTTACATCATGTGTCACATACCCTGGAAGAGAACTTAGGCCTTTTGCTCCTCATACATATCAGGTAGTGGGCACAGCAGGGAATGGATGGAAAGCGAGGGCACTGGGCAGGGCTCTCACCAAGTGCAGAGGGGGCCGCCTTGGCGTGCTCCAGCTTCCCGGGGCTGGTGGCAGCGGCGGCACGGTTGGTGCTGGTACAGGAGGGGCTCATGCCAACGCAGTCAGGGTAGTAGGCAGAAAGCAAGGGTGCTGCCACGCTGTCTTTCAGCAAAGGAGGTAGGATGAGCATGGAGTACCACCAATGGTTGGAGACTTCCGACACTCTCTGAAATGGGCCGAGCAGAAGAGGGCAGTGGCAGATGAGAGACATACATGCAAGTCTCGCCAGGGACAGATGATCTGCTTCATCTCCTCCGTCGTTAATCCTTCTCCTCTGCCTCTCTCCCCACTCTTACTTAACAATTCTTAACCAGAGTTCTGTACACAGACTTAGGAATAAAAATGGTTGAGGATACCTGGGGCAAATGGTTGCCGGGCAGAATTCTTTTCTACATAGACCAGGCGCCTCCACCTCCTCCCCCAGAGCCCACCAACACCAGGTCAGTCTTAAGGCTGAGCCCACTTATGACACTGAAAGCTAAGACTTAAGTCTGACATGGAAAATTTCTTTTTACAATGGTAATCATGTTTACCTAGCCCCCTCTTTTTACTTAGAAGATCAAGGTAGCTGCAATTGAGAAAATAACAATTCTAAGTAGCAGTCAAGTATTACTGCTTTTTGTCAAAGCCCACTAAAAGGGAAAAGTAGTCTACAATCATCAAAATAAGATGCCAAGAGGCCAGCACTATGGCACAGTGGGTTAAGCCACTTCTTGAGACACTAGCATCCCTTATCAGAGCACGGTTCAAGTCCAGGATACTCCATTTCCAATCCAGCTTCACACTGATGCACCTGGGAAGGCAGCAAAAGACACCTAAGTACTTGGGCCCTGGCTACCCATGTAGGAGACCCAAATGGAGTTCCTGGCTCCTGGCCTCAGCCTGACCCAGTGCTGGCTATTGCAGCTATCTGGGAGTGAACCAGTGGTTGGAAAATTTCTCTTTGTCTCTCCCTCTGATGCTCTTTCTGCCTTTCAAATACATAAAAAAAAAGATGCCAAATGTAGGGGACTGCACAAAATCAGCTGCTATGAGCCTTCAAATGTGCAATTACATGCCAGAGTTGACGGAACGCATGGAGTCACTGGATCAGCACAACCCCACAATGACTGACCACTGCAATGAAAATGAAACTGACACAGCTGGTAAGGCAACACTGCCAACAAGTCCTACATCCTACAGCTTTCCAAACACAACTTTAAACTTACGCTCCATGAATTCTAAGAATTTGACTCAAGAGGATCTACTGCTCTTGGATCCTCTATTGCTAGTTCTCCAGGTTCCAAGAAAATTCCATTTGTCATCAAGCAGCGGTTTGGACCTTGAAGCCTACAATGTGGATCCAGCTTAGAGACACATTCTGTTTGGCCTTCAGATTGTCCAGTACAGATCTGGAGCAGGTGCAGTTCAGTTTAGTAGGAGTCTGTACACTCCTCAGCTGCTTCCCACTCACTTGGCCTGCCAGTCTCTGAGGGCATTCAGTCTGGCAGCTTTGCTCTCAAGGTCTGTTTTGGGTTTGCCTATTCTTGAACAGCCACAAAGAAAGGGGAGCTCCAGCTCCTTCCCCAACACATCAGGTCTGCCTCTACCAACCCCTTCTCAGCTCAGTACTAGGAAGTATTCAAGTCATGACACTCTGGCTGGACCGTGCAGAGAGCAGAATGCTGGTGCCTTAAAAATGCAAACCAGGGGCCAGCATTGTAAGTAAGTAATAAATAAAAGTAAATAAATAATATAAATAAGTAGATAGGTAGATAAAAAAAAAAAACCAAAACCAAAAAAAAAAAAAATCACAAACACAAGCTTTCCTATTCTCTTCTATTTCCTAGGTCATGCAGCTGGGTGTACAAATGAAGAGGCCCCGCCACCTCTCCACGTCTCCCCAGTCTTTGTCCCCCTAGAAGCCCATCTGAGGGTGCTGCACCCCAGCCTCTGCATTGGCTGTGACTAGTAACCACACTTGCTCTTGCTGGTCTCTAATCCTGGACACCTGGCTGTAATTCTGTCAATACACCATCAGAAATGTCAGCCTCATCTCTAACACATATACCAGAGAAGAAATGGTAATTTATACAATCACTGGGCTTAAACAGCATGTCCCCAAAATTCATCTCCACCTGGAACTTCAGAACATGACCTAGAGCCGGCAATGAGTCTATGAGCCAGCGCTAACGACTGACAACTGCTGGCAACCCCTAGAAGCTGGAGGGAGCACAGGAGGAGCCTCTTCTCAAGGCTCTGTCAACACCTTGATTCCAGAATGGTGACAGAGCACAGTTCTGGTCAAGCTGTCCAGTTTGTGGTAACTTGTTATAGCGGTTTCAGGAAACTAACATACCCACTCAAAATTTATAAATGGCTTTAGGGGCCAGCTGTGTCACACAACAGGTTAAGCTGCTGCTTATAACTCTGGCATCCCATATTGGTGTGCCTGTTTTAAGTCCTGGCTACTCCACTTCTGATCCAGCTCCCTGCTAATGTGCTGGGAAGGCAGTGGATGACAACTCAACGCTTGGGCCCCTGCCACCTATGTGGTAGACCAAGATTGAGCTCCCAGCTCCGGGATTTAGCCTGGCCCAGCCCAGGCTGTTGTGGCCATTTGGGAAGTGAACCAGCAGATGGAAGATTTCTCTCTCTGCCTCTCCCTCTCTTGGTCACTCTGCCTTTCAAATAATAAACAAATAAATCTTTAAAAAAAAGAAAACTTTTAAAAGTGACACTAGAATCCATAGAAATAAAAAAGGGTAAGGTAGACAATTAGGGTTATAAATCTTCATCTGATAACTATTTTTTAACTGAATGCAAAAAAAAAATTATCTGGCAGATGGAATTCAGGGATGCCAGTAAATATTTTTCAGTTCTTGCATCCCATAAATATGGCCTCTGTCCGATAGCTCAAATTCTTCAGGGTTCAAAATGGTCTCAACATCGAAGGACAGATGGGTAAGGTGCTTATAACTGCATTTAAAGTTATTTTTCCTTTCTTGCTATACTCCCATATCTGCACAAAATTCAGAAATTATTTTGGCCATTGCATTATTATGGGAATGTTTGAGGGTATAAACTTATTTAAAATCTCTCTCTCTAAATCAATCTATTACATATATAAAGCACACCTATTTCATACCTCTTTGCAACTGAATGGATTTAAAATCAATTTGCATATTAGTTCTTCCTCTGCCTGAAAATCCACTGTAGTCCCCAAGTTTTAGACATCTAGAACCTCAAATTACCAATCCCAAATAACTGAAATCAGAATGACTCAGGATTCTTAGAATTTTAGAAACCCAGAATTTTAAAAATTATTTTTTAAAAAGATTTATATTTGTTTATTTGAAAGGCAGAGTGACAGAGAGAAGAGGGAGACAGAGATCCTCCATCCACTGGTTCATTCCCCAAATGTCCACAACACGCCAAGCTGAAGCCAGGAGCCTGGAGCTTCCTCCAGGTCTCCCAAGTAGGTTCAGGGACGCAAGCACTTGGGCCATCTGCTGCTGCTTTCCCAAGCACATTAGCAGGGAGCTGGATTGGAAGTGGAGCAGCCAGGACTTGAATCAGCACCCTTACAGGATGCTGGCATAGAAGGTAGCTCAATATGCCACAACACTGGTCCCCAAAAATTGTTTCTCAGACAGCCAACGGATCTGGTTCCATGTCATACTTGGAGAGCACTGTTTCACGAAGACACAAAATGAGACGCACACAGCTCTTTCACTGGAGACGCTGCCTGCCCAACCATATCTGGGTGTGGATAGCACACAGCAGTTACACTAAGGTCAGAAGGCACAGGAACACACCTGCAGCTGAATCCAGGCCAAGACAATAACATTATGGCCCTTTTGTTCTTTTCCTCCAAGAGTCAAATGGAGAAACAGTCACAAAATCACCCTTGAAATACAAGTGTGGCAAGTGTGAGCCCAGCAGCAGTATCTTCCTTATTTCATTTTAATACAAAGCCAAGGAACTTTGTCTTTTTGTAAGGTTTAGGATGAGATCACCTATAATAGCACTATTCTAGTATTTTCCTAATACAGTTACTGTTATGGATTAAACAGGACTTGGGTCCCCAAACCCTTGCAGATATTTAAACTGTGAAGTCTTATGTTAATGATTGATAGATTCAGAATGCAGACTCGAACTAACTGGGACCTTTGAGAGGTGGGCCTGGTTGGAAGTCTTTAAAGTCATCAGGGGCTTGCCTTCAGAAGACTGTTCTCACAAGTGGGCTGGTTTAGACTCACTTCTCTCTGCTTCCTGGCTCACTATGCAATCTGTTTCTCTGCACCTACTCCACCAGGGCCAGCCTTCCCTAGACAGCAAGCTAAATGGGGCCACCCAATTCTGAACTGTGAACCTCCAAACTACAAAATGAAATAAACCTTCTTCTTCCCAAGAAGCCCCTCAGGAACTTCAATTAAAGTAACAAAGAGCTAACAGTTACCATTTTAGATTATAAAGTTTTTGACTAGCAACCAAATGGAGAGAGACTCATAGAACTGTTCCTGTGGAGGCCCGCGCTGTGGCACAGCAGGTTAAAGCCCTGGCCGGAGGCGCCGGTGTCCCATATGGGTGCTGGTTCTAGTCCCAGCTGCTCCTCTTCCAATCCAGCTCTCTGCTATGGCCTGGGAAAGCAGCAGAGGATGGCCCAAGTCCTTGGGCCCCTGCACCCACGCGGAAGACCCGGAGGAAGCTCCTGGCCCCTGGCTTCGGACTGGCGAGCTCCAGCCATTGCAACTATCTGTGCAGTGAACCATCGGATGGAAGACCTCCCTCTCTGTCTCTACCTCTCTCTGTAACTCTGTCTTTCAAATAAATCAAATAAATCTTAAAAAAAAAAAAACAAAACAAAACTGTGAGAGTACTCACTAGATCCTCAGGAAGGGAACAATGGTCTGAGGCCTCTGGCTGCAAGAGAAAACAAACTATTAATCAGGTTTACTTATAAAATAATCATGAATGTCAAATTACCTTTAAGAAATTTTCCCTTTTCACCTCTTAAATTGGCAAAGACAAAAGTCCAATGAGGGGACAGCACTGTGGCGTAGCAGGATGTCAGTACCCCATGTGTGCACTGCAGTCCCAGCTGCTCCACTTCCAACCCAGCTCCCCGCTAATGCACTTGGGAAAGTAGCAGCAGATGACCCAAGTGCTTGGGTCCCCTCTCACCCACATGGGAGACCTGGATGAAGCTCCTGGCTTTGGCCACTGCAGCCATTTGGGGAGAGAACCAGTGGATGGAAACTCTCTCTTTCCCACCCTCCCTCCAACTCTGACTTTCAAATACATACTTTAAAAAACGTCCGATGAAACACTGTATAAGTGAGGATGTGAAACAGATACTGAAATATAAATAACAACTGTGGAGAGCAAGTTGGCAAAGTATAAATATTTTAAATGCATATAATTTGGGATTATTGTGCATCATGGAAGATGTGCATAAAATATGTCCAGCAATTCTAACCTTGATATTATTTTCTGGAAAGTCCCTTGTACACCAGTACCAACAGAAGTACACACCCAAAAGTCCATCAACACCCATCATATCATATTTAGATAATGGCAATGAGAATAAACAAACTATAGCCACACACTGCCACACCCACTACAGCTCACAAACACACTGCTGAGCAAAAACAGTCCTATCATCCTGCAAGGGCTCCACTTACAGAGTTCAAAAGCAAGCAGGGGAATCCATAGGCCTGGATGACCCGAGTAAGCAGTCACTTTAGGGGAGCAAGGATGGAGATTGTGACTGACAGCGGATACAAGAGGGCGTCCGGGGGCTGGTCAGTGTTCGATTCCTTGGGAGCCAGCCAAATAGGTGCTTTGTGAAAATTCACTGAGCAATGCATTTTGACTTATGTATTTTCTGTTTGAATGCTATGTTTCATTTTCTGTTTAATGTTGTTTAAATAACTAAAGATTGCCCTACTTTATGGCCTAGCAAGTCTATTCTTTAGAACATATTCCAAAGAATCTTTCACAAGAGTACTCACAGAAGTACTGTATGTAACAGCCAAAAACTAGAAACATCCCCCATCCATGAATATGAGAATATATACAAGTGTACTTCAAAAAGTTCATGGGAAAATGGAATTAAAAGAGAATTTTGATACAAAAGATATTTTTGAAACTCATGCACAGTTTTTTCATAATATGCATTACACAAAGTTTTTGAAGATTCCTCCTACACTGAGGTAGATTCACACAATATACATAAATCGGGAGCTTTAGGCATCAGCATGGATGCATATCCACAAACTCAATAATGGGTTGGGTATTTGCCTAGTGCCATGTTTCTATATCGCAGTGCCTTGGATTGAGTCCCAGTTCTGCTCCTTACCCTAGTTTCCTGCTAAAACAGACCTGGGGAGTCAGCAGATAATGGTTCACCTAATTGGGTCCCTGCCACCTACAAGGGAGACCTGAACCGAATTCCTGGCTCTTAGCTTTGACCTGGATCAGTCCCAACCATTACAGGTATTTGGAGAGTAAACCAGAGGATGGGAGCTCTGTCTGTCTTAATCTCTCTCTCTGCTCCTCAATAAAACCTTAAACCTCAATACTGAGTAAAAAGTAAAGTTACAAAGGAATACAAGAAATATGGTATAATTTATAACCGGCTCCAAAAGATGCAAAACCTAACATGCTTGACCTTTCAGAAATACATGTTAACTCTGGAACAAAAGGCAAAGAAATAATATGAGGTGCAGAGCTTGCAGGGGACAGAGTGGAAGATGACCACTGAGGAACACTGGGAAGCACAAAACCACAGCAATGCTAGCTCCTCAGTCTGGGAAATGAAGCCCTGCCCCAGAGGCAGGCCCCTCCCATTTTTTCCTCTTCTCCCATTCAGAGAGCCCTCTACCCTGAAAGGTGAGTTTCAGAATCAACTGAAGGAGTTTAGATCAGGTCTTACCAATTCCAAGACAATGGTCCCAGGCTCAAATCTGTGGTTTCCATTCCTCTGTCCCAAATCACCAACAGCAAAAATAAAAGAGGGGATACCACCACAGAGCCCAGGGACAATTTTAAAAGGAAGACAAAGGAACAATGTGAACAACCTAAATTTACAAAGTAGATAAAAATGACAAGTTCCTTGAAGAGCACAACCTCCCAAAATGGAAAGAAGTCACAAACCACCTAAATAGCCAAATATCTATTAAATAAATTCAATCTATCATTTTCCTCTCAATATTTATTTGTTTGAGAAAGACAGAGATCTCCTATGTGCTGGTTCACTCCCTAAATGACCACAAAAGTCAAGGACAGAGCGAGGAGTCGGGGACTCAATCCAGGTCCCTCACGTAGCTGGCAGGGACCCAACCACTTGAGCCATCACCTCTACTCCCAGGGAATGCACTGGCAGGAAGCTGCAGCCAGGATACAGACATGAGAAACAAATCTAGGCACTCCCATGTGGGAAGTGGGAACCTTAATTGTTAAGCTAAACACTAGCTCCTGAAGCTACAATTTTTACATTTCTTAGAAAGAAAACTACTGGCCCAAATTGCTTAACTAGTGGAGTTAAACAAACACTAAAAAAGAACTAATACCAACCTCGAACAACAAACTTTACCTAAATGGAAAGGACTGTATACTTTACTCAATTTTTATGAAGCTAGCAGAACCTGACAAGGATATTAGAAAAGGAGAAAGTGAGGGACGGCATCCACCGTGAGCACAGACGCCGAAGTCCTGAGCAGACGGAAGCAGAGAGAAAGTATACATACCAAGGACACGTGGGATTGTTTCCAGGCACACGACATTGTTTTAACACTCCAAAATCAGTACATATCACCAGAATAGCAGATTAAAGGAGAAAAACAACATGATCACCACAAAAGATGCAGAAAAAAGAATTTGACAAAATTCAACATCCATTCACAATTCACAAAGTTCTCAACCAACATGGAAAAGCATGAAACTTCAGTAGGATAAAGGGTGCCTACAAAAAACCACAGGCACACTACACCTGATGAATACTGAAACCCTTACTCCTGTGGTCAGGAGTAGGTAAGGGTGTCTGTTTCCACCACAGCTTCCCAGCACTTTCACTGTGGTCCTGCCCAAGGTCACAGGACAAGAAAGTGCAAAGAGGAAAAAAATAAAACTCTTCTTAAAAAATACTGATTTATTTGAAAGGCAGAGTTAGAGAGAAGGAGAGACAGACACAGGGAGATAAAGAGAGGATCTTCATTCCACTGGTTCACTCCCCAGTGGAGACAACAGCTAGGACTGGGACAAGCCAAAGCCAGGAGCCTGGAACTCCACTCAGATCTCCCAAGTGAGTACAGGGGCCCAATTACTTGGGCCAGTTTCTACTGCTTTCCCAGGTGCATTAGCAGGGAGACAGATTGGAAGTGGAGTAGCAGGAACTCAAACCAGTGCTTATATGGGATGCCTCAGGTATGGTTTTGATATAAAGATCACTCTGAGTCACAGGTCTATAAACCTTTAAAACATGCCTTCCATAAGCATGTAATAAAATGCATTTTTTGAAGCTCTAATAGGATAAATGAATCATTTAGAGATTACTGTGGGGCTGGTGCTGTGGCATAGCAGGTAAAGCCACTGCCTCCACTGCCGGCATCCCATGTTCTACTTCCAATCCAGCACTCTGCTATGGCCTGGGAAAGCAGTAAAAGATGGCCCAAGTCCCTGGACCCATGCACCCACGTGAGAGACCCAGAAGAAGCTCCTGGCTTCGGATCAGTGCAGCTCTGGCCATTGTGGCCAGGCCATAGCAGAGAGCTAGATTGGAAGAAGAT
Organism: Oryctolagus cuniculus; assembly: GCF_964237555.1. NCBI lineage: Eukaryota > Metazoa > Chordata > Mammalia > Lagomorpha > Leporidae > Oryctolagus > Oryctolagus cuniculus. The sequence continues at coordinate 145,369,115 of NC_091436.1, read as the reverse complement.
CAGCTGGGATTCAAACCAGCACCCACATGGGATGCTGGTGCTGCAGGCAGAGGCTTAGCCCATTACACCACAGCATCAGCTCCTCCAATCATTCTTTAAAAGGGAAATACTTGACCTAAAAAAGTATGTTACTGGTAATGATTATATATCTTTGTCAATATACTACAAACCACTGAAATGTATATATTAAAAAGGTAAATTTTACAATGATTCCTAATGTAACATATTCCATAGAGAAGCAACACTTGTGTACATCAACAGCTTTAACATATTAAAGTCATTACATGTTTTTTATTTTTATTTATTTAGTTTTAAAAGATTTATTTATTTGAAAGTCAGAGTTACAGAGACAGAGACAGAGGGAGAGAGAGGGAGGGAGGGGGTAGGAGGAGGGAGATATCTTCCATCCACTGGTTTACTCCCCCAGATAGCCGCAATGGCCAAGACTAGGCCAGGCAGAAGCCAGGATCCAGGAGCTTCATCTGGGTCTCCCCTGTGGGCAGCAGGGGCCCAAGTATTTGGGCCATACCCCACTGCTTTTTCCAGACCCTTAGCAGGGAGCTGGATTGAAAGTGGAGCAGCTCTAGGACACAAACTAGAGCCTAAATGGGATGCCCGTGCCCATCTGGAATTCCCGTGTCACATGCCGACCCCCAGTTACACATTTTTACACACTGATTGCCCAATTTCAGAAAAGACACATTATACCACCTGTGGTTGATTCCGAACCACCAGACACGTCCATGTGCCCTTCTCCCTGACTAACAGCATCCTGCTTTGGTGTTGCAAGAGGCTCAGTAAGAAAACAACTTTGTTCTCACTGTAGTTCACAGCAGCTGTATGATCCCATTCTACTCAGTGAGACATAAATGGAAATCTACCCTTGGAACTTCCAGGAAAGTGTCCCCAGTAACACAGGGACAGACTTGGCTGACACAACCCTTGGGCCCTTTGCCCTTCCCTTCTTTTCCGCATAGAACTTGGACACAATGGATGGCAGTATAGCAACTACACTGTGGCTTTAAGGATGCAGAACAAAACTAAAGGTAGCTTGACTAGAAACCAGAAGGAGATTCCTTGGGCAGATACGCTGATCTATTTCCGAACTCCTTAGAATAAAAGTGAAATTCCTAACTGGTTAAGTCATTAACTTAGGATTCTGTTACATGTACACCGATACAACCCTGATTAACACAGTAAGTGAAAAATACACACCAATATTATTTTCCGAAAAATTGCTAATTCAAAAGAAAAACCAACAGATCATACCTTGACAGCAGTATTTGGCTTCATACCACATCGGTAAGTCTTCGCTATCTGTGGTGTAAGCTGGATTTCCTTGGTAAGTTGCCTCCATTTTCTACACTCAGGTTTTGTACACTGAACCTAGATGAGAAGGAGTAAGTCAAGACCAACAAATTGTCGAAGGGTAGGTGTTGTGGCACAGCAGGTTAAGCCGCTGCTTGGGATGTCCACATTCAATATCAGAGTGTTTGTTTGAATCATGGTTACCCCACTTCAAGGACAGCTTCTTGCTAATACATCCTGGAGGCAGCAGATGATGGCTCAAGTACCTGAGCCCCTTCTAACAATGTGGGAGACTCCCTTGGAAGTTCCAAGTTCCTGGCTTTGGCCTGGTCCAGTCCTGGCCATTGCAGGCATTTGGGGAGTGAACTAGTGGATTGATGCACTCTCACTTCTCTCACCCCTTTTCCCTCTCCCTCTGTCACTTTGGCTTTGCAGTAAGTAAAGACTTTTTTTTTTTTTAATTGGCTATTTCTCTACTATACAGCAGTCAAAAACAATGAAATCCGGTCATTTGCAACAAGATGGAGGAATCTGGAAAACATTATGCTGAGTGAATTAAGCCAGTCCCAAAGGGACAAATATCATGTTCTCCCTGATCGGCGACAACTAACTGAGCACCAAAAAGGGAAAATGTTGAAGTGAAATGGACACTATGAGAAACAGTGACTTGATCAGCGCTTGTCCTGACTGTTGATGTACAATGTAATACTTTATCCATTTTAGTATTTTTTCTTTGTTTTGTTCTAGTACTATTGGTTGAAATCTGTAATTAACACACAATTATTCTTAGGTGTTTAAATTTTAACTGAAAAGTGATCCCTGTTAAATATAACAGTGGGAATAAGAGAGGGAGGAGATGTACAATTTGGGACATGCTCAATTGGACTTGCCCCAAATGGTGGAGTTAGAATCATGCCAGGGGATTCCAATACAATCCCATCATGGTGGCATGTACCAATGCCATCTCACTAGTCCAAGTGATCAATTTCAGTTCACAATTGATCACACTGATAGGTCTAAGAGTCAAAGGGATCACACAAACAAGACTAGTGTCTGCTAATACTAACTGATAGAATCAAAAAGGGAGAGAACGATCCATCAGGGGAAGCAGGATACACAGCAGACTCATAGAATGGCAGATGTCCTAAATAGCACTCTGGCCTCAGAATCAGCCCTTAAGGCATTTGGATATGGCTGAAGAGCCCATGAGAGTATTTTAGGCATGGAAAGCCAAGACACTCTGGCAAAAACAAAACAAAACAAAACAAAACAAAACCTAAATGAAAGATCTCTGCAAGTGAGATCCCAGTGGAAAGAACGGGGCCATCAAAGAAGGAGGTACCTTTCTCTAAAGGGAGGAGAGAACTTCAACTTTGACTATGACCCTGTTGGAATAAGATTGAAGTCGGTGAACTCAAAAGTCTTCCATAGCCTTGGCAACTCATGACTAGAGCCTAGGGAGATTACTGACGCCATAAACAAGAGTGTCAAATTGTTAAGTCAACAACAGGAGTCACTGTGTACTTACTTCTCATGTGGGATCTGTCCTTAATGTGCTGTCCAATGTGAAGTAATGCTATAACTAGTACTGAAACAGTATTTTACACTTTGTGTTTCTGTGTGGGTGCAAACTGATTAAATCTTTACTTAATATATACTAAATCGATCTTCTGTATATAAAGATAATTGAAAATGAATATTGATGTGAATGAAATGGGAGAGGGAGTGGGAGATGGGAGGGGTGTGAGTGGGAGGGAAATTATGGGGGGGGGAGCCATTGTAATCCATAAACTGCACTTTGGAAATTTATATTTACTAAATAAAAAAAATTGGCTAATTCTCAATTGCCATTTCTATTCTCTACCACTATACTCTATTGTGTGATTTAACCAATTTGGGCAATCTTGAATATTCTTTCCTCTCTCCTGCATTATGACTACCTATACAACCCACTTAGAAGAAAACAGCATAGATAAATCTTTATTACCCCTCCTTTGTAAATGGATTCTGAGCTACTACACTAAAAGTACCAGGATGGGAAAAATATAAACTGATCATCATCAAAATTTAAAACTTTTCTACATCAAGGATGCCATTGAAGTAGAAAGATAACATATAGGAGAACATACTTACAAATCACAGATAAGAAAAGGGTTTAGTGTCTAGAACATACAAAGAACTTGTATAACTCAATAAGAGGAAGACAACGCAATTTAAAAATGGGTAAAGGACTTGAACAGACACTTCCCCAAAGAAGATACCCAATGGCCAACAGGCACATGAAAAGATGTGTTAGCCACTGGGGAAATGCAAATCAAAACCACAATGAGATACCACTTCACACCCACTAGGGTGACTAGCATCAAAAAACAAATCAAGAGTTGGGTAAGGATGTGCAGAAACCTGAACTTTCACATCCTGCCTTTGGGGATGAAAAATGGTGCAGCAGCCACGGAAGTTTGGAGGTCCCTCAAAAAGTTCAACATTGAATTCTCATGACCCACAGCAATTCTGTTCCTAGATATACAGCCAAAGAATTGCTAACAGATATTCAAACACACAGATGAATATGAATGTTCAAAGTAGCACTCTTCAACTATTCACAACTGCTAAAAGATGGAAATGATCCAAATGTCTATCAAACAATGAATGGGTGAACAGATTGTGGCATATCCACAAAACGGAGTATCACTCCAAGAAAGAATGAAGTGTTGGGGCCAGCACTGTAGTGTAGCGGGTAAAGCTGCCGCTTGCAGGGCCGGCATCCCACATGGGCACCAGTTCAAGTCCCGGCTGCTCTACTTCCGATCCAGCTCTCTGCTGTGGCCTGAGAAAGCAGTAGAAGATGGACCAAGTTCTTGGGCTCCTGCTCTCACGTGGGAGACCCAGAAGAGGCCCCTGGATTCGGATCTGCTCAGCTCTGGCCGCTGCAGCCAACTGAGGAGTGAACCAGCAGATGGAAGACCTCTCATTCCCTTTCTGCCTCTCGTTCTCTCTCTGTAACTCTGACTTTCAAATAAATAAATAAATCTTTTAAAAAAAAGAATAAAGTGCCAACACATGGGACAGCAAAGAGAAGCCTCAAAACCATTACACTAAATGAAGAGGTCACATGCTGCATGACTCCACTGATGTGAAACATTCAAAAGAGGTAAATCTACACAGATAGAAAGGAGATGAGCAGCTGCAACGGATGAAGGGAGGGAGGACTTGGAGTGACTGCTTAATGGGCTAAAGACTTCCTTTGTGGATGATGCAACAGGAATCAGAGGGTGTAGTTGCAAAATGCAGTGATTATACTAAATGCTATGAAACTGTACACTTTAAAATGGTTAATTATACGTTTCATGAATTTCACTTCAACCAAAAACATTTAAGTGTCTACAGAGCAGCTCAGAATAACCTGTACTTTTAAAAATCAAACCACTATTAAATTGTGCTAATTTATACAGTATGTGCAATCATTAAAATATATTTTCAAAGAACAGTTAAAGGGAAAAAAAATTTAAAATAATTTTAAATGCCTAAAAGTTATAAAAATTTATATCCAAAGCATGATATTAAACCTAAGATCTATACATAAAACAGAAAATTATGCTTAAAGAAATTAAAAAAAATAAAGAATGAAAAACAGCTAAACCATACTTAGCCATGGCTATCACCAGCAGGTGAGTCTTTAGTTTCTTTACAACAGAGAACTTGTAAAAAGTTCATGGAAAATGTATGTTATGAAAATTAGGCACAGATCTAAACTTTTTTTACAACAAAATACATTTTTAAAGACTTATTTGAGAGGCAGAGTCACAGACAAGAGAGGGAGAGACAAAGAAAGGGGTATTCCATCTGCTGGTTCACTTGCCAAACGGCCCCAATGGCTGGAGCTGGGCCAATCCAAAGCCATGAGTTTCTTTCTGGTCTCCCACATGGGTACAGAGGCCCAAGCACTTGGGCCATCTTCCACTGCTTTCCTAGACCAACAGCAGGGAGTTGGATCAGAAGTGGAACCCCTCTGGGATGCCAGCACTACAGGCAGAGGCTTAACCTTCTACGCCACAGCACTGGCCCCTACACTTATCTGTCAATTGCATTTTTCCATGACTATTTTAAAGTATTTTCATATTGAGTTATTTATGCATCTTATAAATACAAAAATAGCATTTCCTTTAAGAGTCATAGAAAGAATAATAAATATAATGAAAGAATGGCTTCCAAAACCAGTTTTTTCAATTGCTCCTCTTAATTGCAGAGGCACAGGTGCATCACAGAAACAGAGCACCATCCTTCTTACCCAGTAGGGGAGTTGCTGATCGGCCATGAAAGCTTTGGGGCTAGGTTCTGTTTTGCCATTGCTAGTCCATATTTTTTTCCATGTAGTATATTTGTCATATCCATCCTTATGGCTGAAAAACAGCAAAAATAAATATATCAAGTAACAAGTTAATCAGGTTTTCAGAACAGGAGGCAGGTTAGTACTTCTGTATAAAGGACTGAACTACCCTAGTTATGGCAGAGGGGCAGTGATTATGGTACCCATGAAACAGGCTGTCAGAAGAATAGTTTTATCAGTTCTAGTATCTAAATCCTAAGGCAGCCTCCTTTAGAAAAGTTACACCAATATATGAAATTAAGTACAATCACAAAATGCTCAACTGCAAGCAGAGAAGACAGAAAAAGAAGAGAAAAAGAGAAAAATGTATCATATAAAGAACAGTTACCAAAGTGATATATTTTAATCCAGTGATACCAATGAGCACTTATAAAACATGAATAGGGCAAACATTTGGCACAGTGGTTAAGGTACCACTCGGAATGCAACATCCCATATGGGAGTGCCTTGGCTGGAGTTCCAGCTCTGCATCTGAATCTGGCTTCCTGCTAATGCAGCACCGTGGGAGGCAGCAAGGTGATGGCTCAAGAGGTAGGAGCCCTGCAACCCACATGCAAGAATCAACACTGAGTTCCTAGCTCCTTGCCTCGGTCTGCTGCTGTACTGCAGACATCTGAGGACTGAACCAGCGAATACAAGGTCTCTTTCAGTCACTCTGTTTTTCAAGTTAAAATTTAAAAAAAAAAAAAAACAAAAAACAAAAACCATGAATAGTGGAGGTGGCATCATGGCACAGCAGGTTAAGCTGCTGCCTGAAATGCTGGCATCCCATTGGTGCTGGTTTGAGTACCATTTTTCCACTTTCAATTCAGCCTCTTGCTAATGCACCTGGGAAAGCAGAAGATGACCCAACTGCATGAAACCCCACCACCCAAGTGGGAGGGGCTAGAATTCTAGGCTCCTGGCTTAGGCCTGGTCCAGTCCTGGCCATTGCAACATCTAGGCAATAAACCAGCAGATGGAAGATCTCTTTCTGTATATCTTCTGGAAGATCTCTTTTCTGCCTTTCCAATAAATAAACAATCTTCTTAAAAAAATAAATAGTATAGGGGCCAGTGCTGTGATATAGTGGGTAAAGCTGCCGCCTACAGTGCCAGCATCCCATATGGTAGCTGGTTCGAGACCCGGCTGCTCCACTTCCAATCTAGCTCTCTGATGTGGCCTGGGAAAGCAGTGGAAGATGGCCCAAGTCTTTGGACCCCTCCGTTCACATGGGAGTCTTGGAGGAAGCTCCTGGCTCCCGGCTTCAGATAGGCCCAGCTCCAGCCGTTGCAGCCATTTGGGGAGTGAACCACTGGGTGGAAGATCTGTCTCTCTCTCTCTCTCTCTACCTCTCCCTCTCTGTAACTCCACCTTTCAAATAAATAAATAAATCTTAAAAAAAAATGGATAGTATAAAGACATAAATCAGACTGTCAGCTGGATTTTAAAAACTGTATGTTGTATACAAGGAAACAATTCTAAATACAAAAGTTCAAAGTTAAAAGTAAAGAAATGGAGAAAGGTATACCATGCTAACACTAAGAAAAAGATAGTTGTAGCAGCCATATTAATTTGAACCAGAGGCATTATCAGGATATAACAAGGACAAGGCATATTATATATTACATAAAGGGATAAGTTTTCAGATATAATAATAATGCTAGATGTGCAATGCAATTAACAACAGAGATTTAAAATACAGGAGTTAAAAACTTATAGAACAGAAAGGAAAATACATATACAGTACAGTTCAGTACAATTGGAGACTTCGAGAGACAATTAAATGGCATATTTAAGACACTTCCTTTAGTAACTGAAAGATCAAGTAGGAAACGAAAGGAGAATATATTAAGACCCAAACAGCACTATCAATCAACTTGATATAGCTGACATTTATAGACTGTTCCATCTGACAACAGCAGAACACACATTTTTCTCCACTTCAGATGGGAATACCAAGATAAACTACATTATAGATCATGAAGCAACCTCAACAAATTTTTTTAAAAAGATTTATTTATTTATTTGACAGGCAGAGTAACAGAGATGCAGAGGCAGAGGCAGAGAGAGAGGGAGGGAGAGAGGGAGAGAGAGAGAGAGAGAGGGAGAGAGGGAGAGAGGGAGAGAGAGGGAGAGAGAGGGAGAGAGAGAGAGAGAGAGAGAGGTCTTCCATCTGCCAGCTCATTCCCCAAATGGCCTCAATGGCCAGAGCTGGGCCAATCTGAAGCCAGGAGCCTCCTCTGGGTCTCCCACATGGGTGCAGGGGCCCAAGCATTTGGCCATTTTCCACTGCTTTCCCATGCACACCAGCAGGGAGCTGGATCAAAAGTGGAGCAGCCAGGACTAGAACTGGCAGCCATATGGAATGCCAGCTCTGCAGATGGAGGCTTTACTCACTATGCCAGCCCTGACTCCAACAAATTTAAAACACAGCAATCATACATAGTATATTCTCAACCATTACAGAATTAAACTACAAATAAATAACAGGAAACTTATATAGATGTCTCAGGTATTTGGGAATTAAACAACTTACTTCTAAATAGGTCTAAGAGGGAGATTCAAAGGAAATTTAAAAATATTTTGAATTGCATGTCAGTGAAAATAAACATTATCAAAATTTGTGGAATAGAGCAAAACCTGTGCTTGGATGGAAATTTATAGCATTAAATGTACTTATTGGGAAAGAAGAAAGATCTATGATTAATAGCATCAGCTTCCCATTTGGGGAACTAGAGAAGAGAAATTTAAGCATAAACAGAAGAAAGTCATTAATCAAAATTAGAGAATAAATCAATGAAATTGAAACTACTGGGGGCCGGCACTGTGGCACAGTGGGTTAACGCCCTGGCCTAAAGCGCCAGCATCCCATTTGGGTGCTGGTTCTAGTCCCAGCTGTTCCTCTTCTGATCCAGCTCTCTGCTATGGCCTGGGAAAGCAGTAGAAGATGGCCCCTAGTCTTTGGGCCCCTGCACCCACATGGGAGACCTGGAAGAAGCTCCTGGCTCCTGGCTTCGGATCAGCACAGCTCCAGCCGTTGTAGCCAACTGGAGAGTGAACCAGTGGATCGAAGTCCTCTCTCTCTCTCTGCCTTTCCTCTCTCTGTGTAACTCTTTCAAATAAATAAATCAATCTTAAAAAAAAATTGAAACTATTAAAACAGAAGCAGTGGGGCCAGTGCTATGGCACAGTGGGCTATGCCTCTGCCTGCAGCACTACATCCCATATGGGAGCTGATACAAGTCCTGGCTGCTCCTCTTCTGATCCAGCTCTTTGCTGGCCTGGGAAATCAGTGGAAGATGGCCCAAATGCTTGGGCCCCTGCACTCATGCAGGAGACTCAGAAGAGGCTACTGGTTTCGGATTGGCCTAGCCCTGGTCATTGCAGCCATCTGGGGAGTGAACCGGTGGATGAGAGAACTTTCTCTGTCTCTCCCTCTGTCTGTGACTCTATCCCTCAAATAAATAAATTAAAAACAAAAAACAACAACAAAACAAACAGAAGCAACAGCTCCAAGAATTTCTAGAACTTGCATGCACAGAATTACTGTCTCATGGCAGACATTTTTTGAGCCCTAAGTTTAACCACACACACCTACCAAGAATAGCATCAAAGTTCTGGTCAACGACATACTCATCACAGGCTCACTGAAAGAGTCTGATAATCCAGTAAGCCTGGAGGCCAAGCCTTAACCCTCTGGTCCACTCCACTGCCCCACCACTGTTCCCTCCACCATGGAAATCACAAACAATTAATGAACAAACCTTCTGTAGTAATGGTCAAAGCATTCATTACAGAAATGTTCCCCACATGAGAGGTGATACCATCGGGACGTGTAGCCATTTTTTGCACATCTGCAAATAACAAAACATGTAGCTTTGGTAAAGAATAAACATTTCTATCATTTCCACTTAAGACTTTTGATGACCACGAGCTAACAGGGAAATCTGGAACGCACAACTGGTAAACAATACAGGCTGAATACCCTCATTCAGTATGCTTGGGACCAGAAGTACCTCAGTATTGGATTTTTTAATATCATATTATACACAATGAGATATATTGAGGATAGGACCCAGGTCTCAACCAAAATGAGTGTGATCTTCCCCATTAGGCTAGGTGTTTTGGGGGAGCACTAAGCAGGGCGTGGTATGCACAGAACATCCTGGCAGTATCTCTATTAGATGACGTACAGTATTTATATATATCTTTGGAAAAATCACCTCCAAGAATGATGTTCCCAGAGAATGGTCTCCTGGGGAGAAATACGAGACCTACACACACTCTCTCAACCAACCTTTCAGAAGCACTTGCAAAGCACACAGGACACGCTGCTGTGCAGCCGGCCTTTTCACATTTCCTGTACTTCTTCTCTGACCCACCATCTTCATCCTCTTCTGCTGTCTCTGTTGCTTTCTTCTTTGCCTATAGGAGAACCAGCTAATACTAAAATTTTGCCAGAATGACCAGGGGTAAAGGCAGTGGAAGGTTTATAATTGAAATCATGTCCACGTTGTAAGTACTAAATGAGAAGGTCCATCCTGTAGAGAGAGACAGGCAATACACCAATCCTTTGCTATGCAAATAATTCACTAACTTAGTAGAGACACAGATATAGCACTTTAAGAGTAGGTATCTGAGGGGCTGGCACGGTGGCATAGTGGGTTAAGCCGCCGCCTGCAGTGCCAGCTTCTCTTATGGGCACCGGTTCAAACCTCAGCTGCTCCACTTCCGATCCAGCTCTCTGCTGTGGCCTGGGAAAGCAGTAAAAGACGGCCCAAGTCCTTGGGCCCCTGCACCCATGTGGGAGACCTCTCTCTCTGCCTCTCCTTCTCTGTGTAACTCTTTCAGGTAAATAAATAAACCATAAAGGGGGGGGGGGGCAAGCGCTGTGGCTTACTTGGTTAATCCTCCGCCTGCGGCGCTGGCATCCCATATGGGCGCCGAGTTCTGGTCCTGGTTGCTCCTTTTCCAGTCCAGCTCTCTGCTGTGGCCTGGGAAGGCAGTGGAGGATGGCACAAGTGTTTGGGTCCCTGCACCCTCATGGGAGACCAGGAAGAAGCACCTGACTCCTGGCTTCGGATGGGTGCAGCGCCAGCCTTGGTAGCCATTTGGGGAGTGAACCAATGGAAGAAGACCTTTCTCCCTGTCTCTTCCTCTCTCACTGTCTATAACTCTACCTGTCAAATTTAAAAAAAAAATTTTTTAAAAAGTAGATATCTGAGAACTAAGATCTGTGTGAGCCTTTCTCTGGAAAAAGTGACATCAGTCAAAATAAACAAAAGTCATTCTCAAATCAAAAGAATTTTTTTCTCCACTGAGAGTAGTTACACCCTCTCAGTATCACAGATTAAAAAAATTTCATCATTCAAAATTTTTTTTTAAATAAGACCTACCAAAACCCTCCAATGCCCAACCAACTACAAGCTGACAACCAAAGTCCTACAAACAGCTCCCAAGCCAAGCACATCTGGCCCAGTCTGATATCCTGGATGTAACCTCAGAGATTCTCTGAACATCCTATGCTAATGCATACTCTGTGCCTGTATATTTGCAGGTCTCTTTACCAGATAGGCCACGATTTCTTACATTCTACCACTTACTATATTGTAGTATCACCGTATTGTGGAATTTCTCCACTTGACTACAAGTAACTTGAGGATTGGAATTGTGTTTGTTCACCCCCAATTCTCCAGTCCTGATCATAATAATTCTGTGTGTTCAAAAAAAAGTACATGGAACAAATAAAGGAGTAATACCTGCCTCCCGGAGCTTCTCAAAGGAAGATTATCTGGAGAATGATCAAAAGATGTTCTTTTCTTTGTCCTCCCTCGTGGAGTTGCCATTGTATCAGAAAATCTGCAAAATACAACAAAAAATTAACATTAAATATTAGCACCTGTAGTGTTTTCAGAATTATCAATCAATCTAGCAGGTATGAGCACACCTCTCTGAGCCTCAGCATTCAAATTATAAAGTTGGTATGGGAGGAGTATCCTTTAGACAGAGCAGGAAAATTAAACAACATGACCTATTCAAAGCACCACAACCAGCACGTTCTATTAGATGAACATTGCCTATTAACACTAGACACAATTAAATGAGAAGCACAACACACAAATAACCAAAAAAAAAAATTTACACAGCTTTCTGTAAAATTCAATAAGGAAAACCACCTAGTTTTTGTCTTTTATGTTCCTTTCCATCTTACCATCTTCCTAGGAGTTTCTGAATTTCAATCTCTTGGTATACTTTCAAAGAAAACCACATTTGATTTTAGTGAAACTCAATAAATAAATACCAAAATCTAGATTAAAGCACTGATATCTTTCACTGGTAGAATGTTACGAGGTCTCAAAGCACTCTAATGACAGCATGGTGAAACAAGCATTAAGAACTAAAGTGCACTCTGGCCTCAGAATCAGCCCTTAAGGTATTCAGATCCAGCTAAAAAGCCCATGAGAGTTTCTAAGGCATGGAAAGCCAAGACATTGTGGCAACAACAACAACAAAAAGACCTAATGAAAGATCTCTGTGAGTGAGATCCCAGCGGAAAGAACAAGCCATCAAAGAAAGAAGTACCTTTCTCTGAAGGTAAGAAAGAACTTCCACTTTGATTATGGCCTTGTCTAAATAAGGTCAGAGTCTGTGAACTCAAGAGGCTTCCATAGCCTTGGCAGCTCATGACAAGAGCCTCAGGTGATAACTGACATCATAAATAAGAGTATCAGTTGTTAAATCAACAACAGGGGTCACTGTGCACTTACTCCCCATGTAGGATCTTTGTCCTTAATGTGCTGTACTATGCAAATTAACGGTAAAACTACTATTCAAACAGTAATTTATACTTTGTGTATCTGTGTGGGTGCAAACCGTTGAAATCTTAGTATATACCAAGTTGATCTTCTGTATATAAAGATAATTGAAAATGAATCTTGATGAAGAATGGGATGGGAGAGGGAGTGAGAAATGGGATGGTTGTGGGAGGGAGGGAGGTTATGGGGGGGGGTTCGCTATAATCCAAAAGTTGTACTTTCGAAATTTATGTTTATTAAATAAAAGTTTAAAAAAAAAAGAACTAGAGTGCAGGGGCCAGCACTGTGGCATAGCAGGTAAAGCTGCTGCCTGCAGTGCCGGCATTCCATATGAGCATCTGGCTGCTCCACTTCCCATCCAGCTCCCTGCTAATGCACCTGGGAAAGCAATGGAAAATGGCCCAAGTGCTTGGGCCCCTTCACCCATGTGGGAGACCTGGAAGAAGTTCCTGGCTCTTGACTTCAGATCGGCCCAGTTCTGGCTGTTGCAGCCATTTGAGGAGTGAATCAGCGGATGGAAGACCTCTCTCTCTCTACCTCTGTAACTCTGCCTTTCAAATAAATAAATAAATCTTAAAAAAAAAAAAAAAAAAAAAAAAAGAACTAGCATGTAGGGGGCCAGCACTGTGGCTTAACGGGTTAAGCTGTTGCTGTTACACATTTTCTCCTTCCCAGTATAACAGGCAAGCTATTCCCAACATAAGTTCGGTCTTTTTTTTTTTTTTTTTTTTAAGCTTGCTTTATTTATTTAAGAGGCAGAGTTACATATGGAGAAAGGGAGAGCCAAAGAGACATCTTCATCTTCCATCTGCTGGTTCACTCCCTAAATGGCTGCAACAGCTACAGCTGGGTGAGATGGAAGCCAGGAGCCTCTTCTGGGTCTCCCACGCAGGTGCGGGGGCCCAACCACTTGGCATTCTCTGCAGCTTTCCCAGGCCAACAGCACGGAGCTGGATCAGAAGTGGAGCAGCCAGGACTCGAACTAGCACTCATATGGGATGCTGGAACTGCATTGACCTATTATGCCACAGCACCAGCCCCTATGGGTCAGGAATTCAAAAATGGAAAAGTATAATAAAATGAAAATTCCACACATAAATATTCTTAATCTCCAGGAAAAGATCTGAGGAGCTTGTAATCCTATTGTTTCACATTTCTTTTTTTTTTTTTTTTAAGACAGGCAGAGTGGACAGTGAGAGAGAGAGAGACAGAGAGAAAGGTCTCCTCTGCCATTGGTTCACCTTCCAATGGCCGCCGCAGCCGGCACGCTGCGGCCAGCGCACCGCGCTGATCCGAAGCCAGGAGCCAGGTGCTTCTCCTGGTCTCCCATGGGGTGCAGGGCCCAAAGACTTGGGCCATCCTCCACTGCCCTCCCTGGCCACAGCAGAGAGCTGGCCTGGAAGAGGGACAACCGGGACAGAATCTGGCGCCCTGACCAGGACTAGAACCCGGTGTGCTGGCGCCGCTAGGTGGAGGATTAGCCCATTGAGCCGCGGCGCCGACTTGTTCTAACAACATTTTTTCGGGACATCACATGGAAAAATTTTCAATTCACCAAATACACTGACTCTGCGAGGTCTTGAGATAAATGTTATGTGTAGGGGCTGGTGCTGTGGCACAGCAGATAAAGCTGCCGCCTGCAGCACTGGCATTCCATATGGACACTAGTTCAAGTCCCGGCTGCTCCACTTCTGATCCTGCACTCTACTATGGCCTGGGAATGCAATGGAAGACGGTCCAAGTCCTTGGGCCCCTGCACCTGCGTGGGAGACCCGGAAGAAGCTCCTGGCTCCTGGGATTGGATTGGCACAGTTCCAGCCGTTGCGGCCACCTGGGGAGTAAACCAGAGATGGAAGACCTTCTCTCTCTACCTCTGCTTCTCTGTAACTCTGCCTTTCAAATAAACAATTAAATCTTAAAAAAAAAAAAAGTTATGTGTGATCTTCCTTTGACTTAGCATTCACTTTCTCAGAAACAATACTATGCTAGCTATGAATACAGAAGCCCTGTACATTCTGAAGTGCATTCTAGTACGCATTAAATTGCCATTTGGCTCTACAGCACACATTATTCTGCGAGGTAAAGCTCTCATACCACTAAAATTACAATCTACCTATTAGTATAATTGCACTTAAAGGTGGTTTTCTGCATTTTCAAAAACCTATTCAACCCAACAAACCTCTTCACATATAAATGAGTATACTAATCATTTTATAAATCTTTTTATATGAAATGTATATCCAGTATTATTTTTAAAAACCACAAATACAGTATATCTGGATGCACACATATGTGTAAATATAAAGATCATAGAAAATGCACACTATAAAAAAAAACTAGCATGGATTTCAAACAGTTTATGCACCAAAATAAATTTACTGTTTTAACTCCACTCACTTTTCATGAACTTTTTGAAACCACTTTGTCAATAAAATCATCCTAGATCCATGCTGGTTTGACCCTGTCACTTGAAATGCATGTGTTCAGCTGGCACTGTAGTACAGTAGGTTAAGATGACTATGATGTAAGGATCACACAGCTGCTGGTTCGAGTCCCAGCTGCTCCACTTCCAATACAGCTCTCTGCGCCTGGGAAAGCAGCAGAACAGGGACCAACTGCTTAGACCCCTGCCACCCACACAGAAGAACCTGAGAGTTCCCGGTTCCTGGCTTCCAGCTGGCCCAGCCATTTGGCCGGGCCAGCCGTTGCCGCCATTTGGGAAATGAACCAATGGATGGAAGATCTTTCTCCCTCTGCTTTTAAAATAAATTAAGTCTTTAAAAAAGCACCAAAAAAAAGAAACGCATACATTCCTGAAAACAATCATATAATTTCATCAAATAGTTTCTATACTGGAAAACAAGTATTTAATACAACACATAATATAGGAAGTGGATATGAAAAATGAGCTATAAAAGCCCTCATTATTTTCATCTTTAATTATACAAATGAAGGTCACGTGCCTCTGTCCTTTCTGAGCACTTAATGTTATTCCTATATCTCCACCGTTGCTGGGTCCTTGGTCTTAAAGATAAACACGAAGTTAAAAACATTAAAATTATTGTGTGTTAAACACAATCCTAGAAATCGTGATCAAAGTATCACTAAAACCAACTAGTGTACTGAAAGTGTTTTCATGTTCAACATTATTTGATGAGCATATTTAGTCTTAATTTTAAATTCACCACTTAGGTTGTAATGTGATAAAAAAGAAAAAGGTGAATGTTTTTGTGGTAAATGCAGAGGTGAATGTTGTCAATGCCTAGATCTCTATCTTAATAATCCTCAGCTTTTTTTGAAGCAGCTTATTCAAAATTATTTTTTAAAAGCACTCATTGAATTCATGAAAATATGAATGAAAAGATCTGCAGGTTGGAATAAAAATTTACAGTGGCGTCAGCAGAATTCCTAAAAATAGGGTAAACTACTAGAAACTTCTTCAGAGAACAGACGCAGGTATCTGGGCCACTTAAAATCAGGCAGGATTAGCGCTTTCTTATTCCCACACTGACTAGGTTTTCCGAAATATTGAATTATTCAATATCCAATATCCGGTTCAATAATTCAACCCCTCCGCCCTTGCTGGGAACCTTTTGTTGACTACTTTCTCCGCCTTGATATATTAATTATTGATAATTTTCTCACGTGCTTCCACTTGTCTTTCCGCCCCCAAAATAGATTAAAACACAGAACAAGACCCGCAAAAGCCTTGGGCAGCGCGCGTGTCTCTGTAGGGTTCGGGGAGCCCCCCCGCCCGGCTGCGGCGGCCTGGGGCGGGGGAGTCCCGCACGCGGCTCAGGGAACGCGGGGCCTCTAATCCGCTGGCTTCCGATCAGCGAACCCCGATTTCCCCCGGCGGGGCCTTGCACCTGCCAGCTGCCGGCTGTAACCAGCAGCTGCTCCAGTCGAGCGGCCGTCTCGGGCCAGGCGGCACGGCGGCAGCCGGGCAACGCCGACCCAGCCCACGCGCGGCCGCCGCGCCGAGGTTCCCACCACACCTGCGAGGCCGCCACCCGGTCGGGCGTGGGGCGCAGCGAGGGGCCGCCGCGGCAGGCGCCCCCCACCCCGAGACGAGGGGCGGAGACGGGGCTCCGATCACCCCCTGGGGCCGCAGCCCACCGCTTCCGAGGCAGGGGAGGCCACCTCGCCGGCCAAAGGCTGTCCACGTCCCTTCGGAAGTCGGGCAATCCACAGCCCGGTGCCGGGCTCGCCTCAGAAGAGGTGTGAGGGGCTTGGGGAGACGGCGCTGCTGCGAGAACGCAAACAGCGTGTAGGGGACCCCGTCGCCCCAACATCTCCCTGCACCCCCTTTGAATCGGGGGCGCCCAGGACCAGAGCCCGGTGCACCCGTCCACCTCCCTCCCGGGCGACCCGCGCTGCACCCCGGCCCAGCGGCATTGTGAGGCGCTGTCACCCGCACCCCGCTGCCGCCCCCACGTCGCAATCCCCCACCTCGGAGCGCCAGCGAGGCGGTGCGCGCCTCGCGCTCGGCGAACAGGACCCGCGCCGCGAGCCGCAGCCCAGCTCGGCCGCCGCCACCGCTTCCGCCCCTCTGGCGGCGTGACCCGGAGTGGGAGGAGCCGGCAAGCCCAGGAGGAGGCGGGGCCTTCGCCTTCGCCGGCGCCGCAGCGCTCGCCCCGCCCCCGCCATTTCCGCCGCTGCGCAAAACCTGGAGAGCGGGCGAGTGGGCGGGGCCCGGCTCCGGGGGCGGGGCCCGGCTCCGGGGGGCGGGCTCCGGGCTCCGGGGGCGGGGCCATGCCGCCTGGGCCGGGACAGCAGAGGCCGGCGCCGGGCAGTGGGCAGAAGCCGGCGACTGGACTGTGCTGGCAGTCTCCTGGGACCCTCGTGTGAGCGGTGAGGAGGGGCGGCTCGCGAGGCGTGGGCAGGCCCGGGACGCCATGCCGGGAGTGGGATGGTCTCTCTGACGTCGGGTTCAGGGAGCAGAAGCCGGGACTGGGAGTAAGGGGTTTGGGCAGTGAGTGACGTTTCTGGGACCCCAAAGCCTTGCTGTGATGGTTAAGCAAAGAGGGGCTCTCGGGAATAGTGAGCCGTGCCCTGGGGCGGGGCAGAGCGCGCGCGGCCAGTAGGGGCGTGCAGGTGCAAAAAGCGCGCTCTCCAGGATCAAAAGTCACTGTTCCGCCCCAGGAAAGTTACCACCGAGGCTGGAGCCAAAACTGTTTCTTTGGAAAGGGGAGGGGAGGAGGCCAGACCAACCTGTGGACTTGGGCGATGTAAGGTGCACATCTGAAATTAACATGTATGAGTGGGCATTATTGCGAAATGTACCTGTTCTGATTCTTGTCATTGGCATTTTTATGGTATTATTAAAAAAAACTGTTCTTTCTCCAGAAACGATGTAGGCAGTTGTCAGTGGAGTGCACATGGAGAAGCGGTGACAGCAGCTGAGAAGGGAAACGGTTCTATTCGTGATGTTGATGAGGACAGGCGGCAGTCAGATCTGCTGTTAGGTTTACATGTTTTTCCTCAGTTCCCTTTGTGTGCGTTTTCACATGCAAAAATGAAGTTATGAGAAAACTATTTGGAAACATAAGCTTATGGCATAAAAAGAGGATACTGAATTCACAATATCTACTTTTGCTTCCTTCTGCAATGTCATCGATAACAGAATTTTTTAAGGCATACACCACTGCAATAAGAGGGATGGGCGAGGAGATGCAAGCAATAAGATTTTTGAATCTGGAAAGCAGGTGAACAACTCTAAAAGATTTTGCAAACTTAGGAAAGCTGACAGCTAACCCAGCAATCTGAAAAGCCAGTGAGCAACCCTATTTACGGTATATAATGCCCAAATACTCAGGAATTAGCAGTACCAGGTAACTCCCATAGGTGGAAGGGTGTGGTTGAAACCAGGAGGATTGTTTGAAATTATGGTTCAGAAAAGGCTTAATCTCCAGGTGTTTGTCAGCTTCTTGCAACCAGGCGGCTGCCCCTTGCTACAGCAGTAGGCTTTGGGGGAATTCTCCCCTGGAGAGAGTAAAACAAAGTCTGAACTGGAAAGATGCACTATACAATGTGGACAGGAAGTACCATACTGAAAATATGGGGATTCATTGAACATCGACTGGATGTGACCCTCCCCCACTCCTGTCCCTTTCTCATGTGGGTATAGAACCATGGCCCCAAAGACATAATCCTTAGAACAAGAACTGTAAGAACTCTCTATGCAAAGCCTGACCAGCCCAAAGAAAATAAAGGGAATGACATCTGGTTTTCCAAATGAAATCCACTCACATCATCCTGTAGTGACCCTTATAGGCAGTAAGCCCCACCTGCATTCTCTAGCATTTAATCAGCTTTTGTTCCAACCTGCTCTCAAGGATGACAGGGAACAAAAGTTGCTGAGCCTGTGCAGAGTGCCTCTACTCTGAAAGAGAGACAGAACAAGCCAACAGAAAAGGCGGCTTGTATTAGATCATACAGACAAATCAGAGAATATTAAATCCACGAAGTAAGAGAATGCTATTTAAATAGAGCACCTAAGAACAAAAAGGAGCTCCTGAAAATTAAGGTTAAAAACTAAGGTAATCTGTCAGAAAATAGGGCAAAAAGATGAAGAGATGGAAAATAGAAAAGGTGAGAAATTTACAATAGCCGGTCAAGAGGTTCCACAGACAAGTTCTACAGAACTTACATTATTGGCTGAATGAGTCAAGAATTTTTTCAGAATTATCCATATTTTTTTAAAAGATTGATTTATTTAAAAGGCAGAGTTAAAGAGAGGCAGAGGCAGAGAAAGAGAGAGAGGTCTTCCATCCTCTGGTTCACTCCCCAAATGGCCGCAGCAGCCAGAACTGGGCCGATCCAAAGCCAGGAGCCAGGAGCTTCTTCCAGGTCTCCCATGTGGGTGCAGGGGCCCAAGGACTTAGACCATCTTCTACTGCTTTCCCAGGCCATAGCAGAGAGCTGGATCAGAAGTGGAGCAGTTGGGACTTGAACTGGCGCCCATATGGGATGTTGGTACTGCAGGTGGCAGCTTAACCTGCTACGCCACTGCACCGACCCCTGGAATTATCCAAATTTAAAGGGCTTGACCAAGTGGATGAAAACAGACTATAGAATTGTGAAATTACAAACACTAGAAGCAAAGAAAAGCTTCAAGAGAGAGAAAAAAAATTCCACATGGAAAATATTAGGATCAGCACATCTGAACTTAAACAGTAACTCTGGAAGCTAGAAGACAAAGGAGAAATTCCTTCAAAATTACAAGGGAAAATGATTTCTAATCAAGAATTCTATACTAAGCAAAGCTCTCAATCAAGGATGGGAGGATTTTTGTTTTGTTTAAAGATTTTTATTTATGTGGCCGGCGCAATAAGAGAATGTCTTCACAGGGATTGGGCCCATTGATGGAGGTAAGAGTTGAATTAGCAACAAGTTCATGAAAAATTTATAAATGAGAAAGCAAGAAGGTTATTAATTACAGAATTTAAAAGTTGCATGGAGAAGGAAAACTAATCATAGAATACCATGTGGCTTAGCTATGAATAGCATTTATCTCACCGTAATAATGTGTACTCCAGGAGTCAGTGCTGTGGCATTAGAGGTTAAGCCACTGCCTGCAATGCCAACATCCCATATGGGTGCTGGTTCAAGTCCCGACTGCTCCACTTCTTATCCAGCTCCCTGCTAATGCAGCTGGGAAAGCAGCAGAGGATGACCCAAGTGCCTGGGCCCCTGAACCCTTGTGGGAAACCTGGATGAAGCCTTTGGCTCCTGGTTTCGGCCTGCAGCCATCTGGGGAGTGAGCCAGCTGATGGAGGATTTCTCTCTTTCTGTCTCTACCTCCCTCTCTGTAACTTTGCCTTTCAAAGAAATAAATCTTTTAAAAAATAATATGTACCCTAAATATTTAATAAAAGTATGATATGACTATATTGGAAGCTACAAAATCTGAGATGGGGTGTGTGTGTGTGTGTGTGTGTGTGTGTATTGAGAAGTTAAGAGTACATGCTTATTTTCTATAGATACTATTAGAAATGAAAAATCAAGAAGATGCAAAATAAGTATGGTAATCTGACATTTAGAGGTACATTTCAAGACTTAGCTTAAAGAGTTAAAGGTGGTTGCCTATTGTTGGGAATGGGGATTAGTATTTTATAACAGGTCTGTTGAACTGTTTAAATTATATACATTACAACAAATAAAAATAAGAAGGAAATTTTTAAGACATTTTAAAGTAACACACTAGAAACAATTATAAGCTTACAGAAGTTATACAATGTGAAATACTTGTTTATTTTTAGTCCCCTGCTCTCTAAATCAAGCCCTTTTACACAAATGTTTTGATTTATTTGAAGATCTTTCCTAATGTGTAAGAAAAGATATACTTTTAACACCAGACTCAGTGAAAGATAACTTTTGTAGAGCCTTTTATTGGATGCTGAAATTTTTTAAAGCCATAATGCTAGGATAATAAATTTTCATTTAGTTCATCAATAGAATTGCAGTGTCCTTAAGTGACCACATTGCAAATATTTTCCTTTAAGGCATTGGAGACATCTGCCTGTGAGATAAAAGTGTCTACAGAACTATGGATGACGCAAGGACTTTACTTGATATTAAAGAGTACCCTGATACCGAGGTACAAAAAAACCGAGTACTAACTCTAGAAGAATGGCAAGACAAGTGGGTGAGCCACAAAATTGGCTTTCATCAAGAGCAAGGACACAAGTAAGAATGTTTGGTAAATTCCAGAGAAAATGCTCCATCAGCAACTGACTTTGAAATAGAAGCAATAATATCGGTACACATTACCTGACTGGTTTCAAGATATACATTCTTATCTTTTCGTGTCATAGCATCTATAAATCAAAATGCATCAATGACATGTCATAATTTACTGGAAGTATTTTTTTTCTCTTCCCACCATGTGTAAATGATGGTATGACTTAAAATTGATGGCCTATTAAATTTATGATTTATATGTTTTCTAATTCCCTGTAGCATCTATGTATTGGTCATGCATGTTATGTTATCCACTCAGCCAGGTGAAGCAGTGTGTATGCTTACAGCTCTTTATATTCAGAGTGATGGTGTTCTGACTTTGATGTGTTTAGCTGTTAAAGTATCATCCATATAGGGAAAAGAGAAGCTGAGAGGAATTAATCAGGGAGCTAGGACGGTGAGCAACGTGTTAGTGATAGGGGGCCTGGTAGCAGCAGTAAAGCATGGGGCCAGTGCTGAACAATGTGCTTAGTCCACATCTTCCCGGTTCCAGGCAAACATCCCAGCTCCCTGGGAGATGGCAACTCCTTTTAATCATCATCTTTACATTTGCCCAGCGCTGAGCGGTAGCTGGGGCATCATTGCATAAATGTTGTATGGGTTTTTGCCGTCCTGTGGATGGCCTTAGAAATGCCACATTTCTTCAGAGTGAATTAACTCTGAGATCTAAGCTTTTCAAAACTATTTCTGAGATCTGAGTACATTTAGAGAATTTTCCATTAAAAGAACATTAAAGAGGTTTTGGGTCCTTAGGCTTCCACACCACATCACCAAAAATAAAATAAAAAATAAAATAGCAAGAAAGAGGTAGGTAGGTAGGTAGATAAAATTAATATTTTCTGGAGTAAAATATTTTCTGTTGTGGTATAGTGGGCAAAGCTACCACTTGTGACAGTGGCATCCCATATGGGGTGCCAATTCATGTCACAGCTGTTCCACTTCTGATCCAGCCCCATGCAAATGGCCTAGGAAAACCAGTGAAAGATGGCCTAAGTTCTTAGGCCCCTGCTACCCATCGGGGAGACCCAGATGAAACTTCCGGTTTAGCCCTGCCCATTGCAGCCACTTGGGAAGTGAACCAGTCTCTGTCTCTCCCTCTCTCTGTGTAACTCTTTCAAAAAAATAAATAAAATTTTAAAAAAGAAAGAGAAATTAATATTTTGCAGTCTCATAAGGAAAAAACTTATTATTTATTTGAGAGTTGAGTTGCAGAGAGAGGGAGAAACAGAGAGAAAGGTCCTCTGTCTGCTGGTTCACTCCCCAAATGGCCACAACGGCTGGAGCCAAGCCAATCTGAAGGCAGAAGCCAGGAGTTTCTTCTGGGTCTCTCACGTGGGTGCAGGGGCCCAAGAACTTGGGCCATCTTCCACTGCCTTCCCAGGCCCTTAGCAAAGAGTTGGATTGGAAGAGGAGCAGACGAAACAGGCACCATGGGCGGAGGCTTAGCCTACTGTGCCACAGCACTGGCCCCTATTTTTTTTTTAATTACTAATCAGGAAAGCCCCAGGTGCAAGTCAGATTCACCACTAACTAGCTGTGTGACTGAGCAAGTTACTTCACCTTGGTATTTTTGGTATTGAAATTGGTGATTGTAATAATTGAGGTACCTACTTTTGTTAAGGTCTTGGAGAATATTAAGTAAAATATTGCATGAAAAATACTTAGTATCATATAATTGTATTCCTGGCCTGTTTGTATTGGGCCAATTTGAAAAACAAATAAGCAAAAGCTTTTTTTTTCTTCCCAGGCTACTAAAGAAACATCTGGACGCTTTTCTGAAAGACGAGAGTGGACTGAGGGTGTTTTTTCCTCTTTGTGGAAAAGCAGTCGAGATGAAATGGTACGAGCAGATAAGCATTAACACACTCTATTGTCTTGATGACAGACTCCTTGAATGAATACTTAACAGATTGTAGATTTAAAAATTAGGTTCACAGAAAATGTGAATTTATTTATATATATAGTGATATATATATCAGTGATGGGTCTAATAATTATAAATAATATTTTCAAATAGTAAGCAACCAAGTAGAAACAGACAAGACTCATCTTTCTGAGTAGCATTTCAAAGAAAAAGACTTAGTTTGGAATCAGAGAGGGAGAAAAACCAGCCTTCCCTCTTACATCTACCTCTTTTTGCATGGTTTAGTTCTTGGAGGTGGTTTGGGAATTTAACTAAAATAACTTTTCAGGGGTGGGGAATGTATGGCTCATGAAATCATTCATTCTGGCCCTGCCAAGGCAACCACAGGCAGGACTAGACATTCAGTACATCTATATAGCAGGCTAGTATTTAAGTTGATTATTTTGTGTGGCCCATGAGAGATGTTACTAATATCCAAATGTCCCTTGTCAGAAAAAAGGTTCCCCAACCCTGCTAGAATATTTGAAACGCAGGCAGACAGAAAAGTTCAGCACACAGTTCTACTCAGTCTTCCCCTCCCACTTCGAGAACATAGGAGTTTTTGTTGCCATGAATCACTGTTACAAAACGAGCGATGAAGCAAGTATTCCTCGTAATTCTCTACAAAGAGAATTCACGTCATTCAACAAGCCACTATTACTATGGGTTACCCAAAAGGCACAAATCTGGAAATCCTTTTCTATCAGAATCCTATTACAATCATAAAACATAGTCATAGTCATACCTGCCAAGACATGCATTCATTTGTAAACGTTGAATGTTGACAACTTTGGCCATTAAGCTGGAAAAAAAGGACATATAGGAAAGGTTAATAAATGCAAGATATAGTAACATAAAAATCCTCTGTTGCCTATATGAATATTTTGATCAGAAATGGAATTTTTTAACTTTTATTTAATGAATATAAATTTCCAAAGTACAGCTTATGGATTACAGTGGTTTCCCCCTCCCACCTGTAACCCTCCCCTTTCCCTCTCCCTCTCCCCTTCCATTCACATCAAGATTCATTTTCAGTTCTCTTTATATACAGAAGATCAGTTTAGCATACATTAAGTAAAGATTTCAACAGTTTACACCCATATAGAAACACAAAGTGAAAAATACTGTTTGAGTACTAGTTATAGCATTAAACCACAATGTACAGCACATTAAGGACAGAGATCCTACATGAGGAGTAAGTGCACAGTGACTCCTGTTGTTGACTTCACAAATTGACACTCTTGTTTATGGCATCAGTAATCACCCTAGGCTCTTGTCATGAGTTGCCAAGGCTATGGAAGCCTTTTGAGTTCACCAACTCTGATCATATTTAGACAAGGTCGTAGTCAGAGTGGAAGTTCTCTCCTCCCTTCAGAGAAAGGTACCTCCTTCTTTGATGACCTGCAGAAATGGAATTTTTGCAACCCATGCTCTCTCAATTTGTAGCCAAAAGAATTTGTTGAATGACTAGTATGGCTTAAGATGCATATATGGCCATAAAATTGGGAACATTTAAATATTATTAGACCTATGTCTTCACCAACTCACTGAACTAAGAAAGAAGCTTACTTTGGAAATCACCTACAAGAAAATTATTAACTCTGTAAACAGATTGTGTTACGGAACCATCATAAATGGTAGCAGTTCAATTCCAGCGGGGATTTCAGGTGACATTAGGAAAATGATAGGATTAAATGGCCAGTTAAATGCAACTGTTGAATATTTTACATCTAAAGCCATTTGTAATAAAAAATCTTAGAACTGAGCAACTGTAATTGCTTATAAGTTGTTAAAGAGGAGGATTTTTTATTTATGTACCTATGCATTGACTTCTGTACAAATATCAGATGTGAATAAATATTCTGATTGAAGCGGTTACAATAGGGGCCGGTGCTGTGGCGCAGCGGGTTAACGCCCTGGCCTGAAGTGCCGGCATCCCATATGGACACCAGTTCGAGACCCGGCTGCTCCACTTCTGATCCAGCTCTCTGCTAAGGCCTGGGAAAGCAGAAGATGGCCCAAGCCATCTCTCTCTGTCTCTACCTCTCTGTCTTTCAAATAAAAATAATAATAAACTTTAAAAAAAAAGGAGGTTACAATGAAATGGTTTAAGATATTTATGTTTTCTTGGTTGTTTGGTTTTCATACCAGGCTATAGTAGATTATGCTTTGTCTTTCCGTTTGTTGACTTGGAAACAAAAACATATTGCAGCCAATCTGGATAACTTTTTTTGTAAACATTTTGTAACTTCAAACAGTGGAGAATAAAAAAAGTTCGTTCTATGTAAGCTCACAGATTTCTAAGTAATGCAAAAAGCAAGTTAGTTATTAATGCATTCCACTTTAGAGCCACTGATCTTTCATGCTGTGCTCACCAAGAGTATGTATTCTTAAACAGATACAGTCAGTCCTACTCTGCTTTTGAAAATGTGATTTTTGTTCTAACTGGGTTCATAGGGAACAATGTGAGCATGATTTGAATTTCACATTTTCTTATGCATGATTTTATCTGCAAGAAATATCATGAAAGCAGAAAACTACACTCTGCTGAGCTGTGTACAGATAGAATGCACGCACTTCAGACAGCTCCCAGCTACCTCAGTTTACCTGGGTACTGTGGGGCACTCCTGTTCACGGCTGGTGTTAAACCCCCCATTTGATTCCCTCCTTCCATCACTTCAGAAATTGCAGCCCTCTCAGCACCCACCTCTACAAGCAAACTTCAGGTCTTTTTCGAGTTAAAGTACCACATTTGTAATATTTATATTTCTCATCCATTTAACAGATGTAAACTTATTATAGTTAGGTTTCTGTCATTTTTTCTTTTTAATGTGGCACTGACAAAGAATTTTCATGTTGTGCCCTAACCTCCGTTCTCCTTACCGGCCTTGTATTTCTGTTGCATAAGCCTTTTGTGCACTGTGGTGATTTTTAGGAAGGCAGGCATTGCATTATAGCAGAACTAACCAGCCTTTTATGTAATTTGACATCAGATCACTACTGTGCTTAGGTGCTTGTGGGACTGACACTGACTTCTCTTCAGCCCAGATCCAATGGCTGAATTCTGTAATTACAAAGCTTATTGAGGAAAATATTACTTATTTGCCTAAGGTAATAAAAAATAGGTGAAATAGGTGTCTGCCTGTGGCTCCTTAAAGGTGAACCAAATAAAATGTAAAATTCAGATCCTCAGTCAGTTGTCCCTATCTCGGGTTCTCAGTAGGCAGCGTAGTTAATGGCTGCTGTACTGGACAGCAAAGTTTTAGAGAGCAGCACTGATTGAGGAAAATTGAAAAGCATTTCTTCTAGTACAATTCATTTGTATTAAATCACTGTTTTAAGGTATAATTGTACAAATTTTTAGTTTCTTATTGAGATCATAAAAATCAATTTTCCAGAGTTCCGTCTAACATGAGATTTGAGAGCATATAGATTGGAGCTGGCATTGCAGTACAGTAGGTTAAGCTGCCACTTATGAGCCATCATCCCATATTATAATACAGATTCAAGTCCTGGCTGCTCTGCTTCAGATCCAACTCCCTGCTAACGTGCTTAGGAAGGCAGCAGAAGATGGCTCAAGTACTTGGGCCCTTGCAACCCCCGTGGGAGACCCAAATAGAGTTTCAGGTTCCTGGCTTGAGTCTGGCCCAGACCCAGCTGTTGCAGCCATTTGGGAAGTGAACTAGCAGGTGGGAGATACCTCTTTCACTTTCTCCATCTAGCCACCCCCCCTCCATCCCTCTGCTATTCAAATAAAGAAACAAAACTTTGAAAAAGAAAAAAAAATAGATCCATTTTCTTACATGTCCTGTGAAACTTGTGAACCTGAATTCATAAAAATTCCTTAAAATTCAGGAAAATATTGTTTACTAGATTATTCTCCTTTAGTTAGGACTGCATTTGAAATAAAATTTAAGTGTAAAATGTGGTTTTATGCAGGTTTGCAGACCGAGGACACAGTGTAGTTGGTGTAGAAATCAGTGAACTTGGGATACGGGAATTTTTCTCGGAGCAGAATCTTTCTTACTCAGAAGAACCGATCACTGAAGTTCCTGGAGCCAAAGTCTTTAAGGTCTGATTTGGTTTAGTTACTCATTGTCTCCATACTCCCACAAAAAAGGTTTCCTCAGCCTACGTGATGGAGTTTGCAATATAAGTTTCAGTTGACTTCTCCTGATCATACAAACTGACCTGAACATTTTATGTATCTGTAGGTTACTGGACTTAAAATATAGATGATATGTGTTAGCTAGCTGGCTAAAGAGATGTGTGCATACAAGAGTACTTCCCAAAGTTCATGGACAGTGGAATTAAGAAGTATTTTTATCTTTATGCAAAAGCATTTGGAAATTCATGCATAGTTTTTAATGATATGCATTTCAGTGAACTTGATGCTGACTCCTGTATACATGGCTTTCAAAAAGAAAATCTGCAGTTCACTTCCCCTGAACCTTTAGAGGGGAACGCAGCATCAGCACCACTTACAGCTGGCAGTGGTTGCAGTCTGCGGCCGCAGTGGAGACTCACAGGCACTTTCCCTGCCTGCAGCCCTCTCCGCCCTGGGCTCACCCTCATAGTGCTTCAGTGACCTTCTCTCATCTGCTTATAAACCTGCGTTGGCAACTCATGTTAGGGCAAAACCCAGCAGTCTCCTGTCTCGATGCACCTTCCCATCCTGCCTGCCGCTATCAGCCCAGCTCCGAGACTGCTCAAGTCCATGTCGTGTTAATCCCTCTACAGCGAGCCCCCTTATCCCCCACTATACTGTCAGCCGCCTCTTGTTCAGCCTTTGTTGATGTTCCCAGGCAGGTTCAGACACAGAAACAGAACAGGCCGTTCCCAGTTGGGATGTTTCTCTGTGCCCTCCAGGCTGTGCCCACTGTGGTCAGAGACTGTGTGCAATTCACATCCGTTATCTAGAGTTCAGGGTCAGTGTCCCGTACACTAGGTGCTCAGTAAATCAGTGCTTGAATGGTTGAGAGAAAAGGAGGAAGTCAGCGTAACTGCATTTTTCCTATCTTAAAATACTGGACCATTCTGTCCACCTACCTGGTAATTGATTGACTTGCAGATTTATCTTTAGCAGAATGAGTATGGCAGGATTCTCACTCAAGTAAACACTGCCAGAATTTTAATGAGCTCTGAAATGAGTAATAGCTCAGTGATCCTCAGGGTTTCCCTTTTGGTTTTCTTTTTAGAGTTGACCCAAAAGAATCCCAAACAGGTTTCAAAAGAAAAAAAAAGTACCATTAACATGCGATAAAATGTTTTATTTTAATTATATTCAATTTTCATTTTATCCTGCCATCCTTGTTTTGCTTGGACTTTCTTTTCTTTCCTTGACCATTCATGCACCTCCCAACTAGGCAGAAAGCAATTTTTTTTTTTTGTGGTTTCATTCCAGAGTTCTGCGGGGAATATCTCATTGTACTGTTGCAGCATTTTTGATCTTCCCAGGTAGGACTGTGTACTACGTTTGCACTTTTACAGGCACGAATGTTTGCTACTCAGTGCTGGGGTTTGGGGGGGGGGGGCGGGGGGGCTCACCCCTCCCATCCATTTGTGCAGCATCCACAAGGGCTTGATTTGAGTCTTGGTTCTGCAGTTATTTTTATCACAGCCCAGACAGCTGCACACTTAGTAACTTTGTCCTTGGACGGCTCCCAAACTGCAGAAAACATTATTATGACCCAAGGCAGGTAACACAAATGAATTACAAGGTGCGAAGGAAGGCATGATCGCACCTCCCATAGGTTGTCACACACTGTTCCTTGTTGAGCCCCAGTTGTAACTGAATGAAAAGACTGTGG
This sequence comes from Oryctolagus cuniculus, assembly GCF_964237555.1. Taxonomy (NCBI): domain Eukaryota; kingdom Metazoa; phylum Chordata; class Mammalia; order Lagomorpha; family Leporidae; genus Oryctolagus; species Oryctolagus cuniculus. Next base: position 145,340,165 of record NC_091436.1, on the reverse strand, counting down.
CCACAGGCTCCTAAACATCTCAGGAGCTGGGGGGCCCCCAGGCCTTGTAGACTCCACACAGAGAAACAGACATGAGACTCCCATTTCACCAGTTGGTGAAATACTTGCACATGTCACAGAAAACACTGTGCATTTTGTTAAAAATTTTGAATTTTCATACATAAAATGTTTCATTTCTTTTTCCTTGTGGTAGAGTAAATATCGGGAAATTTGACAGAATTTGGGATAGAGGAGCATTAGTGGCTGTTAATCCAAGCGATCGAAAACGGTAAGTGACTTGGTTTCATTATATTGGTTTTTCTTTTCTGTTTAAGCCTTCATAATTTAGTATGTGTTCTTTTTCTGGGTTTCAGAAAATTAGCTAGGCTGCAGCTAGATTTTGTTGTTTGAGATTTACCAGTTCCAAGTTCCAATAGCTTATTGCATCTGGAATTAAAAGACTAAGACCAGATTTGTCTAAAAAGTGTAGGATTTGTCTATCTACAGGCTCGTGGCTCTGTCCCTTCCAAGCTGTATTACTTGTTCAAGGCTCTCAACTTCTCTAAACCTCCATTTCCTCTTCTGCACAACTGGAATATTTCTACTGACGCCATCGTCACAACCTTTACTAACACTTCATTTGTCAGGCATTGTTTACTATGTTTTAGATAGAATTAACACATTTGATCAACTCAAGATCCTGTGAGGTAGATGCTATGAGGATACGGAGATCAGAGTTAAGCATTAATACCCGGTAGAGCTGAGATCCAAACCCTCAGAGTTTGGCTTCACAGTCCATGCTCCTGGTCACTGCATTGGGCTGCCTCAAAGCATTGTGGGAATCAAAAGAAATGGTATGCACAGGTACTTCAGAAAGTTCACGGAAAAGTGGAACTTTAAAAATGTAAGTTTATTTTGGTGCAAAAAAGTTTGGAAATCCATGCAGAATCTTTTTGTGGTACACGTTTCATGGACTTTGTGAAGAACCCCTTTAAGTGCAGAGATATAACATTTTTACACCAAAATAACCTAACCTGTTCATTCCATTTCCATGAACTTGTGAGGTACGCTTCTGTATGCAGAACAGCTTGTTAACTGTGAAGAACCCTGTAAATACCAGCTAAGACTGTCAGAACACGTGTTGTTGACGTCTTTGGTAACCATCCTTATCATCCCTAGTCTTATTACAAAACGAATTGAAATGATCAGAACACATACTGAGAAAAATGTTATCATAGCTACGTACATCCCCACTCAAATTATACCCCTGACATCCCTGCTGGGCTATAGTGTGTGAATATTGATGTTGTTATACGGACTAACACCTGCTCAAAAAGGCCACAATGCACATTACTGAAGTGAAATTTTTATTTTTTTAAAAAATTATTCCATGAGGAATGCTTGTTACCAAATCTAATCTTAAATTAGACCATGCCACATCTTCTCACCCTGTGTGTTCCTTTGATGGTAGTTCATGCTCCTGTCTGTCCTCTTTCTGTCTCCACTCTTCCTTTATCCCTTTTCTTGAAACTTCTTCTTCCTCATATGCTTAAAGTCATCATTGCCACAGAGACCAACTGTCTTCTGCTGTATACTTGCCCCTTTAACGATCACTTCAGTCCTATTATACTTTCATTCAATTATTCAACAAGTAGTAATGATGCTTCTGTGATGTTCTGGCTATGTCCTGTGTCAGATGGGGAAGAAATAACTGAACACACCATCCCTGGCATTTGCCTTTGTCATTTTCGTATTGCCACTGTCTGCATGGCACTTCTCAGGGAGTATCAGTGTCCTGCATCAACTCTGTGCACATTTGTGTACTAAATCCAGTTGTCTAAGTCTGTAGGTGTTCATCCTCTTCTTTGAGGCTAATCTCTCTGGAGACTTTGGCTTGAGTGGTAAAATCCACAAGGCAGTAGGGCGAGCCTGGACGTCACCAGGTGCAGATGGTGTCGATGGTGTTCAGCTGTTTGCCTAGCATCTAATGTGGAGTATGTTTAGCACAAAGTTGAGCATGGTGCGTGTTTATCAAATAAGTATATGGAAACAGATCGGCCTTGGAGCAAGGAAATACACTATTTCTTGCCAAGCCACACCACCTCCCCTCCCATTAGATTTTTTTAAAAGATATATTTTATTTGAAAGGCAGAGTTAGAGGGAGGGGGAGAGGGGGAGAGGGAGAGAAGAGGAGGAGGAGGAGGAGAGAGAGAGATCTTCCATCTGCTGGTTCATTCCCCAAGTGGCTGCAATGGCCCGGGGTGCACTAGACCAAAACCAGGAGCCAGGAACTTCAGCTGGGTCTCCCACATGGATAGCAGGAGCCCACGCACTTGGGCCATCTTCTGCTGCTTTCCCAGGCCATTAGCAGGGAGCTGGATCAGAAGTGGAACCAGCTGGGACTCGAACCTGTGCTCATATGGGATGCCAATGTCACAAGCAGTAGCTTAACCTGGTGTTCCACAATGCTGGCCCCTTAGATTTTTAAAAATATATTTATTTATTATTTGAAAGGCAGAGTGACAGAAAGAGATAGAGAAAGTGAAAGAGAGACAGACAGAGATCTTCCATCCACTGGTTCACTCCCCAGATGACTGCAACAGCCAGGTCTAGGCCCACCCAAAGACAGGAGCTTGGAACTCCATCTGGACCTCCCACATGGGTAGTGGGGTCCCAAGAATTTGGGCCATCCTCACTGCCTTCTCAGGCCATCAGCAGAGTAGCAGCACTCAGATATGGGATGTGAGCACCACAGGCCGCAGTTAAACTCGCTGTGCCAGAACACATGCTCCTGCCTTAGGCACAAAGACAAGCTAAGTGGCCATTTCTCTCCTGGTTAACCAAAAGTAGTAAGGCCCCTTCTGGGACTCGTATTTAGGGAATGGCTTGGCCCTAGACTCTGTGCCTTCCCTAGTTCTCTCTCTCTCTCTCTCTCTCTCTCTCTCTCAGCCGTGTGTGTGTGTGTGTGTGTGTGTGTGACAGTTACTTATTCTGAAGCAACAGAAGTGAGGAGCTTTATCTCTGCCCTGGTGCCCAGCATCGTAGCCCTGAAAGATCGCCTTGTCTCGCCGCCAGCTTTTCTTTAGATTGTGCGTTGTCAAGGACTGATGTCTTTTCTACTGTGACTCCTGAGTCTCTGGCATGACAAATCAGCGGCTTCGCCTTTCTCATTTTTCTGAAATTTTTGAGACTGGTGGACGTAGAAGGTCCACACTCCAAGAAGAATAAATCTGTGGGTCCGAGGAAATATGGCCAAACCAGCCAGACAGCAAATGTCTTCCTCCCTCTTTGTCAGGCTGAGTTGAGAGGGAGAGGTCTGTGCTCAGGAGTTTGCTGTGGTTGGCTCGTTCTCTTAGCCAGGAGATCCGTGTTATAAAGCAAAAGGGAATCGCAGCGGCCAGCGCTGAGTGCTGAGCACGGAGCAGGCAGCGTTCTAAGCACTGCATTCACGCTCGCTGAGCAAGTTCTCTCGGCGGGCTGCGACGTGGGTCCCAGTCTCATCCCCGTTTCACAGGTGAGGAAACAGAGACAGAGAGGTTAGGACTTTGTCGAGCTCGCGGAGTGCTAAGTGCAGGGTCTGGGGGTTGAACTCGGCCACTCTGTTCAGCGCTCCCCTCATTTTCACAGAACCCTGCACAACCAGGCTCTGTGGAAACTGGGGTGCCAGGGGCCAGGCCTCCTGCCTCGGTGGGGGGCTGTGGGCCTTCTCCGTCTGTCTCTCATGGCCTCACTCCCACCCTCAGGTTCCTACTCCTACTCCTCCTCTGTTCGCACATATCTGCCTTGCTCCCTCCCCTCAGCCTCCTCAGCTCCAGCCACCCCACAGCGCACAAGCAAACCGGCAACCACTCCTTGGTCTCTTAATTCCGTTTCCTAGTGGAGTCATTTGCCTGGTGTGACTCCTCATCCAGAACCAGGCCCAGCCTCGACTCTTGGCCTCTCTGCTAATAGGTCAGGCAGTCATTAGGAAGCAGATGTGGCTGGGAAGTGGTGCCACCTGTTCGCCAAGGCTCCTACCAGCTCTAGTGGCTTCTACCACACTTGTAGAACTTTCAACTTCCTACTACTTTGTTAGACTGTCTCCTACCACATAGAGGAAAGGGACTGTGATATGCATTTTTTTTTTTTTTTTTGACAGGCAGAGTGGACAGTGAGAGAGAGATACAGAGAGAAAGGTCTTGCTTTGCCGTTGGTTCACCCTCCAATGGCCGCCGCAGCCGGCACACCGCACCTATCTGAAGACAGGAACCAGGTGCCTCTCCTGGTCTCCCATGGGGTGCAGGAACCAAGCACTTGGGCCATCCTCCACTGCACTCCCTGGCCACAGCAGAGAGCTGGCCTGGAAGAGGAGCAACTGGGACAGAATCCGGTGCCCCGACCAGGACTAGAACCCGGTGTGCCGGCGCTGCAAGGCGGAGGATTAGCCTAGTGAGCCCCGGCACCGGCCTTGTGATGTGCATTTTAACAGGTGCCTCTGGAGAGGTCCTGACCACCCAGGCCCCACAGCAAACCTGCCCTGTCCATGTGCAGGGCCAGAGCCCTGGCAGCTTTGCCTTCAGCAGGTGCCTTGGAGGGTGGGAGCCCTGCCCTTGAGCACACAGAAGTGGCCCAGTTCATTCAGGAACTTCATGGCCAAGGTCTCCAGGCGCTGGCTGCCACAGCAGGTAGAATGGGCCTTTCTCCACCTTGTGTGATGTTTTATGGTCTGACCGCCTCTCCCCATCCATGCCATTTCGCAACGTAGTTCACGTGGTTGTTAGAATTAAACTCAGTAAGGTCAATGCAAGTAAATACGAGCTTCCTGCCTGTGTCTGCTCCCCTCCAGCCCCTGCCTGTGTAGAGCAGTGTAACACACAGCCTCGTGTGTTCTGTGTTTTTTCCAGCTATGCAGATGTCATGTTGTCCCTGCTGAGGAAGGGGTTCCAGTACCTCCTGGCTGTGCTTTCTTACGATCCAACTAAACATGCAGGTAAAGTTCTGCTTTTGTCTGTTTCTCCTTCTAGTTGCCTGGTTTCCTGATTTAATTCTATGACACAGATAAGTGTTCTTTTCTAATGTATCTCATAGGAAGCCTAGTGTTCATATACATGGAGAGAATTGTACTCTTGGCTAATGAGAACCTTGTACATGTTTTTAATGTTCTTTTCAGTTTTGTTTGTCATTCATAACTGTAGAAGAGGGGAAAGCATGGTTCTAATAGAAAAATCTCGTGAGTCCTCAACCCTGGGTAGAACTCTGGCTGCAGTTAGACAGGCACAGCACCAGGGGCAGTGCCAATGCACACGCACAATTTCACCCTCAGGAGATCGGGGGAAGTAACATGGGTGTTAGCAGGAAATCTTTAAGGTACTCTGAATTTTATAATTTCTGAAACCTTGTAACATTTCTGTTATAACTCCTTGGAATCTATAAGAAGAATGGTTTCATTTGGATCCAAAGATTGATTTATTTATTTGAAAGGCAGAGTGGCAGAGAGAGACAGACAGAGAAGAGAAAAATCTTCCAGTCACTGGTTCTTGAACACTGAAACTAAACCGTGCTCATTTACTTTATGGACAATAACACTTATTTTCAGGGAGCAATGAAAGCCAAATATGTAGACTTTTAGTTTTTAAGAATCTCCCTTAAAATGTTTTTAATTGAGCTTATTTTAAAGTGCGCTGTTTGATAAATATTTACTCATGCTGGTACATTTTTCTATTTGAATACATCAGGTCTTAAAAACCCATTAAAAGGCAAAACCTGGTGTCCCTAATTAGGTCTGAGACAATCGGATGGAACCAGAAATTAATGGAGGCAGCAGTGGGCTCACTGATCTCATTTACATTCCATTCATGAACAGGAGGCCTGTGGGAAGCAAACAGCCGCCCTGTGTGGGGGAGGAGTGTTGCTCTGCTCTGTGCTGCCAGGCAGAGGCAAGGATCCTATGGTCAGAATGTGGGTGAGGGCGGGGGGCCCAGAAACGAGGACCCCAGAACATGAAGAAAACCTCAAAGGCGTTTGCCCCTCTCTGATTCCAAGTCCCTAGCACTGCCTTCCCCTCGGTAAGCAGTTTGCTTCCTCGGGATGACATGCACAAAAGAAGAGTCAGAACGTGCCACCTCTTCCTCTGTTTGCATCATTCGATTGTTCACAGAATGAGTACGCCTAGGGCACTGGAAATAAGCCAAGAGGCGGGCCCTGAGAATTTCTTTCTCTTTAGAATGGAAAGATCTACAGAAATAATTTTTCACATTTCTCTTTTCCCTAGGCCCACCATTTTATGTTCCTGATGCCGAAATTAAAATGTTGTTTGGTAAGTTATGGACTTGTGCTTGACTCTTCAAATCAAGCTGACAGCTAACTGCCTTGAGCTGTTAGTGAACTATTAGTATCTAGAAGTGTAGAAAATTCGGATCTAAAAGTATATGTAGCCAGCGCCATGGCTCACTAGGCTAATCCTCTACCTTGCGGCACCCGTACACCGGGTTCTAGTCCCGGTGGGGGCGCCGGATTCTGTCCCGGTTGCCCCTCCTCCAGGCCAGCTCTCTGCTGTGGCCAGGGAGTGCAGTGGAGGATGGCCCAAGTGCTTGGGCCCTGCACCCCATGGGAGACCAGGAGAAGTACCTGGCTCCTGCCATCGGATCAGCGCAGTGCGCCGGCCGCAGCACGCTGGCTGCGGTAGCCATTGGAGGGTGAACCAACGGCAAAAAGGAGGACCTTTCTCTCTGTCTCTCTCTCTCACTGTCCACTCTGCCTGTCAAAAAAAATAAATTAATTAATTTAAAAAAAAGTATATGTAGAAGACTCTTATGCAAGACTCTTTTATCCTAGAAAAGCATGCAGTCTCTGTATTACTTTTTTAATTCTATTTTTTATGTTAAAGACACCGAAATGTTTAGAAAGATGGTACATGTACTTTTGCCCTTAGGGATTTTATACAATTTAGAATTCAGGAAATTTTCCCTTAGCATTTCCTTATTTTTAGTAAAAATATGAGCCAAGTCTCCAGGACACACTGGAAGTGTTTTTAGCAGAACCTGTGAGGGCACTCCCCGTTGTGCCTGGCTTTGATATACTTTCTTCTTCTTTCAGATACAAAATGCAAGATTCATTGTCTTGAGAAGGTTGATGCATTTGAAGAGCGACATAAAAGTTGGGGAATTGACTACATTTTCGAAAAGCTATATCTACTAACTGAAAAGTAAATCAGACATAAATAAAATTGAGTAACTTCAAAATAGTTTTTGAACAATTGAAAACTATGCCAGGACCCAAAAATATAATGGATGAATTTCTAAAAAAAATTCGTAAAATCATATCACAACTTTTTGTTCAGAAATGCACCTTTTTGGAAGAAAACATATACTAAGGTGTCAGATTAGTGCTTCTGGAGAGGAGAGTATGATTGAGGGCAAGAGATTATACCTGTGTATGTCTTACAGATGGCAAGAAATTATTACGATCAGCATGTATTACTTATTACAGTAAAATTACTTTGAAAAGAAAAGAAAAATGCAGTTATATACAAATTAACAAAATAGCTACAGAAACACATTCTTTATGGAATTTAGAATGGCTAAAGAAATGTACTATTTCAATAGAGTTTGAAGTAGCCCAATAAATAATATAAAAATTAGCTTTTACTATAAACCCTCATCTTATGCTCAAATCCTAGCACCACTTTTGACCCATTTTCTTCCATGCAAAATTTTATATGTAACAGAATCAAGAAACGGAAATTTTTAATTGAATAAACCAACCTATGTAGAGCAAAATCTTTTTCTGAAACTGTAAGAATAAATTTCTAAAGATGTTTTTCTGAGTTTGGCAATTGTTTGTTTCTTCCTTGTTTACATGATCAGGCCTTAGGAAGTGTAACACATTTAGGGCTGGATTCATGTCTGAAAACTTAGATTCAAATCTCTGGGTTTTTCATTAATAATCACGTTTTAGTAAGTCACATATTCCTCTCAAATCCTGTATTAGCATTTTTTTAAATCAGCTCATGTCAATAAGATGGAGTGTGTTAAAAAAATGTAAGTTACAGGGGCAGGTGTGGTAGCATAGCAGTTAAAGCCTGGTACGAGTCCCAGCTGCTCCACTTCTGATCCAGCTCCCTGCTAATGCACCTGGGAAAGCAGCAGCAGATGGCCCAAGTCTTTGGTTCCCTGCCACCCACTTGGGAGACCCAGAAGCTCTTGGCTCCTGGGTTTGAATTGGTCTAGCTCTGGCCATTGTGGCCATTTGGGAAGTGAACCAGCAGTTGGAAGATCTCACTCTCTGTCTCTCTTTAACTCTTTCAAATAAATAAGTCTTTAGAAAAGCAAAATATAAGTTACAATAAGTCCCCATTTATCTGTGGTTTTACTTTCCATGATTTCATTACCCTCCATCTACTGTGGTCTGAAAATATTAAAAATTCCAGAAATAAATGAATTGTGTGTTTTGAGTAGAATGATGAAATCTATTGCTATCCTGCCTTTTCTCACTTGGGACATGAATCATGCCTTGTCCAGCTGTGTACACTCTCCACCCTCTGGTCAGTTAGCAGATAACCCACCTGGGTTATCAGATCTATCATGGCAGTATCACAGGGCTTGTGCTCAAGTGAACCTTAGATAGTGAAAATGGCCCAAAGGGGAGGAGTAGTAGTGTTGGCCATTTGGATATGCTGAAGAGAAGGTGTACGGTGCTTCCTGTAAATGCAGAGGTAAAAGTATAATGAGATATTTTGAGAGAGCATATTCAAATAACTTTTATTACAATATATTAATTGTTCTATTTTATTATTTATACTTAGTTACTGTTTTTAATATCTCATTGTGCCTAATCTATGAATTCATCATTGGTGTATATTTGTAGGAAAAAACATAGTGTATATAGAGTTCAATGGTGCCCATGGTTTCAGACATCCACTGGTGGGGATAGGTCTTAGAACATACCCCTAGGAATAAGAGGGTATTATGTATGTGTGTTCTGGATTACAGTTTGTTGATGGGGAGGTTTTTGAACTCCTTTTTTTTTTTTTTTTTAAAGACTTACTTCATTTATTTGAAAGGCACAGTTACAGAGAGGGAGGGAGATACAGAGAAAAATAGAAATCTTTCATCTGCTGGTTCATTTCCTAGAGGGCTGCAATAGCTGGGGCAAAAGCCAGGAGCCAGGAGCTTCATCAGGGTCTGCCACATGGGTGCAAGGGCCCAAGGACTTGAGCCATCTGCTGCTGCTTTCCTAATTAGTAAGGAGCTGGATCAGAAGTGGAGCAGCTGGGCCTTGAACCGATGTCCATATGGGATGCTGGCCCTTCAAGCAGCGGCTTTACCTGTTACACCACAGCGCCTGAACCCTTTTAATACTGATGAATTTGGAGGGCCTCCCTTGATCACAATGATGCTAAGACTTGTCCCCATCCTACGGTGGGGGCTTCCGGTAGCCATGACCACCAGACTTCACAGTGACCTAAGCTGGGCCAATCTGATTCTCTTAGAAAGACAAGTTGGCTGCTTAGAGGGTGACACTGTAACATGTACTCCCAGGAGTGGGGGCAGCCACGTGCTACCACGTAGAACTGAGGAATGGAAGAATGCGGATCTACAGAGAGAAGCAGTGGTGAGCATGGGAGAGAATCATCGTTTGTGTAATTTGTGTATGCTTGAGGGAACACTGACTTCATTTGTTTTTTAAAGTTTCAGTGTGAAAGGTATGTCACAAATTATTTTAAAGCCATTGAATTATTTTCAGAATTTTCCAAAAATACCCTTTATTTAACATTTAATTTAAATAACAGGGGCTGACCCCATGGCGTAGTGGGTAAAGCCACTGCCTGCGGTGCTGGCATCCCATATAGGCACCGGTTCAAGTCCCAGCTGCTCCACTTCTGATCCAGCTCCCTGCTGTGGCCTGGGAAAGCAGTGGAAGATGGCCCAGGTCCTTGAGTTGCTGCACCTGTGTGGGAGACTTGGCAGAAACTCCAGGCTCCTGGCTTCGGATCGGCACAGCTCCAGCCTTTGCCGTCATTTAGGGAGTGAACCAGCGGATGGAAGACCTCTCTCTCTCTCTCTCTCTCTGCCTTTGTAACTCTGCCTTTCTTTTTGTCTTCTTTCTTATTTGAAAGTCAGAGTTACAGAGAGGCAGAGGCAGAGACAGAGAGAGAGGTCTTCCATCCACTGATTCACTCCCCAAATGGCCACAATGGCCAGAGCTGGGCCCATCTGAAGCCAGGAGCCAGGAGTTTCTAATGGAACTCCACCAGCACCCAGATGGGATGCCAGCACCACAGGTGGCGGCTTCACCTGCTACACCACACTGCCGGCCCCTCTGCCTCTCAAAAAATAAATATATTTCTTAAAGAAATAAAAAATAAAAATAAATAACAGAGTCCCTGAACCCCTATGGGCTGTTCTCGGTGGTCTAAGTGCCCCGTGATGCCCACTCGGCAGGCACGAATGCATCAGCACAGATACTCTTGCTGTTCAGTAGCACATGGGACAGAACCAGAAGTTTGAGGATTGTGGCTGTGGGTGAATGGGGTGTAAAAACCACAGGAATACAGCCAGAACATTAATGCCTGCCTTCCGGCAAGCTGGGGTGGCCTGAAAGACGGGCCTGGAGGGAGCTACCAGCTGCAAGGGGACTTCTGGGCAGAGAGAAGTGACCCATAGAAGCCCAGCCCACCATGATGCAGTACAGGCAATTCACTCCAGCACACCTGTGCTGGGTACCTGGCATTATTGTAAGGAAAGGAAGCAAGGTAAGATGAGTGTTTGTGCATCCATGTATATGTCTATGGCACACATCTTTAAAGGACCTTCCAAGAGAGATTTCTACTGAACACTTTTTTTTTTTTTTTTTGGACAGGCAGAGTTAGACAGTGAGAGAGAGAGAGAGAGACATAGAGAAAGGTCTTCCTTTTTCCATTGGTCCACCCCGCAAGTGGCCGCTATGGCCGGTGCGTTGCAGCTGGTGCGCTGTGCTGATCCGAAGCCAGGAGCCAGGTGCTTATTCTGGTCTCCCATGGGGTGCAGGGCCCAAGGACCTGGGCCATCCTCCCACTGCACTTCTGAGCTACAGCAGAGAGCTGGCCTGGAAGAGGAGCAACCGGGACAGAATCCGGCACCCCGACCGGGACTAGAACCTGGTGTGCTGGCACCGCAAGTGGAGGATTAGCCTAGTGAGCTGCGGCACCGGCCTCTACTGAACACTTTTTTTTTTTTTTTTTTACAGGCAGAGTGGACAGTGAGAGAGACAGAGAGAAAGGTTTTCCTTTTGCCGTTGGTTCACCCTCCAATGGCCGCCGTGGCTGATCCGATGGCAGGAGCCAGGTGTTTCTCCTGGTCTCCCATGGGGTGCAGGGCCCAAGGACTTGGGCCATCCTCCACTGCACTCCCTGGCCACAGCAGAGAGCTGGCTTGGAAGAGGGGCAACCTCTAGTCCCGACCGGGACTAGAACCCGGTGTGCTGGCACCGCAAGGCAGAGGATTAGCCTAGTGAGCCACGGCGCCGGCCTACTGAACACTTTTTAAAAATCAAAATTGCAGAGCTGATGTTGAGGCACAGCAGGTTAAGACACCACTTGTGATGCCAGCGTCTCATACTGGAGTGCCAGTTTGATTCCTGGCTGCTCTGCTCTGATCCAGCTCCCTGTTAACGTGCCAGGGAAGGCAGCAGAAGATGGCCCAAGTGCTTTGGCCCTTGCCACCTCCATGGGAGCCAGGGTAGAGTTCCTGGCCCTTGGCTTCAGCCTGGCCCAGCTCCGCTTGTTATGGCCATTTGGAGAGTGAACCAGTGAATAGAAGTGTGTGCGCACGCTCTCTTGTACTCTGCCTTTCAAATAACTAAATCTTTAAAAATAGTACTAAAAAAAAAAATCAGAATTGCCTTTAGTGCTTAAGCTCATGGGATAAGAGAGAATCCCATATCGGGGTCATAAGCATAGTGCTGGTTGCAGCAAGTAATCACATCCCAGATTTATTCATTATGCATGGCCTTCACATACGACCTGAAAATTTATGTCTGAAGATCTGTGACCCCTAATCCATGGGTATTAACAGAAATCCGTTCCACTATTGGTGTTAACTCTCAACAGCAATTAGAGGGGGATAATCCAGGGAAGTGGTAGCTCAAAATATGAATATTGATTTGCATTTAAATAATTGAACACACAGCTTTCTTGTCAAAAATTTGGGAGTGCAGGAAAGTCTTGAAAAGCTGGTAAATCCCAGCCATAGAGTCCCTTCCTGCTAAGGCGGGGCTGTCTCTGCCTTCGTCAGCTGATCCAGGCGCATGGTTGTATAAAGTTGCAGGCATATTAAGGAGACTGAATTGTATCTCCACTGTCTTCCCCACTATTTCATCAACCCTTTTCTGGGTCACTAAATATTTTCCAAGCCAACATTTTTTAACGGCTTTGTAATTTCTGTCACTCTGGCTGGCATTCATTCAGCGACTGAGCACTCCTGTTCACCTAGGGCTTAGTTTTCAGAAATAAGAACTAAAGAAAGAGGGAATGACAATAAATGAGATTTTAAGAGTGGGTAAAGAGGTCACTTGGGTTTCACATCCTTGGTAAAGTGGAGGAAGGACCAGTGGGAAGAGGGGGAGTGCTGGCTTGGATTGATGGGATGGCTGGAGCAGACTCTGGCTAATTCCATGGGAAGCAGTGAATGATGCAGAAAATGATCCCAAGGATGGCTCAGCTAGGACGTGTGGATCCCAAACTGGAGAAGACTCAAATGTGTTTTAATTCTGAAGCTTTGCATAATTAAGAAAAATCTCAATTCCCAATCAAATGCCACCAAGTTGTATTTCCTTACTTCAAATTTACCACTAGATTCATTTTTTTTAAATGCTATTCTTTGAATAATTCTTATTTTTATCTATTTGAAAGGTGAAGAGACAGAGAGAGATGTTCCATCCCTTTTCGCAACAGCCAGGGCTGGACCAGACTGAAGCCAGGATTTCAAGTATGGGTCTTCCACATGGGTGCTAGAGACCCAAGCACTTGAGCTAAGTATTTGTCCAAGTGCCTCTGGCCTCCCAGGGTGCTCGTTAGCAGGAAGTTGAAGTCAGAAGCAGAGCAGGGACTCCAGTGCAGGCACTACGACATGGGACATGGAATGCAGGGTGTCCCAAAAGACGTCTAAATCACTGCACCAAAAGCCCGCCCTCCATTAGATTCTTGACGGTTGACCATTAGGGTGGGTTCTGTGTGTGCCACAGCACCACTGCACTAATAACCAAGCAGTAAGGCAATACCATGAACAGGCTCAGATTTTGCGGCAGCTGTTTCCGGTTAACTTCCTTCAATACCTCCTGTTGATTGGGCTGGAGTCCGGGAGCTCGCAAGCTGGTGCTGCAGTACTGTCGGATACCCCCACGGGGGCAGCAAAGGATCAGGAAGGAGAGGGCAGGCTTAGCAGAGGCTGAAGAGAGGGAGATCTCAGCCCCTCCCTCCTGGGGCCCCTGCAGAATAGACGTTTAGCCAGAAATAGCAATGCATTGAGGACTTTAGACAGTTTTAAAACAATGCCGGAGCAGAGACAAGTTAGAAGCAAGTCAGGGACCCAGGAAGTCAGCCTGGGGAGCATTTTGAGAAGGTAACACCTTTGTCACAGCCTGGACTAGGTGCAGATCTGTGCTGTTCCACACCATGGCCACCAGCCATGTGGTCACTGATGACGTGAAATTGGGCTTCTCTGAACTTGGATGTGCTGTGTCAAATATACATTGGGCTTTACTTAGTATAGAGCAACAAAAAGGAAAAATATCTTAATATTTTTATAGTGATTATGTGTTAAAGTGATAATATTTGGGTTAAGTAAAATGTTCAGCTAAGTCAATTTCATCTTTTTACTCTTTACTATTCACAGTTTAATATATATAATTTATTTTACTTTCAAAAAATTTTTATTCATTTTATTTGAAAAGTAAAGAGACAGAGATCTCCCATCTGTTGGTTCACTCTCTAAATGCCCATAATAATCAGGGCCAGGCCAGGCTTAAGCCAGGAGCCAAGAACCAATCTGGGTCTCCCATGTGGGAGGCAGACACCCATTTTCAGCCAACTTGAGCCATCATCTACTGCCTCATAGTTTTTAGATCACACTACTTTTCAAAATATTACATTTTTAGTGCCCTGAATATATATATATATATATATAGAGAGAGAGAGAGAGAGATTTGGAAATTTATTTATCTGAAAGGCAGTGGTGAGGGTGGGGAATCTTCCCCAAATGCCCACAACAGCTTCAGGAGCTTTTACAAACCAATGTTTGCCCAGACTACACCCAGACCAATTAAACCCCTACCGTTTGCAATCAAGTTTGAAATGCACGGTGGGTTCTGTGTACTACCTGGCTTCATATTCCAGCCCAGCCACTTCCTAGCCATGCCAACCTGGACAAGATATTTAATGTCTCTGGACTCCATCACGGAGGATGATGACGAGATTTAAATAAGATGATCCACTGAAGCCACTTCAAGGAGGGCAGGCATGGAACAAGTTCTGCAGCAGGCATCGCTGATGAGAGCAGCTTTCTGGTTTCACATTAACTCCCCTGGAAGAGGTTCTCCCAACTGACATCATTCACCCAGTGGGGTTGTTGTATTATCCTAGTACACACCCACAGGCACACACTCACACAAAGGGAGTATGCACACCTGTCTGACCCTCCTCACCCCCTGGGCAACTTCTGTTGTGTGTCTGTTTCCCTACTCAGAAAACAAAGCGTCTTGAGCAGGGAGATGCTCATCAGACAAGAGACAGACTAACGTGACTCAGACCGGCCAGCCCCAGCACCCAGAACCCAGAGCCGCGGGTTGGAAACACTGCTGGGCACCAGCGTTGAAACCCTGCGTGCCGGTCTTTGCTTTGCACTTATTAAAGGTTTCGCAATAGGGAGCAGCCCGTTCGTCCTGCAGTGTGTGTCCTGCCGCACCAGGCCAGGCAGTCAGGAAACAGGGCCGAGAGCGCCCACCAGGGGGCAGCAGGCCGCGGCCTACGGCGCCGCCGCGCGCGACGTCAGGGCGGAGGCCCCGCCCCGTGGTCGTGACCGTGGGCGGCGCGGGGACAGCGTCCGGCGCGGCGGGAACGCGTCGAGCCGCGCCATGGGGGCCGAGGCCGCGGAGGCCCGGCCGGCGCTGCGGGAGCTGGTGCGCGAAGCCGAGACCAGCCTGCTGGAGTGCAAGGTGTGCTTTGAGAGGTTCGGCCACCGTCAGCAGCGGCGGCCGCGCAACCTGCCCTGTGGCCACGTGGTCTGCCTGGCCTGCGTGGCCGCGCTGGCGCACCCGCGGACGCTGGCCCTCGAGTGCCCCTTCTGCCGGCGAGCCTGCCGCGGCTGCGACACGAGCGACTGCCTGCCGGTGCTGCACTTGCTGGAGCTGCTGGGCTCCGCGCTGCGCCCGTCGCCAGCTGCCCAGCGCGCCGGCCCCAGTGCGCCAGGGGCCCTCAGCTGCCACCAAGCCTTCGGGGGCTGGGGGACGCTGGTCAACCCCACCGGGCTGGCGCTGTGCCCCAAGACGGGGCGGGTCGTGGTAGTGCACGACGGCAAGAGGCGGGTCAAGATCTTTGACTCCGCGGGAGGGTGCGCGCATCAGTTTGGGGAGAAAGGGGACGCTGCCCAGGATGTCAAGTACCCCTTGGATGTCACCGTCACCAACGACTGCTACGTGGTTGTCACCGACGCCGGCGACCGCGCCATCAAAGTGTTCGACTTTTTTGGCCAGATCAAGCTGGTGCTCGGGGGCCAGTTCTCCTTGCCCTGGGGCGTGGAGACCACCCCGCAGAACGGCGTCCTGGTCACTGACGCCGAGGCAGGGTCCCTGCACCTCCTGCAAATCGACTTTGCCGAGGGGCTCCTCCGCGGATCGCAGCTCTTGCAGGCGTCTCTGTGCAGCCCTCGCGGGGTGGCCGTGTCCTGGCTCACCGGGGCCGTGGCCGTGCTGGAGCGGCTGGCCGGCAGCGCCAGGGTGAAGGTGTTCAGTTCCAGGATGCAGCTCCTCAGCCAGGTGGACACCTTTGGGCTGAGCCTCTTCCACCCTCCCCGGATAGTCGCCTCGGCCGTGACCTTTGATCACCAGGGGAATGTGGTCGTCACAGAGACCTCTGGTCCCGCTGTCCTGTGCCTAGGAAAACCCGAGGAGTTCCCAGTCGTGAAGCCCATGATCAGTCACGGGCTTGGCCACCCCGTGGCGCTGGCCTTCACCAAGGAGAATTCGCTTCTCGTGCTGGACTCTGCATCCCACTCTGTCAACGTTTATAAAGCTGACTGGGGCTGAGGGGGTGTCGGGATCCCGGAGCTGCCGCGAGTGATCTGCCTAACCCTGCATAAGTCCCCTCTTCTCATCCAGGCACGCAGGGAAAATTGTAACTGCCTGGCAGGCTCAGAAAAGTTGGGGGCAATTATAAGGAGTAATTAAATCTACCATTTATTGAATGCTTACTCCCCAGTGCTGAGAAATTTGTGACTATTGGATCATTTAATCCGGGATGCCCGGTGAGGTAATGTCTAAAACTCATCCTATCTCAGAGATGAGAAAACTGAGACCCAGAGAGCTTAAATGACTTCCCCAAGGTCACAGTTACCTAGGGGACAGTCAGAGTTTGGCCTCAATCCTGGTTTCAAAACCCCTTGCTCTTAAATAATAGATGTGAGTAGATATGGTTGCTAAGCGTGTTTGCTCTACAAGTAGCTAAGTAGTTAGATGCACAAAGAAAGGAGACTTTGTAGAGTTCAGGAGAAAAAGGATTTTGTGATGGGCATCAGCGTGTCAACTTGCAGTCCCTCTGACGGAATAGAGGTATGTGAGCAGGAAAAACAGCAGACCGTGTCTTTTAGTGCCTGTCTCTCCCCTGTAGGCACTCAGGAAACGCACTGTTGTCTGGTTGAGAAAGGCTTGTGTTGGTGGAGACAGTGCCAGAGGGTGGGCCGAAACTCCCGTTCTCTCGTTCACCACGATAGGTTCATGGCAGAAGTGATTTGCTGGCCATTTTATCATCAGTGGGCATCGGAAGCACGTTGCAATGGGGGCTTTTCTCTGTGCAATTTAAATTTCATCTCTGCCTTGCAAACATTGTGTACTCAATGAACAGTTCCCCTAATCCTTTTAGGCCCCTGGTAAACACTTAAATACTTCTTCAGTTGAAGTGTAGCCTTGACCAAGCTAATACCAGCTTAATGTTGAGACTGAGTAAATGAATGGGTGGAAATTGCAAGGGAAGAGGCGGGTTCTTTCTAGGGTGTGTGTTTTTAGCTAGCGCAAACATCTTAGAGTTTAGGGCTAGACGAATAGTAGCAAAGAACCAGCACCTCAACAGCAGCAGAAGTGGTTTCTCAGGGAGGGAATCATTTCTCAGTGAGAGTTTGCTCTAGGTGAAAGCTGATGATTCTCAACAAAGCAATATTCCGTTTATACGGAGTTTTAATAGCTATGTACATGCTAGAGACAGTTTCCAAATTATGAGTCATGTATGTTCCAAAGATTGTAATTCTGTCTTTTGGAGCTAAAAGTGAGAGCATGCTCCCATGCCAGTCCCAAAAGCCCATTTTGCCTTCAGTGTTCCTGTCATGTATTACTAATGGTAAGACGTCAGCCACGTTGGCCCACCGTTTGTGAATGTATTCCAAGGAGGAGTTTCAGGGGCAGATCAATCCTACACACACCCCTGTGAAGTTACCCTTAGGTTGATGGCATCACAGATACTCTGAGGAAAAGCTGGAGATGTAAGTTCAGATTTGATAGGACAACCAAGAATTGATCTTAAAACATTTTCCTTAGGAACACTGATATTACAGAGTCTCAGGGTCAGTTGAGTCAGTTCAAGAGATATTCTCTTTGGAATTAGCAATGACAGCATCTGTAACTAGTTAGTTGGCCCTCCATACCTAGGGGTGGGTTCCACGTCCATGGCTTCAACCAACCTACATAGAAAATAAATGAAAGGGCCTGTGTTGTGGTTTTAACAAGTTAAGCAACTGCCTGCTATGCTGGCATCCCATGTGGACACCGGTTGAGTCCCAGCTGCTCCATTTCTGATCCAGCTCCCTGCTAATATGCCTGGGAAAGCAGCAGAAGATGGCCCAAGTGCATGAGCCCTTACACCCATGTGGGAGACCTGGAAGAAGCTCCTGGCTTCAGCCTGACCCAGTGCCAGCTGTTGCGGCCCCTTGGGGAGTCAACCAACGGATTGAAGAAGTCTCTCTGTTTCTCCCTCTCTTTCTCTGTAACTCTGCCTTTCAAAATAAATAAATATTTTTTAAAAAGGTAATCTAGAGATGATTTGCAGTATGCAGGAGGATGTATACATTGTGAATTTTTTTATGGGGGTGGGGGTGTGTGTGTCCCAGAACCAATCTCTTGAGGGTGCCAGGGAACGACTGTGAAGCTGTGCCTACACCATGTCCAGACAGCACTCACGGTAAAGCAGTGGCAGATGCAGCACACATGGAGAGATGTGAGCAAGGGGTTGCTGGTTACTGGGTAGATCACCCCACCAGAAAGGTTGAGCACGAAGGGAGATGATGTGGGTGTGTATCAGAGATGTGACAACAAGCACCCTTGTTAACCGCTACCTCTCCTCCCCAGGTTATCAGGCTTGGCAGTGAGGTGGACAGGATATGCCTTGCAAGGTCCATAGCAGCTCTCCCCAGGAATGCATTCATGATGCAGGAGCTGAGTGTCCCTGGGCAGGGCACAAAGCTCATTACTCTAGCTCTCCAAGCACACACGCACTAGGGGGTAGTTTCACACATGGAAGGCAGGTATGAAGTTCTGAACTGTGTTCTTTAGAGCAAGCTTGTTAGAGGTCTTGAGACTTGTCACCCTGAAGTTCAGGTTATTGAAGAAATTGGGGGGTTCTGAGATAAGCAGGAAGAAATAATCCCAGTAAAAAGCAAAAGGTTCCCAGGTGACGGAGGAGAGCAGGAATGACTCTCAGCAACCGAGGCAAAAGAATGCGACCAGAAACAGAAGAAGGAAAGAAACAGCCCTTCCCAAACATCTACCGTGCGCTACCTGCTGAGTCCATACATGCAGACACAGCCTTTTGGCCACTGCCTCAGCAGTGCTTACATCACCCTCCATCTGTTCCACTTTTGCTCAGTTCCCGATCTTTGGGTTACTGCCTGTCTTTGACCTTGTTCTGCCCTGTAGACTTGCCACGTAGACATGGCTTTCCTCGTCTCTCTCCTTGGCATTTTCTAAAGACCTTGGTTCAGAATCATTAATCTCCTCTCTGGCAACTTTAGCTCTGGATCCCATGACCCAAATCTCACCACCTGGCTACTGCCTTACCTAAATTTTTCCCGACACCCCTGCTAAGTGGGGTGCAGACCCCTCAGAAGTGAATTATGCACCTTTTGAGGAAGAAGCATTATGACATTGCACCTCAGGGAAAAAGAGGAAGAACCACTGTTGATCGCAAATTTAACAATCTCTACACCTGCTACAGAAAGAAGAAACACTCTCGAGGTGAATGTCCTGCTGATAGAAGCTATGCAGGGGAGGCGTATCATGGTGTAGCAGGAGATGACTATTGTCTTGAAGAAATGATAGAAAACATAATAGAGAGGTTGCCAACACAGCCACTGTCCTGGATAATCATAGGTCTGCTGTGTTCACAGCTCCTTACAGGGAAAAACACCCCTCCCACCAGCCATGCCAAGGAGCCAGTCCTCAGCAACCAAACTCAACTGCAGTAGCCCCTCCAGCAATAGCTGCCTGGTTAGGTGTGTGCATCTGACCCCAAAACAGCCCCACTCTGAATGATGCCCCATTAAGTGTACTAATGAGACCAGGAAACCGGCTATGCATTGGCATGGGGTGAATACGCTTTCCTAAAAAAGGGCAAGGAGATCCAGCTGGGTTCTTGGGACTTTTTAGAAATATGGGGCACATCAGGAAGATGGCGGCCTGAAGGGTGCTGCTAATAGGCTCCGTGAGAGGGGCACAGAGGGTCCCTGTGAGTAAGCCAAACCACGAATAAGAGGAGGCTGTGAGGCAGGGGACAGACCCAACGGCAGGAGTCCAGGTCAGAATGGGAGAGCAAAATGCATCCAGACAAGCTGTAGCTTAGGGTTGAGTTACCACCAGGGGCCAGCTCAAGGATCCCTCCTGCTGAGGTCACTGGAGCTGTACTGACTTCTCTTTGCCTCTCTGCCAGGCACAGGTGCACTTTGCTTTCTCTCCTTGAAGTCCCAAGAACTCTCTCTAACATTGTATGAGCCCTGGTACAGATGATTCTCCACATAGGATAGTGGGATATCCTGATAAACCTGTGGTAAGTTGAAAACATCCTAAGTGGGAAATGCACTGAATGTACCTGACCTCCCACGCATCCTGGCTCAGCAACACAACACACTGCTCCCTCATGACTGTGGGGGCTGCCTGGGGGCTACGCTTGCCTGCCACTGCCCGGTATCACCAGAGAGGATGGGATCTCACAGCACTAGCCCAGGGAAAGATCCAAGTTCCACCTTCCAAGTATAGTTCCTAATGCCTGCATATCATTCTTGCACCATTGTGAAGTAAAAAAAATTTTAAGTGAAACCACCCTATATTGAAACCATTTGTACTAAATATTCCCTTGCTTCAGCTAACCTAAATTATTTTTTTTTGACAACAGAAAGGGCCTAACAAAAGTTATAGTATTTTTGCTAATCTATTTGGAGCAAATTGGACTTAAGTATATTGATCTTAATATCATGAGTTAAGAATCTTGGGACTGGCATCGTTGTGTAGCTTGTTGAGCCACTGCTTGCATATGGGAAGCAGTTCATGTTCTGGTTGCTCTACTTCCGATCCAGCTCTCTTCTATTGCACCTGGGAAAGCAATGGAAAATGGCCTGGGCCTGGACCAGCTCCAAATGTTGAAGCTATTTGGGGAGTGAACCAGTAGATAGAAAATCTCTCTGTAACTCTGCCTTTCAAATAAATAAATAAATCTTTTCTAAAAATCCTAATTCTATGGAAAGAAACACTTTTCCATCAATACATCCCTCACTAATACTTGTGGGATAAGATAGAGTACAGATCAAGCTCACAAACCACAGATCTAAATATTTATGAATTACAAATCAAGTCAACAAGCTGTTCAATAAAATTCATTCAAATATCCTACCTTGGCCAAGGCAAATACAAATACTAAGATGTACTTTTGGGGTGGGCATTGGAGCAGAGGTTAAGATGTTTCTTAGGATGCCCACATCCCATACTGGAGCGCCTTGATTCAAATTTTATCTGCTTCCAATTCCAACTTTCTGCTAATGCTCACCCTGGAGCCAGAAGGTGATAGCACAATATTTAGGTTCCTGCCACTCATGTGGGAGACCCAGGTGGAGCTTTGGGCTCCTGGCTTTGACCTGCTGTTGTGGGTATTTGGGGAATAAACCAGTGGATGGAGGATCCCTCTATCTCTGTTCCTCTTTCTTTCTGTCTCTGTGCCTTTCAATTAAAATGGAAAGCAACCTCAATGTGTTGATTGAGTGGGTGTTCAAAATTCAGTTAAGATGTACTTTTTGCCAGAGTGTGGGCTCAATTTTCTATAAGATCCTATCTTTGTTGTGAAATCGTCTAAATAATTTATGAATCATGTCTAGTGCCATCTCCTCGTGGAATCGCCATCCGTGGAAGGCTACCTGTCAGGCTGTGACCTTCTCGCAGGTTCCATGCTCTCCCTTCCAGCCAAGTTCAGTCATCACTCTCTCCGTCATGGGGTGAAGGGCGGCTGCCTGCAGCTCTCCTGCTGCCACTCTGAGAAGTGGCTCCTGCCCTGGCAGCAGCAGGATAGGAGGCTTCCTGTCTCGTGTTTGGGACTGGCCTTCCAGTGCACAGGCTCTGTTATGCTCCCATCAGGGATGACAGCCTTGACTTTGTCCTTACTCCCAGCTCCATCTTTCCAATGTGGATCAGACACTTGGTCCCAGCTTTGTCCTAGCTTTGCTGCTTTGCGCTCCCTTCTCTCTACCCACAGCTGTGATTCATTATAAAATTTATCTAATGCTACTCTGGCTTTTTTTAAATTTATTTACTTGAAAGGTGGAGTTACAGAGAGGGAGAGGCAGAGGCAGATAGAGCAAAATTTTCCATCCACTGGTTCACCCCCTCAAATGGCAATAATGGCCAGGGCTGGGCCGGACTGAAGCCAGGAGCCAGGATCTTCATCTGAGTCTCCCACATGGGTGGTAGGGGACCAAGCACTTGGACCATCTTCCAGTGCTTTCCCAAGCACATCAGCAGGGGGTGTATTGGAAGTGGAGCAGCCAGGACTTGAATAGGCATCCATATGGGATGCTGGCGCTGCAGGCCGAGGCTTAACCAGCTATGCCACCGTGCCAGCCCCTGTCTAATGCTACTCTAGATTAAACATCCCTAGAAATCCAAAGTGCTCCAAAATGTAAAAACTTTTGAGCACTGACATGACATCACAAGTGGGAAATTCCACACCTGACCTCATGTGATGGGTCACAGTCAAAATACACAGAACTCTTTAAAATATTGTTAAATTATATTCAGGCTATTGATATAAGGCATATATGAAACATAAATAAATTTTGTGGTTAGATTTGGGTCCTATCCCCCAAATTTCTTATTATATAACATGCAAATATTCACAAATTAGAAAAAAATCCCAATTCTAAAACATAGTTCTGGTCCCCAAAATTTCAGATAAGGGATACTCAACTTGGGAGATCATGGAAGTCATAAAGCTGATATTTTTGGACCATTACAGGGAAAGAGGGAATAAGAAAATGTCAGAAGGAAATGGAATAATAGATTATTACTGGGGTTGGCAGTGTGGTGTAGTGGGTTAAACTGCCACATGTGATACTGGCTCCACTTCCAATCCAGCTCCCTGCTAATGCACCTGGGGAAGCAGTGGAAGATGGCCCAGGTCCCTGGGTCCCAGTTCCCACATGGGAGACCTGGAGGAGGTTCCTGGTTCTTGGTTTCCATCTGACCCAGCCCTGACCATTGTAACCATTTGGGAGGTGAGCCAGTGGATGGAAGATCTCTCTCTCTCTCTCTCTCTTTTTCTCTCTCTCTCTCTCTCTCCACCCCTCTCTCTCTGTAAATCTACCTTTCAACCAAAATGAATAAATCTTTTAAAGAAAGGTTATTACCTTCTAGCAGTATGCGATGAGTGCATGTTGGCTATAATCCTCCAGCTCTTGCACATCCTCATCCAGTCCTCACAACTGCTTAAAGTAGCTGCTGTTGGAGTTTTTACAGATATGGAAACTGAGGCACTGAGAGGTTAAGTAATTTGCCCAAGGTTACACACTCTGAAAAGCGGCAAGCTGTTTAATCTCCCTGAACCTTAGTTTCTTGTCTGTAGGATGGAAATTGACAGCACCTATTTTTCTGGGTATAGGGAACAGATAAGTGCATAAGTGCATACATATACCTTTTTAGGGCAGTATCTGAAAACTCTTAGTAATTATGGCTTTTCTTGGAATATTTAGAGTAAGGCACTATTCATTTAAAAAATGATTTAGTTATTTAAAAGCAGAGTCATGGAGAAAGAGAGAGAGCTTCCATCTGCTGGTTCAGTCCCCAAATGGCTATAATGGCTGGGCTGGGCCAGACTGAGGCCAGAAGCCAGAAGTTTCAACCCAGTTCAGGGGCCCATGCACTTGGGCCATCCTCCACTGCTCTTCCAGGTGCATTAGTAGGGAGCCTGATCAGAAATGGAGCTGTGACGTGAACCAACACCCATAAGAGATGCTGGCTTTACAGGCTTCAGCTTAACATGTTATGCCACAATGCTGGCCTCGGCCTTATCTCTTCTTCAAAACATCTCTGCTAAAGACTGTGATGCAGGGAGCCCTCTTCGTTAGTATGTACAAAGAGCCTACCTAATAGCAAAGTCTACAGAGAAGAGCTGAGAGATAAAGGAAGGTAAGGTCCATGCAACATCGTTTGGGCTCCCAAATCTTTCGGTTCCTAAAGTCACATGCAACCTCGGATGTCCTAGTTATCTGAGCCAATAAATTATTTGTTCTCCTTAAATAAACAGGAATTCAGTGTCTTTTTCACCTAAAAGAGCCTAAAGAGCGAGACACACCTAGAAAACACCATGTACTTCAAGGGCTTTGCTTTACGTTTCAAGGCAGTAGGGAGCTGGTTTTCCATTTGTGCACCAAGTCCGCAAGAGAACACAATTTGGTTCGCTTGCATTTCGTGAGGGAAATAAAGCTACCAATATGTTGTTTGACTTCTTTTCTTGACAAATGGGAGGAGAGTTGCCTTGTGCCAACTGAAAAGTTTTTTTTTAATTCATTTGTATCCTTTAGATTATCAGAACTCCTTCAATAGACTTTATTTTTTACCCCACTCATAGAAGTCTTTTATTGGATTAATTTATTTGAATTCCTTAACAAATTCTTACTCCTAACTTTCTGGTCTCTTGTGGTCTTGCAGTTTACAAGAAGGAAGATTAAGGGTTAACAGCAACATTTCAAGGAAGCCTATGATGGGGGAGATGGTGAGAGACTATGAATCTCCATTTGGGGGACTAGGAGAAAATGTGGGTTCTACAAGATCCTTGGAGGGTGAGATAAGGAAAGTTATAGATTATAAATCACACTGTAGGATGATACCTTCCCATACACATAGTCAAGGAAAAAACCTCAAGTTCATGTATCTGCTTCCTCAGGGAGATCCTTTTTGAAGGAAAAAAAGACCCAAAAGATGTAATCAATTCCCATCCTGGATCCTGCAAGGCATTATCCCCATGGCTGCTGAGCCTATTGCCCCCGTGTGTGCTGACTCTCTGTATTGGCCCATCTGTCTGTTGCCTTTTCCAGGTCTACCTCCCAACAGTGCCTCACTGAGGTGAAGTTTTCCACACCCCACAGCATGGCACCAAAGGCAAATCTCTCCAGGTTGTCAGGCACATCCTGCTGCCTGTCTCTGTTGCATTTCCTGGGACTTCCCCTCTAGCTCTGTGGCAAGCCTGGTCAGTTGATTCAGGCTGGCTTCTCTCAAGTTCAAGTCAAACATGCAGTCTTCCAGCCACAGAAAGTTCAAGTCATTCTCTTCACTCAACACCCAGAATGTTCTTTTTATTTTATTTATTTATTTATTTATTTATTTATTGAAAGGCAGAGTGGACAGTGAGAGAGAGACAGAGAGAAAGGTCTTCCTTTTGCCGTTGGTTCACCCTCCAATGGCCGCCGCGGCCGGCACACCACTCTGATCCGATGGCAGGAGCCAGATACTTCTCCTGGTCTCCCATGGGGTGCAGGGCCCAAGTACTTGGGCCATCCTCCACTGCACTCCCTGGCCACAGCAGAGAGCTGGCCTGGAAGAGGGGCAACCGGGACAGAATCCGGCACCCTGACTGGGACTAGAACCCCGTGTGCCGGCGCCACAAGGCGGAAGATTAGCCTAGTGAGCTGCGGCGCCGGCCTCTGGATCTCTATTTCTAAAACCTTCTATATGCATACTCCCTTCACCTTCTCTTTCTCTAAATTTCTGTACGTGATTGTCTTTTAAAAATATTTATTTATTTATTTGCAAGACAGAGTTACAGAAAGAAAGAGAGAGAGAGATCTTCCATCTGCTGATCCATTCCCTAGATGGCTACAACGGTTAGAGGCTGGGCCAGGCTAAAGCCAGGAGCCTGGAACTCCATTCAGTCTAAACATGGAGAACAGGGGCCCAAGGATTTGGGCCATCTTCTGCTGCTTTACCAGGTGCATTAGCAGGGAGCTTGATAAGAAAGGTAACATCAGGGGGCTGGCACTGTGGTGTAGTGGGTTAAACCTCTGCCTGCAGTGCCAGCATCCCACATAGGCATTTGTTCGAGTATCAGCTGCTCTACTTCTGATCCAGCTCCCTGCTAATGACTTGGGAAAGCAGCAGAGGATGGCTCAAGTGCTTGGGCCACTGCACCCATGTGGGAGACTGGGAAGATTCTCCTGGTTGCAGCCATTTGGGGAGTGAACCAGTGGACGGAAGACCCCTCTTTTCTCTCTCTTCCCCACCCTCAGCTCATGTAACTGAATTTCAAATAAATAAATAAATCTTTAAAAACAAACAAACAAACAAAAGAGATGGAACATCAGGGACCTGAATCATTGCTCATATGTGATGCTGGCCTCACAGGCAGCAGCTTAATCTGCCGTGCCACAACACTGGCCGCATATGATTGCTTTTGTGGTTGTGGTTCTCTTTTCCAGTCTCATGTGTGTGGACTTTGTGTGAGAGTTTCAAAAGACCCATGGGAAGGGGCGAGTGTTGAGCCGAGCAGTTAGGGTGTCAAGGTCCCTCAGTTTGGAGTACCTGTGTTTGATTCCCAGCTCTGGCTCCTGACTCCAGCTTCCTGCTAATGCAGACAGTGGGAGGCTACAGTGATAGCTCAAGTAACTGGATTCGGGCCACCCATGTGGGACACCTGTAGTGAGATCCTGCCTCCCAGCTGGCCTCAAGTCCAACCATGGCTGTTGCAGGCATTTGGGGAGTGAATCAGTAGTTGGGGGCTATGTCTCTTTCTCTTTCAATGTCTCTCAAATAAAAAATTTTAAGAAATAAGTTTATTTTGATACAAAAACTTGGAAATCCATGCATGATTTTTTTCATAATATGAATTTTTCCATGAATTAAAAATATTTTTATACCAAAGCAACTTATATATTTAAAAATTATTTTATTTTCATCTATTTGCAAGACAGAGTGAGAGCAAGAGAGAGAGACCCTCTATCTACTGGTTCACTCTCCAAATGGCTACAACAGCCAGGACTAGGTCAGGCTGAAGCCATGAGCCACAAACTCCATCTGGACCTCCCATGTGGGTGGCAGAGGTCCAAGCATTTGAGCCATTGTCTGCTGCCTCCCAGGTGCACC
The DNA here is from genome assembly GCF_964237555.1 of Oryctolagus cuniculus. Lineage (NCBI taxonomy): Eukaryota > Metazoa > Chordata > Mammalia > Lagomorpha > Leporidae > Oryctolagus > Oryctolagus cuniculus. The sequence goes on along the minus strand of NC_091436.1, from coordinate 145,313,360 downwards.
AACAGGAAGCCCGACAGGAAGTGGGACAGCCGGGACTTGAACTGGCACTCTGACATCAGGTGCAAGGCATCCTAAGCAGTGGCTTAGTCCACTGCACCACAAAACCCACCCCCAAACTCATATTTTTAATTCCATTCTTTCTATGGACTTTAAAAAATTAGAGAAGCAGAGAGAGAAGAGAGACAGGCAGACATAAAATCACTCCCCTATCTACTGGTTCATTCCAAGATACCTGTAGCTCTGGCTTGGGGTCAAAGCCAGGTGCTGGGACCTCAATCCACATGGGTGGCAGGAACCCAAATGACTTGAGACTTCACGGCTGCCTCCCAGGATGTACATTAACAGGAAGCTGGAATCAGGAGTCAGAGCCAAGACTCGCACGCAGGTTCTTCTACACGCCATGTGGCAACTTAACCTACATCTTTATTGTTAGGCAAAATACTCGCCCATCTTCACTGAGCCCTTTGAAGTTCCTTCACGTGTGGTATTTGTCAGCCCTGAATGTATGATCCACTTGCACATGGGAAGAGACCTGCGCCCTGCCAGCAGGCTGTCCCAGCGCTCCCTCACCCAGCCTCACCCTCAGCCCTCGCTGACTGGTGAGATCCACTGCCTGCTCGCCTCCCGGAACCACTGAGGGAAACTGTAGTAGAGATGAGCTTTATCTGATATTGCCTAGATCTCTTCCAAAGAAGGTTACTCCTGCTATAAACCTGAGAATCCTGTAACCTGATAAGCACTGCCTGGCTGGCCATTAGTTTAAATAAGTTACTTGTTGGGGGCTCAGGTATCACACAGCAAAGTGTTAAATTTGATCTCTCAAGAAGTGGAAGGCTTAGCCTCAAAATGTTCTTGTGCACACAACTTCTTTCCTTTATCATGTTTCATCCAAATGCTATAACTGACCTGGATTTGGAGACTTGGCCTAGTCCACAGAGACCGCATTTAAGTTCTGAATGCCGCCTGCCTTCTGTTTAAGCTCAGGACCCCTCCAGTTTATGTCCACTGTAGATTGTACTCCCTTAACTTGCTTGGCTTCCTGTTTCTCCTGGCTTCTGAGGTAAGCCGAGAACCTGGGACAGTGCAGCTTCAGACACTCAGAGGAGAATCCAGGGGGTAAGTCTGTTCAAGGCAATGTCTTGGTTCTTTTCTATCCTAACAGATGGGCTATGAGGACTGCCCCGTGTCTTCCTGAAACCCCCAGCATAGTGGAAGTATATTGTTGGGGTACTTTCAGCTGCAAGGAATAGAAAACCCAACTCAAAGCAGCTCACATAAGAAAGACACTTATTAGGGGCCAGCATTGTGGCACAACAGGTTAAGCCACCACCATCAGCATCCCATCACGTCTTGGCTGTTCCACCTCTGATATAACCCCCTCACTAATGTACCTGGGAAGAGCAGCAAAAGATGGCCCAAGTACTTGGACCCCTGCCACCCACATGGGAAACCAAGATGGAGTTCCAGGCTTCTGGTTTTGGCTTTGGCTTTGTCTAGCCCCAGCCACTAAAACAATTTGGGAAGTGAACCAGTAGACAGAAGATCCATTTCTCTCTCTTCCTGTCCATCACCCTCTGTGTCCATCTGCCCTCCAAATAAATGAAATAATTTTTAAATACATTTATCATCTTATATAAGAGTTACATCAGAGGTAAGGTGGCTGCAACGTGTGTCAAGTTAGCAGCTCATTGACATAATCAGCCTCCAGGTTCTGTTACATCTCCCTGCTCTGATATTTTCAAGCTAGCAACTCTTATAGTTGCAGAGGACTCAATGAGTCAGACTCAGTGGAAGAAGGGAACCATTTCATCCCATATCTGCTCCATATCTCATGTCAGGAAGAAGTAGGTCTTTCCTAGAAGCCATCGTGTCACACTGACCAGGACAAAGTCACATGTCCAGTCCTAGCTCAATCACTGTCAGGAAGAATGAGCCTAGCATGGTTGGGTTAGATCCATGGTTTATAATCCTGGCAATACATTTGAATTCCTGGGCTGAGTGAGAAACATCTAGAAACACCAATGCCCAGGACCACCTCTAGACATTCTCATTTAATTGAGTTGGGGAGGAAGGAGGCCCAGACATGGGTATATTTTAAAACTGCCATTGATGACTCTAGGAGCTGTCTTCACTAAGAACCACTGACTTAGTCGATGAAGAATTACCACTGGATAATGTCATGGAGAGATGAAAATACACCTTCGCCAAGAAGACAAGAGGAAATGGCTATTGGATTTGCAACCCATCGATGATCCAAAAAATGATCCTTTAATTTCTCCAAAGATATAAGGGCACTTCAAAAGTTTGTGGGGGAAAAATGGAATTAAAAGATGTTTATTTTGGTGTTAAAATTTTGAAATTTATGCACAGTCTTTTCATGACATGCATTTCCCATGAACTTTTTGAAGACCCCTTATACACAAATGCCAACTAAGCACAAGAAAAAGATGGTCAACATCACTAATCAATATGGAAATTCAAATGAAAAGCACAGTGAGATGCCATCTCACCACCACTGGGATGGCTGCTATTGAAAAGACAGAAAGCAGAAATGTTGGTGGGAACATGGAGAAACTGGAACTCCTGAGCTCTGCTGGTAGGGATGTGTCATGGTGCCACCACTCTACAATACAGTGGTTCCTTTCAAACTTAAAGACAGGGGACTGTGCTGTGGTGTAGCGGCTTAAGTCAATGCCTACAATGTCTACACTCCATATGAGTACTAGTTCAAGTCCTGGCTGCTCAATTTCCAATACAGCTCCCTGCTAATGTGCCTGGGAAAGCAGCAGAAGATGCCTGGGCCCCTACTACCCATGTGGGACACCTGGATAAAGTTTCAGGCTCCTGGCTTTGGCCTAGCTCAGCCTCAGCCATTGCAGCAATTGGGGGAGTGAACCAGAGGATGGAAGATCTCTCTTACTGTCTCTCCCTCTCTCTATATATAGCTCTGCCATTCAAATAAATGCATCTTAAAAGAAAAACCCTTAAAAATAGAATTACCATATGGTCTAGCAACTCTATTTCTTGGTATACATCTTAAGTAATTAGAAACAATTTCTCAGAGATGTTTGTATACCCATGTTGATACCAGCATTTTTCACAACAGCTAAGAGGTAGAAGCACAAACAGTATCCACTGATGTATAAATGTATGAACGAAATGTGGTCCACACATTCAACGGAATTTTATTCTTCCTTAAAGGGAAAGCAATTCTGCTATCTACTTAATAAGGATGAAACTTGAAAATATTATGTTGAGTAAGTAGTCACAAAAAGACAAATACTCTAGGATTCCTCTCTATATGGTACTTATAGTACTCAAAATCCCAAAGAAAGAAGGAAGGGTGGTTGCCAGGGAATGGAGGAAGTGGAGAATGGGGGAATTGTTTAATGGGTACAGAGTTCCCGTTTTACAAGATAAAAAGATTTCTGGAGATTGGTTACATAACAAGGAGTGTACTTACTACTTAAAAATGATTCAGATTGGGCCTGGGCATTATGGCACAGCTGGTTAAGCCACTGCCTATGACACTGGCATTCCGTATCAGAGCTCTGGCTGAGTCCTGGCTGCTCTGCTTCCTGTCCTGCTCCCTGCTAAGCTGCCTGGGAAAGCAGCAGCAGATGACCCAGGTACTTGGGTTCCTGCCACCCACATGGGAGACCTGGATGGAGTTCCAGGCCCATGGCTTCTGCCTGGTCCAGCCCTGGCTGTTGCGGCCATTTGGGGAATGAGCCAATGGATGGAAGATCTCTGTCTCTACTTTCCTCCCTGTCACTCTGCTTTTTTTTTTTTTTAAAGATTTTATTTATTTATTTGAGAGGTAGAGTTACAGACAGTGAGAGGGAGACAGAGAGAAAGGTCTTTGTTCCGTTGGTTCACTCCCCAAATGGCCGCAATGGCTAGAGCTACACCGATCCGAAGCCAGGAGCCAGGAAGCTTCTTCTCTGTTTTTTTTCACATGGGTGCAGGGACCCAAGGACTTGGGCCATCTTCTACTGCTTTCCCAGGCCATAGCAGAGAGCTGGATTGGAAGTGGAGCAGCTGGGACTAGAACCGGTGCCCATATGGGATGCCGGTGCTGCAGGCAGAGGATTAATCTACGGCACCACGCGCCGGCCCCTCACTCTGATTTTCACATAAACAAATCTTTTTACAAAAGTGGTTCAGATTGTAAATTTTATGTGAGATGTATTTTACCATAATTTTTGAGACTGTACCAGGTGCCCTCTATTCCAGTGGCTGGGGGGTGACAGGGCAGAGGTGGGGAAGCTCCATGGGGCACAAGCACCCTGGCGGCAGCAGAGCACACCCCTTCAAAGAGCAATAATTTTGAATTCCAGCGATGTCGACAAAGAGGGCAAGGAGTAGAAAATAAGAATTAGGGAAAATAGGAAGAGGAACCCACACTCCTTAGTTACTACTTTTTGGGGAGCCCCTGACAGGTATTTTCTTGGCAAAATTCCCCACTGAGAGGCTGGTTAGGCAACACGGCATGAGGCCCCATCTGCTGAGGGCTTCAGTGGGAGCTTTAGCAAGAATTGGGTTGACCAGATGTCTACTCACCTCACTTGCCCATGCTAATGAGGGCAACAGGGACTGAGCAATCCAAAAACTACTGACAATAGCAAAACCTCTTAGAGTTGGCTCAGATACATATGAGTACAGATGCTTAAATTTCAATGAGTCTGATAGAAAGGAAATTTACAGCCCTTAAAGATAAGAAAGCTGTACATCAAATCGCTGACTCGCAGTAAGCTGCATGCTCTCTAGTCACAGTGCTGCTCCTTTCTGCACTCTCGCTACCAACACAGGCCATCTGCTCCTGCAGAAATGAGAATCAAGATGGCTGCTGTGTGGGCAAGAGGCAGAGCAAAATTCTCTGGGCACCTTGGAGACTGCATCTGACAGGCCAGAGTCACTCTCATAGCCACAGGTCTCTCAATCTTTAACTTCCACATTGAGAGTGTTGCTTAGCAACAGATTGTGACCATTTCCAATCGTAGGCTCCTGCTGATTTGCTGATCACCAAAAAAGCCTTACTGTGAGGCTGGTGCTGTGACACAGCGGGTTAAAGCTCCAGCCTGGGGCACCAGTATCCCATATGAGTGCCAGTTCGAGTTCCGGCTGCTCCACTTCTGATACAGCTCCCTGCTGATGCACCTGGGAAAGCAGCAGAGGATGGCTCAATTCCTTGGGCCCCTGCACCCTTGTGGGAGACCCGGGAAAAGACCCTGGCTCCTGACTTCGGACTGGCTCAGCTCTAGCCACTGCGGCCATATGAGGAGTGAACCAGCGGATGGAAGGCCTCTCTCTCTGTCTCTACCTCTCTGTAACTCTGTCTTTCAAATAAATAAAATAATTTTTTTCAAAAGATCTTACTGTTTACTGGTAATCCTGCATGGGCATTAGTTCCCCAGAAAGTAATAGTATATAGCTGGGCCAGCACCATGGCTCATTTGGTTAATCCCCCGCCTGCGGCACCGGCATCCCATATGGGCTCCAGATTCTAGTCCCGGTTGCTCCTCTTCCAGTCCAGCTCTCTGCTGTAGCCCGGAAAGGCAGTGGAGGATGGCCCAAGTGCTTGGGCTCCTGCACCCGCATGGGAGACCAGGAGGAAGCACTTGGCTCCTGGCTTCAGATCAGCGCAGTGCACTGGCTGTAGCGGCCATTTGGGGGGTGAACCAACAGAAGAAAGACCTTTCTCTCTATCTCTCTCTCTCACTGTCTAACTCTGCCTGTCAAATAAAAAAAAAAATAGTATATAGCTAACATTTGGTCAAGCCATCAACACCAGTTTGAATTCATGCAGAACAACTTGTACAATTAAGAAGGCAACCAAAAATTGTTCAAAGCAAGTTACTTCTCACCCCGTTGTCTCCCTTTTACTGTTTTTTTTTTTGTTTTTTTTTTTTTTTTTAAAGCAGTCCTTCCTTCCCTTGATACAACACTTGCTTGGTTTCTAATGACACTGTATCTCCCAATATGCAAGTCTATTCTGCAAAAGACTATCTTTGCTTTCATTTTATTTCATTTTGACTTTTTTAAAATGAAGTTTTGATTTATACTCCATTTCTGCCCGCTCCACATTGTTCAAGGGGCATGGACCACACACGGGCTCTGCAGACCCAGGAAAGCCTCCAGGTTTCCTCAGCCTCACCACCTCCTTCCTCAGCTCCCTTGGTTTTTGTCACATGTTCCCGGGACAGAGCATATGTTGAAATATTTAGCTTAAAAGAGCCTTTCTCCAGGCAATCTCTGATGAAAGGAAAATGGTCCTTATGCTTGCCTAAAGAGAGACTTCACTGCTTGAAAATCCCGTGTCCAGAAGTGTGGACGGTAGCCCACCAGCCTCAGAGTTACCTGGGACAGTTGCTAGAAAGGAAGCCTCCCGGGCTAGCACCAGACCCACTGTACCCAATCTCCAGGGGTGGGGCCAGGAAGGGACTTTTGACAAGGAACCCAGAGGATTGATTGGTTGATTCTTTTTTTTTTTTTTCAAAAAAGATTTTATTTATTGGAAAGGTAGAGGTACATAGAAGGAGAGACAGAGAGAAAGACAGAGGTCTTCCACCCACTGGTTCACTCCTCAAATGGCTGCAACGGCCAGAACTGGGCCAAACTGAAGCCAGGAGCTTCTTCTGGGTCTCCCACGTGGGTGCAGGGGCCCAAGGACTTGTGCCATCCTCCAGTGCTTTCCCAGGCTCATTAGCAGTGAGCTGGATCAGAAGTGGAGCAGCCAGGACTTGAACTGGAACCCACATGGGATGCTGGCATTGCAGGTGGAGGCTCATACAACCTGGGCCCCCAGGGGATTCTTTAGCCTCTGAGGATGAAGAATCAGTCTTCAAAGAGGCACTACCAGGGAATGGCTTGGAGCTAAATGAGTTTAGAAGTAAAGGAGGAAATTTATTTATTGATAGTCTCCCTTGGTTAACCTCTATATAAACTGTGTTACTTAAACTTGACAACAACAGTACCAAACTAAGTACACTGTAATATCTAATTCAAAATCAGTCAGTGGGAGACTGAGGAAGGTTAAGTGACTTGAGCAAGAATTCCAAGAAAATAAAAAAAAATAACTGTATAACAAACAAAAAAAAAAGAACTTAATACTTTACCCTTTTAGTATTTTTTATGTTCTACTTAAAACTATTGGTTGAACTCTATAATTAATACACAATTACTCTTAGGTGTTTAATTAATGCTATAACTAGTACTCAAATAGTATTTTACACTTTGTGTTTCTGTGTGGGTGCAAACTGTTGAAATCTTTACTTAATATATGCTAAATTGATCTTCTGTGTATAAAGATAATTGAAAATTAATCTTGGCCGGCGCCGCGGCTCACTAGGCTAATCCTCCACCTTGCGGCGCCGGCACACTGGGTTCTAGTCCCGGTCGGGGCGCTGGATTCTGTCCCAGTTGCCCCTCTTCCAGGCCAGCTCTCTGCTGTGGCCAGGGAGTGCAGTGGAGGATGGCCCAAGTGCTTTGGCCCTGCACCCCATGGGAGACCAGGAGAAGTACCTGGCTCCTGCCATCGGATCAGCGCGGTACGGCGGCCATTGGAGGGTGAACCAACGGCAAAAGGAAGACCTTTCTCTCTGTCTCTCTCTCTCACTGTCCACTCTGCCTGTCAAAAAGAAAAAGAAAAAGAAAAAGAAAATTAATCTTGATGTGAATGGAAGGGGAGAGGGAGTGGGAGAGGGGAGTGTTGTGGGTGGGAGGGAAGTTATGGGGGGGGGAAGCTATTGTAATCCATAAGCTGTACTTTGGAAATTTATGTTCATTAAATAAAATAAAATTAAAAAAAAGAATTCCAAGAAACTGGGCCTTGAGCCACTGCTAACTGAAAGTCCATCACTACATCAGCACCTTTAATCTGTCCACTTTTGCATCCATCAGTCAAGCCTTGCAGGTGAGGAGCTGATGGAAGCCAAGTGGCCATCTCAGATTTTTCCTAGGCCTGTATTCATTTGAGCCCATTATACCAAGTGATTTATAATGAAAGCCTTTTGCTCATATGAGGCCAAGGATCCTTAGGGCACCTTCTTCTTCCTTCATTTAAAATAGAAACCAATAGCACCTCCCTGACGGGGAGTGACATTTCAGGCTGTCATAGAGAAATGGATCCTCCAGCCCCAGTCTGGCTGGCAGACGTTTGACTGCAACTTAATAGGAGACCCTCAGTCTGAACCACCCAGTTAAGCTGCAGCTGGATTCCTAACCCTCACCAAATCAGCCTCACAACACGGCCAGTGGTGCCGGCTTCCCACAGGGCAAGTAATCCAAGAGAACAGAGAGTGTGTGGCCATGATGGAATCCAAAGTCTTATTATAACCTAATCTCACAGCGACATCCCATTACTTCTGCTGTATTTTATTCCTTAGATGCAAACTGACAAGGGACCGATGTTGTCACACCGCAGGTTGTGATGTCCGCATCCCATTCCAGTGGAGTCCTGAGTGCTCTGTTTCCCATCCAGCTCCTTGTTAATGTGCCTGGAAAGGCAGCAGCAGATGGCCTTGGTGCTCGGGCTCCTGCCACCCACGTTGGAAACACAGATGGAGTTTCTGACTCCTGGTTTTAGCCTGGCACAGAATTAGCTCCTGTAGGTGTTTGAAGAGTGAACCAATGGATGCACAGTCTTTCTCCGTCTCTCCTCATCTCTGTATTTCTCTGCCTTTCAAATACATATATAAATAATAATATAATAATATATATAATATAAATAAATATTATAAAACAAAATAGAAGTGAGTCAACAAATCCCGCTCACACATGGGTGTGAACCGGGGACAGACTTGATCAGCAGTCATCATGAAGACTCCCTCCCACAACTTCCCAGTGGTTAGGTAATCACACTGAAGGATACGACTATGATCATCTCAGAATCCCCCAATCTTATTTATTTCTACTACAAACAATGAGCCTAAGATTACACAAGCTAACTTCAAAAAATCCATGAAAAAATGAGAATACAATGTAACTTTAGGGGCAGACTTTGCAGCTGTCACTTGTGGCGCCTATCACAGTGCCAGTTTAGTTCCAATCCTGGCTCCTCTGCTTCTAATCCAACTTCCTGCTAATCTGCTTGCGAATGCAGCAAATGAAGGCCAATTACTTGGATCCCTGCCACCAACGTGGAAGACCCAGATGGGCTCCTGGCTTTGGCCTGGCTTAGCTCTGGTTGTTGTGACTATTCCTGAGGATTTGGGGAGTTCTCTCTCATTGTCACTCTGCCTTTCAAATAAATAAATAAACCCATCTTTCAAAAGTATAAATAAACCTTTCAAAATAAATGTTTATTTTGATGTAAACAATTTTTTGGGGACCAGTGCTGTGGCATAGCAGGCTAAGACTCTGCCTGCAGTGCCAGCAAACCATATGGGTGCTGGTTCATGTCCTGGCATCTTCCATGTGGGTGGCAGGGGCCCAAGCACCTGAGCCATCTTCTGCTGCTTCTCCCAAGCTATTAGAGGACGCTGTATCAAAAGTGGAGCAGCTGGGACTAGACGTGATGCCTTTTCCTGCTATGCCATAGCACTGGCCCCAAACCATACAAATTTTAGCTTAATAACACTTCTTCATATTATATATCATTTCATTCTTCAAAATGACACCATATAATAAGCCTGTGATATGGTTGGGACAGGTGATTATTTCCATTGTAGAAGTAAGAAAAGAATTAGACACTTTCCCCAAATCACAGAACTTGTAAAGCACAAACTCAAAACACGAACCTAACTCAAGCATTTTCCAGCCCTCAGTGCCATCCCTTTCATGCCAGCAATTACGGAGCCAACCACCAACTAGTGACACAGCCCTTGACCCTGTTTAAGTCATGCCCTATGGCAAACTCAGTGCACAGCACAGAACTACCACTTGGCCAAAACAATCCTCTAAAAAACTATTCAAGCAGACTTTTTTTTTTTTTTTTTTTTAAAGAAACAAGATTCAAATTTTTCCCTAATGCTACAAAACACTAAGGGGTTTTGTCCTGAAACCAGACCCCTTTTGGGTAAGCACCCTCTCTCTCTTCAGTCCCAGAAGCTCCCCTTTGGAAATGCTTTCTGTGGTTTCTGACGAAGCTGCTCATGCCCCTCAGAATATGATGTGTTTTCCCTAAAAAAAAAAAAAAATCATGTTCCCAGAGAAAAGGAAGGGAAAATCAAAAGGTCTTAAGATGCCTATTTTCCATCCAATAAGTATTCACCTTAAGGAGAACAGGAAGGGATTTAGTCCATGACGCCGGCATCCCATAGAACACCTGATTCAAATCCTGGATACTGCACTTCCGATCCAGCTCCCTACTAATGCACCAGGAAGGCAGCAGAAAATGGCCAAGTGCTTGAGTTCCTGCCACCCATGTGGGAAACCTGGATAAAGCTCCAGGCTCCCGGCTTTGTCCTGACCCAGCTCTGGCCATGGCAGTCATTCAGGGAATAAACCAGTGGATGGAAGCTCTCTCGAAGAAAAGGAAAAGAACCTAAACAGCTTCCCTGTGACTTGTTTTTTTTTTTTTCTTTTTTTATGTATTTTTTTAAACTTTTATTTAATGAATATAAATTTCCAAAGTACAGCTTATGGATTACAATGGCTTCCCCCCCATTAACGTCCCTCCCACCCGCAACCCTCCCCTTTCCCACTCCCTCTCCCCTTCCATTCACATCAAGATTCATTTTCGATTCTCTTTATATACAGAAGATCAGTTTAGCATACATTAAGTAAAGATTTCAACAGTTTGCTCCCACACAGAAACATAAAGTGAAAAATACTGTTTGAGTACTAGTTATAGCATTAAATCTCAATGTACAGCACATTAAGGACAGATATCCTACATGAGGAGTAAGTGCACAGTGACTCCTGTTGTTGACTTTACAAATTGACACTGTGACTTGTTAAGAAGTGAAGTTTAGGCCGGCGCCGCAGCTCAATAGGCTAATCCTCTGCCTGTGGCGCCGGCACACCGGGTTCTAGTCCTGGCCGGGGTGCCGGATTCTGTCCCGGTTGCCCCTCTTCCAGGCCAGCTCTCTGCTGTGGCCAGGGAGTGCAGTGGAGGATGGCCCAAGTGCTTGGGCCCTGCACCCGCATGGGAGACCAGGAGGAAGCACCTGGCTCCTGGCTTCAGATCGGCACAGCGCTCCAGCCGTAGTGCCAATTTGGGGGTGAACCAACGGAAGGAAGACCTTTCTCTCTGTCTCTCTCACTGTCTAACTCTGCCTGTCCAAAAAAAAAAAAAAAAAGAAGAAGAAGAAGAAGAAGAAGAAGTGAAGTTTAGAGCCTGGCATTGTGGCATAGCAGGTAAAGCTGCCGCCTGCGAAGCTGGCATCCTGTATAGGCACCAGTTCCTGTCTTAGTTTTACTACTTCCAATCTAGTTCCCTGCTAATGGCCTGGGAAAGCAGTGGAGGCCTAGGCGTTTAGGCCCCTGCCACTGATTATTCCAGAAGGGTCTCTGGGGGGTCACTTCTTTGAAGACTTTGATTATCAGGTTAATGATGTGATCACTAGGAAGCCATGAACACTATTGGCAAGAAAGTGATACGTGGTGGGTGCAGTCTTCAGCATTTACTGCAGTGTCAAGTGTTTAGGTTCTGCAGACACGTGTTTGCGTTTCCATCACTCATCTTGTCTGTGACAATTCGATTCTCTCTGGGGCTTTAGGAACATGGAGAAATGTTGAAGGAGACGATATTATGGACCATCCAGAGGGCAGTGGATGCGGTCTGGATGACGGTAAGTCTGGATGACTTGCATTTGCAATGGCAGATTCCGGAGCTGGTGTCAGGGCTAGGGTAAACATTAGGCTCAAGGGTGTAGAGCCATGAGCACCCTAAGGAGTCCCAAGTGACAACAGAGCAGCCAGGTCGGGTGTGGTCCTTTTAAACTAGTTTCTGTTGGTGCCTGCCACAAGCCACCTCATTACTCTCTGTGCTGTCACTGGATAAACAGAGACTGTCTACCCCGGTGAGTGCCCTTTGTAGTCTGGAAGCTGACGTGTTTTTCATTTCCTTTTATTAGGAGCTCTACTGGCTTTCTATTGCCTACAACAGGTTACCGTGAATGTAGTGGCTTGAAATAGCATCATTTATGACCTCTCGGTTCTGTAGGGCTGAAGTCCAGGCCCCACCTGCTTGAGTCCTCTGCTGAGGTCTTCTCAAGGCTGGGATGAAGGTGGTCTCTAGGGCTGAGACTTGACTAAGGAGGAATCCCCTTCTAAGCTCTTTCAGTACGTTGGCTGAAGTTGGTTCCTCGTCATTGTAGGACTGAGGTCCCTGTCATGGCGCTGATGACTGGGGGTTCCTGTGCGCTCCAGGGGGGTCACTTGAAGGTCCCTCCCTATGGCTCCCTTACCTTCAAAGTTAGCACAGGAGAAACTTTCTGGCATCAAATCCATCTCATACATCTCTTTTTTAGGGCAAATCTAGTCCCTTATAAATCTGATTAGACAGGTCCACCCAGTAATCTTTCTTAAAGGCAGCTGTGCCCTATAAGGTCAAGGGAGTGGTTTTCACATCATATTCAAGGTCTTGAGGGTTATGTAGTTTGCATACACCGAGGGGCAAGGGTCACAGGGGATACCTTAGAATTCTGCCTACCACACATTCTAAGTCCCTTAAAGTTTGAATTCTATGGGGAATACTTAGGAATCTAGCCCAGTGTTTTGCCCAAAGACACAACTCAACAAATACTATTTTGCTAGAGAAGTATGTCACTGCCATCCTATTTTAAAAAACTCTCACTTCTGGAGCTGGCACTGTGGCACAGTGGGTAAAGCCACTGCCTACAGTTCCAGCATCCCACATAGGCACTGGTTCAAGTCCTGGCTGCTCCACTTCCGACCCAGCTTTCTGCTATGGCCTGGGAAAGCAGTGGGGGGATGGCCCAAGTCCTTGGACCCCTGCACTTGCGTGGGAGACCCAGAAGAAGCTCCTGGCTCCTGGCTTCGTATTGGCACAGCTCCGGCCATTGCAGCCAGTTGGGGAGCAAACCAGCAGATAGAAAATCTCTCTCTCTCTCTCTCTGCCTCTCCTTCTCTCTCTGTGTAACTCTGACTTTCAAAAAAACAAATAAATCTTAAAAAAAATTCCTCATTTCTGCCATTTAATGTCCTCTCAACTTCTTTATTTTCTTAGCACTTCTCAAACCTGATGTGATATATAAGTAGATGTTTATACATGCGCTACATGTGTGCATACATAGATATATCTGTATGTATATTTGCATATTATTTGTTCATTTTCTGTCCTCCCACCTCTCAAAGGGAAGCCATGCTGGAGTGTGGACTTTTTTCTACCTTATCCCCTCGCCACCATGTTTCCAGTGCTTGAGATAGTGCTTGGCACACTGTAGACAGCCAATAATAAATACTTGTTACATGAATGGATGGCCGAATGTTCTCAACCTGTCCAGATGTTAAAGAAGGTAGCATTCCAGGCCCATGGAATGATGTGGGGCTATGTTCCAAATTTTAGTAATTTTAGTCCTCAGATAACGTGTAGGTATTTGTAACACACTAATGTGCCCAGCATGATACTGTTTTATTTCATGCTATCAACAGAGCAGCCAGAGAAAACGTTAAGACCTCAGTCACAGCTTCCTCTATGCAAAGCTTCCAGTGGTGTCCATGTCACTCTGTGAAATGGTGACACTCAACACAATGGCCTGCACATCTGCCTGTGATCTTCCCCCTCCATGGCCGTCCTCCTGCTCTCCCTGTTCCTCTTTCCTCTGGCCTCTTGGCCCTTCCTGGTTATTCATATCAGCCTTACCTGCAGCTCAGGGCCATTGCCCTTGCTCTCCCTCTGCTTGGCCTGCTCATTCCTGCAGATCCTGACACTATTTGCTTGTTACTCACTTTCCACATTCCATACGAAGCATTCCAAGAGCACGCTATCTAAAATCACAGCCAGGGGCTGGCGCTGTGTTGCAGCAGGCGAAGACGCCATCTACAGCCCCAGCATCTCATATTAGCATCTATTTGAGTCCCGGCTGTTCCACTGCTGATCCAGCTCCCTGCTAATGGTCTGGGAAAGCAGTGGAAGATGACTCAAGTACTTGGGCCCCTGCACCCTAGTGGGAGAACTACATGAAATTCCTGGCTCCTGGCTTTGGCCCTAGCTGTTGAAGCCATTTGGCAAGTGAACCAGTGGATGGAAAATTCTCTCTCTGTCTTTCAAATAAATAAATAAATCTTACATAAAATCACAGCCAAGGGGCAGCCATTGTAGCACAGGAATTTTTGTCTATTTTATTCATTGCTATATTTCTAGCACCTAGAATAGGCCTGGCACATAGTAGGTCCTCAGTAGTTATTATATTGTGGAGACCTGATGTGGATACAACAACAACTCAAATGAATTTTAGTCCAACGCCCCCCTCCATCACCTTAATTTCAAACAAATCAAATTTCCAGGCTTCTGCTCCTTACTCCAGCCAAAAATATCACCCTTTGAACAATTTACAAAACCACAGGAAACAAGGTTTTGGTGTATTCTTAGAAACCTTCTGACTAGGAAGGTGCTCTGCGGCTTCTAGTAAAATCTGAACCTGTTCTTGCCTCCATAGTTGGCAGTGAGAAATAGACTAGAATAACTGAGCTTCTCATTTGAGCTCATGAAAGCACTTTGTGCCATGGTTAGCTATGGCTCAGCCCTCCTTGAAAGAACTGTTCAACAAAAATATAGGGTAGAGCAGCAGAGGCAGAGGGAGTAGTGCAGGAAACTGTGTGGTTATTCTAAGGCTTGGGCCATACTTCCAGAGCTTGAGTTTGGTGGGCAAGTGTTTGTTGCAGCAGTTAAGCCACCACTAGGGACCCCAGTATCTTACTTCAGAGTGCCTGGGTTCGACTCCTAGATCCACTCCAATTCCAGCTTCCTGCTAATGCACATTCTGGGAAGCCACCGGTGGGGCTCAAGTCACTGGGCCCTGCCACCTATGTGGGGGACCAGGCTTGAATTCCTAAGCTCCTGGCTTCAGGCTGGCCCAGCCTCAGCTGTTGGAGGTATTTGGGGAATGAACCAGTATATAGGAGCATTTTCTTTCTTTCTCTATCTTTCTAATTAATTAATTAGTTAATTAAAAGTTTTAGGTTTGGTCTGAGAGGGTCTGTGTGATGGAAGCTTGGTCACCCGTGAAGTGGTGTTGAGGTGGTGGAACCTATAAGAAGTGGGACCTATACAAGGTGAGTAAGTCATGGGTCTCGCCAGTGAGTGAGCTCTCACAAGAATGGGTAGTTATATGGGGCCAGCGCCGTGGCTCACTTGGTTAATCCTCTGCCTGCAGCGCTGGCATCCCATATGGGTGCCTAGTTCTAGTCCAGGTTGCTCCTCTTCCAGTCCAGCTCTCTGCTGTGGCCCGGGAAGGCAGTGGAGGATGGCCCAAGTGCATGGGCCTCTGCACCCTCATGGGAGACCAGGAAGAAGCACCTGGCTCCTGACTTCGGATGGGCGCAGCACCGGCCGTGGTGGCCATTTGGGGAGTGAACCAACGAAGGAAGACCTTTCTCTCTGTCTCTCTCTCTCAATATCTATAACTTTACCTGTCAAAAAAAAAAAAAAAAAAAGAATAGGTAGTTATAAAGGAGGGCCACTCCACATACTTGGCCCCTTCTGCACACAGCCAGTTCCCATTCCCTTTCTCTGCTAGGTTGTGATGCAGTCACTGGGGTTTGAACAAATGCAACTGCCCAACTTTGGATTTTCAGCTTAACTGTGAGTTGTTTTTTTTTTTTTTTAAACCAAGCGAGCCATGGCACCGGCCTCAGCTGTGAGCTCTTTTATTTATAAGATACCCAGCCCCAAGAATTTTGTTATAGTCATAGAAAATGGACTGATACACCTTTGCAGCCTCACATTTCACACATGTTTCTTCACCTTACTCATGGTCTGCCTGTATGCTAATGAGCTAACTACAAATAGCAGATTCTAATGGATTCTAAAAGTGGCTGCACGATGTCTCTAGTTTGGGACTTTCAATACTATACACAAGGCATCACATCCTTAGTCCTATGAGTCTCTTTCTCTGCCATAGTTCTATCCAACACAAGCTCTGCACATGGGACCTCAGATACCTGCAGATGTTCTCGCCAGAAAACTCTTCCTCTGACATAAGATGCACCAAGATTGTCTCATTTAGTAATAAGTTGAGGAGCCAGCGCTGTGGCGTGGTGGGTAAATCTTCTGCCTGCTCCCATATGGGTGCTGGTTTGAGTTCTGGCTGCTCCACTTCCGATCCAGCTCTCTGCTATGGCCTGGGAAAGCAGTAGAAGATGGCCCAAGTCCTGGGGCCCCTGCAAACATTTGGGAAACCTGGAAGAAACTCCTGGCTCCTGGCTTTGGAGCAGCACAGCTGCAGCCATTAGGGTCATCTGGGGAGTGAACCAGTAGATGGAAGACCTCTCTTTTCCTCTGCCTCTCTGTAACTGTCCCTTTCAAATAAACAAATACATCTTTTTTTTTTTTTTTTAAGTAACTAGTTGATGCTGTAATAGAGGAGTGCCTTTGGACAGTTCAGAATCTATTCAATCTATGATGTATTTGTGTCCTAGGGAAGAAAGAAAAGGAATGGTTCAGATGGGATGTTGTTTATAAATACACTTTATATGAGTGTAAGTACCCATTCATGTGACATGGCATAACTACAGAGACACAGAACACATAAAAATTTGCCTGGGATTGTAGAGGTGAGAACAATGACAAAGTGCAAACATACAAGGAATGGGAATGCATATATTCTAAAACTGATTGTAGGAGAGTAAAACAATGGTGCAACCTAACTAAAACTCACCAAACTTCACACTTAAACAGGGTGAATTTTAACAATCCTGTTTACATAATAGCATCAGAAGGAATAAAATACTTAGGAATAAATTTAACCAAGGAGATATAAGACTTTTTACTGAAAACTATCAGACATTGCTGAAATAGATGAAAGAAGTTATAAATAAATGGAAGGAAATCTGTGCTCATGCACTGGAAGACTTAATATTACAAAGATAACAATATGCCCCAAATCAAGAATCCACATAATCCCCATCAAAATGCCGATGCACTTTTTGACAGAATTGAAAAATCAATCATCAAATTCATATAGAAGTGCAAGGGCCTTCAAATAGCTAAAAAGATATTGAAAAAGAACAATAAGTTGGAGGACATACACTGCTTAATTTCAAAACTCACTAGAAAGCGACAGCACTCAAGGTGTGGTAATGGCATTAGACGAGGCTTATAGACCAGTGGAATAAAATTCAGAGTCCAGTAACAAACCCATACCTCTATGGTCAGTCAATTTTTGAGAAGGATGCCAAGATCACTCAAAGGGAAAAGAACAGTCTCTCTCCTCAACAAATGGTATTGGGACAATGAGAGATCCACATGCAGAATAATGAATTTGGACTCTTACTTCATACCAAATGCAAAAATCAACTCAAAGTGGGTGAATGGCCCGAATATAAGAACTATAAACTTGAAATTTTTTACCACAAAATGTGGGGTAAATCTTCATAAGCTTGGACTTGGCAAAGGATTCTTAGACATGACACCAAAAGCACAAACAATAAAAGAGAAAAATAGATAAATTATACTTCCTCAAAATTTAAAATTTTGTGTATCAAAGGAAAGTATCAAGAAAATGAAAAGACAACACAGAGAAAATATTTGCAAATCATGTATCTGGTAGAGGTCTAGCATCCAGAATATATGAAGAATCCTTATAATTCAACAATAAAAAATCAAGCACTTAACTAAATAATGAATACATATATATACATATAATATATATATACATGCATATTATATATATTTCCAAGGATGATACAGGGGAATTCATTCATGGAAAAAATGAAATTGACAAAAATGTAGAAATTTTATTACTCAACATCAGCTCCATCAAGCTCAAGTGATAATAGCAGACATTTGGTCCAACTGAGGGTCCTGGGAATTTAACCATGTTAATGCAGTCTTTTTTACACTATTAGCTGAAGAAAAATGCGTGCCTTTTGAAGATATTTATGTTTGTCAGGAAACAAACATAAGGCAGAAAATGCTAAATGAGTATTTTAAAGTATAAGTCTACTGATTTCCCATAAAAATTCTCAGAGTTGCCCTTGTTTGATGGGAGGAATGAGCAGAAGCACTGTTATGATGGAGAAGGAATCTCTGGTGAAGCCTTCCCAGATGTTTTTCTGTTAAAACTTTGCTTAACTTTCCCAAGACACTCTCATAATAAACACATGGCAATCATTCTTTGAGTGCCCTGAAAGTTAACAAGTGAATGCTTTGTGCAGCACAAAAAAGTTGGTGCAAGGACCCTTGGTTTTGACTGGTCTGCTTCTACCTCTTGGTAGCCATTGCTTTGATTGCGCTTTGTCTTCAGCATTCTTTGAAAAAATTCTTCAGAATCTTGATCCCAATTATTCAGAATTTCCACTGAAAGCTCTGCTGTAGTTGGCAGCTGTTTTGGGCATAACAGTTTTGATACATCAGCAGAAAGTTTGCTCAACTTTAGTTTTTCAGACTTGTGTTAGCTGAACCAATTGAGATGTCTATAAAGTTGGCTACTGCTTCCACTGCGAATTGTTAATTCCTCATCAATCAGAGCACAAAGATGATTAACTTTTTCTCACAAATTGACCCAGATTCTTTGCAGCTGAGGGCTTCACCGCCAACACTGTTGTGACTCTTTAAAGGAATTCTCTTTGGGGGGCACTGCCCCTGTAAATTTTTCAGCGGCATCAGTGATCTCACCATTCTTCCACTCAAGCTTCACCATAAACTTAATGTTTGTTCTTGCTCCAATTTTAGCAGAGGTCACACTGCTCTGATAGTGACTCTTTTCAAAGTGATATTTTGTCCTTCTCATCCTTCTCAGTGCCTCAAAGTAGGTCCTGTTCAGACCTGCTATAATAAGTTAGCATGAATTTCCATAAAGTTTTTTGAGACTCCTTTACATATAAGTGGTTCATAAGCTCATGAAAATCATTAGACATTAGGGAAATAGCAATCAAAACAATAACACACCCTCTAGGATGGCTGTAACACCAAGCCAAACAAAACAAAAAACCAAAAAGTAAGTGTGGGCAATGATGTCCAAATATTAGGCTCCTAATACCTAATTGGTTGGGTGTAATGGTGCAACTATTATGGAAAACAGTTTGGTGACTTCTCAAAAAGCTCAAGGAATTCCACTTTTAAGTATATACCCCAGATAATTAAATACAGAGACTCAAACAGATGCTTGCACACCAGTGTTCACGACAGTATTATTCCCAGTAACCAAAAACTATAAAGAACCCAAAAATGTTTGTCAATAGGTAATTGGGGGGGGGGGTGTTCCAAGATGGCAGGATAGTGATAGGACGGTCCAACTCATGTGGGGGCAAAATTAATGTTTTAAAAGGAGAGAAAGTACATGCCTAAGATAAAGCCATGGGAAATCCCCAGCAGGACACCCAGTGAAAACAACAGAGACGGTCTAAGCCCATGACCAAAAGAGCAAATGTGCAAAAAAAAAAAAACAAAAACAAAAACAAAAACAGAAGCTTGGGCCTGGGGAGGATGCCTGCCCCAGCTGACCAGGTGAGTGGGGAATCCATGGGCCCATGGTGCTGCTGATAACAGTGGGAGGGAGAGCTAGGTGACTACTTTTGAAGATCCATGTGAGCCCTCTGGGACAGCAGAGGTGGGAAGAGAGAAAAATAAATAAATAAGGAGGTGATGTGTGCCTCCATGCCCCCTACTCACCCCATTACAGCAGAGACCTGCAGCCAGCCAGGAGAAAGGTCACGCCTTTTTTTTTTTTTTTTTTTTTTGATGCAGGCGGGTGGCTGCTGCCCCCACCTCCCATGCATACCCCCATCAAACAGCAAGGGCCACAGTAATTCAGAAGAATTGTTTCCCCCTCTATGCAAGCTGTACCTCAACAAGTTGCCAGGTAATGGGATGGGGAAGGGAAGCCCCACCTACGGGACTCTCCTATTCGCCCAGCACCACTGAGAAGGGAGCAGGGCTCCAGTGAGCAGGGGCTCTGTGTGCCTGAGATCCACAGACCTAACCAGAGAAATCCCCCTTCCCGACACTGAAGCTGGTTGGGAGGACCACACAGACAGCGGCTCTGGGAACACCTCAGTTTCATTATAGACAGGTCTGGCTAGCGAGGTGGAGAGGACCCACTGACAATCCACAGTCTGGAGAGCCTTGGGAGCTGAATCTGAGAAAACATAAGAGGAGACAGAGTGTGGCTAGGCCCAGGGCAACTATACAGCACTTCTCCGCGTGCCCTGAGCACCTCATAACAGAGGGGACCATGCTCACAGGAAAGACTCCACAGATCAAGTGTGCAGTTCATTAAGTAGTGCTGATGAGTGCTGAGTGACTGGGGACTAACACCAGGGCATCCTGCAGCTGTAGAAGGGAGGGTCACACCAACAGACGTGACCATTCCTCTCCATCCAGTTAACCAGAGAGCTACCAAGCCCAATGGCGTTCTTACCTTGGATACTTGCCCCACCCTGGAATACTGAACAAAGCACCCAGGCCACACCTAGTACACACCTCTTGGTATTCACTGAATGTATAGACATCTCACTAAGCCACAGAGACACAGACCAAAAATAAAAGATACCAGACAATTAAAAAAAATACACAAATGCCAAAAAACAAAGAAAAAAATTTAAGAAATAAGAATAAGGAAGACACTATGAGCCTCTCAAAGGAACACTACAATATTTCACTATTGGGGGGTGAAGATGAAAAGACTGAGGAAATGTCAGAAATGGAATTCAGAAACGTAATCATTAGTTAACTTAGAAACAATCAGAAGCAAATTCATGAGCTAAGGAAAACTATACATGATATAAATGAAAAGTTTTTCCCCAAAATTGAGATATTAAAGAGAAATCAAAATTAAATACTAGAAATGGAGAATTCAATAGATCAAATAAAAAATGTAGTGGAAACTCTTAACAACAGAGTATGTTAGGCAGAAGAAAGAGTACCTGAATTAGAAGACAAATCCCTGGAAATTTTACAGTCAGATCAAAAACAAGAAGAAATTAAAAAACACTGTTAGAGATCTACAAATTACTATCAAAAGACCCCACATTCGGGTATTAGGAGTTCCTGATGGAATGGAAAAAGAGAAAGGATTAGAAGGCCTTTTCAGAGAAATAATAACAGAAAACTCCCCCAATTTGGAGAAAGAAAGGGACATCCAAGTACAGGAAGCACATAGAACTTCCAATAGACATGATCAGAAAAGATCCTCACCACGACACAGTGTAGTAAAACTCTCCACAGTAAAAAATAAAGATGCTAAAATATGCAGGAGAAAAATGCCAGATTACATTCAGAGGAACAGCAAGTAGACTCACAGCAGACTTCTAATCAGAAACTCTACAGACTAGGAGAGAATGGTGAGATATATTCCAAGTCCTAAGAAAAAAACCTGTCAACCCAGAATCAACATCATCAAAATGTCCATACTACCAAAAGCAACTTACAGATTCAATGCAACACCAATCAAAATACCAAAGACATTCTTCACAGATATAGAAAATATGATGTTGAAATTCAAATAGAAACACAGGAGACTTGAATAGCTAAAGCAATCTTATACAATAACAACAAAAAAACAAAGCCAGAGCCAGCATAATACCAGATTTCAAGACATACTACAGGGCAGTTATTATCAAAACAGCCTGGTACTGATAAAAAACAAACAAACAAACAAACAAACAAAAAAAACAAATGGAACAGAATAGAAATGCCAGAAATTAATCCAAGCATCTGCAACCATTACTTTTTTTTAAAAAAAGATTTATTTATTTATTTGAAAGTCAGAATTAAACAGAAAGAGGATAGGCAGAGAGAGAGAGAGAAGGAGAGGCAGAGAGAGAGAGAGGAAGAGAGAGAGAGAGAGAGAGGTCTTCCATCTGCTGGTTCACTCCCCAATTTGCTGCAACGGTCGGAGCTGGGCCGATCTGAAGCCAGGAGCCAGGAGCTTCTTCCAGGTCTCCCATGTGGTGCAGGGGCCCAAGGACTTGGGCCATCTTCTACTGCTTTCACAGGCCATAACAGAGAGCTGGATTGGAAGTGGAGCATCCAGGTCTTGAACTGGCGCCCATATGAGATGCCAGTGCTTCAGGCCTGGGCATTAACCTGGTATGCCACAGAGCCGGCCCCTCAACTTATTTTTGACAAAGGCAATAAATGAATCCCTGGAGCAAGGACAGTATCTTCAACAAACGATGCTGGGAAAACCGGATCTCCACATGCAGAAGCATGAAGCAAGACCCCTGCCTTACTCCTTTCACTAAAATCCACTCAGAAGTAGCTGCTGGCTCCTGGCTTCCACCTGGTGCAGCCCTGGCCGGTGCAGCCATGTGGGGGGTGAACCAACAGATGAAAGATCAATCTGTGTGTGTGTGTGTGTGTGTGTGTGTGTGTCTATCTTTGTAACTCCGACTTTCTAAATAAACAAATCTTTTAAAAGACTGATGTCTCTACATAGGACGTGGAGCACAGCTGGAAGACACAGGGAGAATCCCGCTACCTATGAGCAGAGCAGAGGTGCTGCCAAGAAACCAATCCCGCCAACACCTTCATCTTGGATTTCTAGGCTCCAGAACTGTGAGGAAATAAACTTATGGTTTTTTTTTTAGTGTTTATTTATTTATGGTTATTTGAAAAGCAAAGCAACAGAGAGAGGGAGAACGAGCGAGCGAAAGCTTCCATCCACTAGTTTATTCCTGAAACTCCTTTAACAGCCAGAACTGGGCCAGGCCCAAGGCAGGAGTCGGGAACTCTGTTTGGGTCACCCATGAGGATGGCAAGGGCGTAAGCACTTGAACCATCATCTGCTGCCTCCAGGGTACTCATTAGCAGAAAACTGGATCAGAAGCAGAGGCAGGGGCCTGCGCCGTGGTGCAGGTTAATCCTCCACCTGTGGCGCTGGCATCCCATACAGGTGCTGGTTCTAGTCCCGGCTGCTCCTCTTCCAACCTGGCTCTTTGCTGTGGCCTGGGAAAGCAGTAGAAGATGGCCCAAGTGTTTGGGCCCCTGCACCCACGTGGGAGACTGAGGGGAAGCACCTGGCTCCTGGCTTCGGATCAGCGCAGCTCCAGCCATTGCGGCCATTTGGGGAGTGAACCAACAGAAGGAAGATCTTTCTCTCTGTCTCTCCCTCTCACTGTCTAACTCTACCTCTCAAATAAATAAACAAAATCAAAAAAAAAAAAAAAAAAAAAGCAGAGGCAGGTCACAAAACAAGGCATTCTGATATGGAATGTGGGCATCCCAAGTGGTAGCTTAACCTGCAGTACCACAATACCCACCTTAAATTTCTGTTGTTGGGCCAGTCTGTGATATTTTGCTATAGCAGCCAGAACAGACTAATAAAACTGGCAAGTGGCATATTGGGAACAATACTGATATAGGCAGGCAGACAGTAATAAATTGATTAGATTTGTAAGCTGAGACCACACTTTCACCCTGCCCTCTTTCGTTTTCTCATGCCCCTACCTGACCTCACTTGTATGCCCACCTGCCGATCAGAGTGCCTGACCACCTTTGGAAGTGAATAAAATGCCTGGAGCACATTGGGGCTGCCTTTGTTGTCCCGCTCCTCTAGGCCCACGGCCTTGTGGCCGCCACTCTGCTTTCCTGCCCGTGCTAAAATACCTATGGCTGCTCCTAACTGCACGTTTGCTCCACGTGGCTCCTGGCCTGCTCTCTGTCTCGTATGGACCCAACTGAGTTTCTAGACTTCTTTCTCTTACATATTTCTCTCACTGAATAAATGCTAAAAACCCTACCATGTTGCCTGTTTCATTTATAAGCAGCCGATATTTAGAATTCTTATCTAAATACATGGCAAGAACCCTCAAACTTTTGAGTACAGGTCCCCGATTTCAGTATTATGGAAGGCAAAAGGAGAAAGGACACAAGAGAAGGTAGAGTCTCTGATTGCAATGCAGCTTTTTTTTTTTTTTAATTGACAGAGTTAGACAGTGAGAGAGAGAGCGAGAGAGAAAGGTCTTCCTTCTGTTGGTTCACTCCCCAAATGGCCTCTATGGCCGGAACTACGCCAATCCGAAGCCAGGAGCCAGGTGCTTCCTGCTGGTCTCCCATGCGGGTGCAGGGCCCAAGCACTTGGGCCATCCTCCACTGCCTGCCCGGGCCACAGAACAGAGCTGGACTGGAAGAGGAGCAACCGGGACTAGAACCAGGCACTCATATGGGAAGCCAGCGCTGCAGGTAGAGGATTAACAAAGTGAGCCATAGCGCTGGCCCCGCAATGCAGGTTTGACATCTGTGCAGTGGAGAAAGGGAAGGAAGACTCGGTTAGAAGAGCCTCAGCTTGCAGGAGCATCCGAATTGTCCCTACCTGTCACCCCCACCATGCTTACTCACCAGCTGGAAGTAGCTCCAGGGAGTACAGCCAAGGCATGGAAACTGTGACAGACCTTGGGCTGGGGCCATCAGCTACCTCCACTCCCCACAGTGTGTCCTCCTGGAGGGAGGCTTGAGTGGCACAAAACTATGGTTGCCTTGAAGGGTGAAAGACATTGGCCTTGGGGGCTAAGCCTCTGCTCGCAGCACTAGTATCCCATATGTGCATCTGTTAAAGTCCCAGCTGCTCCACTTCCAATTCAGCTCCCTGCTAATGTGCCTGGGAAAGCAGTGGAAGATGACCCAAGTGCTTGGGTCCCTGCACCCATGTGGGAGACCCAGGAGCTTCTGACTCCTGGCTTCAGATCAGTCCAGCCTTAGCCATTTCAGCCATCTGGGAAATGAATGAGTAGATGGAAGACCTCTCTCTCTCTCTCTCTCTCTCTCTCTCTCTAACTCTGCTTTTCAAACATATAAATAAATATTTTTTTAAAAAAAAGACATTGGCTTTGTCCCTGACCTTCTCATCCCTGAACCTCTTCCTCTTCTTCCCTTAGCTCTCCTGTGGGCACTCATGAGAAACAGCAGAAAACCAGAGCTGACTTCCAACAGTGGAAGAAAGGCCGACTTACTGAACAGGAGCAAGGGATGCTTCAACGTGCACCGGTTTCAGGAGTCAATATTCCAGCTCACGACTTCCCTTTCTAGGCTACACCACAGGGTGTTTCCAAAATGCCATCCGGATCGTGTCATTCCTCCACTCAAAATCCTTCCCCTGTTCCTGGTTCTCACTGCAGCAGGTTCACCTCCCCCACAGAACGATTCTTGAGCTGTCCCCCCACTCAGTCACTGCGTAAAAAAATGCATGTATGTTTTAAAACTGAACACGGGAAATGAGAAGGGATGACACACACATAGAATTTTGAGTATTTCTTCTGCACTCCACTTGAACTCCACGGTCTTATTGGATAAAGTATTGCTGGGCACCAATCTCAGGTTCCAGCCCTCTCCTCGGCCTGCCCCCGCCCCTGCTTTAAGCTCCACCCCATCCTCTGCTAAACACCGTGATCACTCCAGGTCTTTGCACAGACTTTTCCTCCTCCCGAAAGGCCCACCCCTGATGCATTCTCATTCATTCCTCCTAGCCTACCCATCATTCATTGCAGCTCCATCTCCTGTCAGGGGCTATTGTTCAGAATGTCTCTTATCAGCTCCCATAGCCCCCCTGGGCCAAGGGCCTTCAGAGCACTTCTTCCACATATTGTAATTTTTTGGTTTACCTAAATATGTTCCCTACTTGAAAGCAGGACTATTTGCCAAACCCATGATTGTCACCCCAGTAATTATCACAGAAATGTTGTTCTTGGCGCTCACTAGGCATTCAATCAACTTTTAATTAATGCTTCAAGGACTCTATTTTTATGAGGCCTCTTAAACATTTCCAGTGTGGAATTTGTTCTGAATGCAATAAACAATTACCATGCACTGCTACTCTGCTAGCTTTGTATATGCCTCATTCAGAAAACATGCACATTGAATTATTTTCCAGCAGAAGTTATTTTCTAAATCTGTGATTTTTTAAATTGACTAATAGTTTGATTACATTACAATCACTTGGGATGCTTAATAAAGCATAGGCTCTCCTGTGGTGAGACTGGAGCTGAGACTGTGTGTGTGTGTGTGTGTGTGTGCGCGCGTGCACACATGTGCCATGTGTACCCCCCCTCACATGTGTAAATGCACACCCAGCCTGGGGATCACTCCACCCGCAGTTTCTCATGGGGACCTGTGTTTGCAACACTAGTGGCTGAGGTTAGGATATAGTCTGTAATGCTTCATTTTGTGCTGTTAAAACAGAATATCCGAGCCTGGGTAATTTCAGAAGGACAGAGATTTACTTCTCACAGTTCTGAAGGCTGGGAAGTTCAAGATGTAGGGGCCTGCAACTGGCAAAGGCTTTTACTGCATTGTCCTGTGGTGGAAGGCAGAAGGACAAGACAGCTCATATGCATGTGTGCACACGGGAGCCTCGCTTGCGACAAACCCACTCTTGTATTATCCACCAACTCCCGCAATAGGAAGGAAGAAGTCTTGTTATATCCTACAACGTGGCAAACTTTATTATGGCATTACTCCCTGAGTGTCCCTGCAACCCAGCGGAGATACTTTCCAGATGTTTGATGTTGATAATGGAAGAGAGAAGGAGCAACAGGTGGAAGAGAAAAAGAAGCAGGCAAAAAGGAACAAGGAAGGAGATACATATTACTTGTTTATGACCTGATTATGAAATACATACCTGAAATCCAGGGATGATGTGAAGGATGAATAGGAAACAGAACTGGCTTTCTACTATCTTGAGAATTAAACCCAACTGCTAACAATGGCAGGTGGCCCTGCATTGGCTCCTGGACACATAGCCAGCCTCACTCCTCTCCACCTTGACTCCCATTTGCACCCACACTGGCCTCCTTCTGCCCCTCTGTCTTTCCTCACCTTGTCAGAAAGGTCATTTTTTTTTTTTTTTGACAGGCAGAGTTACACAGTGAGAGAGACAGAGAGAAAGGTCTTCTTTTTCCGTTGGTTAACCACCCCCCCCCCCCCCGCCAAGTGGCTGCTACAGTCACTGCATTGCGGCCGGCGCTGCGCCGATCCGAAGCCGGGAGCCAGGTGCTTCCTCCTGGTCTCCCATGTGGGTGCAGGGCCCAAGGACCTGGGCCATCCTCCACTGCCTTCCCGGGCCACAGCAGAGAGCTGGCCTGGAAGAGGGGCAACCTGGACAGAATCGGCGCCCCAACCGGAACTAGAACCTGGGGTGCTGGCGCCGCAGGCGGGGGATTAACCTAGTGAGCCATGGTGCTGGCCAGAAAGGTCATTCTTGACATGCACATTTTTAGAAAGGGATTGTATTTTTATTTATTCATTTATTTTTCTTTCTAGTTGAAAGTCAGGGAGACACATACAGACAGAAGAAGAGCTTCCATCCACTGGTTCACTCCCCTAAATTGCCTATAACAGCAAGAACTGGACCAGGCCAAAGCCAGGAACCAGGAAGTCCATCTGGATTTCTCACGTGGGTAGCAGGGATCCAAGTATTTCAGCCTTCATTTGCTGCCTCCTTGGTTACACATCAGCAGCAAACTGGATCAGAAGTGGAGCTGGGACATGAACCCAGATACTCCAACAAGGAATGCAGGCATCCCAAGTGGTGCCCTAACCGCTGGATCAGATATTGCCTTCCAAACATTTTAAAATAAGACTCCTCCACCCCAATCACCCTGTGTGGGTAGTCAGTTTTCTAGCCTCCTTAGCATTCATCATCCACTGAAAGTCTTTCTTATGTGAGAGTGCTGTCAATCTCCCAGTAGAATGGCAGCTCCATGAGAACTGGGGCTTTACCTTGCTCATGGCTGTATCCCCAGCACCCAGAACAGGACCCACAGTGCATGGAGCATAGAAAAGACTTGTCAGCTGGCACTGCAGCTCACTAGGCTGATCCTCCACCTGCGGCACCAGCGCCCTGGGTTCTAGACCCGGTCGGGATGCTGGATTCTGTTCCGGTTGCTCCTCTTCCAGTCCAGCTCTCTGCTGTGGCCCAGGAGTGCAGTGGAGGATGGCCCAAGTGCTTGGGCCCTGCACCCCATGGGAGACCAGGAGAGGCACCTGATTCTGGCTTCAGATCAGTGTGGTGCGCCAGCTGCAGCGGCCATTAGGGGGTGAACCAATGGAAACGGAAGACCTTTCTCTCTGTCTCTCTCACTGTCCACTCTGCCTGTCAAAAAAAAAAAAAAAAAAAAAAAAAAGACTTGTTAACTATTTGTTGCAATGTATGTATTCTTCTATACACTATTAAAGATGGGAAAACAAGGCTTTCAAAGGCAAAGTAACTTAGTTGAAGTCAGATAGCTTGATGGAGGTGAGATTCTACCCAGGATCACTTAGTGCCAGAGCCTGACCTTCCTGACTGTCTCACTAAGCTGCACTGCACCTGCTGTGACCAATCATTTGGTTTGTGTGTAGCAGGGGAAGGCTCCTGCGTGCAGCTTTATCATTAGTGTGTCTCTCTGGCAAAGTAGCTGAGGAGACCTCAAACTTCAATGATGTGGGCAGATTTCCATGGCAACAAGTAGACTAAGTCACGTAGGTTTATTTAACAAGTACTTCCCAAAGGTTAGCTGGCCTCAGAACCACCTGGAGAGTTTGCTTCAAAAGCATATTGGAGTCACTCTCCCTGCTTTCCACCAACACCTCCAAACCTCTCTGCCAATTTTGCATTCAGTAGGTTTAGGGCAAGACGCAAGAATCTACATCCATAACACTGAACTACCCTGTGAGGGGTGAAGGGTGAGATTGAATTAGGGATGAATAAATGCATAGTTTAAAAAATATTTGGGATGTATAGATGGTTGTGTCAGAGCAGGTACCCTAAAATGTTAATAGTAGAACTTAGAGGAGAGGGATTTGGAGATTCACTGTAAACTATTTCAATTTGCCCATATATTTCAAACTTTTCACAATCAAATGTTAGGGGAGAGGCTTAATTAAAGATTGGGAACCGTAATGGAATGTAGGTTGCACATTAGCAGGAATTGTGTTACTACAACATTAAAGCAACCTGCAAGGTAATGTGAAAATTAATTACATGTGTAGACTAATAAGTCTGTTTACACATCATTATCATCTGCAGACTTAATTGAGTGCTTATCCACTGTGATCTTTGCTTTAATTTGTGACAGGAAATGATTAGAGTGTGCCAACAAAAAAACATAAATCAACTGCTTAGCATAGGTCAATTCTTGCTTCAAGTAGACAAAGAAGGACTTGTTTGCAAAGTTGCTTTTTTTTTCGCCCCAAGCCCAAAATAAACACCAAAAAATAATTTGGATTATAAACAATTAGAAATCATTCAGTCATCTTACACTGTAGGTGCCTTCTGTGGTCACTGATTGAATTAATTGGACAACTATTTGTTGAAGTGTGCTATATGTTGGCACTACACAAAGTATGGAGGATTACCAACAAACAAAATGGAATACAATGTAACATATAGGTGCTGGCGCTGTGGCATAGCAGGTGAGGCTGCTGCCTGCAGTGCTGGCATCCCATATGGGTGCTGGTTCAAGTCCTGGCTGCTCCACTTCCAATCCAGCTCTCTGCTATGGCCTGGGAAAGCAGTAGAAGATGGCTCAGGTCCTTGGGCCCCTGCACTCTCGTGGGAGATCTGGTAGAAGCTCCCGGCTTCAGACTGGTCCAGCTTTGGCCGTCACAGCCGCTTGGGGAGTGAAACAGCGGATGGACGACCTCTCTCTCTCTGCCTTTGCCTCTAAGTAGCTCTGCCTTTCAAATAAGTAAATAAATCTTTTAAAAAATGTAACACATATTCCACTGAAGAGACAAAAACCAACTACATAAATAAAATGTATTTATAGTATTTATATGTACGTGCATTGGGGAAATACAAAGGTGGGACGAGAGGTAATGATGGCTGGGAAGGAGATGGGACTGGGCTGTGATTCTGAATAGGGTGATAGGAAAGGGAGCTTCTGGAAGGTAGCTGAGAACAAGACCTGACCTGAGAAACGAGAGGAGTGTGTCCTGGGGTGGGTGCTTGGTCTTGTGGTTAAGTCACTGCTGGGGTTGCTTTCATCCCATATCAGAGGTGCTGGGTTCAAGTCCTGGCTCTGTGCCCCTTTCAAGATTCCCCACACCAATGAGGGCAGCAGGTGACGGCTCCAGGGGGCTGGGTCCCTACTGCCCACATAGAAGACCCTGGTAGATTTCCTGGCTTCTCAGCTGTTGTGAGCATTTAAGGCATGAACAGCAGATGGGAGCTCTTTCTCTTCTGCTTAAATGAATGAAAACAATTCCAGAATATATTACATTGTTACAAGGCATCTTCAGCAAGTTTTCATCTCCCCAAACTAATAATGTGTACCTACTGAACAGCAAATGATCACTTCCCCTCCCCCAAGTCCTTGAAAACCACCATTCTGTATTCTTCATCAATGAGTTTGAGTGCTCCAGGTACTCATACAAGCGAAGTCATGCATTTGTTGTCTGAAAGTCACTTATTTCAATGAGCATACTGGCCTGCAGTTTCATCCATGTTGTAGCATGTGGAAGAATTTCCTTCCTTTTCAAGGCTGAATACTATTCCGTTGGATGTATATGCTGTATTTTGTTTATTTGTTCATCTATCAATGAACACTTGAGTTACAATCTGCCTCCTGGCTACTGTGAATAGTGCTGGTAGGGAAATAGGCGTGTGGTTATCTTTTTGAGATCCTGTCTCCCTTTCTTTTTACTATGCACCCAAAAGGAGGAGTGGTAACAGGTTATTTGCTAATTCCATTTCTAGTTTTTTGAGGGATCTCCATACGGTTTCCATGGTGATTGCAGCATTTTTTTTTTTTTACCAACAGTGTATGGGATTCTGATTTCTCTAGCTCCTCACCGATACTTTTGTGAAAATAAAAGGAAAATTACAATGAGAGTGACATTTAAAGAGATTTTCAAAATGGAGGCAGGAGGCCATGGCAAAGCAGGACTTACACACAATTCCAGCTGCAGTCTGCAATGGGAACTTGGATTACCTCTATCCTTTGACTGCAGGCAAATGGAATCGCAACAACTGCACACTTCACGATGCCCCGAGACAGAAGATGCACATCAGGAGGGTATGGACCTCTTGTTTATAGACATTTCCATTCTGTCTACACAGCGATCTTCAAAAAGTTTATGGAAAATGCATGCTATCAAAAAACTGCATGGATTTCAACATTTCCTGCATTAAAAGAAACGCACCTTTTGATTCTATTTTTTCCACAGAGTTTTGGAGTCCCTTCATGCAGGTATGTTGTATGTCGGCCTCTTCCCCGCATTCCTGCTCTACATTCCACAGCCCACATCACTGCTCACTTTTCCTCCCTTGCTGAGCACACCAATTCGCAGCCACCTGAGCCTGTGTCTCCTCAGTGCAATTCCTAAGACCTCAAATAAAATCTTTCTTGCTTTTCTGTGTCTGGGTTTGGATTGATCCGTGCCTCTTATTTACTTTTTAACTTATTTTTATTTTATTTGAAAGAAAGAGAGTTAAAATGAAGACAGACCTTCTACCCTCTGGTTCACTCCCTAGATGCCTGCAACAGCCAGGACAGGGTCAGCCAGAAATCAGGAACCTGAAACCCAATCCAGGTGTCCTAGGTGGGTGACAGGGCTCTACATACTT
This sequence comes from Oryctolagus cuniculus, assembly GCF_964237555.1. Classification (NCBI taxonomy): domain Eukaryota; kingdom Metazoa; phylum Chordata; class Mammalia; order Lagomorpha; family Leporidae; genus Oryctolagus; species Oryctolagus cuniculus. Next base: position 145,281,747 of record NC_091436.1, on the reverse strand, counting down.
GACCATCACCTGCTGTCTCTCAGGGTGTGCACAGCAGGAAGCTGGATCGGAAGCAGAGCAGCCAGAACTCAGACCAAGCACTCCAATGTGGGATGCAGGGGTCCCAAACGGCAGCTTAACAGCTCCTGAAAAGCTCACCTCCCTACAAACCTGATATTTTAAGTTTTTTTTTTTTTTCAGTAGCCAAACTAGGGAACAAGAGTTTTTCTTTTGTGGTTTTAAATTGAAGTAGTACCCTCCAATTCCCTTCAACCCTCCTCATATCAGCCATCATAATCTCTGCACCAAGCCCAATTTGGCTAACCTCTATTTCTTCTCTTCTGAACCCAGCCATAATATTAAAGAATCCAAGCCAGGGACATTGGGAGAAGGGGGGGGCTTCATTCCCCTCCCTGTGCTCACACTGCACTCCCTTTGACCTGCCAATTCCAATCAGGGCGACTGAGCGAGAGCGCTGCTTCCTTGACCTGAGAACTTGATGTGATTTTTAGCATTTTCACCACATGTAATCACAAAACACTTCTGAAATCCAGTGGGGAAGGCACCTTACCTACCATTCCCTTAGAAGTGAAAGCAGAGTCCGAGCCCTCTGGAGCCAACCTCCAGGCTGCTCAGACTGTTGCTTTTGGCCTCTGTTAGGATCCTTCCAGGCATCCCCTTTTTATTGTTTGGCTGTTAAGATGAGTGGCTCTCCTTGATTAGATAAGGAATGCTAAGCCAGGCCGTGCAAGGCAGAAGGAAAATGATAGCATTAAAGGCTTTCCCTTGGTGCCTGCTCTCTGAGCTCTCCTTCAGCCTCCAGATCTCCCTCACTCAGAGCCACTTAGTAACCACATCCTTGGCAAGCATCAACCCTTGCTTGAAAGGGCTCTGTTTTGGATAAAGCTTTTGATTTTTAAATTGCTGTAGTTAAGTGCCCTGGGCCAAATTCTGCCCTTAGTTACTATTTCTATGGCATTTGTGTTGTGCACATAAGCAAACCCTGAGGTTGATTCTGTTACGGAATTTTAATAATAACAACTTACATCTGTGTGTCATTTCATATGGCAGGAGATGACAGCATGTGCCACTGCTCGTTTGATCTACACATACAGAAAGACCATGCGATAGGTAAGACAGAAATTTTTCATCCTATTTTGCACACAAAGCCACTGAGAATGAGAGAGGTGAAATAGCTGATCCAGGGCCACACAGGCACAAATGACTCAGGTCCAGATCTGATTTTTTTTCCTTAAAGGCTTATTTATTTATTTGAAAGGCAGAGTGAGAGTGAGAGAGCAATTCCATCTTTTGGTTCATTCCCCAATGACCTCAATAGCCAAATATGGGCCAAGCTGAAGCCAGGAGCCAAGAACCTTATCCGAGTCTCACACATGGATGGCAGGGACCCAGGTACTTGGGCTATGTTCTGTTGCCTTCCCAGGCACATTAACAGGAAGCAGGATTAGAAATGGAATAGTCAGGACTCAAATTGGCAGTCTGATAGGGGATCACAAAGAGGTGGTTAACTCGCTGTGCCATAATGCTGGCTCTAGATCTAATTCTTTTTTTTTTTTTTTTAAAGATTTACTTATTTATTTGAAAGTCAAAGTTACATAGAGAGAGAAGGATAGGCAGAGAGAGAGAGAGACATCTTCCATCTGTTGGTTCACTCCCCAATTGGCTGCATTGGCCAGAGCTGCATGGATCTGAAGCCAGGGGCCAGGAGCTTCTTCCAGGTCTCCCACATGGGTGCAGGGGCCCAAGGACTTGGTCCGTCTTCTACTGCTTTCCCAGGCCATAGCATGGAGCTGGATTGCAAGTGGAGCAGCTGGGACTTGAACTGGTGCCCATATGGGATGCCGGCACTGCAGGCGGTGGCTTTACCCACTACACTATAGCGCTGGCCCCAGATCTAATTCTTAAATCTGTCTAAGGAGGGTTTTGTTTTGACCTGGTGGTTATATTATGGAATCACAAAGCACACACACAGGTAGATTATTACAATAATCCCACACCATGTATGGTGTTTCCAAATGATATAAAAAGTGGGGGAAAACACAATTCAGTGAAAAGAAGTAAGTTCGCGCAATGCGGGACACACAGATAAGAATCTTGTGGGAAGTGCTGGGAAGCAGTATGAGAGGTTGCCGACTACTGGAGGGTTGGGGCTGTGGCTTATGTGTCATAGTGAGTACTGAGCAAAGGAAGGGATGCACAGGTACAGATACTCGGGGTCCTAGAAGAAGTCTGAGCTAGGATTCCTCAGGGCTGGAAGAACCTGCAAGTTCTTTCAGGAGTATAAATGTCCTCCACCCACAACTGGTTAACTGGAGCCTGCATAGGGAGTGAAGAAGGGACTTGACTGATGGGCTCGATTTCCAGTGATTCATTCCAGTGCCCTGAGGATCATATGGTTGAGAATAGGTTCAAGAGTAGGCAGACGATGTATGCTGGGGACGTCGAGGTTTTTCTGAGCTGTCATCACTGTTCTGATGTGCGTAATATTGTTAATGACTCATTGATTGATTGCCTTGTGATCCTCTGGGGCTGTGCCTGGCCCCCAGCAGGTGCATAAGAAATGCTGTTGAAAGAATGCTCACTTTATAACCTGTAACTTTACTATTATTCAGCTATTTTTTAAAAGGATGAAATTCTGTCATTTGCATCAAAATTGCTGCAACTGGAGGACATCATGTTGAGTGAAATAAGCTGTACACAGAAAGCCAAATATCATGTTTTCCCTTATATGTAGGAACTAAAGTTTTTTTATTTTTAATTTTTTTAAAATTTTTTTGACAGGCCGAGTTAGACAATGAGAGAGAGAGACAGAGAGAAAGGTCTTCCTTCCGTTGGTTCACCCCCCAAATGGCCACTATGGCCGGCGTGCTGCGCAGATCCAAAGCCAGGAGCCAGGTGCTTCTCCTGGTCTCCCATGCGGGTGCAGGGCCCAAGCACTTGGGCCATCCTCCACTGCCTGCCCGGGCCACAGCAGAGAGCTGGACTGGAAGAGGAGTAACCGGGACAGAATCTGGCGCCCTGACCGGGACTAGAACCCCATGTTCTGGCGCCGCAGGTGGAGGATCAGCCTAGTGAGCTGTGGTGCCAGCCAAGTTTTTTTTTTTTTTTTTTTTAACTCAAAAAACAGGGGCTAGCATTGTGGCATAGCTTGTTAAGCTGCCACCTGCGACACTGGCATCCCATATGGGCTCTGATTCATGACCTAGCTGCTCCACTTCCAATCCAGCTCTCTGTTGATGGCTTGGGAAAATCAGCAGAAGGTGGCCCAATGAAGCTCTGGGCTCCTGGCTTTGTCCTGGCCCAGCCCTAGCTGTTGCGGCCATTTGGGGAGTGAACCAGAAGGTGGAAGATATCTCTTTTTCTTTCTCTCTCTCTTTTAAACAAAGTAAATAAATCTTTTAAAAAGCACACACACATCATCTCAAAATTAAGAAGATTTTTTTAAAAAAGAATACATATCAGGAGTTAACAAGCAGCTGACAGCACCACCTGGGCCAGCAGAGGGCCTTGTAGAAGGAGCTGTCTTGTGCACCCACTTCCCTAACTGCCACTGGAAAGTGGGGGCTGGGTTTGGAGGAGCAGCACGCCTTCAATGCTCAGCCTTCAAATTTAGGGAGGAAAAAGCCACAAATGACAAGGCGAGCCCCCTGACGAGAGCTTCCTCTCAGATGACCTGTTGGCCCCATTGCGGGTGACATCTGCTAATGATTCTGGAATTGACTTTTCCCAATATCCTCAGAGGTTCATGATGATCTATATCACAACTCAACTTCCGGCAAGGAAAAGCACACATTTTAAATGAATTCATAGGAAATCTATATTTTAAAAAACTTAGATAAAATAATAGATGTACTTCAGTAAATTGAAGTATTTTTTTTAAAAAAAATAAAGATTTATTTACTTATTTATTTTGAAAGTCAAAGAGAGAGCGAGAGTGAGCAAGAAAGAGAAAGATTTTCCAACCTGTTGGTTCACTATGGCAACAACAGTCAGCTCTGGGCCAGGCCGAATCCAGGAGCCTCTTCCAGTCTCCTACGTGGGTGGCAGTGAACACTCAGGCCATCCTTCCCTAGTTTTCCCAGGCCATTAGCAGGGAGCTGGAGCAGAGGTGGAGTAGCCGGGACACAAACTGCTGCCTGTATGGGATGTTGGTGCCACAGGCATTGGCTTTACCCGCTGTACCACAACACTGGCCCTAAAGAATTCTTTTACATAATGAATAATCATACCTAAACTTACTGGTTTCTCATGTGTTTTTGTATTTTCAATTTTGTTTAAAATTAGTGTAACCTCTATTCTGTCTTAGGTCTGGTTGATTGATGGTGTTGTTCTTGCTGATTTTCTGCTGAATGGATCTACTAATTGCTGCGATATTGGATCCATCTCATTTTCCTTACAGTTCTATCAGATTTTGCTTCATGTGTCTCTGTTGTTAGGCACATACACATCAAGGACTTTCATGCCTTCTTTGTAAGTGACTACTTTATCACTATATAACACCCTTCTTTATCCACAACAGTATTCCTTGGTCTGAAGTCTGTTTTGCCTGAAATTAAAATAGCAATTCCAGATTCCTTAACCTAGTATGTCTTTCTCTGTTTACTTTTAACCTGTCTTTATATTTAAAGTTGTTTTTTTATGGATAATATAAGTGAGTCCTATTTTTTTTTAATCCATCCTGATAATCTCTATCTTTTAATTGGTGTTATTTCGACCATCTGTTTACCAAATTTTTTTCTATCTTCTTTTTCTGCCTTCTTTGGTTTTAAGTGAGCATTTTCTATGATTCCATTTTCTCTTCTCTCTTAGACTTGCTTCTTTTTAAACAACAAAGTAAAGCCCTATGTTTTGGTGCCGTGGGTTATACTGGCTGGAGTCCTGGCTGTGCTGCTTCTGATCCACCTCGCTGCTAATGTACCTGAGAAAGCAGTCAGTGAAGGCCCAAGTTCTTGGGTCCCACACAGGAAATGGACAGAGTTCCAGGCTTCAACCTGACCCAGCCCTGACTTTTGCAGCCATCTGGAGAGTGAACCAATGGATCAACAATCTCTCTTCCTCCTTCCCTCTCTCTTGCTCTCTGCCTTCGAAAGAAATGAAATTCTTCAAAATAAGTAAATTTGTTTTTACCCTAGAATTTGCAACACATACTTGTAATTGATCTTAGTCGACTTTCAAATAATACTATACAGTTTTACAAGTGGTACAGGCAGCTTTTTAAGAGTATTCTTAACTGTTTCCACCTACCCCTGATAACATGAATGTCATTCATTTTGTCTATCTGTATGCTATGATTGTCTAATATATTGTTACTATTATTGCTTGGAACAGTTACCTATTAGACCAGTTAATAATAAGACAAATATGGGCTGGTGCTGTGGCATAGCAGGTAAAGTAAGCTGCTTGCAGTGCCAGCATTCCATATGGGCGCCGGTTCGAGTCCCAGCTGCTCCACTTCTGATCTAGCTCTCTCTGCTGTGGTCTGGGACAGCAGTGGAAGATGGCACAAGCCCTTGGGCCCACGCACCCACATGGGAGACCTAGAAGAAGCTCCTGGTTCCTAGCTTCAGTTTGGCACAGCTCTGAACATTGTAGTCATCTGGGGAGTGATCCAGCAGATGGAAGACACCCCTCTCTCTCTCTCTTTCCCTCTCTCTCTGTCTCTCTCTCTCCCCCCCACCTTTAAAATAAATAAATAAATCTTAAAAACAGAATAAGAGAAATAAAAATTTTCTAAACTTTATATCTTCCTTTCCAGTGTTCTTTTTATGTAGTTTCTGACCTATATCATTTTTTTCTGCTCTCTGAAAAGCTTCTTTCAAATTTCTTACAGGAAGGTCTGTGTTGATGAATTTCCTGTTTTTGTTTGAGAAAGTCTTTTATTTCTCCTTCACTTTTTTTTCTTTTTTATTTATTTATTTACTTTTGACAGGCAGAGTGGACAGTGAGAGAGAGAGACAGAGAGATAGGTCTTCCTTTTCTGTTGGTTCACCCCACAATGGCCAATGTGGCTGGCGCACTGCGCTGATCCGATGGCAGGAGCCAGGTACTTCTCCTGGTCTCCCATGCGGGAGCAGGGCCCAAGCACTTGGGCCATCCTCCACTGCACTCCCTGACCACAGCAGAGAGCTGGATTGGAAGAGGAGCAACCGGGACAGAATCCGGCACCCCGACTGGGACTAGAACCCGGTGTGCCAGCGCCGCAAGGCGGAGGATTAGCTTAGTGAGCCGTGGTGCTGGCCTCTCCCTCACTTTTGAAGGATAACTTCGCAGGATACAGAATTTTAGATGGTAGTCTATTTCAACACTTAACTATTTCCTCCCTCTCTTCTTGCAAGCATAGTTTCTTATAAGAAGTCTCACATAACTCTTTTCCTTGTGTTTTTGTTGGTAAGATGTTTTTCCCCTTTGCCTTCTTTCAAAATTGTCTCGTTGGTTTCCTGCAGTTTGAATATGACATGCTTAGGGTGTAGATTTTTGGGTTATCTTTGCTGGTGTTCTCTGAGCTTCCTGCGCCTGTGGTTTGGTGTCTGTCATTGATTCTGGAAAAATGTCAGCCATGTTACATCAGTGAGGTCTTTATTCTTTTCTCTTTTTCTCCTTCTGGAGCACCAGTGACTTCTTCTGCAGTTTTCACAGTGATTGCACACTCTGTCCTGAGCTGCTTTTATTTTTGATTTTTCATTCCTTTTTTCGCTTTACATTTCAATTTGGGGTGTTTCCACTGACATTTCTTCAAGGTCACTGGTTATGTCCTCGACTCCATGGAAGGTTTCTTTATTTGTTAGTGTTTTTGATTTCTAACATTTCCTTTTGATTTGTTTCTTAAGGGTTTTCATCTTTCTGCTCACATCATACATCTGTTCTTGCAAACAATCTACTTTTCTCATTAGACTATTGATACATTACTCATAGCTGTTTCAAATTCCCTATCTCATAATTCCAAAATCTGTCATATCCGAGTCTGGTTCTTACTTTTAGTTTATCTCTTGGGACTGTGGACTATGTTTCTTTTTGCATGCCTTTTTTTTTTTTTTTTTTTGTAAGAGAGGGACTTGGTATTTTATGCAACCAAAGCTGTCACTGATTGGCCTTAGGGTATCACTTGAGGCTAATCTGGCTTGGAACTGGGCTCATTTAACGTTTTAGGTAGATGTCAGTGAGGAAGCTTTGGTTTCCTTTTGTGTTCTGGTACTTTTTCTCCTCCTGTTTTCTCTGGGTTTCCCTAAGAACTACTTCTGAAATAGAGTCTGTCTTCTAGCTCTTTTCATTATCTTCTACTGTGATTATGTGAGAGCCTTGTTGGCTTGACAGCAAGGTGTGTGGTAGGGAAGTGCTCCCTAATCTTTATTTTATTTTATTTTATTTTATTTTATTTTTTATTTTTTTGACAGGCAGAGTGGACAGTGAGAGAGAGAGACAGAGAGAAAGGTCTTCCTTTTGCCGTTGGTTCACCCTCCAATGGCCGCCACAGCTGGCGTGCTGCGGCCGGCGTACTGCGCTGATCTGATGGCAGGAGCCAGGTACTTATCTTGGTCTCCCATGGGGTGCAGGGCCCAAGCACCTGGGCCATCCTCCACTGCACTCCCTGGCCACAGCAGAGAGCTGGCCTGGAAGAGGGGCAACCGGGACAGAATCCGGCGCCCCGACTGGGACTATAACCCAGTGTGCCGGCGCCACAAGGCGGAGGATTAGCCTAGTGAGCTAGGGTGCCGGCCTCCCTAATCTTATAATTAAATCTCATTCTTTGAGTGGGCCTGTGTCTTCTCTTGGCTCTAACCTTGAGAAGTGTTTCTTATCCCTTTTCCAGCTCCCTTTAGGGGAAACAAAGACAAGGGGGATTTGAGACTGATAAGCTACCATTCCCTCAAGAAGATAGTGCTCTGGGTAAAGCAGGCACCCTTGTTGGCAGGACTGTTCTAGAGAACATTTTGGAAGAATTTCAAAAAATGTTACCTTTCCCCTCCCATCTGTCAGAGACAGGAGAGGATTTTTTCACATCTAAAACACTTTTTTAAATTTTTTAAACTATTTTTTTTTAATTTATTTGACAGGTAGAGTTATAGACAGAGAGATTGACAGAGAGAAAGGTCTTCCTTCCATTGGTTCACTCCCCAAATGGCCGCAACGGCCGGAGCTATGCCAATCCATAGCCAGGAGCCAGGTGCTTCTTCCTGGTCTCCCATGCGGGTGCAGGGCCCAGGCACTTGGGCCATCCTCCACTGCACTCCTGGGCCACAGCAGAGAGCTGGCCTGGAAGAGGAGCAACCAGGACTAGAACCCGGTGTCCATATGGGATGCCAGCCCCACAGGCGGAGGATTAACCAAGTGAGCCACAGCGCCGGCCCCTTAAAACAATTTTAAAAATTGTTCTAAAAAGATTTGTTTATTTGAAAGGTGAAGAGAGACAGAGAAAGAGATTGATTGATTAATTTTCCAGCCGCTGGTTCACTCCCCAAATCTCTGCAACAGCGAAGGCTAGGTCAGGCCAAAGTCAGGAGCCTAGAACTCCATCCAGTTCTCCCACATGGGTACAGGGGCCGACGCTCCTTGGCGATCTTCCGCTGCTCTCCCAGGCATATTAGCAGGAAGCTGGTTGGAAATGGAGCAGTCAGGACTCAAATTGGTGCTCACATGGGATGCCAGCCTTGCACACCTGCTGTAACACAACTCCAGTCCCATATCTTTGGATTAAGAACCAGGTTGGGGGCCAGTGCTGTGATGCAGTGGATTAATCCTCCGCCTATGACACCGGCATCCCATATGGACGCTGGTTCTAGTTCCAGCTGCTCTTCTTCCAATCCAGCTCTCTGCTGTGGCCTGGGAAAGCAGTAGAAGATGGCCTAAGTCCTTGGGCCCCTGCACCTGTGAGGGAAACCTGGAAGAAGCTCCTGGCTCCTGGCTTCGGTTTGTAGCCATTTGGGAAGTGAATCAACGGATGGAAGACCTTTCTCTCTGTCTCTCCCTTTCACTGTCTGTAACTCTAACTCTCAAATAAATAAATAAAATCTTAAAAAAAAAAAAAAAAGAACCAGGTGGGTTACCTGGGAGTAAAAACCCACAAAAGTTTTTCTAGTAATTTGCCAAAATAGCCATTTAAGTATTTCTGCCTCTGTGGCTCCAGCAGCTGAGGCCCAGGGAAGCTGATCTCAGGGGTGATTCTCTATATTCACCCGTATTTCTAGACTTCAGCATGATAATTTGCCCTGTGACCTCCTTTTGCCATTGGGTCTAAGAAGAGTTTTTGGTTTTCCATTTATTCCACTTTTTCCTTGGAAGGATAAGAGTAATGATTTCCAATCATTTTTACATGTTGTGGCTGAAACAAGACCTACCCAGTATTTTCAAAAATCTCGACAAATCTACTCTGCTTACCTCTAGCGGAGCTGCTGAGAACATGAAGACAATAAGTCATCAGGAAGGTGGCAAGTTTTAGAATTCAAATCGCATTATTATTCGTTCCTAGCTCTTTATGCTGTAATCTGGGTACTTGTCAGTTACCTTCCTCCTTTGCCTCGACTGCGTTATGATGGAAAAAAAAAATATGACCAGGAGAAGAGATTTGGAACAAGCTTCTCTAGTCTGCCAAGGGCTTTCTTTAAGCATGAACAAACAAGTTGCATAACTCAAGGGCTTCCAAGCCCTTCACAGGAGGGAGGAGCAGTTGGCTTGTTGAAAGACAGCCATTCATGAAGCATATATGAGTAGAGAAGAGGGAGGAGGAGTCACTTGGCTCCATTTCAAGATCTAAGCCACCCCACTTCAAATGATACGATTCCACTGCTTTCACACAGAGAGAAGACGCCATTCAGCAATTACCCCAGGGGCCAAGTCAGCCAAGGTTTGAAGAGGACACAAAGGGAGAAGCCGGAGCATTTTATCTTTGGTGCCCTCACACCAAAGAACTTCTCTGTTATTCAGCCTGCCTTCTTCCATCCTGATTGCACCTGCTTCTTTGCTGTCTCCCCCAAACAGTCAGCACCCAGTGTATACAAGTCCAGCTCTCAGATAGCGATCTGCTCATGAAATCTCAACACTCATGCTCCCATCACCCACAGCTCTCAGAAGATGCCGAGGCACGACTTTTCCAGAGAATACTAAATGTTCACCAAGGGGACCTTGGAGCCAAGAAGCTGCTTAGATAATAACCCAGGAGATAGAGAGATGTTTTCCAGGGAGAAGGTTCTACCCATTGTCCCTCATACCACATCACCTAACTGCCCTTTTTGTAAGAATATTATACCGTTTTACTAAGGGATGGGAGGATGATCACTTAAATTAATGTCTTTAAAATTTTAAAAATGCATTTTTGGGAACACAGGTAAATGCCAAAGGGCTACTCCTCTGTAACAGAAAACACTGGGGGAAAAAAATCATCAATAGTCACCCTGCATCTCTGGGACAACTGCCAAATGCAGGGATTCAGAACATACAATTCTGCATTTTTTTAAATGATGGAGAAGATTCTTACAGAAAAGAGAAACTTGTGAGAGAATCCCAAGTTAGAAGTTCTGGTTTTCCTCCCTCTTTTGTATTCTATTCTTTTCAAAGCTGAGCTCTTCTGAAGCTTGGCAGAAAATATTAGAATCCAGTTTACTTTTCCTTCCTCTGACTTTATTCTCACCATACCCTTCAGAATGACTTTGAAGTGAGGCTTCTCTGAATGTCCATCCTAGACACAAGCGAATATTGTAAAACAAAAGAGAAATCTGTACTTTTAACCTAAAGAGAGAATTCCCAGAAGTTTTCATCATTGAGGGGAGAAAAACATTGAACACCAGGGAGCAAAAATATACAATGGGGCATTTAATCCCAGCTTTTCCCCTTGAAATGTAGCTAGAAAACAGGGATAATTCACCAAAGAGAGACAAATCTAATACAATTTTAGAGTTAAAGGAAAATATGAAAAGACATTTTAGACACCAAGGGCTTGTTTTTGGCTACTTAACTGCTTTATTAGTTGTTATGTTAGCATCACGACTACATTTTAAATGTCCACAAATCCTGAGATGTGTACAGATGGATGTGAGGCTGAAATGCCAAGGGAGGAAGGGTGGAGAAAAAGAACAGATAAAGCAGATGTGACAACATCGTGATTTTCAGTCCGGATGATGATGTGTTTTTGTTGCTGTTTTTTAAAAAGATTTATTTATTTATTTAAAAGGCAGAGTTATGGGGGGAGAGAGAGAAAAAAAGAGAAAGAGGAGGAGAGAGATATCCTTCATCCACTGGTTCACTCCACAAATGGCTGCAACAGCCAGGACTGAGCCAGGCTCTTCATCTGGGTCTCCCACATGCGTGCAGGGGCCCAAGCACCTGAGTCATTCCCTGCTGCTTTTCCCAGGCACATTAGCACAGAGTTGGATCAGAAGCAGAGCAGCTGGGACTTGAAACAGTGCCCATATGGGATACTGGTGCTGTTGGCCTGGATTTAACCCACTGAGCCACAGCACCAGCCCCTGGATGAGGACGTTTTAGCTTCCTATAGTTCCTATAAAAATAACCCCAGATTCCCAGAGATCCAAGAAGGCTGAATAGGGAAAAGACATGCTGCTTCTGGCCACAGAAGATAACAGAAGGGAGGAACAGCATCCTGGGGGACTGTTAGAGAGAAGTCTGCTGTGGAAATCTATGGAAAGAAGACAGACGCCATGAAAGAGCGGGGAGAGTACAATCATGCAGCAGCAAGCAGGACACTACCAGCCATTTCTGCAGCTGGCAGCTGGAAAGGACACATCTTAGAGCAAGGCACCTGGCAGCCAGCAGGGAGGAAACACCACACTAATCAGGCGAGCAGAGGTTGCTGAGGCCCGCACAGGATGGGGGATTTTACTGGAGGCATAAATCCATGGTCCCCACTGCCGTTGAGTGTGGTCTAGAGGGTTGGCAAGGGGCAAGGTTCCCACTTAGGTCCATGAAGCACTCCCCGCTCCTCAACCTATTAAAGCAGTCAGACTCAATTGCCAAGGCAGAGCGCTAACCAATCTCTACATTAGGCAGAGAACGCCACAGATCTGTCCATGGACAGGGGAGGAGTGGGGCTGAGAGTGGAGCCCCGGCTCCTGGTGACTGTAGAACTGTGCCCTTTGACTATCCTTTTAGAGATTTATGGGATACTATCAAACGGCCTAACATACATGTTTTAGGAATTCCTGAAGGTGTGGGAAGAGAATGGATTAGAACACCTATTTTGTGAAATAATAGAAGTAAACTTCTCTAATTTGGAGAAAGAAAGAAACATATAACTAAAGAAACACATAGAACACATAACAGACATGATCAGAAAAGACCTCCACCATGACACATTTTAGTCAAACTTGCAAAAGAAAACAAAGAAAAGATTCTAAAATGTGCATGAGAGAAATACCAGATTACCTTCAAAGGATCTCCAATTAGACTGAGAGCTGATTTCTCATCAGAAACCCTACAGGCTAGGAGAGAATAGAGACACATAGTACAAGTTCTAAAAGAAAATGAAGTCAACCCAGAATACTGTACCCAGCAAAGCTCTCATTTATAAATTAGGGTGAAATAAAGACCTTTAAAGCAAACAGAAAGCAAAAGAATTTGTCATCACTCATCTCACTCATCCAGCCTTACAAATGATACTTAAGGGTGTGCTACACATAGAAGCAGAAAAAGACAGTCATAAGCATGAAAGAATGTGAAGACAGAAAAATTTCTAGTAAAAATACAAAGGAAATCCAAAATAAACAATAGGAATATTTATGGGAAAATGGCAGGACCAAGTCATTATTTATCATTAATAACCTTGAATGTAAATGGTTTAAATTCTCCAATTAAAAGATACAGACTGGGCCGGCACCGCGGCTCACTAGGCTAATCCTCCGCCTTGCGGCGCCAGCACACCGGGTTCTAGTCCCGGTTGGGGTGCTGGATTCTGTCCCGGTTGCCCCTCTTCCAGGCCAGCTCTCTGCTGTGGCCAGGGAGTGCAGTGGAGGATGGCCCAAGTACTTGGGCCCTGCACCCCATGGGAGACCAGGATAAGTACCTGGCTCCTGCCATTGGATCAGCGCGGTGCGCCGGCCACAGCGCACCGGCCGCGGTGGCCATTGGAGGGTGAACCAACGGCAAAAGGAAGACCTTTCTCTCTGTCTCTCTCTCTCACTGTCCACTCTGCCTGTCAAAAAAAAAAAAAAAAAAAAAAAAAAGATACAGACTGGGGGCCGGTGCTGTGGCACAGTAGGTTATCCTCCGCCTGTGGCGACAGCATCTCATATGGGTGATGGTTCTAGTCCCAGCTGCTCCTCTTCCAATCCAGCTCTCTGCTGTGGTCTGGGAAAGCAGTAGAAGATGGCCCAAGTCCTTGGGTCCCTGAACCCTTGTAGGAGACCCAGAGGAAGCTCCTGGCTCCTGGCTCCTGGCTTTGGATCAGCGTAGCTCCGGCCGTTGTGGCCGTTTGGGGAGTGAACCAACGGAAAGAAGACCTTTTTCTCTCTCTTCCTCTCACAGTCTGTAACTCTACCTCTCAAATAAATAAATAAAATCTTTCTTTTAAAAAAAGATACAGACTGATTGAATGGATTAAAAAACAAGACCCATCTATTTGCTGCCTACAAAAAATACACTTCACCAATAAAGGTACAGGCAGACTGAAAGTGAAAGGACAGAAAAAGTTATTCCTTGCTATTAGAAAGCAAAAATGGGCAGGTGTAGTATCCTAACAGCAAACAAAATAGACTTTAATACAAAAATTGTTAAAAGACAAAGAAGGACATTATGCAATGATTAACAGATCCCTTCAACAGGAAGATGTTACTACAGTAAATTTATATGCGCCAAAGCCAGAGCACCCAGCTATTTGCATCAAATGTTTAGGGATCTAAAGGGAGACACAGACTCCAATACAATAGTAATGACACTTTAACACCCCACTTTCATCCATGGACAGATCAACTAAACAAAAAAATCAATAAAGGAACACAGAGTTAATCTACACTGTGGGCCAAATAGAACTATTTGATATCTATAGAATATTTCATTTCACAGCTTCAGAATAAACATTCTTTTCATTAGTTCATGGAAGTATCTCTAGGATAGATCATATGTTAGACCATAAATCAAGTCTCAACACATTAAAAAAATCAAAATTATACCATGCATCTTCTCTGACCACAATGGAATGAAGCTAGAAATAAATAACCCAATAATCTCGAGAACACAAGGAAACACATAGAAACTGAACAACATGCTCCTGAATGAACAGTGGATAACAGAAGAAATTAAAACATTTCTAAAAATGAACAAATATGGAGCTGGTGTTGTGGCGCAGTGAGCTAAGCCTCCACCTGTGGTACCAGCAATCCCATATGGATGCTAGTTCATGTCCCAGCTGTTCCTCTTCCAATTCAGCTCTTTTCTATGGCCTGGGAAAACAGTGGAAGATGGCCTGGGTGCTTGGGTTCCTGCACCTGCATGGGAGACCAGGGGAGGATCCTGGCTCCTGGCTTCAGATCCGCCCAGTTCCAGCCATTGCTGCCATTTGGGGATTGAACCAGAAGATGGAAGACCTTTCTCTCTCTCTCTCTCTCTCTCTCTCTGCCTCTGTCTCTCTAACTTTGTGCTTCAAGTAAATAAATAAACCTTTTTTAAAAAGAAATGAATGAATATGACAACACAACATATCAAAACTTACAGGATATAGCAAAAGCAGTATTGAGGGAAGTTTATAGCAATTAGTGCCTAAATCAAGAAATTGGAAAGGTATCAAATAAATGAGCTACCAATTCATCTCAAGGACTTAGAAAAACAAAAACAAACAAGCCACAGATTTATAACTGGAATGAAATAATTAGGGGAGAAATAAAATAAATGAAACAAAAAATACAAAAGATCAGTGAAATGAGTAGTTTTTTGAAAAAAATAAACAAAACTGATACACTATTGGCTCAACTAAGCAAAAAAGGTAGAAAGTCTAAATTAATAAAATTAGAGTTGAAAAAGGAGATGTTACAAAGGCAAGCACAGAAATAAAAATAATCATTAAGAATTACTACAAATAGATATATGCCAACAAATTGGAAAATCTAGAAGAAATGGATAGACTCCTGGACACATAAAATCTGCCAAAATTGAGTCATGAAGACACAGAAAACCTAAAAAGACCAATAACCAAGACAGAGACTGATTCAGTAATAAAGACCCTCCCAGAAGGTGGTTCTCTGGAAGAGGGTGGGAGCTTTACTACTTTAGTTTAGAGAAAGATGGTTTTAAAAAAAGTACAGAGTGAAAACAGAGGGAAGAGTTAGGGAGAAAACTGCAGCAGAAACACCACTCAAATTAGAGGGACACTGTGTTCCAATGTGGAGGGTGTGGACACTCATAAAACAGGATCCTAGCAGCCGAGAGCATCAGCACCAGCTTTGGAGAGTCAGGTGAGACCAGACTGCAGCAGCCCAAGCCACTGGCAATAAAGCTATGGGAAGAATCTGGCATGAATCTGGCTTGGGGCCCTCTGAGGGACAGTGTACCTGTCAACCTAGAGGGAAAAAAAGGAGTCACATTTCTCTCTCCCCAACCACCCAGCACATCCATCCTGTAACTAGCCGAGAGGGAGGGTGCCATTTTGGACATAAAAAACAGCTGTGCCAGCATATGTCCACGCACCCATCACTCAGCCAAGAGGAGGTGCCTGAATCTGGCTGGGAGAATTGACAGGGGCTAGGTGCTCATGACTGTGGGAGCATTGTGTGTCAGGACTATGAAAACACTGTGGTTGCATGGGAAGGCTCAGGTTGTGGATGTGACTTTGGGCACTCACTGTGGGCAGTTCTACTCATCCAGCCTTACCAAAGATGCTTAGGGATGTGCTACACACAGAAACGTGGTCATCACTACGAAAAGAAGGTGAAAGCAGAAAATTCCCCAGTAAAAGCACAAAGGAAATCCAAAGTAAGCAAAAGGAATATTTATGGGAAAATGGCAGGGCCAAGTGGTTACTTACCAGTGGTCACCTTGAATTTAAATGGCCTCAACTCTCCAGCTAAAAGATACAGACCAGGTAAATGGATTAAAAAATAAAACTTATCTATTTGCTTCCTACAAGAAACACATCTCACCAACAAAGATGCATGCAGACAAAGTGAAAGGATGGAAAAAGATATTCCATGCTATCAGAAACCAAAAAAGAGCTGGTGTAGCCATCCTAATATTAGACAAAATAGACTTAAGTCTATGTTAGAGACAGTTAAAAGAGACACAGGGCACTATGTAATGACCAAGGGATCAATTCGGTGGGAAGATCTGACTGTTATAAACGTTTATGCACCTAATTATAGGGCACCTGGCTATTTAAAAGAAATGTAAGTGGATCTAAAGGGAGTCATTGACTCCCATCCAATAGTAATGGGGGACCTCAATACTCTACTTTCAGCAATGGACAGATCAACCAGACAGAAAATTAGCAAGGAAACAACAGACTTAATCAACACTATGGACCAAAAGGACCTAATGATATCTACAGAACTTTTCATCTTAAAGTGGCAGAATACACACTCTTCTCACCAGTGCATGGAACTTTCTCTAGAATGGATCACATGCTAGGCCATAAAGTAAGTCTCAGCAAATTCAAAACATAAAAATCATACTGTGTGTCTTTTCTGACCATTATGCATGAAGCTGGATATCAACAACTCAAGAATCTCTAGAACATATATAAACACAGGGAGACTTAACAACATGAACAATGAACATTGGGTCACTGAAGACATCAAAAGAGAAATAAAAAAATTTCTGAAAACTAATGAAGACAAGAATACAACATATCAAAACTTATAATAACAAATGAGCTACCAATGCATTGCAAGGATCTGGAAAAACAACAGCAAACCAAACCAAAACTAGTAGGAAAAAAGAAATAATTAAAATAGAGAATAAACAAAATTGAAATAAAAAAAAAAACCAGCACAAAAGAACAGCAAAAAGAAAAGCTGTTTTTTTGGGAAAAAAAATGTTGATACACCATTGGCTCAAATAACCCAAAAAAGAGACAGAAGACCAAATCAACAAAAGTAGAAATGAAAAAGAAAATGTAACAGACACCACAAAAATAAAAAGAATTATCAGAAATCACTATAAAAAGCTGTTTACCAACAAATCAAGAAATCTAGAAGAAATGGATAGATTCCTAGACACATACAACTTACTAAAGTGAGTCATGAAGACAGGGAAAACATAAACAACCAATAGCCAGGGCAGAAATTGGATCAGTAATAAAGACACTCTCAGCTAAGAAAAGCCCAGGACCAAATGGTTTCACTGCTGAATTCTACCAGACATTTAAAGAACTAACTCCAATTCTTCTTAAACTATTCAAATAATGGAAAGAGGAAATTCTCCCAAATTCTTTATGAAACCAGAATCACCTTAATTCCTAAACCTGAAAAAGATGCAACTGAGAAAGAGAACTACAGACCAGTTTCCCTGATGAACACAGATGCAAAAATACTCAACAAAATACTAGCCAATTAAATCCAACAACATATCAGAAAGATCATTCACCATTTTAACTGGAATTTATTATAGGTATACAGGGATGGTTCAACATTTGCAAATAATTCAATGTGATACATCACAGTAACAAACTGCTGAACAAAAACCATATGATTATCTCAATAGACGCTAAGAAAGCATTTGATAAATTACAACACCCTTTCATGATGAACACGTTAAGCAAATTGGGTATAGAAGTAACATTCCTCAACACAATAAAGGTAATTTATAAAAAACACATGGCCAAGGGCGGGGCAAGATGGCGGAATAGGAAGGGAGCACACTGATAGTCCGGGGAGAGATAGTTTAATAAAAGTGGAGATACTGCAGGTTCAAGGAAGAGTAGGGGAGGAAACAGCAGAAGAAACTCTTTCAGAACACGTGATTCACAGTGGACCTGCGTGGAGAGCGTGGGAGCCCACAGTTTGGGACACCAGCGGCAGACTCAACACACCAGCACTGGAACGCGAGGTGAGCCGAACCTCAATAGCCCGAGACACCGACAGGCAAGCGGAGAGAGGAGACTAGAGGGAACGACCCCCGGTGGGGGAAGTTCACCAGGCTAACTGGGAGAGAGAGAGAGAGAGAGAAAAAAAAAAGGTGACTGGTATGGACACGGGTTTCTCTCTCTCCGCTCACCTCTCAAGGGCGAGCAAGACAAAGAGCAGGCGCCATCTTGGACATACTTCATAAGCAGAGTGACCTCAGGTCTGCACCGGCCCTGAGCCTAGCAGAAAAACCTGACTCTGGGCAGGGCGAATTAACAGGAGACTAGGACCTAGTAAATTTGTGGTGCTACTGAACTGAGACTGTGAAAAAAGAGACGGTGGGGGAGAGAACTCATGGAATTCACGTGAGCACTCTCCAGAGATGCTACAATTCCGTAACTTTGGCAACCCAGTGGGAGACTGAAAGAGAATTTGAGCCCACTCTGAGGGCAGAACAGATTCCCTGTGTGGTCCTTGGGAAAGAGCTTCTGATCTCTGCCTCCTGTGGGTATATCATTTGCCTGCTAACTACCTCCAACTTCGTTCAGCTGTGCGGAATTACTTCCCTTTTGAATCAAAAAAAAAAAAAAAAAGAAAGAGAGAGAGAGAGATTTACCACGCCTAACCTGGGAGTGTCACCTTTGGCACACCAAACAGAGCTCTCAGGCCGCACCCATCTCAAGCCCTAAGGCTCCATCAAAAACAGATAGTCCACTTAATCTAGAGTCATAGTATAACAAGAAAAAGCACCACAGTGAAGAAACCAAATATCTCCAATATGCCAAATAACAAACGCAAAAACCGAGGTAATAAAAACAAGGAAGTCACCATGACGCCCTCAAATGAAAAAGACACCCCAATTCAAGATTATGAAGATAATGAAATAGAAGAAATGCAAGAAGCAGATCTCAAAAAATTGATAAGAACATTAAGAAGTTCTCAAAAACAAATTCTTGAACTACAGAAATCCTTAATGGACAAGATAGAAAATCTCTCTCGTGAAAATGAAATATTAAGGAGGAATCAAAATGAAATGAAACAACTAGTACAACAGGAAACTGTGATAGTGACTGAAGTGAAGAATTCAATAGATCAAATGAAAAACACAATAGAGAGCCTTACAAACAGAATGGGTGAAGCAGAAGAGAGAATATCGGACTTAGAAGACAGAGAACAGGAAAGGATACAGTCAGACCAAAGAAAAGAAGAGGAAATTAGAAATCTAAAACATATTGTCGGGAATCTTCAGGATACTATTAAAAAAACCAACATTCGGGTTCTAGGAGTTCCTGAAGGCATGGAGAGGGAGAAAGGATTAGAAGGCCTTTTTAGTGAGATATTAGCAGAAAATTTCCCAGGTTTGGAGAAGGACAGAGAAATCCTAGTACAGGAAGCTCACAGAACCCCTAATAAACACGACCAAAAGAGATCCTCACCATGACACGTTGTAATTAAACTCTCCACAGTGAAACATAAAGAAAAGATCCTAAAATGTGCAAGAGAGAAACGTCAGATGACTCTCAGAGGATCTCCAATTAGACTCACAGCTGACTTCTCATCAGAAACTCTACAAGCTAGGAGGGAATGGCGAGATATAGCCCAGGTACTAAGAGAGAACAACTGCCAGCCCAGAATATTATATCCTGCAAAACTATCATTTGTGAATGAAGGTGAAATAAAGACTTTTCATTGCAAACAGAAATTGAAAGAATTTGTTGCCACTCGTCCAGCCCTGCAAAAGATGCTTAAAGATGTGTTACACACAGAAACAAAGAAACACGGTCATCAATATGAAAGAAGGTAAAGGAAGGAAACCAAGGAAGGAAACCTCACAGCAAAAGATCACAGGGAATTCAAAGCATATATTAGAACTTATCTTTGGCAAATGGCAGGGCAAAGTTACCACTTATCATTAGTCACATTGAACGTGAATGGCCTGAACTGTCCAGTTAAAAGACACCGATTGGCTGATTGGGTTAAGGAACAAAACCCATCTATTTGCTGCTTACAAGAAACACATCTTTCCAACAAAGATCCATACAGACTGAAAGTGAAAGGCTGGAAAAAGATATACCATGCCAACAGAAATGAAAAAAGAGCGGGCGTAGCCATCTTAATAGCGGACAACATAAACTTTACCACAAAAACTGTTAAGAGAGACAAAGAGGGACACTATATAATGATTAAGGGAGCAATACAACAAGAAGATATAACAATTATCAATGTATATGCACCTAACTACAGGGCACCAGTTTATCTAAAAGATTTGTTAACGGACTTAAAGGGAGACTTAGACCCCAATACAATAGTACTGGGGGACTTCAATACTCCACTATCAGAAATAGACAGATCAATAGGACAGAAGATCAACAAGGATACAGTAGATTTAAACGACACTATAGCCCAAATGGATCTAACAGATATATACAGAACTTTCAATCCTACAGCTAAAGATTTTACATTCTTCTCAGCAGTACATGGAACCTTCTCTAGGATTGACCACATACTAGGCCATAAAGCAAGTCTCAGCAAATTCAAAAGAATTAGAATCATACCATGCAGCTTCTCAGACCATAAAGGAATGAAGTTGGAAATTAGCAACTCAGGAATCCCTAGAGCATACGCAAACACATGGAGATTGAACAACATGCTCCTGAGTGAACAATGGGTCATAGAAGAAATCAAAAGAGAAATCAAAAACTTTCTGGAAGTAAATGAGGATAACAGCACAACATACCAAAACTTATGGGACGCAGCAAAAGCAGTGTTAAGAGGAAAGTTTATATCAACAGGTGCCTACATCAAGAAATTGGAAAGGCACCAAATAGATGAGCTTTCAATTCACCTCAAGGATCTAGAAAACCTACAGCAAACCAGACCCAAATCTAGTAGGAGAAGAGAAATAATTAAAATCAGAGAAGAAATCAACAGGATTGAATCAAGAAAAACATTACAAAAAATCAGCTAAACGAGGAGCTGGTTTTTTGAAAAAATAAACAAAATTGACACCTCATTGGCCCAACTAACTAAAAAAAGAAGAGAAAAGACACAAATCAATAAAATCAGAGATGAAAAAGGAAACGTAACAACAGACACCACAGAAATAAAAAGAATCATCAGAAATTACTACAAGGACTTGTATGCCAGCAAACAGGGAAACCTATCAGAAATGGATAGATTCCTGGACACATGCAACCTGCCTAAATTGAACCAGGAAGACATCAAAAACCTAAACAGACCTATAACTGAGACAGAAATTGAAACAGTAATAAAGGCCCTCCCAACAAAGAAAAGCCCAGGACCAGATGGATTCACTGCTGAATTCTACCAGACGTTTAAAGAAGAACTAACTCCAATTCTTCTCAAACTATTCAGAACAATCGAAGAAGAGGGAATCCTCCCAAATTCTTTCTATGAAGTCAGCATCACCTTAATTCCTAAGCCTGAAAAAGATGCAGCACTGAAAGAGAATTACAGACCAATATCCCTGATGAACATAGATGCAAAAATCCTCAATAAAATTCTCGCCAATAGAATGCAACAACACATCAGAAAGATCATCCACCCAGACCAAGTGGGATTTATCCCTGGTATGCAGGGATGGTTTAATGTGCGCAAGACAATCAATGTGATACACCACATTAACAGACTGCAGAAGAAAAACCATATGATTATCTCAATAGATGCCGAAAAAGCATTTGATAAAATACAACACCCGTTCATGATGAAAACTCTAAGCAAACTGGGTTTGGAAGGAACATTCCTCAATACAATCAAAGCAATCTATGAAAAACCCACGGCCAGCATCCTATTGAATGGGGAAAAGTTGGAAGCATTTCCACTGAGATCTGGTACCAGACAGGGATGTCCACTCTCACCACTGCTATTCAATATAGTTCTGGAGGTTCTAGCCAGAGCTATTAGGCAAGAAAAAGAAATTAAAGGGATACAAATTGGGAAGGAAGAACTCAAACTATCCCTCTTTGCAGATGACATGATTCTTTATTTAGGGGACCCAAAGAACTCTACTAAGAGACTATTGGAACTCATAGAAGAGTTTGGCAAAGTAGCAGGGTATAAAATCAATGCACAAAAATCAACAGCCTTTGTATACACAGACAATGCCATGGCTGAGGAAGAACTTCTAAGATCAATCCCATTCACAATAGCTACAAAAACAATCAAATACCTTGGAATAAACTTAACCAAGGACGTTAAAGATCTCTACGATGAAAATTACAAAACCTTAAAGAAAGAAATAGAAGAGGATACCAAAAAAATGGAAATTTCTTCCATGCTCATGGATTGGAAGAATCAATATCACCAAAATGTCCATTCTCCCAAAAGCAATTTATAATTCAATGCAATACCAATCAAGATACCGAAGACCTTCTTCTCAGATCTGGAAAAAATGATGCTGCAATTCATATGGAGGCACAAGAGACCTCGAATAGCTAAAGCAATCTTGTACAACAAAAACAAAGCCGGAGGCATCACAATACCAGATTTCAGGACATACTACAGGGCAGTTGTAATCAAAACAGCATGGTACTGGTACAGAAACAGATGGATAGACCAATGGAACAGAATTGAAACACCAGAAATCAACCCAAACATATACAGCCAACTTATATTTGATCAAGGATCTAAAACTAATTCCTGGAGCAAGGACAGTCTATTCAATAAATGGTGCTGGGAAAATTGGATTTCCACGTGCAGAATCATGAAGCAAGACCCCTACCTTACACCTTACACAAAAATCCACTCAACATGGATTAAAGACCTAAATCTACGACCTGACACCATTAAGTTACTAGAGAACATTGGAGAAACCCTTCAAGATATTGGCACAGGCAAAGAATTTCTGGAAAAGACCCGGGAGGCACAGGCAGTCAAAGCCAAAATCAACTATTGGGATTGCATCAAATTGAGAAGTTTCTGTACTGCAAAAGAAACAGTCAAGAGAGTGAAGAGACAACCGACAGAATGGGAAAAAATATTTGCAAACTATGCAACAGATAAAGGGTTAATAACCAGAATCTTCAAACAGATCAAGAAACTCCACAAAAACAAAACCAACAACCCATTTAAGAGATGGGCCAAGGACCTCAATAGACATTTCTCAAAAGAGGAAATCCAAATGGCCAACAGGCACATGAAAAAATGTTCAAGGTCGCTAGCAATCAGGGAAATGCAAATCAAAACCACAATGAGGTTTCACCTCACCCCGGTTAGAATGGCTCACATGCAGAAATCTACCAACAACAGATGCTGGCGAGGATGTGGGGAAAAAGGGACACTAACCCACTGTTGGTGGGAATGCAAACTGGTCAAGCCACTATGGAAGTCAGTCTGGAGATTCCTCAGAAACCTGAAGATAACCCTACCGTTTGACCCAGCCATCCCACTCCTTGGAATTTACCCAAAGCTACTTAAATTGGCAAACAAAAAAGAGGTCTGCAGCCTAATGTTTATTGCAGCTCAATTCACAATAGCTAAGACCTGGAACCAACCTAAATGCCCATCAACGGTTGACTGGATAAAGAAATTATGGGATATGTACTCTTTAGAATACTATACCGCAGTAAGAAACAACGAAATCCAGTCATTTGCAACAAAATGGAGGAATCTGGAACACATCATGCTGAGTGAAATAAGCCAGTCCCAAAGGGACAAATACCATATGTTCTCCCTGATTGGTGACAACTGACTGAACACCAAAAAGGAAACCTGTTGAAGTGAAATGGACACTATGAGAAACGGTGACTTGATCAGCATAGCCCTGACTGTTAATGAACAACTTAATACATTATCCCTCTTAGTAGTTTTTTTATCTGTTCTACTTAATATGACTAGTTTAATTCTGTAATTAATACACAGTTATTCTTAAGTGTTGAAAATTAACTGAAATGTGATCCCTGTTAAACATAAGAGTGGGAATAAGAGAGGGAAGAGATGTATAATTTGGGACGTGCTCAAGCTGACTTGCCCCAAATGGTAGAGTTAGAAATATACCAGGGGATTCCAATACAATCCCATCCAGGTGGCATGTACCAATGCCATCTCACTGTTCCAAGTGATCAATTTCAGTTCACAATTGATCATAATGAAAGGACTAAGAGTCAAAGGGAACACATAAACAAGTCTAGTACCTGCTAACACTAACCAATAGAATAAATAAAGGGGAGAGTGATCCAACATCAGAAGTGAGATACTCAGCAGACTCATAGAATGGCAGATGTCCTAAATAGCACTCTGGCCTCAGAATCAGCCCTAAAGGCATTCGGATCTGGCTGAAAAGCCCATGAGAGTATTTCAGGCATGGAAAGCCAAGACACTCTGGCAAAAGATCTCTGTGAGTGAGATCCCAGTGGAAAGAACAGGTCTTCAAAGAAGGAGGTACCTTTCTCTGAAGGGAGGAGAGAACCTCCACTTTGACTATGACCTTGTCTAAACAAGATAAGAGTCGGAGAACTCAGAGGGCTTCCATAGCCTTGGAAACTCATGACTGGAGCATAGGGAGATTACTGATGCCATAGACAGGAGTGTCAATTGGTAAAGTCAACAACAGGAGTCACTGTGCACTTACTCCTCATGTAGGATCTCTGTCCTTAATGTGCTGTGCATTGAGATTTAATGCTATAACGAGTACTCAAACAATATATTTCACTTTGTGTTTCTATGGGGGTGCAAACTGTTGAAATCTTTACTTAATGCATACTAAACTGATCCTTTGTAAAAAAAAAAAATTATCAATTCCCAACTTGACTCTCACTGGGATTAAACATGACAATAGGTCTGCTCTGATTTCATCATCATTAAAAAAATCATCTATTATTTTTCACTTTATGTTTCTGTTGGGAGCAAACTGTTGAAATCCTTACTTAATGTATACTAAGCTGATCTTCTGTATATTAAGATAATCGAAAATGAATCTTGATGTGAATGGAAGGGGAGAGGGAGTGGGAAAGGGGAGGGCTGTGGGTGGGAGGGACGGTATGGGGGGGAAGCCATTGTAATCCATAAGCCGTACTTTGGAAATTTATATTCATTAAATAAAAGTTAAAAAAAAAAACACATGGCCAGTGTCCTATTGAGTGGGGAAAAGTTGGAAGCATTCCCACTGATATCTGGAACCAGTCAAGGAAGCCCACTCTCACCATCACTATTCAATAGAGTCTTGGAAGTTTTAGCCAGAGACATTAAGCAAGAAAAAGAAATCAAAGAGATACAAATTGGGAGAAGAAAGTCAAACTGATCCCTATTTGCAAATGACATGATGCTATATTTAGGGGATCCAAAAGATCCCAGTAAGAGACTACTGAAACTCATAGAAAAGTTTTCGGTTGTCCCCCTTCCAGGCCAGCTCTCTGCTATGGCCGGGAGTGCAGTGGAGGATGGCCCAAGTACTTGGGCCCTGCACCCCATGGAAGACCAGGATAATTACCTGGCTCCTGCCATCGGATCAGCACGGTGCGCCGGCCGCAGCGTGCTGGCCGCGGCAGCCATTGGAGGGTGAACCAACGGCAAAGGAAGACCTTTCTCTCTGTCTCTCTCACTGTCCACTCTGCCTGTCAAAAAGAAAAAAAAAAAGAAAAGAAAAGAAAAGTTTGGTAAAGTGGCAGGATATAAAATAACACAAAAAATCAATAGCCTTTGTATACACAGACAATGCTACAGCTGAGAAAAAACTTTTAAGATCAATCTCATTCTCAATAGCTACAAAAAAGAAATCAAATACCTTGGAATAAATTTAACCAAACACATCAAAGATCTCCAAGATGAGAATTAGAAATCATTAAAGAAAGAAATAGAAGAAACCAAAAATGGAAAAATCTTCCATGTTTGCAGACTGGAAGAATTAATATGATCAAAATATCCAAACTACCAAAAGCAATATATTCAATACAATACTAATAAAAATACCAAGGACATTCTTCTCAGATATTGAAAAATTGATATTGAAATTCATATGGAAACACAGGATATCCCAAAGAGCTAAAGCAATATTGTACAACAGAAACAAAGCTGGAGCCAGAACAATACCAAATTTCAAGACATATTACAGGGCAGTTATAATCAAAATAGCCTGGTACTGATACAAAAACATATGGAGGGGCCGGCGCTGTGGCACAGCTGGTAAAGATGCTGCCTGCAGTACCAGTATCCTATACTGGTGCCAGTTTGAGTCCTGGTTGCTCCACTTCCGATACAGCTCTCTGCTATGGCCTGGGAAAGAAGTAGAGGATGGCCCAAGTCCTTGAGCCCCTGCATCCACATGGGAGACCTGGAAGAAGTTTCTGGCTCCTGGCTTTGGATCAGTGCAGCTCCTGCCATTGCAGCCAATTGGGGAGTGAACCAGCAGATGGAAGAATCTCTCTCTCTCTCTCTCTCTCTCTCTGCCTCTCCTCTCTTTGTGTAATTCTGACTTTCAAATAAATAAATCTTTAACAACAACAACAACACAAATGGATAGACCAATGGAACAGAATAGAAATGCCAGAAATCAACCCACACATCTACAACCAGCCTATCTTTGACAAGGAGCTAAAATCAATCCCTGGAGCAAGGACAGTCTCTTCAACAAATGGAAAACTGGATCTCTGCATGAAGATGTATGAAGCACCTTACATAAAATCCACTCAAAATGGATTAAAAATCTAAACCAATGACCCAATACCATCAAATTATTAGAGAACATTGGGGAAACCCTGAAAGACATCAGCATAAGCAAAAAGTTCTTGGAGGGGGCCGCTACTGTGGCCCAGTGGGTTAACACCCTGGCCTGAGCGCCAGTATCCCATATGGGTGCCGGTTCTAGTACCGGCTGCTCCACTTCCAATCCAGCTCTCTGATATGGCCTGGGAAAGCAGTAGAGGATGGCCCAGGTCCTTGGGCCCCTGCACTCGCGTGGGATACGGGGAAGAAGCTCCTGTATCCTGGCTTTGGATTGGTACAGCTCCAGCTATTGTGGCCAACTAGGGAGTGAACCATCAGGTGGAAGATCTCTCTCTCTCTCTCTGCCTCTCCTCTCTCTCTGCGTAACTCTGACTTTCAAATAAGTAAATAAATCTTTAAAATAAAAAAGAGTTCTTGGAAACAACCCCAGAGGGACAAGCAATTAAAGTGACAAATGGTATTACATCAAATTGAGAAGCTTCTGCCCTGCAAAAGAAACAATCAGCAAAGGGAAGTGACAACCAATAGAATGGGAGAAATTATTTTCAAACTATTCAACTGATAAAGGATTAATAACCAGAATATATAAAGAGATCAAGAAACTCCACAACAAAACAAGCAGCCCAGTTAAGAAATGCACAAAGGTAACCGGCGCCGAGGCTCACTAGGCTAATCCTCCGCCTTGCAGCGCCAGCACACCAGGTTCTAGTCCTGGTCGGGGCGCCGGATTCTGTCCCAGTTGCCCCTCTTCCAGGCCAGCTCTCTGCTGTGGCCCAGGAAGGCAGTGGAGGATGGCCCAAGTGCTTGGGCCCTGCACCCGCATGGGAGACCAGGAGAAGCACCTGGCTCCTGCCTTCGGATCAGCGCGGTGCGCCGGCCACAATGCACCATCCGTGGCGGCCATTGGAGGGTGAACCAACGGCAAAAGGAAGACCTTTCTCTCTGTCTCTCTCTCTCACTATCCACTCTCTGCCTGTCAAAAAAAAAAAAAAAAAAACCACAAACAAACAAACAAACAAACAAAAAACACTGTTGGAGATCTATGGGGTACTATCAAACGACCCAAAATATGGGTCTTAGGAGTTTCTGAAGGAAAGAGAGAATAGATTAAAAGACTTATTCAGTGAAATAATTACAGAAAATTTCTCTAATTTGAAGAAAGAAAGGAAGAAAGGGACTTATAAGTACACAAGCCACATAGAATTCCTAACAGACATTTACTTATAAGTACACAAGCCACATAGAATTCCTAACAGACATTTTCACCAGAAAAGATCTTCACCACGACACAGTGTAGTCAAACTTCCAAAAGAAAACATAAAGATTCTAAAATGTGCACAAGAGAAACACCAGATTAGTTTCAGAAATGCCAAATTACGATCTTTTCAGAAGCTCTCCAATCAGAATTATGGCTGATTTCTCATCAGAAATCCTAGAACTATGAGAGAAGAGAGAGACATAGTCCAAGTCTTAAAAAAAACTGTCAGGTAAAGCCTCAGCCTGCAGTGCCAACATTCCATATGGGCACTGGTTCGAGTCCCGGCTGCTCTACTTCTGACCTAGCTCTCTGCCATGGCCTGGGAAAGCAGTAGAAGATGGCCCAACTCCTTGGGCTCCTGCACCCACATAGGAGACCCAGGAGAAGCTCCTGGCTCCTGGCTTTGGATCAGCCCAGCTGCGGCCTTGTGGTCATTTGGGGAGTGAACCAGCAGATGGAAGACCCCTCTCTCTCTGCCTCTCTATAACTCTGCCTTTTATAAAAATAAATAAATCTTTAGAAAAAAGGAAAAAAAGAAAAAAATTGTCAGGGCCAGTGCTATGGTGCAGCACCTTAAAAAAAAGAAATAATCATAAATAAATAAATCCCATTTTTTCTCAAGATAATTTCACAGGGTCTCCCACAAGCCAGAGTAATCCCCCTTGGTTCTACAAAGAACTTTCTTTTTCCATCCTTATTTCTAGTCTCATTTCAGCAAAATGCCATCTAGTCTCACCGGAGAATAGTCACAGGAAAAGGCTCAGAAAGCTGACCCTTCTGGAAAAATTCCTGGGTTTATCAACCTATGAAGAACTCCTGTCCTAAAATCCCAGCCCTGGAGATGCCAGGGTGCAGGGCAAAGCTGGCCAGGGCTCACGTCTGCTGGGAGTGCAGAAGGAGGAAGATCTCACCCACCTGCAACCCCATCTCCCCGTCATTTCCGATTGGAATAAGCCATCTCTCTGTCATCTTCCCCTGTAGATTCTCTGGAAGGCTGTGCCCTGCTCCATGGGTGAGCGGTGAGTGACACTGAATGGCCCCTCCTCTGCTGTAGTTACATTAAGGTGAGTGACACTTCCTTCAATCCTGATTTTCAGGTGGGAAAGAGAGGGAGGAAGGAAAAAGAAAAAGATATGCCCTCCTTGTTATGGGGCCAAAGCGGAGGATGTCATCTGAAAGGCTACTAAATATCACAACACAAACATAGATGGGAATATTCGCAAGGAAATGCAAAGTACCCTCTCTGAAGTTGAATGAATCTTGCCTGGCGGCAAAGCACTAAAAATGAAACGACTCTAGGCCGTCTAAGTCAGAATCAGTGCCTGGAGAACAGAGCAGGTGGGAAGTTGAAGTGTAATTTTACCTAAGAGAGCAGAGGTTTAAAAACGTGGAGAATCTGGGGCAGGTAGTATCGTGTGCTGTGGATTAAACTGCTGCCTGGGATGTCTACCTGCCCTACTGGAGTGCTGGTTTGGGTCCTGCCGACTGTTTCTGATACAGCTTCCTGCAGACGCACCTGAGAGGCAGCAGGTGATGGCCCAAATACTTGGGTCCCTGCCACCCACATGGGAGCCCTGGATGGGATTTCCAGTTTCTGGCTTCAGCCTAGCCCAGCCCTGGCTGTTGTGGTCATTTTGGGAGTGAACCAGAGGGTGGACACTATCTCCCCCCTCACCCCCATCCCATCAGTCTTTCAAATAAATAAACCTTTAAAAAATTGAGAAACTCCACCATAACCTAAAGAGATATCACTTGGGGGCACAAGTTCAGCTGTTAAGAGTGCCAGACAGATAGCATTGGGCAGGGTCTCCCTGGCCGTTCTAACTGCCCACATCATGGCTGCCGGTCTTGGGTTCTTCAGTACGAAGCTTGCCCTGTACCTCCGTTGTGTCTTCTTTCTCCATTCTCTGAACTCTCACCCTCATTGTTCCTGGAGGATGCCCTTTCTTTGGCTATTATGTGGGGAGCAGCACTGGAGTTTTCTTGAAGTCTTCCTTCTATGTAAGCACTCTTAGCCTAAGAATGAAATACTTTTCCAAAATTGCATATGAAAGTTACTAACAGAAGACAGCAGCCCCAAGCCAAGGAAAGCATTCAGTGCCAGGAGCAAACAATTTCATCTGTCAAAGACAAAAACTGTCTCTAACCCACTGAACTGTGGATTTGTCCTCTAAATTTTTACACTCGGTGATTGGAAATGTCATATAGCAAGACAAGGTAATTCTATTGTTTTCTCACATATGCATGCTGAAACAATTTATTTCCTCACATAGTGAAAAGTTCAAGTTAGCAACCAGGTTACAAACTTATGTACGTACATTTTATCTTATATGAGTGTTATCTTCTATAAAGCTTATTCCTGCCCCTGTTATCTTTTTAAATGTAAATTCTTAAGGCCTGCATTTGATGCAGCAGTTAAAATGCCTCTTGGGATGCCCACATCCCATTTCAAGTGCCTAGGTTCAAGTTCTGGCTCTGCTTCATACTCCAGCCTCCTTTCAATGCACATGCTGAGAGACAGCAGTGGTGGCTCAAGTAGTTGGATCCTTGCCACCCACATGGGAGACACAGATTGAATTCCAGGCTCCTGGCTTTGACCTTGCCTGGCTTTGGCACCTGCGGGTATTTGGGGAGTGAACCAGTAGATGGAAGACCTCTCTGTTTGTCTCTCTCTGTCCTGCCTTTCAAAAAATTAAAAATAGATACATGTAAAATAGCACTGATGAGTTCTGTATATAAATAACTGAATGTAAATTCCTGAAGTGATGTGCCTTCCTCAGGTGTATTAAAGAGAACACAGAAACAGATTGTCCAATGGAAAGCACATGAACTTCAGAATTAGGTCAGGCTCCATTCCCAACTTCCTACTCCCTGCTAATGGTTTGATTTGGGAAAATTAGTTTAACATTTGATCTTTGATTTCTTCGTTGATCAAATATTTAGGGTACGCCTTATGCATAGGGCTTTGGTGGGACAAAAATAGACCTTCTCTAGGAAGTAGATATTACTGCCAACTAGTCAGTTGCCAAACAAGAAACTCTCAAGTCATTCCTAACACCTCTCACTCTGTCACTCTCCACATTTAATCCAAAAATAAACTCAATAGGTTCAACCTTCAACATATCTGTCTGCTTTTTTCACTTGCTCCTGTTGCTACAGCTGTTGCCAGTCACACATCATCTTACTCTGACTCTTGCTCTAATCTTCCAACTGGTGTTCTCCACATCAACACTGCCCCTGCCCCGACCCCCATGCCTCAGTTTCTCACTGTGGCTTTCTTAGCCTTTTCCTAATGACTAATGATACTGAGCATCTTTTCATGTGCTTCTTAGTCTTCTATGTATTGCTCTAAAAATTCAAATAGTTTGCCTATTTTAAAAATTGGCCTACTTGTCTCCTCATAGTTGAGTAGAAAGAGTTCTTTATATACTAGGTACAATTTGCTTATCAAATGTGAGCAAATGTTTTATTCTACCATGTTATCTTTTTTTTTGTTAATTTTCTTTAATTTATTTGAAAAGCAAAGTTATGGAGAGAGAGGGAGAGAAGACATACGAGAGACGAGAGATGAGAGATGAGAGAGAGAGAGAGAAAGTGAGCAAGATCTTCCATCTGCTGGTTCACTCCTCAAATGGCTACAATGACCAGAGCTAGGCCAATCTGAGCCAGGAGCTTCCTCCGGGTCTCCCACATGGGTGCAGGGGCCTAAGTACTCCGGCTGTCTTCCACTGCATTCCTAGGCACATAAGCAGGGAACTGCATTGGAAGTAGAGCAGCTAGGACTGGAACCAGCACCCACATGGGATGCTCACGCCATAAGCTGTGGCTTTACTCGCTACTCCACCAGTCCCTATCTTTCTACTTTTCTTACTGATAGAGCTGGTTTTACCTTCTTCCTTTCCAATCTGACTTTCATTCCTTTTGTTTGCCTAATTTCCTTGGCTAGAACCTCCAGTACAGTGTTGAAAAATGTAAGGGTCATGGGGTTAGTGTTGTGGTGGAGCCGTTTAAGCCACCACTTGCAGTACCAGCATTCTATACAAACACCAGTTCAAATCTCAGCTGCTCTAGTTCCAATCCAGCTCCCTGCCAATGTGCCTGGGAAAGCAGCGGAAGACAGCCCAAGCACTTGGACCCCTACTATCACTGTGGGAAACCTGGACGCAGTTCCAGGATCCTGGCTTTGACCTGATACAGCTCTGATCATTGTGGCCATTTGGAGAGTGAACCAGTTGATGGAAGATCTGTCCCTCTCACTATAACTCTGCCTTTAAATAAATAAGTGGATAAATCTTTTCTAAAAAAACCAAGAAGAATAAGCAGCCCTGTTGTGCCTGATCTAAGGGGGAATGCATTCAGTCTTTCTCCACAAAATAACATGTTAGCTGTGAATGGAATCTACTTCATGAATGAAATCTATTAAGTTGAGAAAGTTCTCTTCTATTTCTAGTTTTCGAAAGTTTTTTTTTTTATTATGAATGGATGGTGAACTTTGTCAAATGCTTTTTCTATATCTATTAGGATGATATCTCACCTGGTTATTGTTTTTTATCCTATTGGTAAGCTGTGCCCAATCAACTGATTTTCATATTAAACCAACCTTGTGTATCTGACATAAATCCCCCTGGGTCATGGTATGTAATCTTTTTTCTATGTTTCTGTATTTAGTGTGCTAGTATTTTGTTGGAGATTTTTGTATTTCCATTCATAAGAGATATTGGTCTGTAGTTTTTTTTTTTTTTTCTGTCATGCTTTTGCCTGGTTTTGGTATTGGGGTAATAAGGCTCTCAAAGAATCAGTTGGGAAGTGTTCCTTCCTCTACTGTTTTTTGAAAGAGTTTGTGAAAGATTGATGTTAATTCATCTTTAAATATTTGAGAAGAATTCACTAGTAAAGCTACTTGGGCCTAAATTTTCTTTTTTATGTTATTACTAATTCAACCTCTTTCTCTGCTATAGGTCTGTTCATATTTTCTACATCTTCTTTTGAGTCAATTTTGATCATGTTCGTCTACAAATCTATCCATTTCATCCTGGTTACAGAATCTGTTAGGATACAGTTTGTCATAGCATTCCCTATTAATAATGCTCTTATCTTCCTAAATTTGGTAGGGATCACTCATCTTCCATTTCTGATTTTAGAATTTGAATCTTTTCTCTATTCTTGATCAGTCTATCTAATAGTCAATTTTGCTGATTTTTGCCCCACTGCATTTTGAGTAAAATCCAAACTCCTTATTTGGGTCTGTTAGGCCATGTGAAGGACCCGTATCTGCTCTCCAGAATCAACTTGGTCACTCTCTCACTCCTCAGTCAGCTGCAGCACACTGGCCTCCTGTGGCCTCCTAGAGGCACCAGCTTCCTTGCCATCCCCCTCATACACGCACGGCTTCCTCTGCTGGGACAGCCCTTTCCACCTTGTGTCGCCTAACTGGCTCTTCCTCATGCTCAGAGCTCAGGAGTAGGAGCCCACCTGTCACACTCAGAATAAGCCCATGTTCTCCCCTCCACACTCTTACCCTCCTCGTATTCTCAGCTTACATTTTCTGGATCACTGTACCCCCAGCATTTAACACAGTGTCTGGTGCTGTATAGTAGTTCAACAAAGTTTTATTACATGGAATTAAAAAGAACAAAACCAGAACTCAGAAATGTATAAAATGTAGAGAGGCTGGCACGGTGGCACAGTAGGTGAAGCCACCGCCTGCTGTGCCTGCATCCCATATAGGCGTCGGTTCAAGTCTCGGCTGCTCCACTTCTGATCCGGCTCCCTACTCATGTGCCTGGGAAAGAAGTGGAAGATTGTCTGAGTGCTTGGGCCTTGCACCCATATGGGAGAGCCAGATGAAGCTCCTGGCTCCTGGATTTGGCCTGGCCCAGCCCTGGCTGTTGTGGCCTCTCTCTCTCTGTAACTCTGCCCCTAAAATAAATAAATAAATAAATCTTTTAAAACAAAAAATTATAAAAATACAAGACATTGTTGCTGTCATTCATTGCACAATATCATTTATGGGTTTGCTTGCATTAGGTATCAGATGATGTCACTGTTTCTGAAACTTTGGATACTTTTTTTTAAAAAAAAGATTTATTTTATTTATTTGAAAGGCAGAATTACAAAGAGGGAGAGAGAGAAAGAGAGGTCTTCCAACCACTGGTTAACTCCCCAAATGGCTGCAATGACTGGGGCTGGGCTAATCCGAAGCCAGGAGCCAGGAACTTCTTGCAGGTCTGCTGTCACATGGGTGCAGGGGCCCAAGGACTTGGCCCATCCTCCACTGCTTTCCCAGGCTCATTAACAGTGAGCTGGATTGGAACTGGAACAGCCAGGACTCGAACCAGTGCCCACATGGGATTCCAGCACTGCAGGCAGCAGATTAACCTGCTGCATCACAGTACCAGCCTTGGCTACCTTTTCTAACTCCAGCAAATATGTACTCTCAGACAAAAAGTGGGGTCCTTTCTAATACTTCACCTTTTCATTTGGCTATTTAAAAATTTTTAAATATCTTGGAATTCTCTGGAGGATGTTCAAATTTCAAAGGAATTCTTTCTTAGAGAGCACTGAACCCTAGCACAGTATTTGGTATACAATGTGCATCCATGAAACAACTGAATGTGTGCTTGTTCATTCATTTGTTATTCTATACTGTTTGAATACCTAGCATGTACTAGACATTTATGAAGCCCTCAGGCTTTACAGTCGAGTACAAAGCTCTTAGGAAGGGAGAGAAGACCCCAGTGCTCCCTGGAGAGATGGGGCTGAGGTATGTAGCAGGTGCTGGAGTAGGAAGAGGAGGACGTGTGAGGGGTGACAATAGTCTATATCAAAAGCCACTCAGGAGCCAGGTGGGCGTGGCGTGACACATTACACAGTGGTGGAATCTGTGGCTGGGGAAACAGTATGTTCTGTTTGACAACATTTATATCCAAATTATAAGCAAATACAAACAAAAGGCGTCCAAACAAAAGACTCTCTCAGGATGGACACAGCTCATCCGCCATCAGTCTGAGCCTAAGTAAAGCCAACAGTAGAGGGAGAAGAAAAGAATCAAGGGTTGCTGCTGTGCTGAGCAGGCTGGTGCCAGGTCAAGAGAAGAGACAGCTGACTGTGCATCTCCCTGCTACCTCACATTCAGTGACCTCAGGCTAGGAACAGGAAGGCTACCGTGGTGGCCAACATCAGAGAAATTAGCAACCATCATCCAATCAGGTCTTCTCCCATTCCCTGTGGAGTAGGGCAAAGAGGGTAAGAGGAAGAGAAATCAAAACTCACTCCCAGGAGTCTATGGAATTTGAGTTTATCCAGTTTTTCTTACTTATATCAATAGGTAGCTTTAATTCGTTTATGGGTGGCTAACACTAAAAACTGATTATTGAAATGTTAAAAACACACCAAAACAACTAGAGACGTGCTCCAATTTGAAGAATAAATAATCTTTTCACCTAGGTTCCAGAAACTTCTCACTTTTTCTTTTAAAAATATCATATTGGGGTCAGCATTGTGGTGTACCACCTGCAGTGCCGGCATCTGATATGGGCATTGATTCAAGTCCTGGCCACTCCACTTCTGATCCAGCTTCCTACTAACATACCTGAGAAAGCAGCAGAAGGTGGTCCAGGTGCTTGGGCTTCTGCATCCACATGGGAAACACAGATGGAGCTCTGGGCTTCTAGTTTTTGTCTGGCCCAGCCTGGGCCATTGCAGCCATTTGGGTTGTGAACCAGAGATGGAAGACTCCTCTCTCTCTATGTCTCTTTCCCTCACCTCTTCTCCATCACCCTATAATTCGGCCTTTGAGATAAAGATATAAACCTTTAGAAACATATTCTATCATAGGAACAAGCAGTTGCCCATATCCTATATCAGAGTCAAGGAGTTTGAGTCCTGGCTCCACTTTGATTCCAGCATCCTGCAGATGTGCACGCTATGAGGCAGCAGTGATGGCTCAGTTAGTCCCTGCCACTCACGTGGGAGACCTGATTTGGATTTCCAGCAGCTGGGTTTGGCTTGGAGCAGCCCTTGCTCTTGTAGATATCTGGGGAGTGATCCAGTAGATAGAAGATCTCTTTCTCTTTCTGCCTGTGTGTGTCTCTCTGCATTTCCCATTTGGTTTTATTTGCAGTTGGTTACATTTACATAGGTAAATGTATCCTGTTTTACAAAAAAAAAAAAAAAAAAAAGTAAATAACTATGGCAATTAAACTTAATTCAAGAGAAGGGCTGTAGGTTTATTTCTGTTTTTAAAAAGATTTTATTTATTTATTTGAAAGGCAGAGTTACAGACAAAGTCCTCCTGGCTGTATGGTCGGGACTGAGTCAAGCTGAAGCCAGGAGCAGGAGTTTCTTCTGGGTCTTCCACGTGTGTACAGGAGCCCAAGTTCTTGGGCCATCTTCCACTGTTTTTCCCAGGTGCATCAGCAGGGAGCTGGACCGGAAGTGGAGCAGCTGGGATTTGAACTGGCACTCATATGGGATACTGTTGCTGCAGGTCCACTTAACCCGCTGTAAGTTATTTATCTACATATATTTTAGATGTTAAATTCTTTGGAGAATATGATTCTGAAAATGATGGGAACTATGGAACTATTATAATTACAGGGACTTGACTGTCATTTTGATTATCCAGTAATGATTACTATTTACCTTCTGACTGTGAGAAATCTATCTCATTAATTCGAATTCCCCAGATGTGGAGACAAACTCACATTATTTCAAGCATAGTACTCCTAACAGATTCTTCTTTAACAATAGTTGTTCTAGTTCTACTTCCTCCTTGAAGAAGGACATGATGTAAATTGTAATCATTCCTTCAGAGCTGGGAATAAACCTGGGGCTCTCCAAATCCAGGGCAAGCAGATAGAGTTCAACTCTTCCAAATCCCCTCAGTGGTGGTTGCTGCCTGGGATGCTGTCCTATTCTGTAAGCAACATTAGCCCTTGACATAGGAGGGGAAAATGACATCATGAGTCCAATACACTCCTCACCTAGTCCAATCTCTTTGTTTTACAGATTAGAAATCATAAGACTTGACAGATGGCATACAAGGATTGGATATCCCACAGAAAGTTGTTTTGGAATAAAATTTCTCCCCTTCTCTCATAGCACCCAGGCGATCTAAAGCCTTGTTCTCAAACATTTCTAAATAATTTCCTCCACCCTTCTTCTACCACTCCTGCTGATCTCTCAGATGTCTCTTGGTTTTTCCACCTTTCCCTAATAGAGGTCTCCTTCTCCATTTGCAGTCCTTCCCCCTCCAACTAAAGCGTTGCCAGAAAATTCTAAAACCACAGATAGGATGGTGTCACTTTACTTTTAAAGACTGATTTATTTATGGGAGAGGGAGGCAGAGTGTTGCTGTGGATTCATTCTGAGAGGAGGAGCACAGTAGGGGCAAGAGACACGGAGTCACCACACAGACCCCGGGAGCCGGATAAAACCAGGCCAGAGGTGAGCAGCCTGCAGACTCATTTATTTCAGTTGGTACAGCAGCTTATATAGCCAAAGCAGCCAATCCAGTCAAGGGGCGGTCTATGCCTTAACCAATCACTGCCTGTTTCCAGGCAGTTTCTGAAGCTATCCAATCACATCCTATTGCCAGGCAGGCTCCGTTGCCATGTAGTTTTCCAAAGCCATCCAATCACAGCCTGTTGCCAGTCAGTTTCTGTTGCCAGCAGCCATCTTGGCATGGCCTTCTCATTCCACCACAGCAGAAGGGGAGGGGAGGAAGGCGAGGGAGAGGGAGAGGAAGAGGGGGAGGGAGGGAGGGAGGGAAGAAGGGAGGGAGGGAGGGAGAGAGAGAGAGAGGTCTTCCATTTGCTGGTTCACTCCCCAAATGGCTGCAACAGAGCAATAGCCAGGGCTGGGTCAGGCCCAAGCCAGGAGCTCAGAACTCCACCTGGGTCTCTCTTATGGGTGGTCCTGGTACTTGGGCAATCTTCTGCTGCTTTCCTAGGCACATTAGCAGAGAGCTGGATTGGAAGCTGAGCAGCCAGGACCCAAACCAATGCTCTGATATGGGATGCTGGCATCATCTTCATCCAATTCCCCTCAATGCCAGCACCTTTAATTTGTGGGGATTTTTTTATGGGTGTCACTTTAATGCCTAATAATCCCATCACCTGTAATGCTGTGCTTCTGCAGCTCATTCTTACTGCTTCCTTCCTGTCTAGCAATGCCCTGCTCATCCTGATTTGGGTATAAACATTTGATTTTTACTGTAGGTTCTTGTCTTACACAAAGGTAAGACCTCTAAGCAAAGACTAGTAACATGGGTAAACAGGGACAGGAGTAATTTAACAGTGAGGGAATAAGCATACATTCAGATAACAAATGTAGGCTGCCCCACCTAGAGAAATAACCATGATAAGTGGGCCAAAGGGCTGCTTGTAAAGAGAAGGGAGGAAGGGAAGAAGGGAGAGAGGGAGACGGGGAGGGAGAGAATGAGAGCAGTACCTCTAAACATCGCCCGTGGCAAAAAAGAGACTTCTGCCCTGCTCTTGGCCTTTTTTATGAGGTGGGGGGTGGGGTGTGTGTGGAACCTTATTGGGATATACAAACAGGGTGGGGTCTGAGCATGCGCCCTGGTGCTGAAGGAGACAGGTTCATCCTGGGAAGGTATGCATATCAAGCTGACAATTAGAGATAACAATACTTTGTAGGGTTGTAAGAAGTCCAGCTCACCTGAACTTTCACTGACTGATTAGTTACCATATCAATCCTTTGGGCCACCTCTTCTGTGAAGCTCTCCTTAATTCTTCCCTATTCCTTTCACAGTGAGTCCACAAGAGCAGGGTTGGTGCTGCCTGCCCTCCCCTACCCCCAGTCTGTCCATGCCTCTCCCAAACTTCTGGCAAGTACGATGGCCCCGAACACTTGTTGCTAAAGGTTAGGTCAGCCCGGGATGCCACCTCCATAGCAGGATGTCAGGGCACTGTGCCACTGAGCAGAGATTGCCATTGTAGGATTTCACTGCCATTTTTTCTACTCTTTTATTTTTTAAATGACAACTGACTGATGTCTAGGAGTGTTACTGAGAGGAATACTCTAAAATGCAGAAAATAAAAACTCTAGGTACCTAGCTTTTTTCTGAGCACTGTTGATAGCAGTGAAAAAATGAAAACACAGAAGGTCCAACATTAAGGGGATGATAAATAATTGACAGCAGATGTGTGTGATGAACTATGACTCAGCCATTTGAAATGATTGATGTGAAGTTTCCACTGTCATTAGAAAGTACTTATGATGTGATGATAAGAAGGAAAAGCAAAATAAAGTTTGTGCAATATTTCATCCACACAAAACGTGCATTGAAGCTAAGACTGGGGGAAATGCTAATGATTGACCACATTGGGGCAATTGTTTCTGCTTTTTTTATACTTTCAATTAAAAAAAAAGATTTACTTTTTAATGTTAAAGGGAGAGAGAGAGAGAGAGAGAGAGAGAGAGAGAGAGAGAGAGAAATGTTCCATCTGCTGGTTCACTCCCCAAATGGTTACATGGCCAGCACCGGGCCAAGCCATAGCCAGGAGCCGGGAGCTTCACCTAGGTCTTCCACATGGGTGCAGGGGCCCAAGGACTTGGGGCCATCTTCCATGGCTTTCACAGGCACATTAGCAGAGAGCTGAATAAGAAGTGGAGCAGCTGGGACTCTAACTGGCACCCCTGTGGGGTGCCAGCACTGCAGGTGGTGGCTTAACAGATTAAAACACAGTGCCAGCCCCTATACTTTCTCGCTCTCACTGGACTTTTCAAGTAGATTAAAATATATGAACACATTATCAGTGCTTTATTCAGGTACTTGCACGTATTATTGATAGGTAATAAAATGCATAAATATTAAAGTGAACTTTTACATTAAAAAACTGATGAATTTGTATATGTACCCTTTAGGATGTAACATATTTCCATCATCCTCCAAATTTCCCTGCTTCTTCTATCATATATACTAATTTCTTCATATTCTTGAACTTGATGTAAATGGAGTAATACAGATATATCCTTATTTAGAATCTGGCTTCTTTCTCTCAAACTAATGTTTCTGAAAGTCTTTCTTTTTGTTGTTTTTATCAATGGTTTGTTCTTTTTCACTGTTGACTAGAACTCCATTGTATTATTGTACCACAATTTGTTTATCCATTCTCCTGATTTTTAATTGTTTCCAGTTTGAGGAAATTATAAATAAAGCTTCTATGAACATTCATATGCAAATGAATCTTAGTGTGTACACATACATTCATGGGGATGTACCAGAAGTGGAATTGTTGAGTGGTAAGGTAGATACATATTGATGCTCTCAATTTCAGTTTTGCATAGTGGTTGCACCATTTCATACTCTACTGAGCAATGGGTGAGTGTTCCAGTTCCTCCACATGCTTGCTACCATCTGTTATTATTCTTTTTTTTAATATTCTCTTAAGAGTTTATTATAAACCAGTTTCATAGGCCACAAGGAAATAAAAGGACTATGTACAGCCTTACAGGACACAGGCAGGGAGCTGAGGAGGGCCAAGATGAGTCTAGGGCCTTGGTGGGTGCATTCCCGGGGGAGGGGGCCCTGTAAGGGAAACCAGACAATCCGGTGAGACTCCGCGAACAACAGCATAACAAACAAATAGGTCTGTGGTAACGTGGCCCACAGGCGTGGGGTCGGGCCCACGCCTCTGTGGATCTACTTCCATAACTCTGTGGCAAGGGTCAAAGGAGGTGTCGCATCCCAGGGGCCAGGTGGGTACTGGGTGGGGGCCCCTGCAATACTAGCTGTGGCAGCTGCTGCAGCGGCTGCAACAGTGCCTCTTCCTTGCGGGGTCATCACCTGTTGGGATGGCCCACCAACCCCACAGA
This sequence comes from Oryctolagus cuniculus, assembly GCF_964237555.1. Classification (NCBI taxonomy): domain Eukaryota; kingdom Metazoa; phylum Chordata; class Mammalia; order Lagomorpha; family Leporidae; genus Oryctolagus; species Oryctolagus cuniculus. The sequence goes on along the minus strand of NC_091436.1, from coordinate 145,240,974 downwards.
CCGGGCCAGCAAGACCTGCGGGAGCCTGAGGCATGGGAACACCAGCTGGGATTCCTCTGCCAGCGGCCCTGCCAATCCCTGGGCCCCCAGCAGCTCCAGCAAGTGGTACTCGGCAATGCCAGTATCTTTGGGAGGAGGGCCCTCTACTATCATGGAGACCAGGTTCTCCCCTTGCAGCAGCACCAGGCCGAGGACTCGCTTCTCTTCCCTTTCTGCCTGTTTGGAGTTCTTTGGCTTGATCTTCCTGAACTCGTCACAGTCACAGAGGATCAAATTCATGTGCTTGTCAAAAGCCTTAAAGGCGGCGATGAAGATGCGGCCGTCCTGCAGGATGCACCTCATCCTGTAGTCGATGTGCTGCAGCATCTTGCTGCTCTTGCCCACCGTCATGTTGGCGGTTCTGATGGCTCAGATCCCCGCCGATTCGCTTCCACCGAGGCCTAGACGCCAGCCAGCGGCCCGATTCCTGCCGTTGCTGCCGGAAGTGCAGCCTCCAATGTGTTATTATTCTTTTTAACAATTAATTCTACCGTATCTGTAGGGTATCTCATTTTTGAGTTTTAATTTGAATTCCTCTGATAGATAATAATGATAATTTTTGAGGACCCATTCATATGCCTTAAAGTCTTTCCATTAACTTCTTTTGTGACATACTGGTTCAAATATTTTGCTCATATTTAAGTGTAATTCCTTGAGTTTTATTACTGGTATGTAGGAATATTTTTAAAATACTCCTAATTTAGGGACCAGCATTTTGGCGCAGCAGGTTAAGCCACAGCCTGAAACATCAGCATCCCCATATGCGTACCAGTTCAAATCTGACTGCTCCACTTCCAATCCAGCTCTTTGCTAATGTGGTAGGGAAGGCAGCAGAAGATGGCAAGTACCTGGGCCCCTGCCACCTATGTGAGCAACCAGATGGAGTTCTTGGCACTTAGCTCTTGGCTTTGTCTTGGCCCAGCCCTGGCCATTGCTGCCATTTGGAGAATGAAGCAGTGGATGAAAGATCTCTGTGTGCGTCTCTCCCTCTCTCCCTGTAACTGCCTTTTAAATAAATACAATAAATCTTTTTTTAAAACTTGATGTAATTATTAAAAAATAAAATAAAAATATTTTTGGATGTAAATCTTTTGTCAAATATATATTACAAATATCTCTCCAAGTCTGAATCTTTTCATTTTATTAATAGCACCTTTGGATGGGCAGAGGTTTTTACTTTTTTATTTTTATTTTTATTTATTTGAAAGAGTTACAGAGGGGGAGGGTCTTCTATACACTGGTTCACTCCCCAAATGGCCACAATGGCTGGAGCTGAGCTGAGCTGATCCAAAGCCAGGAGCCGGGAGATTCTTCCGGGTCTCCTACATGGGTGCAGGGGCCCAAGCTCCTGGACCATTCTCCGCTGCTTTCCCATGCACATTAGCAGGGAGCTGGATCAGAAGTGGAGCAGCTGGGACTTGAACCAGAGCCCATATGCCTGCACTGTAGGCCGGGTCTTTAACCCACTTTGCCACAGTGCTGGCCCCAAAGTTTTTAGATTTTTATAAAGGCGAATTTTCAGTCTTATCTTCTATGCTCTTTCTGACTTGTATATGAATTGTCTTCCTATCCCAAAGTCATGAAAATATTTTTTTCTGTGATTTCTCCTAGAAGACTTTGAGTTTTAGCTTTCATAGTTGGGTCTATGATCATTTCTTGTTTTAATCATAAAGGACACAGAACTTCATCTTTAGTAAAGAAACATAAATAGCACACTGCTGGTGAATTCTTTGCTCATGCAGGTGGGGCGCGTGGAAGATTTGGCACTGACACAGTGTGACTTCACCAGGGTGGGAGCATGAGCACCTCAGTTGCTCTGGCTCTGTAGAACATTTGGATGCAAGTCTGGCTCCACAGAGGAGCATGCCTGGGCTTTCTTACAGTTGAGGGTTTGGAAGAAGATTTGAGCAATTTGTAGGAATTGGGAATACATAGACTTGTCCAATAGCCCCTCTCCAGGGCTCTGATTCACTCCTACACTGACTACTTCTGCAGTCACAGTATAGATACAGGTGGGAGCTGACTCCCTGATACCTTTCCATGTAGATACCCCTAGAGCTAGGAGGTGTGAAGGGGTGGTGGTGGTGGTCAACGAAGCTGAATCGTATCATTAGTTATGACGAGCAAGCATTATAGATGTTAGCCACGTCTCTAGTGTGGAAAGACATTGAGAGCAACAACCAGAACTCAGAACTCCAAATTCTTACATTTCTCTAGGTGCTGATGAAGCAGGTGTCAGCCCACGTGAATTTTTTTTTTTTTTTTTTTTTTTTTTTTTTTTTTTACAGGCAGAGTGGACAGTGAGAGAGAGAGACAGAGAGAAAGGTCTTCCTTTTGCCGTTGGTTCACCCCTCAAGTGGCTGCTATGGCTGGCGCATTGCACTGATCCGAAGCTAGGAGTCAGGTGCTTCCTCCTGGTCTCCCATGCGGGTGCAGGGCCCAAGGACTTGGGCCGTCCTCTCCTGCCTTCCCAGGCCACAGCAGAGAGCTGGACTGGAAGAGGAGCAACCCGGACAGAACCCGGCACCCTGACCGGGACTAGAACCCTGTGCGCCGGCGCCGCAGGCGGAGGATTAGCCTAGTGAGTTTTCTAAGGGAGGTGTATGCACAGCACACAAGGCCAGCTGCAGGGATATTTTAGGACAGCAAGGCCTTTTGTCCTGGTCTCATTATTCTGTCCCAGTGACCTGGACTGGACCTCATATGTTGCATGGTCTTTTCTTGCTCCCTTGGCCCAAGGCTTATATTAAAAGCAGCTGTGTCACTTCTTCCAGCCTTCTCTAGGCCAGAAATGGTAAACACCTGGCACAGGCACAGCCACCTCCAATTCTGTGGCTGCAGTGGAGACTGTGGTAGGCTACCAGATCTCCCTTCCTGCACCCCGGCATGCATTCTCTAGCTGCCAGGAGTACTGGCCACTGATGGCCTCAGAGACAGGCTTAGCCAAAGGCAGCTGCCTTGTCCAAGAGCACAACTCTCTGTGGTCAGTGCTGGAGGAAGGCTTTAGTGCTGCAGCCTGGAGCCTCTACCTCATTTGGGATCCCTATGACATTGACTGAGGCCTTCGTTGCCATGGCATTGCCGCGTCTTTCTTCCCTCATTTCTTCACAAGGGTTGTGCCTGAGCACACTCCTTATGAAACCCCCTACAAGCAATCCTCTGAGTCTCAGAGTGTTTCCAGAGAGCCCTGCTAAAACAGTGGCTGTATCAGAATACATCACTTGTTCCTCGTATTATTTTTTGTGCAGACCCAGGATAGATCTGAAGGAATCTTCTCAAAACAGCCAAGTAATTACAAAATAAAAACAGAAACAAAAATGAAAACCATGAAGTTGAAACCAATTTGTAATCCCTGCTCCAAGTCCTTGTTTTAATATCAGTCCTCCAGTACTTTTTATTTTCATTTATTTGGGAGTGGGGAGGGGGGTAGGGGGGGAGACAGAGAGAGATAGAGAGAGGGAAGAGATAGAGGAGAGAGAGAGAGAGAGAGGGGAGAGAGAGAGGAGAGAGAGAGAGAGAGGGGAGAGAGAGAGGAGAGAGAGAGGCACCGCGGCTCAGTAGGCTAATCCTCTACCTGTGGCGCCAGCACCCCGGGTTCTAGTCCCGGTTGTGGCACTGGTTCTGTCCCGGTTACTCCTCTTCCAGTCCAGCTCTCTGCTGTGGCCCGGGAGGGCAGTGAAGGATGACCCAAGTGCTTGGGCCCTGCACCCCATGGGAGACCAGGAGGAGGCACCTGGCTCCTGGCTTCAGATTGGCGCAGCACGACGACCGCAACGCACTGCCCGTAGCAGCCACTTGAGGGGTGAACCAACGGAAAAAGGAAGACCTGTCTCTCTCTCTCTCTCACACTGCTTGTCTAAAATAAATAAATAAATAAAATAAAATAGAAAGAGAGAGAGAAACACTCCCATCTACTTGTTCATTCCCAAACGCTTACAATGGCCAGGATGGACTGGGGGTGGGCTCAAAACTGAAGCCAGGTGCTGGAAACTCAGTTTAGGTCTCCCACGTGGGTGGCAGGAACCCAATCACTTGAGCCATCACTTGCTGCTCCCCAGGGTCAATGTTAGTAGGAAGCTGGAGTCCGGAATCAGGGCTGGAACTCAAATCCAGGTACCCTGATGTGGTTCATGGGCACGTTAACTGGCATCTTGACCACTGCACCAAGTGCTTGCCCCCTTCCAGTTCTTAGCATTCTAGTGGCAAGAAAAGACAAGGAGAGACAGGCCTGAGGAAAAGTGCACCAAAGAAAGGAGAGAGCTGCTTGAACTCCATGACCTGAGCAAAGCTAAGCTAATTACTCCTAACTGTTCAAAGTATCCCTAGGTAGAAGGCAGCTTTGGGCCTCCAGTTACCCAAATAAAACAGTCAACCCAAGAAAAGAAGCTGCCACCTGCTCTCAGCAGATTTTCTGTCTGCACACTACTCCCTCACACCAAGGCCACAAAACATTCTTGGCCATGACCATTCCTACCAGGATCCTCCAGCTTTCCCTTGAGGCTAACATGGACTGAAAATCTGGCGGCCTGTGGTCTAGTTACACACATCCATGAACAACTTAGTTTAAGACACTCATTGGGCTCTAACTTGCTCTTTGCAAAATGAAGGAAATAAGGTTTCCAAGACTCATTCTTGGTTTGCTATATGATTTTATGCAAAAAAGTAGACTGAATATAGATAAATTTGCTCTTGGGTGGCAGTGGCATTATTTTATGAGAGTTGTCCTCTGCCTAATCTCTGTGGCTTAGACAAATGCAGAGAGAAACAACAGAGTAGAAGGGGACAAAATGGAGACAAGATGGGGGAGTGATTATAGCCAAGTGACAGGGGCAAGGCTGGTGGGCAGGGCAGGCAAACCTCACAGTTTTCATACGCCACACATTTCTGGCCCTTGGCTAGATAAGAGGAACCCAATACTTGCCTCTTTGTAGGATCTTGACCAAATGCTTCATCCTCTCCGACCGCTGGTTCTGAATCTATAGAGTAGAATGTACATGCTCGTAAGAATTCTTGGGCTGTGATGTCAGAAACACAACAGATGCAGCCGCTCCAGGCTCCCATGGAGCTTAGCGTTATTAAGGAGTGGGACACTGAAGTCTGAAGGAGAGACTCAGTAGTGCGTCTGGGGTGACATGCCCAACCCTGCGACCATCACTGTGGCTGGCTGGAGTCCATCCCTTTTAGACTCAGAGAGCAGGAGACGCCACTTTGGACAGACTGACATTCGCAACTGGCATTAGAGTGGAGTGCGGTGGTTTTCTTCAGGGCAGGATGAAGGTAAATAAAAACACAGGTGCTGTGTAGATGTAACTTCCTTTCCCTACCTCTGAAACCACACTTACGAGTTGTCTATTGCTGCCTAAAAATTATCACCACCTCAATGACTTAAACGAAGACAAACTCATTGATCTCACAGTCTGGGTACAGATAGCTGGATAATCACTCAGTCTCTGGAGAATTCTGACTGGAGCGTCTCTAGACGAGAACATCAGGCACATCCCAGGGGTGTTGTTAACAAATGTCTATGTGTTGCCTGGTGGTGCCCTTGAACCTTTGTGGTCTCTCCAGAAAACCGGCAGTCACTCTCGCATTCTTTAGGAAGAAAGTGAGAGTGCTCTTCTCGATAGAACGTGATCCCTGGAAATAAGACTTCTACAAATTGATATTTGTGAGTAATTTTGATGCAAAAACTGGCTTGGCACACAATCATACTGCTCTGATGGACACACACACACACACTTGATTGCTTCCTATCAGCTCTTTTTTAAAAAGAAAAGATTTATTTATTTATTTGAAAGTCAAAGTTATACACAGAGAGAAAGAGAGGCAGAGAGAGAGAGAGAGAGAGAGAGAGAGAGAGAGAGATCTTCCATCCTTTGGTTCACTACCCAACTGGGCACAATGGCCAGAGTTGCACCGATCCAAGACCAGGAGCCAGGAGCCAGGTGCCAAGAGTTTCTTCCAGGTCTTCCACATGGGTGCAGGGGCCCAAGGTCTTGGGCCATCTTCTACTGCTTTCCCAGGTCATAGCGGAGAGCTGGATCAGAAGTGGAGCAGCCGGGTCTCAAACTGGTGCCCATATGGGATGCCAGCACTGCAGGCAGCGGCTTAACCCACTACGCCACAGCACCGGCCCCCCATCAGCCCTTTACTGCTCTATCATCCATCAAATGGAAAGGTGTAGACAAGATTGGCCTTGGGAAGATCAAAAAGCAGCTGCAATCTGCATGATCTCCTTGCCCCTTATTCCCATGGCATCGCTGGCTTCCATCAATCCATGCTTCACTGGAGTAATACATAGTGGACTGAGTGAGAAAAATTCAAGTACGTCAGGGAGACTGCATCACGCAATGTGCTGGCACCAGCTGGAGGACTGAAGCATTCATACTGACATGGAAGCAGTCGCAGAGGAGTGCAAAGGAGTCAGGGCTGCTGGTGGGCAGGGCCTCGACCAGGATATCCTATTTATTTGGCGGCAAAGAGATTTTCAGTGGGAAGAATCTCTGTCTACCCAAGGATAATGGCTAATGGCTTGGCCACAAGAAAGTCCAAAGCAAACAAACAAAATAACCCCAAGAAAACAAAAACAACGGAAAGAATACCTTTATTTTTAAAAAAATTATTTGAGAGGAGGAGTTACAGAAAGAGGGAGAGACAGAGAGAAAGGTCTTCCACACGCTAGTTCACACCCCAAATGGCTGCAATGGCCAGAACTGAGCCAATCCGAAGCCAAGAAACAGGAGCTTCTTCCTGCACTCCTACATGGGTGCAGGGGCTCAAGCACTTGGGCCATCTTCTGCTGCCTTCCCAGGCACATTAGCAGGGGGCTGGATTGGAAGTAGAGTAGTTGGGACTTGAACCAGCTACCGTATGGGATGCCTGTACTTCAGGAGGCAGTTTTACCTGCTATGCCACAATGCTGGTCCCAGAAGAATACTTTTTAAAATATCTGTAAAAACTGGAATGAACATTCTCAGAGCAATATAAGAAAATAACAGGATGGGGGCTGACGTTGTGGCATAGTAGGTTAATTCTCTACCTGCGGCTCCAGCATCCCATATGGGCACTGGTTCTAGTCCCGGCTGCTTCTCTTCTGATCCAGCTCTCTGCTGTGGTCTGGGAAAGTAGTAGAAGATGGCCCAGGTGCTTGGGCCCCTGCACCCACTTGGGAGACCTGGAGGAAGCTCCTGGCTCCTGGCTTCAGATCGGCACAGCTCTGGCCATTGCGGCCATTTAGGGAGTGAACCAGCGGATAGAAGACCTTTTTCTCTTGTCTCTTCCTCTCATTGTCTGTAACTCTACCTCTCAAATAAATAAAATCTTTTTTAAAAAATAACAGGATGCTAAGAAGAAAACTCAACAAAAATCTCCTGGAAATAAAAAATAAATAGCTAATCAGACTCCTCCCCGATCAATAAAAGTGTTGGATACTAATATTGGTAGAAATCTCTCTGAATGAAGAGTAAGAGTAAAATAAAATAAAAGTAGGGAATCATTCCAGGAGGCTCAAAATCTAGATAACAGAATATTAGAGAAAGAGGATGGAGAAAATGGAAAAGAGAAAACTATCAGTGAAATCATGAATATTTTGCAGAACCTCAAAATATAAATTTGCAGATTTAAAGAGACTGCAAAAGCCCAACATACTAGTGAAGAAGATGATGATGATAAAAATTAGGCCCACACTAAGGCACATCGTTAAGAATTTTCCAGATATGAGTTGGTTTTAAACCATCATCTTCTAAGAGTCGGAGAACTCAAAAGGCTTCCATAGCCATGGAAACTCATGACTGGAGCATAGGGAGATTACTGATGCCATAAACAGGAGTGTCAATTTGTAAAGTCAACAACAGGAGTCACTGTGCACTTACTCCTCATATAGGATCTCTGTCCTTAATGTGCTGTACATTGAGATTTAATGCTATAACGAGTACTCAAATACTCAAACAGTATATTTCACTTTGTGTTTCTATGGGGGTGCAAACTGTTGAAATCTTTACTTAATGTATACTAAACTGATCTTCTGTAAAAAAAAAAAGAAATTATCAATTCCCAACTTGACTCTCACTGGGATTAAACATGACAATAGGTCTTATCTGATTTCATCATCATTTAAAAAATCATCTATTATTTTTCACTTTATGTTTCTGTTGGGAGCAAACTGTTGAAATCCTTACTTAATGTATACTAAGCTGATTTTCTGTATATTAAGATAATCGAAAATGAATCTTGATGTGAATGGAAGGGGAGAGGGAGTGGGAAAGGGGAGGGTTGTGGGTGGGAGGGACATTATGGGGGGAAGCCATTGTAATCCATAAGCCGTACTTTGGAAATTTATATTCATTAAATAAAAGTTAAAAAAAAAACCATCATCTTCAAAGATGTTCTCTGGGGTATGTGTTGTCATGTCAAGCTGCTGCCTGGGACATTGAATCGTTTACCAGAGTCCTTGGTTCTGGTCTCAGCTACTCTGTGCTTGCGAGTCAGTGCTCCGATAATGCACTTTGGAGGCAGCATATGATGGCCCAAGTGACTGGAACCCTGTCACCCAAGTGGGAAATCCAGATGGAGTTCCTGATTCTGGCTTCAGCCTGGCCTAGCCTTGGCTTTGTAGGCATTTGGGGAGAGAACCAGTGGATCAAAGACCCCCTCCTTTCAGCGTGTGTGTGTGTGTGTGTGTGTGTGTGTTTCTTCCTGTTTCTCTGCTTTTCAAATAAATAAACAAAAATTCAAAAAATATTCCTTGCTGAGGTATGAGATAAGCCTGAGCAAATTTTCTGCAAATGCTCTCTTTTTTTTACCCAAAGCCATTTTTTTGTTTGTGTCCTTTTGCCCCTTGAATTCTTCTCAGAGTAGAATAAGCCAAATCCTTTTAAAAAAAAATTGGGGGCAGCACAAGAAAGCCAGATTCAGAAAATTCATGAACAGAGCAAGGTTCTTAAAGGAAAGGTTTGGAGGCCTGCAGCCTTTTAGGCTTGACTGGAGCAGACGAGAAATCCCAGCCCAGGCATGCCTTTAAATTCATAACTCAATTGGAATATAAAGGTGTCTTTCTTTTGAGAGGCTATTTTTCAAACCCTCTAATGAAAAAGCTAGGGAATATTGCTATCAATTCTTCCTTTCCTCCCCAAGCAAATAGCATTCCTTTGCCTTGAACAGATGGGGCTCTGTGTGATAAATGGCCCAGTGTTTCAGCAAGCCGCGGATGGCACTGAGTTCTTGTCCCCAGTGTGTATAAGCTGGGCTGCCCCTCTGCTTGCTCACACCGCCTTCAAGTAGAAGCTGTGTTTAAGACGCAAACAATGAAACGGCAGGGGTTAGTTCTAGTCATTCTCACATTCCAGCCATTCTTTGTGACGGTGCTGAGGAGCAGCTTAAGTGCCTGAGAGGAAGAATTCTGGAAAAGGTAGGAGGTGGAGGACAAGGGCCTGGCAGAGCCCCTCATGCCTGGTGCTGCCTTCCTGCTCGCTATTAATAGCTCAGGCACTGACTGCTGTGGTTAATTACCATTCCCAGGGGAGTCCGCTGGGTTTTCTTTTTTTTTTCTTTCCCCTCTACAGAGGCAGCTATAACAAAGAGTGTGCAAGCCAGCACACACACACACACACACACACACAGGACTTTCCCTACTCTACCTTCCCACTGATTGGCTTCCTTGGGAGTCCTTGTCTTCCCCATCATTATCATAAAGGACAGCAATCATCACTGGATGAGAAAATCTAATCAGTTAAGAAACATCACATAGATTATTTGCTGTCCTCTTGATGTCACCTGCACTGTTCAGAGCCTAGGAAATGATTAACGTTGCAGCCATGTCCCTTTCGTCATGCTCTTGCAAATAAGGGCAGATGACCACAGCTGATTTCCAGAAGAGAACGCTCCACAATATTAAACTGTGAAGAAAGCACATTGGTTTCAGCCGGCGCCGTGGCTCAATAGGCTAATCCTCTGCCTTGTAGGGCTGGCACACCCGGTTCTAGTCCTGGTCGGGGCACCGGATTCTGTCCCGGTTGCCCCCCTTCCAGGCCAGCTCTCTGCTATGGCCCTGTCAAAAATTAAAAAAAAAAAGAAAGAAAGCACATTGGTCTCAAAGCCAGAGGACCAGTTTACATGGCTAAACCTGCAACTTGTTCCTGTGCTCCGGAACATTATTCACAGGCATTGTAGGTTCAAAACCAGCCCTATTTGCATATAAACATCTTTGGGTGTACTTTTCCTTTCTGCTTCTGATTCCTCATTCACAAAAATTCCATCTGATGAGGACTATTTGACAAACGCTTCATGTACATGTTATAGGAGGACCCCCCAAAGTTACTATAGAACCCCCCAAATTAGATCTGCTTCCTTGGCATACAGAAAACCAATCACTGACAGCAGAGTATGGAAGAAAAGATGCAGTTATTGTAAAGCACAGAGCAAGGAGCTGGGCAAGTGTGGCCTAGTTCTGGAGCTTCCTGGAGTCATCAGTGGTGAAGGTTCTTATTGGCTGAAGTTGGGATAAGAATCTGGTGTTCAGTGCGTGTCCAGGTTCCTGGTTGGTCAGTGGGGCTTGCAGCCTTCCTTTGATTGGTTGGTGATGCAATGCTCTTCGTGGAATTTTTTTGATGGCCAAGTGGGCTTCAGTCAGCCTGGGAGCTACGTGCAGGTAGCAGTTACTTTCTGCCCAGATCTGAAGTTTTCCTAAACAAACCCCTCAAGACTGTGCTGACCATCAAAATGTTATGTGTTGGAGAAGCAGATGACTTCCTGAGCCTGATAATCAGAACCTGGTAGGGCCGGCTGAACCAGTCTCCCAGTTCACTTTTTTCATTTTAGTAAGTGGTTGATTTGCCATCAAAAAGGCAGGTCAGGGGCCAGCATTGTGGTGCAGTGGATTAATCGGCTGTTCATGAAGCTGCTATCCCATATCAGAGAGCTAATTCAGGGCCTGGCTGCTCCAGTTCTGATCCAATTCCCTGCTAATGTACCAGGGAAAACAACAGAAGATGGCCCAAGTGCTTGGGCCCCTGTACCCATTTGGGAGACCCAGATGGAGTTCCAGGCTCCTGGCTTAGGCCTGGACTAGCACAGGTGGTTGTGGCCATTTTGTTGTGGGCTAAATTAGAGCGAAATTAATATTTCAGGTTCTTGCCTTTTATTTAGAGAAGAATGCTAAGCACCGGCTCAAACATAGCACGCAGCATGGTAAGATTTAGAATTTATTTAGAAGTGAGATGAATACCCAAGAACATGAGGACTTTTGTAAGGGAGAGTGGACCAGAAAGGGTAAACGGGGAATTCCAAGCCAGTCATTCCCAGGGTCTACCAGGAGAGAGGCAGCAGGCCACAGCCTGCAAGTGAGAGGACTGGTGGGCAAGCGAGCAGGTAGGCAAGAGAGAGCGGGTGGACCCGGCGCTCTCCAGGCCTTTTATTCACTTCCCAAAGCAGAGTGGTTCCGTAGTCTAATTGACAGGTGGGTGGATACAGGTGAGAGTACATGGGGACAAGCAGGGTGTGGCCTCCAGCTCATGACACTAGTCTATCTCCCTGACCAGTCCCATAGGAATTTGGGGAGTTAACCAGCAGATGCAAGATCTCTTTCTCTGTTGCTGTGCTTTTCAAATAAATGAAATAAATCTTAAAAAAAAAAAAAAAGGCAGGACTGTGACACACAAGCTAAGGAGGGAGGCTAGGACACTGGGATCTCAGGTTATCTAGCATTTATTCAAGGCGCTGGGTAGAGGCTCAGCTTCATACATGATCTTTAAAAACCCAATTTTCTGGGGCTGGTGCTGTAGCATAGTGGGTAAAGCCACTACCTGCAGTGCTGGCATCCCATATGAGTGCCCGTTCGAGACCCGGCTGCTGCACTTCTGATCCAGCTCTCTGCTATAGTCAGCAAAAGCAGTAGAAGATGGCCCAAGTGGATGGAAGATCTCTCTCTCTCTCTCTCTCTGCCTCTGCCTCTGCCTTTCTGTAACTCTGCCTTTCAAATAAATAATCTTTAAAAATTTTTTTTCTACAAATGTTTATTGTGCTCCTGTCATGTGTTAGCCAGATTCTGAATGCTGGGTGTGGAGGATTCTTGCCCTCATGGTGCTTCCAGTCTGGTCATTTACCATGGCTAATGAGTGTAAGAGCCACAGTGCCTAGGGCCTGAAATTATATAATTAGGGGGAGCTGTTAAAAAAGAGAATATAAATTTGCCAAGGATTTATTCAAAAATAGCATAGAGGGGCTGCCGGCATTGTGACAAAGCTGGTTAAGCCACTGGAGCACTGGTTTGGTTCCTGATGCTCCACTTCCGATCCAGCTCCCTGCTAATGCACCTAGGAAAGCAGTGAAAGATGGCCCAAGAGCTTGGGCCCCTGTACCCATGTAGGAGACCCAGAAGAAGCTCCTGACTCCTGTACTAACTCCAGCTATGTGGGTGATCTCAGCAGTTACCTGAGCCCAGGTAACAGGGCTCTCCTATCCCCGCCTTCTGCCAATCAGGTAAACTACTCCTGGATGCAACCCAGGTCCATTAGGCCCACCTGGGGAGCCATCCTGTCTATGTGAGCTTCAAGCTGACTGGATAGGCATATTGGTGCCAGCGTCAGTTCTGCCCTATGGTCAGCGTTCCCCAGAATTGGTTACACCCCTTTTACCTGCCCTTCATAATGTACGTGTTTGTGAATAAACATGGACATGTTCACAGAAGCCTGTCCTCGGTGTCTTTGTGGAGGGAAAAGGCACACTACCCTGCTTATTCTCGACAGTGTGGCTTAGCAGGACTAAGCAGCACAGCTTTTGTGACCATTTTGGGGGTGAACCAGAGGATGGTTCACTCTCTTTCCCTCTCCCTCTCTCTGTCTCTTGTCTCTGCTTGTCAAATTAATAAATAAATCCTTTTTTAAAAAAAGAGTACAGAAATTACCCAAAAAAATTGTCAAAGAGGTCCCTCATTAAAGTGAAGGACGTGGAGCCAGTACAGCGACACAGTGGGTTAATATCCTGGCTTGAAGTGCTGGCATCCCATATGGGTGCTGGTTTGAGACCCAACTGCTCCACTTCCAATCTGGCTCTCTGCTATGGCCTGGGAAAGAAGCACAGGATGGCCCAAGTGCTTGGGCCCCTGCACCCATGTGGGCGATCCAGAAGCAGCTCCTGGCTCTTGGCTTCAGATTGGTGCAGCTCCGGCTGTTGCGGCCAACTGGGGAGTGAACCATCAGATGGAAGACCTCTCTCTCTCTCTCTCTCTTTTCTCTGTGTAACTCTGACTTTCAAATTAATAAATAAATCTTTTTGAAAAAAAGTGAAGGACCTGAGATATAAGCTTCAAGTAGTTTGCAGTAAATCCTTTATTGGAGAGTAGGTAAGAAATATCTCAATTTTACAGGTAAAAGAAACTGATGTTGCCTTTATAAGCAGCTGATGTGGGGCCAGTAAGACTCCAAGGCAAGCCTCCCGTGGCCTGTCTGTCCAAGGAGGTGGAAACAAGCAGAGGGCATCCCAGTGGAAAGAGCTGCTCCTCCGCCAGGCCCAGCTCGGATTATGTTGCCGAGGGAATCAGGCTGCTGTACGTCTCCGCTCCCGTCCAAAACCAGGGACCATTTGCCCCTCAGAGTGTGTATTATAATTTCAGACCTTGTTTTTCTTGGGGTTGAGTGTCCTGCAATTTGGATGCTTCTGAATTTCCCTGCATCTGGGTCTAGTTTAGGATTCCCTCTCTGGCTGTCTGAGACCCACCAGCGGAGTAAGGAAGATGGATGGGTCAGATTTTCATTCCCCAGACAATTCTGTGTGGCATTAAATCTGAAGGCTGTGCATTGGTGTTTAAGAAGAAAAGGTATACAGACATGTGTAGCCGGGAAACGCTGGACAAATGACAGTGAAAACCGATTTGTTTGGTTGCTTCAAGGATTCAATTTTGTTGAAGTGCATAGTTGCTCTCCAAGAGGGAACTAAAGTATGCAGCTTTTCCCAAATGTGTTCCATTTATTTAACAAGGATTTATTGAGTGGCCAGCCCTGTTCTACATGCTGGGGATAGAGCAGTGAGTGAGCTACTGGGTCACAAAACCCCTCAGCCCCAGAGGATCATTCAAGACCAGTGATTCCTGACTCCTCTTTGGAAGAGACTAGGTGGAGCATGTCTCTTCCATTGCTAACGTTCCATGAGCAAGGATAGGTGGACGTTTTGGTCACCCTGACCTGGGACAGAGTGTCTTCACCTTCAGTCTCAGTCTCCCCCAACCTTAACCCAGAAAGTGCCCATTGCCTACACCCCCTTACATTTTGGGCCTCCATCTAAATTTCCAGCCTCATCTCTTGCTGCTCACCTGTGTATTCCAGTCACAGAGGAACTTAGTGGTTCCAAATGATGCATCTTCCCTTGTGCCTAAGGGCCTGGCCATATGGCATGAACTCCGTGGGGGAATGGCTGCTTTCACCCAGTCCACCAAGTGAATCTCTACTCATTTTTTTTAAATATAGCTAAGATTCACATAACATAAAAATGAATCATTTTAAAAGTATATAATTTGGTGGCATCTGGTACATTCACAATGTTGTATAACCTCTCTCCAGTTCCAAAACATTTTCATTACCCCAGAAGGAAACCCCATACACTTTATCTTTTTTTAAAGATTTATTTATTTATTTGAAAGACAGAATTACAGAGAGGTAGAGGTGGGGGGGGGGGAGAGAGATGTCCTCCATCTGCTGGTTTACTCCCCAAATGGCCGCAACGGCTGGAGCTGAGGCTATCTGAAGCCAGGAGTCAGGAGCTTCTTCCAGGTCTTCCACACAGGTGCAGGGGTCCAAGGACTTGGGCCATCTTCCACTGCTTTCCAAGCCATAGCAGAGAGCTGGATCGGAAGTGGAGCAGCCAGGACTCAAACTGGTGCTCATTTGGGATGCCAACACTGCAGTTGGTAGCTTTATCTACTATGCTACAGTGCCGGCTGCCCCATACACTTTAACTAATCACTCCCTTTCATTCCTTCCCCCAATCCCTGGCAATCACACAACCATTTTCTAGAAATTGTGTATAAGTGGAATCATATTCTATGTGGCCTTTTATGTCTGACCTCCGTAACTTAGTGTAATATTTCCAAGAGTCATGTTGCATCAGTACTTCATTCTTCCTTATGGCTGAATAATGTTCTATGGGATGGATTTTTTTTTTTTTTTTTGCCATTCATTAGCTGATAGACATTTGCGCTATTCCTACCTTTTGGGTAGTATAAATAGTGCTATTATGAACATCCATGTACAAGTTTTGGTGAGGCATACGCTTTTTCAATTCTCTTGGGAGTATACCTAAGAGTGGAACTGCTGGGTCATCTGACAACTCTAACTTTTTAAGAAACTGCCCATTTTGTACAGGGGATGCATCATTTTAAGTTTCCCCCACCAGTAGCAGTGTCTGAGAGTTGCAATTTTCCTCTACTGATTTTTTGCTGACTCAACTCAGGCTTCCTCTCCACAGCGAAGCTCACACTAGCACCTCTGGATTCCTGTTCCCTAGTGATGTGTATTTGCACATCTGCCTCGCACACCAGAGAGCTCCTCAAACATCAGATCATGACTTTCTCACTTTTGCATCCCTAGGATCAAATGCTGAGTCTGACTTTCAAGCAATAGCTGTTGAAAAAAAATGAATGAATCAACTAGCAGATGATATCTTAAATTACTTTTCAATATTGGACCTGTGTCTTGTATGGGCTGATGGGTGGGTATTCTTTTGCTTGAGACCTTCCGTGTCCTCCTAATCCCTACCTTTGTTATGTGGCCTATAAACCTGGATCTTTTGCCCTAATCTCCTCACGAATATTTCAGTTTCCTCTTGAGAATGGAGCGTGCGTGAATTCCAGTCCCCTCGCCTGATTTCTGAAATCTGGCAAGAATCACCCGGCCACCACCACCCTTTCTGGAGAGTGACCCTGTCTGAGATCCTGCTCTGAAATCACATGGGCCACCGGGCAAGCAGGCCTTACACTTGTCAAAAACCCCTGTTACAGTGGTCAAGCTCATTCTACCTGCGTCAGCTACGGATACTGCGCTGCCCCGGGACTCAGATGCTCACGGTGTTCACAACCCCGCCTGCAGGGTTCACAGTGCTACTCTGTCACAAGCAGCAAGCTCTGGCACCTACTGAGATACCTTATCTTCCATCCCACTCCTTACTATGGCCTCTCCTTTCCCTTTTCTCTCCTGCCTCCTCGTCTCTTCCTCCACCTCACTGTCTCCTCTTCTTCCATCTCTTTATTCTCTTATTTACCTCTTCTTCCATAGCCCTTTGTGTGCGTCTTGTTATCAAAATTTTGACAGCCTTTAGAGTTTGCTATCTTCTGCCACCAACAGTGTCAGGCGTTGACGATGATGGTGATGATGATGACAATGATAATAACGACTACAGCCTTCGAGTGCACCATCTCTCATCCTTACTAGAAGTCTTCATGTGTCATTGCCCCAAGCCACATAGCTTAAGGAGGGGATCTGAGATTCCAGCCCACACCTGTCTGGATTCAAAGTCCATCCTTTTACACTTCATTGACTCCCCTGTAATGAGTTTCTCCGCTACTACTATTATAACCTTCTGTCAGTTCCAATGTAACCCCAATCCACTTCATGAAGAGAATGCCAAGATAGCTTAATACCTTACACAGGATGTCCTTATCCTAAAAGCCTCCTCAGTTAAGCCAGAGGCTTCTCTAAGCCTTTCACCTGTTCTACGTGTTGTTGCTAACTTGAACTACTCAGTGGCACTTTATTATAATCTCCTTTGTATAGGGTAACAACACATGATTAGTCATTTTTTAAAATATATGTCTATGGCCGGTACAGCGGCTCACTAGGCTAATCCTCCATCTAGCGGTGCCAGCACAATGGGTTCTAGTCCCGGTCAGGGCGCCGGATTCTGTCCCGGTTGCTCCTCTTCCAGGCCAGCTCTCTGCTGTGGCCTGGGAAGGCAGTGGAGGATGGCCCAAGTGCTTGGGCCCTGCACCCCATGGGAGACCAGGAGAAGCACCCGGCTCCTGCCTTGGGATTAGCATGGTGCGCCGGCCGCAGCGCGCCATCCATGGCGGCCATTGGAGGGTGAACCAACAGCAAAAAGGAAGACCTTTATCTCTGTCTCTCTCACTATCCACTCTGTCTGTCAAAAAAATAAATAAATAAAATAAAATATATGTCTGTATTAGTCAGCTTTTATTACTTTAACAAAAACACCTGAAAGGAACTCCTTTGGGAAAGAAGGGTTTATTTCAGCTTACACTTCAGAGATTACTCTCCAGGACTGAGCGACCCAGCAGCCCAGCATCTGTAGAGGCTGCTCATGGCAGATGAGGAGGCACAATCAATGGTGATCCAGGAAGCAGAGAGAAAACCTCTCTCTCTGAGTTCAAGGCTGAACTTGAACTCAGATAATCAACTATCTCACGAGAACCAAAGTTCGAGGATATGCCCCAATGACCTAAGACTTTCTGATGGCCCCACCTCCTACCTGCCACAGTTGCATCAAGCCTCCACCCTAAATCCACCAACCATAAACATTAAGATCCTCACAGGGGCCGGCACTGTGGTGTAGCTGGGTAAAACCAGTGCCTGCAGTGTCGGCATCCCATATGGGTGCTGGTTTGAGACCCAGCTGCTCCACTTCTGATCCAGCTCTCTACTATGGGCTGGGAAAGCAGTGGAAGATGGCTCAAGTCCCTGGGCCCTGTACCTGCATGGGAGACCCAGAGGAAGCTCTTGGCTCCTGGCTTCGGATCAATGCAGCTCTGGCTGTTGCAGCCATTTGGAAAATGAAGCAGCAGATGGAAGACCTCTCTCTCTCTCTCTCTCACTCTCTCTCTCTCTCTCTCTCTCCGCCTCTGCCTTTCTGTAACTCTGACTTTCAAGTAAATAAAATCTTTAAAAAAAGACCTCAGAATGTAAACAGCTGCATACATTTTGGGGAGACCAGTCTTGCTCTATCCATAACACATGTCTTACATTCTTTGTCTTATGAATGACTTATAAATGTGTATTTTTTTGGAGGATCAGCTGCGTACCTATCACAAGTAACTAAAGTATTTATATTCTTTGATTCACTAATACTACTCCTGATATTGATCACAAGACAAATACATTTTTAAGGCTGTATATAGTGACATTTAAAACTCAGCATCCTGGGGCAGACATTGTAGGACAATGCATTAAACTGCCACACGGGGCCAGCGCCGCGGCTCACTAGGCTAATCCTCCACCTTGCGGCGCCGGCACACCGGGTTCTAGTCCCAGTCGGGGCGCCGGATTCTGTCCCGGTTGCCCCTCTTCCAGGCCAGCTCTCTGCTGTGGCCTGGGAGTGCAGTGGAGGATGGCCCAAGTGCTTGGGCCCTGCACCCCATGGGAGACCAGGAGGAGGCACCTGGCTCCTGGCTTCAGATCAGTGTGATGCGCCAGCCGCAGTGCGCTGGCCGAAGCGGCCATTGGAGGGTGAACCAACAGCAAAAAGGAAGATCTTTCTCTCTGTCTCTCTCTCTCTCTCACTGTCCACTCTGCCTGTCAAAAATTAAAAAAAAATTAGTGAGGTAGATTCGCGCTCTCCCTAAAAAAATTAGAAATTGCAAAATTCTTTTTCAGTTCAACTCCACCCATATATTGTTCATATGTATCCTCCTTTGTTCATTTTTAATATAGATTCATGTCTATAACTGACACATTAGATCCAAATACTCAACATTAATCAGAACTGTTAAATAAGCCACTTCAAAATTCTTTTTCACACAAACACCTCATGCAGGGCAATGGACATGACTGATCTAGCCCCAAAGACACTCAGCACAAAGACTCACCTGCAGAAGTCATCTCAGAGGCATTCCAAAATGATTGTTCATCCTACACGCTGCAACGTGAAAGGGTTTGGCAGACTGGAAGTCCACAGCTCTCTCATAAAGCATCACACGCTTGAGAAACTAATGACATTGTCCTGGGATCCTGAGAAAGGGTGAATAGTGGAGCTTTAGCCCTAAGGTCACACTTGGTTTCTTCAGAGAATCAGAACCCCTGAGGACGGGAAGAGGAAGAATGCTTGCAACTAAATCCTAGCATTGGGAACACTCAACTTTTGGAGCCAAGACAGAAGGGGTGGATATTTCGCTGAATTCTAGGGTGTGCCCACTCATCATTCATCAGGATGATGTGTTCATCCTTCTTCATCTACAGACGAAAGTGCGATCTTGGCCTGAGGGCAGAGCTCGGATCTGTGGGCACGCTCCCTGTGAAGCTCAGGTTGAAATTACCTCTTTGTATGATTAGTCAGGCACCAATTATTTGTAAGATGAATATCCCATTCATTCCTGCTTTGTGACCACTGAAGTCTCAAGGTCCTACCTTAAGCACTAGGCAGACTTAGTGGTTTATGCCTGCTTCTCTGTGGCCAAGGGGCAGAATGCTGTACCAACTGAAAAAAAGAGCTAGCCCAAACACACAACCAGGGAGTGAAGAAGGGGGCCAAGATCCTAGGATACAGCATGCAACTGCTGTGATGATGGATTTGGAGGGGAACTACCAACAAATGCACTTAACGGCTGTAAAACGGAAGCCTTGGGTTAGTCCAGGTCCTCCATGAGCTACATGTCAAATCTGTATTAAGTATGTAAGGATTTTATTAGTTGAAATGTCTAGGCCGGTGCCGCAGCTCAATAGGCTAATCCTCCACCTTGCGGCGCTGACACACCAGGTTCTAGTCCCGGTCAGGGTGTCCCGGTTGCCCCTCTTCCAGGCCAGCTCTCTGCTGTGGCCCGGGAGTGCAGTGGAGGATGGCCCAAGTGCTTGGGCCCTGCACCCGAATGGGAGACCAGGAGAAGCACCTTGTTCCTGCCTTCGGATTAGTGCGGTGCGCTGGCCGCAGCGCGCCGGCCGTGGCGGCCATTGGAGGGTGAACCAACGGCAAAAGGAAGACCTTTCTCTCTGTCTCTCTCTCTCTCACTGTCCACTCTGCCTGTCAAAAAAAATGTCTATATGGGAAAAAATGGGGACATCAGGTGACTGGGAGGACCATCAGCCAACCACACAAATCTGACCCTCAGTCAAAGGCAGGGGGTGACAGAATGGGCAGAGGTGCCCCAACAACCCTGGAGTCAAAAACAGGCTCACCGACCTGTGTCTGGCGCAGAGGTCAAGTTGCTGCTTGGGATGCCTGCGTCCCATGTCAGAGTGCCTGGGTTCAAGTCTCAGCTTCTTCCCTCTCCATTCCAGCTTCCTGCCAGTACAAACTCGGCAGGCAGCAGGTTGGAAACCTGCCCTTGATGTGGGAGATCAACATTGATTTCCTGGCTCCTGGCTTCAGCTTGGCCCAGTCTTGACTACTGGGGGCATTGGAGTGAACCAGCGGATGGAAGATCTCTCTCTGTCTCTCTGCCTTTCACATAAAATAAGTAAATACATGGATAGACAAAGTAAGCTCAGCAAGACCATTGGGTAGTCCAGAAGCCAAAGACAGCTCTAAGGGGGCATTCCCTGTCTTCCAGAACAGGCCTGTTTTTGGTCATCAGGTGGGAACAGTAACCCTTGGAAGATATCACCTTTGCACAAACCTTCCATAGATTTCACAATATAGAGGCTGGAGTCCCTGGTCAATTACATTCCCCAAAGTTGGAGACTGAAGAGACCTAGTCTTGTGGCTCTCAAATCTGCCTGCAAATCAAAATGCCATTACCACTAAGAAGACGGCTGTTTATGGTTAGGATATAAATTGAGTATATGTAGGTGTGGATGCATAACAAAAGCAAAGCCAGAACCCTGCTTAGGGGGCAACTAAGAAGGTGACAGAGAAATGGAAGGAACAGTTACTCTAAATGTGATCATGGTCAACCAACATGACAATTCGACCCACAAAAGCAACCAAAACTGATCCCAGATAGCTGTTTTTCTAGAGAAAAGCCAAGAAACATTAAGGCTGACAATAGTAATGATTTGGACTTTAGCTTCGACAAATGAAGACAGCTGGATTTTAGCAGATGTATGATTTTACAATATTTCCCCCAAAGAACAATTCACCTATTGACTACCTTGCTCTGGTTGGAGTTAGGCTTAGTTTATGCCAGAGTCTTGCATATCTGCTTATTTATTTTTTACAAACACCAGACTAATAAAAATACAAGCCAAAGTCCATGGTTGAGGCCAATGAGTAGAATCATACAAAACATTAAAAATAAAAGATTCAAATACAAATGGAAATTTACCACACAATAAAGATGGCATTTCTAAGTAAAAGGAGAAAGATTATTTAATGAATTGTGTTGGAACAACTGGTAAACATCTGGAAAAAAAAATCTATTCCATAGCCTTGGCAAATCATGACAAGAGCCTATGGAGATTACTGACGCCATAAACAAGAGTGTCAGTTTGTTAAGTAAACAACAGGAGTCACTGTGCTCTTACTCCTCATGTAGGATCTCCATCCTTAAAGTGTTGTCCAATGTGAATTAATGCTATAACTAGTACTCAAACAGTATTTTACACTTTATGTTCTGTGTGGGTGCAAACTGATGAAGTCTTAATATATACTAAATTGATCTTCCGTATATAAAGATAATTGAAAATGAATCTTGATGTGAATGGAATGGGAGAGGGGGCAGGAGATGGGAGGGCTGCGGGTGGGAGGGAAGTTATGGTGGGAAAAAGCCATTGTAATCCATAAGCTGTACTTTGGAAATTTATATTTACTAAATAAAAGTTAAAAAAATCTGAATTCTTACCTCATACTTTACACTACAAAAATTCAGGAAGGATTGAAGAGTTAAATGTCAAAAATGAAGGGAAGGAGGTGACTTCAAAAAGCTCATGGATCATGTACAGTATGAAGAAAACTAGGAGCCTGAGGAAGAAGGCTGTGGTGGTTGTGGTGGCTGAGCAGAGCTGGGGACCGGATGCTGGTGCTGGTATTAGATCAGCACATTCCACCTGGTGCAACAGTTTGCCAGCAAAATTCAAAAAACTCCTCATGCTGGGAAAGATTCAGTATGTTCTCACACTGGAAACTTTTTTTAGGATTCATTTTATTCATTTGAAAAGCAGAGAGAGAGAGAGAATCTTCCATCCACTGGTTCACTCACCAAATGGCTGCAATGGCCAGAACTAGGTGAGGCTTAAGCCAGGAGCCAGGAAGCAGGTCTCCCATATGGGTTTAGAGGGTTTAGAAGCCATTGATTTGGACCATCTTCTGCTGATTTCCCAGGTACATTAGCAAGGAGCTGGATCGAAGTGGAGCAGCCAAGAATCAAACCAATGCTCATGCGGGATACCAGCGCTGCAGGTGGTCGCTTAACCTACTATGCCATAATACTGGCTCCTGCACTGGGAACTTCACAGCAAAGAAAGTTATGACTATCTCAAGACTCTGGTTGGTGATATTCATATTATAGGAGGAGACTCTGATGAGAATCTGAATTACCCAGAACAGAAAGCTGTAACTACTGCACAGTTCAGGACTGGTGGGATCCATGGACATCAAGTTATTCCATGAGAGACGTGGATGACTTAGACTTGTTGCAGAGGCCATTTGATGCAGACATTCTTATTGTGGGACACACACACACAAATTTGATGCATTTGAGCACGAAAATAAATTCTATATTAACCTAGGTTCTGCCACTCGGGCCTATACTGCCTTGGAAATAAACATCATTCCTTCATTTGTGCTGGTGGATAGCCAGGCTTCTCCAGTGGTCACTATGTCCATCAATTAATTAGAGATGGCATGAAAGTAATAAAACAAAAGTCTTAAAGCCAGGTCTGTCTTGATGATTTTTTATTTTATTCAATCCCTCTATTCAAATCAAGTAATTAAACTCTTAAAAGCCTCACGATTGTATTATTTATAAATATAAAATGCTTTACAGTAAAGTTGAACATTGTCTTCTCTGTTCGTATATAATTGCTTTAATTTTCTTGTAAATTATAAGAATATATTTAGTTTAGTGTACATAGTTTCTATGAAAACACTGCCCACCACACAGTAAATGGTCCATGTCAAGAAAAGCTCACCCTTGGGCTGGCACCATAGCTCAATAGGCTAATCCTCCGCCTGTGGCACCGGCACACCAGGTTCTAGTCCCGGTTGGGGCACCGGATTCTGTCCCAGTTGCCCCTCTTCCAGGCCAGCTTTCTGCTGTGGCCAGGGAGTGCAGTGGAGGATGGCCCAAGTGCTTGGGCCCTGTACCCCATGGGAGACCAGGAGAAGCACCTGGCTCCTGGCTTTGGATCAGCACTGTGCACCGGCCACAGTGTGCTGGCCGCAGCGGCCATTGGGGGGTGAACCAATGGAAAAGGAAGACCTTTCTCTCTGTCTCTCTCTCTCTCTCTCACTGTCCACTCTGTCTGTCTGTCAAAAAAAAAAAAACAAAACTCACCTACCCTTGTAAAGTCTTAAAAAGACCCTCAGAACCTTATTAGAAAAGTAGTGCATGGGGCTGGTGCTGTGGCATAGCAGGTAAAGCCGCTGCCTACAGTGTCGGCATCCCATATGGGTGCCTGTTGGAATCCTGGCTACTCCACTTCCGATCCAGCTCTCTGCTGTGGCCTGGGAAAGCAGTAGAAGATTGCCCAAGTGCTTGGGCCCCTGCACCCGCGTGAGAGACCTGGAAGAAGCTCCTGGCTCCTGGCTTCAAATTGGCACAGCTCCAGCTGTTGCGGCCAGTTGGGGGGTGACAGAGGCTGGAAGACCTCTCTCTCTCTCTCTTTCTCTGCCTTTGCCTCTCTCTAACTCTTTCAAATAAATAAATAAATAAATGTTTCTTTAAAAAAGAAAAAAGAAAAGTAATGCATGAAGAAAAGAACTCTAGACTTCCATGTATACATTCTTCAGTATAAATGTTTGCCTTTCATTAAAAAAAACTGCATGCATTTCAAAAGACTTTTTGCAAAAAAAAATAAACTCATCTTTTCATTTCAAAATAAAATAGAAGGGTGAGCATGAGGTGCAGCAGTGAAGATGTCACTGGGGTTACTCACATCCCGGATTGGAGGCCCTGGGCCCAAGTCCCATATCTGCTCTCCATCCAGCTCTCTGCTACTGTGCACCCTGCAGGCAGCAGTGATGGCCCAAGTACTTGGGTCCCTGCCACCCACACGGCCGACCCGGATTGAGTTCTGGGATCCTGGTTTTGGCCTGGCACAGACCCAGCTATTGTGTGGGTATTTGGAGAGTGAATCAGTGAATAACATTCTATTTGCCTGTCTCCATCTCTCTCTTTGTCTTTCTTTCAAGTAAATAAAAATAGATTTAAACTTTTTCAAATTTATTTTGAAAAATTTTTAAATAATATTTTTTTTTTCAAAAGAAAGCGTTCTAGATGTGGCCATAGTCCAGCAGCGGAATAAGGCTGCATTGCAATTAAATCTATGAGGAGTGCCTACTGCCCTTGTGGAGCCAGTCGTGAGAAAGCATGTGGTGTTGTGGTTCGAATCCCGGCTGTTCCACTTCTGATCCAGCTCCCTGCTAATGTGTCTGGGAAAGAAACAGAAGATGGCCCAAGGGCCTAGGCCCCTACACCCACCTGGGAGACCCAGTTGGAGTTCTAGGCTCCTGGCCTCAGCATGGTCCAGCCCCAGTAATTTTGGGCAGTTGAGGAGTGAACCAGCTGATGGAAGATTTCTGTCTGTCTCTCTCTTCCTCTCTCTCTACTTCTGACTTTCAAATAAATAAATATATGCTTTTTTTAAAAAAAAAAAATGAAAGCATTCTTCCTCCAACAACACCCTTGTCTCCTTGGAGTCAATGTGACTCAAGACACATCCAATCTATGCAATAACACACAGCTCTGTACCAGATTTTCTTGTTACTGTGTTAGACACAAACAAAACAAAATTTAAATCCCAATTTGTGGCCGGCGCTGCGGCTCACTAGGCTAATCCTCCACCTTGCAGCGCCAGCACACCAGGTTCTAGTCCCGGTTGGGGCGCCGGATTCTGTCCCGGTTGCCCCTCTTCCAGGCCAGCTCTCTGCTATGGCCCGGGAGTGCAGTGGAGGATGGCCCAAGTGCTTGGGCCCTGCACCCCCTGGGAGACCAGGAGAAGCACCTGGCTCCTGGCTTCGGATCAGCACGATGTGCCAGCCGCAGCGGCCATTGGAGGGTGAACCAATGGCAAAAGGAAGACCTTTCTCTATGTCTCTCTTTCTCTATGTCCACTCTGCCTGTCAAAAAAAAAAAAAAATCCCAATTTGTAGGAATTATTCACTAATATAAAGAATCTAAAAATTTTAAAATATATTTTTTTAAAACAACAGTAAGGATACTAGAATCACAGTTTACTGACATGGATAAGAACTTTTTCTGTTACAAATAATCAACATAATACTAAGAAACAAACTCTGACTTTTTAATTTTCTTAATCTAAAAGTTCATTTGAGTATTAATTTAAATGAAACATATTTTACATTATTTGAATCCTCTAATCTCTTCCTCATAGTCATGCTTATGTGTTAAATACCAACATTTTGTATCTGATCATGAATTATTGACAACTTTTGCAGGAAAACAATTTTCACTAGACTTATCAACCACCTACTTCAGGTTCATGAGTACTATTTTCATTTTCAAAGTGCATCTGTTTCAGGGCAGGTGTTTGGCAAAGCAGTTAAGATGTGCCTGGGTACAAGTTCCAACTCCACTTCTGATTCTAGCTTCCTGTTTATGCATACTTTTGGGGGGCAGCAGATGATGGCTCAAGTACTTAGATTCCTAACCACTCATGTGGGAGATCTGAATTGAGAGCCCAGGTCCAGGCTTCAGCATGACCCAGTCCCAGCTGTGGCAGGCATTTGGAAATTGAAACAGCAAATGGGAGATTCATCTCTCCCCCCTCCCTCTGACTTTCAAATAAGCAAAAAATGGACAAATAAATAAATAATTTTAAAAATACATCTGTGTCTTTTGGAATTACCTATTTGTAGTATTCAAATCTCTTTTTTACACGTTTATTTGTGTTTTACTTTTTTTATTTGTGTTTTACTTTTTAAAGATTTATTTCTTTGAAAGTCAGAGCCACAGAGAGGACAAGGCTAAGGCAGAGAGAGAGAGAGAGAGAGAGAGATCTTCCATCTGCGGAAGCCAGGAGCCAGGACCTTCATCTGTATGGGTATAGGGGCCCAAGAACTTGGGCCACCTGCTGCTGCTCTCCCAGGAGCATTAGTAGGGAGCTGGATCAAAAATGGAGCAATCGGACTTGAACCAGCGCCCATTCAGGATTCTGGCAGTGCAGGCAGCAGCTTTACCAACTATGCCACAGTGCTGGCCCCTTATTTTTACTTTCAAAACATCTTATGAAATGCTTTTAAGCATTTAAAAATCAAGAGAATGTGATAACAAGCCCTCAAATTACAATCAATACATCAATAACTGACATTTTGCCACTTTTGTATTATCTATCATATTTATCTGCTAAGGTCTGTCTGTAAAGCAAATCCCAGTTATCATATTTGCCTTAACTACTTCAGCAGACATCTTTTGAAAAATGACATTTAAGGGCAGGTGCTGTGCCGGCATCCCATATGGGTACTGGTTCAAGTTCCTGCTGCTCCACTTCCAATCCAGCTCCTTGATAACAAAAAGCCTGGAAGGGCAGCGAAAGATGGCCCAAGTGCTTGGGACCCTGCACTCATGTAGGAGACTGGAAAAAGCTCCTGGCTTCAGCCTGTTTTGGCCATTTCGTGAGTGAAACAGAGGATGGAAGATCTCTCTCTCTCTCTCTCTCTCTCTCTCTCTCTCTCTCCCCCCTCCCCCTCTCCCTTTCCCTCTCTGCAAGTCTACCTTTCAGATAAGCAATAAATAAATCTTTTTAAAATGACATTTAATTACACAACCCAAATACTATTATCATATTTCACAAAATCAACAGTAATTCATTATCATTTCCAATTGGATCCATATTTTAAATTTCTCTGATTGACTCCAAAATATCTGCTTAGAGTTGGTTTATTTGAATCAGAATTCAACATTCCACATAGTGCATTTAATTATGTTTTAAACTAAAAGCTCTAACAGGAAAATTTGCTGTCACTCCCCTCTCTTTTCTTTAAATATATAAAGATATTTTGACCTTTTATAATAATGATTTCATAGTGTGTGGAGGATACACATACAGCTATGTAGCTAAAGCCATTTTAAGGTCAATAGATGCTTGAACTTTGCTTCAGTATTTTTGAAAAACCATTCACATAACCAATGAGTTCCCAGTAGCCTCACAAATGCTGCCTTAAAATCTATTTTTGGAAAGACTTCTGCCTGCTGCCACTACAGAGCAACGCTCCCTCCACAACAGTGTGGGGTTTCCTTGTTCAAAAGGGAGCAGTCATTTTTAGAGCCATATTTCCTCCACTCATTTCCGAATTTCAGCAAGGTCTTTAGGAAATGCTTTTTAAAATGACAAAGCTATACCTGCCATGCTATCTGAAAAGCTGAGCCAGTGACCCAGGAAATAAGTCATCCATCAGCAAGTGCTTCATGCGGAAGTCATCTCACATGAAGCAGCTTTCCCTGGAGAAAGGTTTCCAGGTTACTTCTTTCCTCTCTCCTTCAAGGCTTTCTAGCAACTGTTGGTGCAGGCAAGGATCTGTCAAGGTCCAAGTAGGTGAACCATCATCCTTTAAAGGAGTGCACTGGGCTGGCATTGTGGCAGAGCAAGTAAAGCTGCCACTCGCAATGCTGACATCCCATGTGGGCACCAGTTCGTGTCCCAGCTGCTCCACTTCTGATCCAGCTCCCTTCTATTGTGCCTGGGAAAGCACACACATGAGAGACCCAGAAGAAGCTCCTGGCTCCTAACTTCAGCCAGCCCAAACCCTGGCCTTTGTGGCCATTTGCAGAGTGTCTCTCCCTCTCTGCCTTTCAAATAAGATGGATTAAAAAAATCAATTGTGGAAGAGATACCTTTACTCCACATTCATTGCAGCACTATCCACAATAGCCAAGATAGAGAAACAATTTAATTATCCATTGATGGATGATAGTGGATAAAGAAACCATAATATATATGGATAATAGGATACTATTCAGCCATAAAAAGAAAGAAATCCAGGGGCTGACTGTGGCGCAGTGGGTTAAAGTCCCAGCCTGCAGTGCCATGATCCCATATGGGTACCATTTTGAGTCCTAGCTGCTCCACTTCTGATCCAGCTCCCTGCTAATGTGCCTAGGAAAGCAGCAGAGGATGGCCCAAGTTCTTGGGCCCCTGCACCCACATGGGAAACCCAAAAGAAGCTCCTGGCTCCTGGCTTCAGATTGGCTCAGCTCTGGCCAATGCAGCCATTTGGGGAAAAAACCAGCAGATGGAAGACTTCTATCTCTGTCTCTGTCTCTCTGTCTCTCTGTCTCTCTCTCTCTCTCTCTCTCTCTGTCTTTACCTCTTTCTTTCAAACAAAATGTCTTAAAAAAAAAAAAGAGAGAGAGAGAAATCCTGTCATTTGTGACAATGTGGATGAATCCAGAGGTCATTATGCTAAGGGAAGAGTCAAACAGAGAAAGACAATTACCACATGACCTCACTTATATATGGAACCTAAAAAAATGTTGAACTCATAGAAGTAGAGAGTGGAATAGTAGGGCCGGCGCCGTGGCTCACTAGGCTAATCCTCCACCTTGCGGCGCCAGCACCCCGGGTTCTAGTCCCGGTTGGGGCACTGGATTCTGTCCTGGATGCCCCTCTTCCAGGCCAGCTCTCTGCTGTGGCCTGGGAAGGCAGTGGAGGATGGCCCAAGTTCTTGGGCCCTGCACCCCTTGGGAGACCAGGATAAGTACCTGGCTCCTGCCATCGGATCAGCGGGGTGCACCGGCTGCAGCGCACTGGCCGCGGCCATTGGAGGGTGAACCAACGGCAAAGGAAGACCTTTCTCTCTCTCTCTCTCACTGTCCACTCTGCCTGTCAAAAAAAAAAAAAAATGAGAGTGGAATAGTGGTTGCCAGCAGCTGAGAGTGGGGAAATGGGGAGAAGTAGATCCAAGGGCATAAGCCTTCAGTTATGACTACGCCCTCGGGTTATATGATCCAGCTAGAATGACCTCACCGTGTGAAGTCTCAGGATAAGAGTTGTTGCTTCCCATCAAAGGTGAACATGTGTCCACTTGACATTGTGTCTGGCTGCTCCTCCTTTGCTCTGGTGGCCTTGTGGGCAGAGTCCGTGTGTGTTTCTGAATCGGCTCTCACAGCATCCGGTGTGCCACTGCTCACAAACATTTGTAAATGGAAGGATTTGCTAGTAGATGGGCAGAGGGGGTTTTCCAGATTCTATCAGCCATGTGTACAGAGTGAGAGCTGAAGCTCAGTGGGTCCTCTGCACACCTTGGAAGCAGGTCACTGAGCTCTCATCCACACAGTCTGCAACCACGGTCTCCACATCTGGATGAACCTCTCGGGGGATGCCTGTGTTATATTTGGGACTTCTTCCTGCTTCTCCCTCTGTTTTGGTTTTGGCTGCTCCCATGTCATTCCGTGAACACATCTTCAAGAACAAAGGTTATTGTTTCTTTTCCCTTCATGTAGTGGCCTGGGGCTAGTGGGATTGGGTAGCTTGCTCAAGTTATTCCCCATCATCAGAGCACGAATGGACTATTTCAGAATCGGCTCAGCCCAATTCTCTGTCTGTGGGATAATCAGGGAACCGTTGGGCTAGCAGGCTCCAAAGGATGGTCAGCTGGGTTTAGGAGCCCTTGACTGGGTCTCTTGTGCTTGTGAGGCTGGCTTAGGGGGCTGCACGTTGCTGGAGTTTGCAGGTCTTTTTCTGATCAGCCCATGGTCCTTCTCACAGGGCTCCACCGACTTAGACAGAGACTTTCACCCAGGGGCGTGTCCCAAGCCTTCTGGTCACCATAGTCTCTGCTCTGCCCACATCTCAGTTCCAGCTTGGCCAGTCCATTACTAGAACCTTCTCAGTGTCTGATTTCTCCCAAGCTTGGCTGTTCCAGGATAGAACACTGCCTGGGTGCTGCATTGCTTTCCAGCCTCCACTATTTGTTCCCTCCTGCCCCACCATGTAGACTGTTCTTTCACAGCTGTCCACGTGGAAATTCTTCCCTTTCCTCAATACCAACTATAGTAACGATAATTATCATTTGTTGAATGTCTGTTATGTCTGTGTCAGTCACCAAACCGAGTTTTAAACATATGTTATCTCATTTAATCTTCACAACAATCCTGTGGAATAGGGATGTTTGGATCCACTTTACTACAAGAGATTGGAGGCTTCAATATCCGAAGTAAACATAGCAGGTAAGTGTTATGGAGACAGATTCTGGTATCAAAATCTGCTTTTCCTGGTACCTCATTGTGAGCCCAGTAGCCCTTGCCAATAATGCCCTATGTATCCTAGATATTGCTGCTGGAAAGATTCTTTTTTTAAAAAAAAATGTTTATTTATTTGAAAGCCAGAGAGATGGCAGGGGGTGGGGTGGGGTACAGATAAATAAATCTTCCATAATCTGGTTCACTACCCAAGGGCCACAACAACTGGGGCTGGGCCAGGCTGAAGTCAGAAGCCTGGAACTTCAACTGGGTCTCCCATATGGGTGGTAGGGGTCCAAGCACGTGGGCCAGGCACATTAGCAGGGAGCTGGATCAGAAGCAGAGCAACCAGGACTTGAACAGGTGCTAATATGGGATGCCAGCATTGCAGGTGGCAGCTTAACAGCTGCACCAAAATGCTGGCCCCAAGGATTCTTTTCTCTTTTGCTCACAATAGTATTTTGCAATTTTTTTCTTTTTTAGGATTTATTTTGAAAGTCAGAGTTACAGAGAGAGAGGGAGAGATAGAGAGAGCTTCTATCCACTGGTACACTCCCCAGATGACCGCAACAGCCAGGACAGGACCAGGCCAAAACCAGGAACCAGGAGCTTCATCCTGATCTCCCACGTGGGTGCAGGAGTCCAAACATTTGGGCCATCTTCTGCTGCTTTCCCAGGCCATTAGCCGGGAGCTGGATCAGAAGTGGAGCAGCTGGGATGTAAACCAGGGCCCATATGGAATGCCACAATGCCAGTCCTACAACTTAAAAAAAAATTTTTTTTCTTAATTAGGGTCCAATGTTGCAGCAGATTAAACTGCTGCTTGTAATATCAGCATCCCATATTGGAGTGTAGTTTCAAGTGTTGGTTGCTCTGCTTGCCAGCTGAGAAAACATCAGAGAATGACCTAGATACCTGGACTCCTGCCGTACCCCATGGGAGACCAGGATCGATTTCCTGGCTCCTGACTTCAGCCTGGCCCAGACCTGGCTGTTGCAGCCATCTGGGGAGTGAACTAGTGGATTGAAGATCTCTCTCTCTCCCTCCATCACCCTTTCATATACATGAATACATTTTTAAAAAGAAATAAATTTAAAGTTTATTAATTTATTTTCATTTTATCTGAAAGAGAGACAGAATCAGAGTGAGATCTTCCATTGCTGGTCCACTCTCCAAATGCCTGCAATATCTGAAATGGGCCAGGCCAAAGCCAGAGCCCAGAATTCCTTCTGGAGCTCCCTTTTGAGTGGCAGAGACACAAGTACTTAAGCCATCATCCGCTGCCTCCCAGGATGCACATCATCAGGAAGCTGGTATCAGAGGTGGATCCGGGATTGAACCAGGCACTCTGCTACGGGATGCAGATGCTCCAAGTGGTACCTTAACTGCTGTGCCAAACACCCATCTCCTGCAACTATTTCATGGTGGCTATGCATGACGTGAAATTGTGAAGCATAACATTAACTTACTATTATTTATATTGCTTCTCATATTTTTTATGTGCCAGGAAAATATAGATGAGTTAAGCAAATCCATTATTATGCTTAGCAGAACCATGACATGCATATTCCAAAAATGTAAGTCAGTAGTTTTATGTTGGAAAACATATCTGAGGCAGTTACAGTGTGGAAGTGACAGTTGTGACTTCTGAAGACTTGCAATTGAATACCAAGGTCATCATTTTCCGGTACATGAACAACAGCGAATTAAATTTTCTTTTTTATGATCACTATAATGAAGGGATGACAGTGTATGTTGCATAAAGTTATTGTGAGGATTAAATAATAAAACTGTGGCTGATAAGTAGGCAATGTTTAATAAGCATTCTCCACTGCTCGCTATTGCAAAATACGTGCTATGGTGGTAGATGGTTTAGAGCCACTCCTTAAGGGAGAAGTATTCCTCCCTGGCCCAAGGATGAGTGGCTTGATCACATGACTTACTTCATCCAATGAAAATGGAGAAGTGATGTGTGCCATTTCCCAGCAAAGCTGGAAGAGCCATTGCATCGCCTGCCACCTTGGCTTTCCTTCTGCTACAAAGCTAGCATTGGTGGCTGGCGTTGTGGTGCAGTAGGTGAAGCTGCCTCTTGTGACGCCTCCATCCCATACTGGAGTACTAGCTTGAGTCCCGGCTACTTGGCTTCTGAGCCAGCTTACTGCTAATGTGCCTGGGGAAAGCAGTAGATGATGGCCCAAGTACTTGGACCACATGCCACCCTCATAGGAGACCAGGATGGAGTTCCTGGCTCCTGGCTTGACCTAGCTCAGCCCTGGCTGTTGTGGCCATTTAGAAAGTGAGCCAGTGCATAGAAAATTTCTTTCTTTCTCTGTCTCTCCATTGCTCTCTGACACTCGGCCTTTCAACTAAATAAATCTTTTTAAAAATAATAAAGAAGAAACAGACAAAACTAGCTTTGTCCCAGCGAGGGGCTGTTTTGTCAGCTGAGACTCAGGATGAAGATGATAGGAGCAGAACCGCAACTGGCCTGCGAGGGGTGAGTCACACCTGTGGGCACAAAGCTTTGTTTTGGTAAAGCCAAAAGGTTGCCGGTCCCCACGATGTAACTTAGCCTAGGCTGACTGATGCTGCTGTTAAACTAGATTTATGGAAAGCCTCTTATGTAAGTGTTTGCTCCATGGTTACTCTTTGATCCTCTGCAGACTTAAGCCTTTACATCCGCCCAGCAGCCTACTTCTGACGAGAACAGATTTGGAACTTAGTCTTCCAGCAAACGAATGACTCCGGGGCCCCTGGAATGTTTGTTGTCAGGCGGTGGCTGGTTTCCCAGGTGCACTTTCTCCCATGGTCAAGCAGGTTGGCAAGCTCTTCCTGACAGATAAGGAGATGTGGGGAGCAATCCGGACTAGACTAAGTTACTCGAATTAAGACTTATTCTATGCATCTGCTCTCCCACAATATGGCGCTGGGAGAGAAGTAAACAGCTTCCGCACAGCTGCCTCCAGTTCAACCAATTAACTGTAGGACTTGCTCCTGATTGGAGAGCAGCGTACTCGGCGTGTGGGCAGCCGAGTTGGGATTG
Source organism: Oryctolagus cuniculus (assembly GCF_964237555.1). Classification (NCBI taxonomy): domain Eukaryota; kingdom Metazoa; phylum Chordata; class Mammalia; order Lagomorpha; family Leporidae; genus Oryctolagus; species Oryctolagus cuniculus. Next base: position 145,207,666 of record NC_091436.1, on the reverse strand, counting down.
GCAGAGAAGGACTATAAAGGAGGAGAGAAACGGCATGCACCGGGAAGATCTATGGGGAACATCTAAGGGAACCCGTGCAGCCCCCAGAGAGCCGGCCGGCGGTGTGCCGCTCCCCTGCGGAAGTGGGGAATGTGGCTAGGGGGAACTGCCCTTCCACGGAGGTGGAAGGGATAGTAGCCAACCCGGGAAGAACCAGCAGCAAACCCGGGGAGGGCCGAGCAGACGAAAGAACAGCGCAGGGTCCTGTGTCGTTCCTCCACGAAGAGGGGGAGCGACATAATGGTGCCGTGACTCGGATTAGGAAACCTAGGAGGGAAAGACCGGGAAGAAGTGGGAAAATACCAGAGAGAGAGACTAGCAAACAGCCTAGGGAAAAGCCGGACGAAAAAGGAGCCGGAAGAAGTTATTGAAAGCCTAGGCATAGATTCGGATACGGACTACGGGGGGAAGCTGGGAGAAATCTCTAAGGTCGAAAGCGAAAGTGAAAGCTAGAACAAACAGACTCAGACGCGGACTGTGGGGAGAGGCCAGGAGAAACGAGGGAGGAATATTGTTGGAAGAAAACTTAGGGAAACATACCGGGTAGAGAAAACTGTTAGGGAAATTGAAGCCGCGGGGGGCAGGCCGAGGCGGAAACGAAAGCCACTTTGGGGTTCTCAAGTTAGCCCGGGAATAGGGGGCGAGAAGTTGAAACCAGAAGCTGAGACGTAAGCCGGATTGGGATCCGTCTGATTAGCCCGGGGAGCAAAGGACGGGAAGCCAAATCGTGGGGCGGAGACGTACGCTGGGTTGAATTCGCCAGGCTAGCCCGGGGAACTTAGATTGAATCCTAGTGGCGGAGACGCAAGCTACGCTGTGTTACTCGCGGAAGCCGCCGCGTGCAGAGAGAGCACGGGGCGTGAATAGATAGGGAACGCTGGCGTAGGCCGTGGTTCAGACGCGAAAGGGTTAAGCGTGGAGACCGCGGAGCGCGCAAAGCCGAGCCGCGCAAAGCCGGGAAGCTGCGCAGATGAGAGAGGCGCGCGGGCTGAAGCGGCGCAGAGCCGGGAACCCGCCGGCGGGGCGGGGTGCCGGAAAGCTGCGGGGATAAGAGAAACAGAAGTTTAGAAGTAAAAGAGAAATAGGAATGTTGGCAGACAGAAGTAAAATGGGAGAAATAGAAATGCCCGGAGATAGAGAAATAGAGAAAAATAAGGCCTCCCCTCAACATGCCAATTAGGAGGCTTGGATTCGGTCTGCCTGATTTAAGGCGGTAAGCGCCAGCAAAGCTCGACCAGAGTATGAGCTGCAGGTCACCGAAGATAGGCACAAACCAACACTAATAAGTCTCCCCCACAATACGGCAATGAGAAGGCTTGGATTCGGTTTGCCTGATAGGTTTTGTAAACACCTGCAGGCAGTTCTAGCAGAGCAGAGTATGCGCTGCAGGGCACCGAACACAGGCACGCATCAGCGCCTAAAAACCTCCTCACAACATGGCGAAGAGAGGACCCGGATTCGGTTTGCCTGATGGATAGGACTTGTAAGAGCCTGTGGCAACTCTAGTGTGTGCCGCGGGACACCGAAGACAGGCGCGTATCAACGCCAAAAATAAAAAGAAAGGGGGATCTGTGGGGAGCAATCCGGACTAGACTAAGTTACTCGAATTAAGACTTATTCTATGCATCTGCTCTCCCACAATATGGCGCTGGGAGAGAAGTAAACAGCTTCCGCACAGCTGCCTCCAGTTCAACCAATTAACTGTAGGACTTGCTCCTGATTGGAGAGCAGCGTACTCGGCGTGTGGGCAGCCGAGTTGGGATTGGCAGAGAAGGACTATAAAGGAGGAGAGAAACGGCATGCACCGGGAAGATCTATGGGGAACATCTAAGGGAACCCGTGCAGCCCCCAGAGAGCCGGCCGGCGGTGTGCCGCTCCCCTGCGGAAGTGGGGAATGTGGCTAGGGGGAACTGCCCTTCCACGGAGGTGGAAGGGATAGTAGCCAACCCGGGAAGAACCAGCAGCAAACCCGGGGAGGGCCGAGCAGACGAAAGAACAGCGCAGGGTCCTGTGTCGTTCCTCCACGAAGAGGGGGAGCGACAGGAGATGCCTAAAGTGCACAGACAGGAACATCCCAGGGACGCACACACATGCTGCATTGGTTGGTTACGGTGGGGTTAATTGGAGATTGCAGAGATGGTGGAAAAGAACATGTGGGCGAGACTGCTCTCAGGAAGCCCCAACAGCCTTCTCCAGGCTCAGCCCAGTCCAGGGCCTCTTTTCAGACTAGACCAGCATTCCGGTGGCCTTGAGCTCTAAGCAACAGACTCACATCCTCAAGGGAGCTGTCCTGCAGTGCCTTGAGCCTCTTTTCCACAGAAAGACTTCCAGACTGGCAACCCTCTGTCCAGGCTTAGAACTTTCCTATTATGGCTAGAGAGAAGCCCTCGCACCTTGTTATTGATGATCAGTTTAATTGAATAGGCATGGATGGGGAAAAAACACAAAACAACCAAGCATATATGGATTAGAAAGTTCCAGATTCTTTTTTTAAAAAAGATTTATTTATTTATTTATTTGAAAGTCAGAGTTACACAGAAAGAGGAGAGGCAGAGAGAGAGAGAGAGAGCACGAGCGAGAGCGAGAGAGATACCTTCCATCCACTGGTTCACTCCCCAGATGGCCACAACAGCTGGAGCTGTGCTGATCTGAAGCCAGGAGCCAGGAGCTTCTTTTGGGTCTCCCATGAAGGTACAGGGGCCTAGGATCTTGGGCCATCTTTCACTGCTTTCCCAGACCATAGCAGAAAACTGGATCGGAAGTGGAGCATCCAGGACACGAACCAGCACCCATATGGGATGCCAGCACTGCAGTCGGCAGCTTTTCTCGCTACACCACAGCACTGGCCCCCAGATTCTTTTTAAGGAGTCAGTTGGGGGCAGCACTGTGGTGCAGTGTGTTAAGCTGCCTCTGTGATGCCAGCATCCCAGATATGAGTGCTTTCGGAGTCCTGGCTCCTCTGCTTCAGATCCAGCTCCCTGTTAATGTGCCTGTGACAGCAACAGGAGATGGCAGGATGATGTGTGTCCCTACACACAGGTGGGAGACCTGGACGGAGTTCCTGGTTCCTGGTTTCAGCCTGGTCTAGACATGGCCCTTGTAGGCATTTGGGGAGTAAACCAGTGGATGGAAGATCTCTCTTTCTCTCTGTCACTCTGCCTTTTAATAAGTTAAACATAAGTCCATGCAGTTAAAAAATCCCTGATCTCTTAATTCTTGTGGACAACCAACCACTTGAATTTCTGCTTGCCAGTGTCTGGGGCTGAGGTTCCCCAAATTACCTCTCTAGCCTTTGGGGACTCTCTAGGAAAGGGCTGTGGGAAGAGCCCCAGTGCACTCCTTCACAGCAAACTGTCCTGAAGAGCCAATTGCAACAGAGCCACAGGCTTTGTTTGTGGCCTCCAGTGGGCAATGTGCCCTTCTTGAGGGGGCTCAGGGTGTGCTCAGGGAGGGATACCCTTTGGGGAATTATCATAAGGACCATTCTTCATTGCATACCATGAAACACCTTGTCACTTAAGGAATATAGTAGGAGGATACCTACTGAATAATGCTGAGTAATCTCTGCTCACTGAAGGATGTCCTGGATCAAGAAATGATAGTGACAGTGATGATAATATGATACACACCACCTGGTGCTATTTAACACTTAGATTGTGTGCTAGACCCCGTGCTACATGCCTGGGACAGCACGATAAGTACCCTCATCATCATCCTTTTAGAGATCAGGAAATGGAAGTTGAACTAGGGTGGGTGACTTGAGCAAAGTCTCACAGAGTGCAAGGAGCAGAGCTGGCACTTGAACCCAGGCTGCATGACCCCAAAGTCTATGCTATCACGCCCTGCACTATGTAGCCTTTCATTTTGTGTCACATTTCTCACTCGACTCTAAAGTTTAAGCCTGAAGATTCCTCTCTGGGAGGCACTACTGGAGAAAGGGCAATGTCAGCACTGTTCTCTGGGATTTATTGACCCCCTGCAAGCTGACCAAGTATAATCACCTTTGTTCATCGCTTATCCTCCCTGTGGAATCTAGGGGCAGAGACCCAGCCCAGCCTTGACAGAGCCTAGAAGTCAAATCTGGAAGGTTGGGGCTGACATGGTGGCACAGGTTAATCCTCCACCTGCAGTGCCAGCATCCCATATAGGTGCTGGTTCTAGTCCTGGCTGCTCCTCTTCCCATCCAGCTCTCTGCTATGGCCTGGGAAAGCCATGGAAAATGGCCTAAGTGCTTGATCCCCTGCACCCACATGACAACCGGGAAGAAGCTCCTGGCTCCTGGCTTTGGATTGGCTCAGGTCCAGCCGTTGTGGCCATTTGGGGAGTGAACCAAGGGAAGGAAGGCCTTTCTCTCTGTCTCTCCCTCTCACTGTCTGTAACTCTACCTCTCCAATAAATAAATAAAGTCTTAAAGAAAAAAATCTGGAAGGTTTTCAGAAACTCCAACAGATCTCCATTCTCTAAGTGACTCTGCTCAATGGTGTCATGACTTTTTTTTTTTTTTTTTTTGGAGTAGCTCCCTTGGCCTCCCTATGACTATGACAAAACACAGTCAGGCCAGCGCCGCAGCTCACTAGGCTAATCCTCCACCTTGCGGCACTGGCACACTGGGTTCTAGTCCCAGTCGGGGCGCTGGATTCTGTCCCGGTTGCCCCTCTTCCAGGCCAGCTCTCTGCTGTGGCCAGGGAGTGCAGTGGAGGATGGCCCAAGTACTTGGGCCCTGCACCCCATGGGAGACCAGGATAAGTACCTGGCTCCTTCCATCGGATCAGCGCGGTGCGTGGGCCACAGCATGCCGGCCGCGGCGGCCATTGGAGGGTGAACCAAAGGCAAAGGAAGACCTTTCTCTCTGTCTCTCTCTCTCACTGTCCACTCTGCCTGTCAAAAAAATAAAAATAAAATAAAAATATAAAACAAAACAAAACAAAAAACACAGTCACACACAGCTCTCAGGTTGACTTCAGGAAGGCACTAGCTCCTGTTCACAATACCATGATGAGAATTTCACATTCTACCCTTGCAATGGCCCTATCAAGTAAGTCCATTTACTATCATCATCACCTCATTCTATTTTATCAACAAGGAAATGGAGTCCTCAAAGCTGAGAATCTGTATGATTTTCTTACTCAGAAAGTTCAGGATTCAACCCAAAGAGTCTGATGGCAAGGACCACACCCTCAATCACCAACCTCTGATTCCAGAGTCCAGATATCTGATGGGAAGAATCTGATAGACTCTGAGGTTTGTGGTAGGAATAACTGTACCAGGCAGGAGGGTTCATATGGTATGAACATGACTGGATGAGGAGCCAGGGTTGGGGTTTGGAGGAGGAAGGAACAGCAGTTCTCAGAAAAAGTGGGATGTTGTGTGAGAGGCATATATTTGAAAAGTTATCTTCTATATCATGCATGGTGGGAGTTCAGAATTCCCACTAGTTACTCATAACCCAAATGATTAAGAGGGTTAAATAACGTGTTTCAGGCTATATGTAGAGAGAGGCAAGATTCAAACACAGCAGATCTAATTCCCAAGCTTTACTTTGTTGTCACATGCTGTCAAGAGAGGGAATCCAAGACAGAGGAAAAAACACATTAGGTGGCAGACTGTCTTCCAAAACAGGGTGCAACACACACATCACCCACCCCCACATGTTTTTTTTTTTTTAAATTCAAGGGGACTTCACAAAATCAGTGGGAAAATGGAATTAAAGATGTTTATTCTAGTGCACAAAAATTTTGAAATACATGGATGTGAAGGAGAAAGTTTGTAGAAATGTGCATCATGAAAAAGCTGTGCATGGAATTTTAAAAGTTTTAAAAATTTATTTGAAAAGCAAAGTGACAGAGAGAAGAGGAGAGACAGAAAGAGAGATCTTCCATTTGTGGGTTTACTTTCCAAATGCCCACAGTAGGTGAGGCCAGGCTGAAGCCAGGGACCTGGAACTCCATCCAGGTCTCCCATATAGGCGGCAGAGGTCTAAGTACTTGAGCCATTATCTGCTGCCTTCCAGATATATTTTCAGGAAGCTAGATCTAAATGGAGGTGGGACTGCATCCCATGCAGTAGCTTAACCTGCTGCATCACAGTGCGCACCCCATGCATGGATTTCAAAATTTTTGTACACCAAAATAGATTTCCAATATAACTTTCCACAAACTTTGGGATGTACCTTTACATAACACTGACACTTCCTCCATTGAGATAAGGGGGCTGTGGTTTCCCCCTTGGATCTGGGAGGCTTGTGACCTTGGCAGAACAGCCACTATGGGACACTGTATGTTAGGACATCAAAGATGACAGAGCTTCCACTGGTGCTCTTAAAACACTGACTCTTGGGACCCAGCCACCATGCTGGAAAAAGCCAAAGCCTATCCAAGCAGAGAAACTGTGAGATGACTTAGAGAGATGCTGCTCTGACCCCACTGTTCAGCTTCTGCCGCCATCTAATTGCAATCTCCCCACTGGGCCAGCACCGTCCTGGGTGGAGGGGTCCCTCCCCTATCCCTGGCCCACAGAGGCCATGAGAGACAACAGGATGGTGGTTGTTTTCAGCTCTAAGTTTTGGAGGGATTTATTATAGAGCAGTTACTGGAACAGCTTATTCAGAGGAACAGAAGCCTCCCCAAGGATGTAACAGCTGCCTGCAGCAAGCATGTGAAGTTTTCTCAGGAAGGGGAGCTGGATTCGGAGTATAGAGCTCTAGGGGCCAACACTTTACTCCCAGGAAGAATTTAGAGGCTGCAGATTCGGTTCTTCGTGGAGGCCTTCTGTGAGTGTAGAACTTTGGAATGAGTTGTCCAGCAGTGAATTTGGCACCTGTTCAAATCTGAGTACTCTGTCCCCGGACATACCCTAGCAGAGGATGGACAGACAATTTGCGGGCTATCTTAGAAGAGTCCAGAAAACCCCAAAAGGCTCCGCCCAGCTCTAAAATGAGTGAAACTGCATGGAAGAAGACATACCCTGTGGAGTCTTGCCAGGCCTTTAAAGTTGGAAGAGTGGGAAAGGAAGTGCCAAAGGAAACTGTGCCTTTACCCAGCAGCCCTTTCACCTCAAGGCCTGATCTGCTGTGGGTTGTGGGCCAGCACCCTTCCAAATACTCCTGATCCCCTGCCTCCCTCAATCCTCAGAGCCCATTGGTGGACAAAGCACTCCACAGCGAGTGCTGCACCTGTGCCTCCTGCTCCTTTGCATCACCTTTGGCTTTGTTCCCACCGCCCTTCCCTCTCACATGGATGAATGCAACAGTTCTCTGGGTGGATAGAATGTTGCCAGATTAATTACCCTCCAAGAATGCTCTGAATGTGTTAGTAGCTGGCTCCAAAACCCAAACATTCATTCAGTTCCCTCTGTCTGTAGGGTAAAGGGGAATTTTCTTACACGTTCATGTCTTTCATGATCTGGCAGAGGAGGAAGGGGAAGAAAAGGAGATAGACAAATACAGAGACTGAGAGTCTTGTATTAGTACCTAAGAATGCCATAAGGAGCTGGCACTGTAGCGTAGTGGGTAAAGCTGCTGCTTGCAATGCAAGTATTCCATGTGAGCACCTGTTCAAGTCCTGGCTGCTCCATTTCCAATCCAGCTCCCTGCTAATGAACCCAGGAAAGCAGTGGAAGACGGCACAAGTCCCTGGGCTCCTGCTCCCATATGAGAGACCCGTAAAAAGCTCCTGGTCCCTGACTTAGTATCAGCCCAGCTCCGGTCATTGTGGTCATTTGGGGATGGACAGATGATCTTTTTCTGTTTCATTCTAACTCTGCATTTCAATTAAATAAATAAATTTTTAAAAAAGAGTGCCATAAGTTACCACAAACTGAGCAGTAACTTGTGAAATAATAGTGATTTATTATCTCCCAGTTCTGGAGGCTGGAAGTCCAAAATCAAGGTGTTAGCAGGGCCATGCTCCCTCTGAAGCCTCTGGAAGGAGTCTTCCTCGCCGCCTCCTAGGTGCAGATGGCTCTGGGCAGCCCTTGGCATGCAGCTGCGTCACTGCAACATCTGCCTCCTTTCTTGTGGGATATGTTCAAATCTGCCTGTCCTTTCTAATCTTTAAAAAAATTTTATTTATTTGAAAGGCAGAGTTATGGGGTATATACTACCTGTTGGTTTACTGCCCAAATGGCTGCAAGAGCCAGGGCTGGGTCAGGCTGAAAAGCCTGAAGCCTGGAACTCCATCCAGGTCTCCCACATGGGTGACGGGGCCCAGGTAGTTCAGCCATCTTCCACTGCATTTCCTGAGCACATCAGCAGGGAGCTGGATTGGAAGTAGAGCAGCCGGGACTCCAAGCAGTGCTCATTCGGGATGCTGGTGAAGCAGGCGGCAGCTTAATCCACTGACCCACAATGCTAGCCCCCTCCTTTCTCTTAATATCAGTTATTGGATTTAGGATCCACCTTAACTAAGTAGGACCTCATCAAAGCTCTATAAAGACCCTATTTCCAAATAAGGTCACCTTCAGAGCTACTGGAGATTAGGACCTGAAGGTATGTTTTCAGGGACACAATTCAACCTTCTACATTTCCTATTGGTGGAAGCTGCCAGAACTACAGCTTAGCATGGTGATGTCATCTTGCTTGTGAAAAGGTCTTGGATGAAATGAACTTTTGGGTGCAGTGGGAGGCAATATTAGAAAGGGAAGGCCATGATCAAAAGATAACAGGTACTTTCCCGAGAAATCAGTCTGCAAGCTGGATGTAGGAGAGCCTCTACGAGGGCAGGTTGCAAGGTCAGTGAAAGGCGTTGTCTCAGCAGCCCAAAGGCTAGGAGGCTGGCACAGAACCGGACCGTTGACTCCTTCCGTTCAGAAATGGCCGAGATCCTGCAGCCAAGCACGCAGCACAGTGCCTGCGACACTGCAGGGAGCTCAGAATACGTGTAGAGTAGCTGCATGGACAAGGAAAGCTCGCAGGTGGCAATGGAGAAGAGGAAGGACACCTTAGGACCTCTGACGGTGGCCAGTTGGCTGTCCCTTTTAGAATCAGGCCACAGCTTGGCACCTGCTGGAGCCATACCGGCTCTCTCTCAGGCGCACCCCTCCCGTGACCCAGAGTCATGCTAGCTGGCCTCCCCAAGCCATTTGCCCACCTCAGCGTGTGCCCCCCGCGGCGCATTACGCATCCAGCTAGTGCGCCCTCCGCACAGCACCCTACTCACAGTAGGCCCGCAATACAATTCGCAGTAAAGGAACTCATGAACGCATAGATTTCCACACTCCAGCAAGATGGGAGAATCGCCAAGCTCTGGACTTGAGACTTCTAAAATGCCCGGCACACCGTGCGCGCCCCAGAAGCACTTGTTGAGCCAAACCGAGCCCCTGCGGTTGTCCCAGCTCCGGCCCGGCGGCGAGGTCTGCATTTGGCTAGCCGGACAGGCTCCGCCACCACTCATTCTTATGTAAGCGTTAAGGAGCCTCCCGACCCTCTGGCCCTCTCTGCCCGGTCAGGAGCGTCCGCACACGGGCGAGGGCGCGGCTGACACACACTCCCCCTCGGTCTCGGTTCGCCACAAAGCTCCTGAAACACCGCAGCCCGCTCCGGAGCGGCGGCCAGGGCGTCGTTCCCGCCGAGGGAGGCCTGGCCGCCCGTGCCCGGCCCCTCACGGCGCCTTCGGGCTCTGGCGCGCGGTGCCCGTGGCCCGCCGAAGGTGTCCGCAGGGTCCCCGCAGGCGCCCGCACCGCGGAAACCGCACGTCCAGCGCTCGGCACCCGGCGGCGCCTGAGCCCGCGCCCCGCCCGCCTGCGGTCCCCACCCGCCCCCCTAGCACCGCGGGGCGCGAAGATGGCGGCGCGGCGGCCGCGAGCGGCTGAGGCGCTGTGAGCCGGGCTGGGCCGGCGAGGCTAGAGCGGCGTCTGGGCCGGCGGCGCGGCCTCCTCCCCGCCCGCCGCCGCTGCCGCCGCCGCCGCCGCCGCCGCGCCCCGCCCCGCGCGCCCGCCCCTCCCCGGGCCGCGGCCGAGCCCCGCGTCGCGCTCCCCCGGGATGGCCCGCGCGCCTCGGCGCTGCCCAGCGGAGCTCTCGGCCGAGCGGCGGTGGCCGCGCTCCGGGCGCGCGCGGCGGCGGCGGCGGCGGCGGCGCGGCGCGTGAGGGCCGCCAGGGCCGAGCGGGCGCCGCCAACATGTCGGATACCAAGGTAAAAGTTGCCGTCCGCGTCCGGCCCATGAACCGACGAGGTAAGGAGCTTTCTGCTGGTTGTGATTTCTGCTCGGGCTGGGGGCCGGGGCAACTTTGGGAACTGCTCGGGCCGGCGGAGCCGGGGAGCCGGGGTTCCGGGCGGAGGCGGCGGTCGCCCGCCCGCCCTGGCCGCGGAGCCGGGGAGCCCGGGCGCCGTCTCCCGGCCCCGCCGCCTCCAGGACGGAGCCCCCGCGCGGCGCGGCGCGGCGGGCTGGGCGCGGATGCTCGAGTTTGCAGCGTCGGTTTCCCCTGTGCTTTCAGAACTGGAGCTGAACACCAAGTGCGTGGTGGAGATGGAAGGGAATCAGACAGTCCTGCACCCTCCTCCTGCCAACACCAAACAGGGAGAAAGGTACAGCGCGCACGGAGCGGGCGGGAGGGGGACCCAGGCTCTCCGGGTCCCGCAACTTTGAGCCGGGAAAACGGGAGTGCTCTTTCCCTATTGTTAGGGGGACGGCTTCAAGTTTGTCTCACGCTCCTCTTTGACGCGGCTGCAAGTCCAAGTTCTTCTCTTTCCTCTGTGCACCCCACCCCCTTTCCCGGTCCCCTCCCATCTGCAGCGGTGTCAGGCCAGGCCCCCAGGCCGCAGCCAGCGCTTGTCAGAGAGTGCGGGGGCCGGATGGGACCTGGAGACCTGCATTTTACAGTCAGGGAAACTGAGGCCCGGAGCCGGCAATGACCAGCCCAAGCCTATTGTACCTAGGAACCAGTGCACTACCGCATAGGTTTGCTTCCTTTAGCAGAGTTGTGTAGGGACGTTGCGTGGAAAATAGGTGGAAAAAGAAAGCCAAGCGTTCTTGGGTGATGCGAGCTCAGGCTGGGCCATTACCAGATCTGTTTTTTTGTTGTTGTTGTTCGTGGTGGTGCCGGGTGAAGATAATGCCTGAATGTAACGCGCAGATTCTGATTTTCAGGGAAACAAAAGTAGTGACCTGAACTGTATAGACACTGGGGATGTTTAAAAGGGAGTTGTATTTACTAGATGGCAACATATTTGCATTTGAAAAGTGGTAACTGTTGGATCTTTATAAATTCTGCTCTGTTGCATGCAACTGTATGGGAAAATGCCCTAAAATGATTTGAATATTTGGCATTTTTCTGGTGCGACCGTGAGAAGGAATGGGTTGGGATTCATTCAGTGCAGCAAGGCAGTAGCTTGTAAAAAATATGAAAGAAAAAGCATGAGATTTTACAAAATTCTTTCTCGAATGAGTTTGTTTCTGAAAGTCACCTGTTGATTGATGAGTTACACTTAGTGAATTTTGCTGTTCAGAGAATTTTTTTTTTCACTAGAGACTATGAAGTAGGGTTTGTTATTTTATTGCTAAAGATTGCAAGTGCCTCTGTTCTGTAATCATGCCTTCTGTCGCAATTGTGCTAAGTTGGAGGAAGAAAATAATGAGGAGGTAATATTGGAAATTCTTTGTTTTTTGTATTGGGTCTAGCAAGTTTTAATCCCATTTGCAAACATTCTGCTACTTCTAACAGATTCTTATGGTGATATTAAATAGCTTAATTATACTTAAAATGTTGCATTCAATACATTTTAGTAATTGTGTATCCTTGGACATTGGTTATGTTTAAAGCAATACAATTTCATGTTGGTAGCAAACTCATTGATTAAGTTACAATATTTACCAATTAAATTTGATGTCCACACTACCAAAGTTTGTTCCCCTCTCCCCTAGACTGGATATAGTTACATTGTTTCAGAAGAAAGTTCCATTGGGTGGGATTCTTCAAACCACTCTGGGAAACAGGTAGATGATTTTAATTCCTTTTATGTGGCTGCTGCTTCTGTTTTCCCTGCTGGTTTGGCACCTGCTCCTTGTCACTCTTAACCCTCAGGAGTGCCATTGTCAGTTACTACTTAATGAAATTAAATGTGGTCATTTGTGTAGAGGAATAGATTTTGTGGAATTTGGATGGAATGTATAGCTGTAGACAGTTGATTCCAAATGCTAAGTATAATTAGTTGATCATTTATTTGTAGTTTGTCACATTAATTACTACTCAGAATATGTAAAGACAAGACTTACAGGGTGATTTTGGTATTCATCCATTGCCTTGCTTACTGGGTAGTTTTAAGAACAGTGTTGAAGTATGCGTGTTCTCTTATTCTGTCCTGGCAGATCTGATTCTTCAAGTGGTGGATGGACCCTTTTTGTGGGGTTCACTCAGTGTACCGGCAGGTCATTCAGTTTACAGGGATCTCTACACAGCACTGCTACTTGTTGATTAAGGTCCCCAAATGCATTTTGATTTCCATTATGCAGTTTGGTTTCCTATTTCTCTACAGAGTTTTTCCTTAAAGCAACAGATCAGTTAAAAATAGAAACAGCTTGTCCCTTGGGCTTTGGGTTGATTATTTGCAAAAGTGTTTCATGCTATATTTACAGTTCTTCCTATCATTTGTTTCTGGGTACAGCCAGGGTGGGGTGAGGGTAAGCCAGGAGAATACTGAGGATGTTCTTATTTTTCAAACCAAAAAGTCCAAGATTTGACATGTAAGAAGTCTTTAAGTAAATGCATATTGGCAAGCCTGTGTCAAAATGACAATTACTATATTTCTATGCAAGTTCATGAAATTACCAGCGTATTAAACATGAGTCAAAATTCTAATTACTGGATAAAAGTTTTCAGTCTTCCCAGTAAAACAAGTGAGGGTGCATTGACTTCCAGGAAAAGAAGTAGACTGGCTCAGCTTTCATCATCTTCCCCTCTTTATGGAACTAAAGTCAGGACTGCATGACGAGGACCAAGAAAGATCAGAGGCTGTCTGAGGCTGGAGATGTTTGTTTTGGTGCTGACATTCTAGGATTATAATACATTGCATAGGTCCAGGGTGATAGTTGATATGTACATTGATCACTGCCCTGAAGCGTTAACACTTACATGGAATTGTTTCTTATAATACTGTTGTGTTACTATCCAGGAGGTGTTTGTGAAATTTGGATTGTGTGGGTACCATGTTTGGCACAGGGGATCCAAAGATAACTGTGGACACAGTGTGTATGCCAGACACCCTCACCTTTGGCAGGTGCAGGAAGGGAGAAGGGAGAAAATAGTTAAAATAACATGGTGGTGAGTTATGCAGGTGTGTAGTTTTGCCAACACATACACCATTATTGGGAAATTCCATGTCCCCTCTGTCTTGTCTGGAGGCTTCGAGCTCCCTGAAGGCAGGTCTCTTGTCTTGCTTTTCTTGCATGGGGCCTGGCATGCAGCAGGCGCTCAGCAGCTGTCTGCAGTGTGATGGGAGCATTGAGAGAGGCTGCAGAGCAAGCTAGGCCCTGGCAGCCTGCAAAGACCAGGCAGCCTTGGTGTTGCTCTTGTGTTGAGAACACAGGTTCAGTTTTGCAAGGTCAGCAGAACATTCTTTGTCAATGAAAGCAGAAACATACCTGCCACAGCTTACTTCTGGGTGATTGTGTGTGAGTGCGGCAGCAGAGCAGGATGCGGAAGCAAAGCTGTTTGCTGTTTGGCAAGTGGAAGAATGAGAATCTCTGATTTGCCTACCAGGATGAGTTACACGGGGAAGTCTTCATCTCCCCACTGCTGTCACCCCTGTTCTTCTCATCTGCTCATAACTCCAATGAAAGGCAATCAGCCATCTGTTTTGCCTGTATTTTTTTCTGCTGCACACACACATATACAAAAAGGTGTAGCTTATTCCTTTATATTTTGTTTTTCAAATTTTATTTATGTATTTTCATTTTATTTGAAAGAGAGACAGGCAGGTATTCCATCCACTGGTTCACTTCCCCAGTGTTCGCAACAGCTGGGACTGTGCCAGGCAGAAGTCAGGAGCCCAGAACTCAGTCTGGGTCTCTTCCATGTGGTGTCAGGTGTCACCTACTTCTGAGTAGTACGTAGCAGAATTGGAAGTGGGGCCTAGACCCTGACTCACGGTTTTCAATATGGGATGCAGGTGACTCAAGTAGTGTCTTAAACACTGTACCAAATACCTGTCCCTGTATATAGTTTAATAAATGCTTTTAGTATCTTTAATACCAATATTTGAAGACTAATTCATTCTTTTTTTACATCCAGTGTGGATGGTAAAGGTAGTTTTAAAATACAAATGGTTGGGGTATGGCTCCAATCCTTATAAGTTTTTTTAAGACTTATTTATTTATTTGAAAGGCAGAGTTACAGAGAGAGAGAAGGAGGGGGAGGGTCTTCCATCTGCTGGTTCACTCCCCAGTTAGCCATAACAGCTGGAGCTGCGCTGATCTGAAGCTAGGAGCCAGGAGCCTCTTCTGGGTCTCCCATGAGGGTGCATCTTCTACTGCTTTCCCAGGCTATAGCAGAGAGCTGAATCAGAAGTGGAGCAGCTGGAACTTGAACTGGTGCCCATGTGGGATGCCAGCACTGCAGGCGGGGGCTTTACCCGCTACGCCACAGGGCTGGCACTGATCCTTATAAGTTTTAAGAAGAGAAGTTTTATTATGGAAATAGTATAATGCAGCTTGCTTTCTACAGGTGATTTTGTTCTTGATTATTTTGTGTAAGTGGATGGTAGGGCAAGCACCTACAGGAAAATGCATGTCTAACATAGCTGAGTATAAAGAAAATATCGGACTAAATATGGCTCTTAATAAAAGAGCATCAAAGTTAGTTTTTAGCTTCCTTCCCCATTGTCCATACTGCAGGAGTACTGTATATGCTCTGCCAAGTATATGAAGAAGGGCTCAGGGGAGGAAAGCTACCTCTTTGTCAAATGCATGTGTCTTTTCTGGCTTATGCCTTCACATTGCAGGCAATTTGACTTCCTTAGCCATTCCTTCTGCTCAAGTGTGTCTGAAGGCCAGAAATTTAAATATTTGTGAAAGGAATACAAAATTAAAAAGCTATGTCTCCTAAGAAGCTATAATGTACTATATTAGAAAATCATTTGTGGGACTTTAAATTCTGTTTTCTAAGTTGTTATTTTTCTCTTTTTATGGTTTATTATGAGAAAGCAAGGCATATCCAGGTTTCACTAACATAGGAGTATGCATTCTGCAGGCATGATACTACTGGAATTTTAAAGAGCACTATTATGCATATTTTCATTATATATAAACATTTTCAGTTTTTTTTTTTTTTGAAATAAAGGTATGTTGAAATCTCTTACTTTTTAAAAAGATTTTTATTTGAAAGGCAGAGTTGCAGAGAGAGTTAAAGAGAGATCTTCCATATGCTGGTTCACTCCCAGAATTGCCACAACCTCTGGAGATGAGCCATGAGGAAGCCAGGAGCCTGGGACTCCATCCTGGTTTCTAATATGGGTGGCAGGGGCCCAAGTACTTGGGCCATTCTCCCCTGCCTTCTCTAGGCACATTAGCTGGAAACTAGATGGGAAGTGGAGCAGCTGGGATGTAAATTGGCACTCATATAGGATGCTGGCTTTGAAACTGGTGGCTTAACTCATTGCACCACAATACCAGTCCCCGAAACCTGTTACTTTTTTTTTTTTTTAATTTTTTTTTTTTTTTTTTGACAGGCAGAGTGGACAGTGAGAGAGAGAGGCAGAGAGAAAGGTCTTCCTTTTGCCGTTGGTTCACCCTCCAATGGCCGCTGCGGCCGGCACGCTGTGGCCGGCGCACTGCGCTGATCCGATAGCAGGAACCAGGTACTTATCCTGGTCTCCCATGGGGTGCAGGGCCCAAGTACTTGGGCCATCCTCCACTGCACTCCCAGGCCACAGCTGGCCTGGAAGAGGGGCAACCAAACTGTTACTTTTAAAAACAAGACTTAAAGTATTATAATACAGTGTAGTTTAGAGTGGTGATTTAAAAATTGCTGTGATTGCAAACCCCACTTAAAATCATTTTTACATGTTGAGCCTCTGTGTGTGTGTATTATAAAGGCTTACTGAAAGATATCTGTCTTATGCAGTGTATCTTATTTTCTGTCCTCTTCTGTTCCAATTCATTTAAAATATGATAGTTGTGATTTATTGCATTGATTTCACCACCCACTAATGAATCACAAACTTGTAATTTGAAAAACACAGGTTTAGCAAGAACTTGGGCTTTGCTTTTTTTTTTTTTTTTTAAACCAGCATAAATAATTTAGAGTGTGAAGTGGTTCTATAATTTATAAAGGCTATGCTAAAAAAATCATCCTCATTTCTTTTCCCAGAGGCAACTACTTTTAGTGGTTTTAGTTCATTCTTTTGGAATTTCCCTCTATATTCTGTGCATAATCACTGGCAGTGCTGGTTTTTGATTTTTGATTTGTTCTCTTTCTCCTCTCCTTCTGTCCTATTCCTACCCTACCCCTAGATTCTTCCTGTTCCTCCATTTTCCTAGTACAGTTATATAGTAATTCTGTTTAGATCTGTGTTCGGTGTTCATATCATTTATTTAACTATATAGAACAGTGTTTACATTTGAGTCATGTACTCGTCAATGAATTTTTTTCTGTCATACAAAACTTTTTGTTTTCCCTGGAGTGAATTTTTTTTTCTTTAATTTTTTTCTTTTCCTACTTGCCATTAATTCAGTATTCAAACTCTGCCCCTTGCCTGCATCTCTTTTCAAAATGTCCTCTGCCAGTTTCATCATCTTGGAGACTAACTTGCTCCATTATGGATGGGTGGCCATTGCTGTGTCGTGTGGCTGCTTTCTTAGGTTTCCCTTCACCGTTATTCTGGGAGCTCCTTGTACTTGCCTTCTAGGTGGAGATCACATACTTTTCTATTTCCCTTTTCTTCTCTCTTAGTGTATTGCCTCCATTTTGTGAAACACATTCTTCAGTAGCTTTCTGAGAAGCTGTGTTTGGGAGGTAATTTTTTTTTTTTTTTTTGAAACCATGAAAGCTGTCTTCATTCTACCCACTTACTCATTGATAGTTTGGAAGGGTGTCCAATCGTGTTTTGGAGACAGGCTAATGTCTTGTCTTCTGTTGCTTCCATTGAGAGGTTTTTTAGATTTCAGATCCTTTGGATGTGGCCTGCTTTCCTTTTTCCTGGAGTTTTGTGGAATATTCTTTCCCATTTTTATGAAATCACAATAATGGGCTTGACTCGAAATCTCTTATCTGTCCATTCTGAAAGAAAATTCCTAAATTAGTTCATTAACAAATTCTTCCCCTTTAACTTCTCTGTTCATTTCTGGGACAGTTACTTGAACATGAGGTTACTTGAACTGGTCTTCTGATGGTTTTATTTTTTCCTTCTATTTTTTCATCTTTTGTCTTTTCATTCAGTCTTCTGGGAGATTTCCTTCACTGTATCTTTCCACCCTTGTTTTTAATTTTCCTTTTTGGTATTTAATTTCCAAGAGCTGTTTTAAGTCTCTGAATTTTTTAAGTAGAATCCTATTCCTGTTTCTTGTTTGTGGTCTCTTCCAACTCTGAGGACATTAAAGATAATTTTCTTTGTATTGTCTATTGTTCCCTCCTGAAGTGTGTTGTTACATTTGTTTTTGTGTCTGTGTTTCATGTTAAGGACACTTCTCAGATATATCAGTGTCACAGCTAAAGTTGGGGATCACTCCGGGGCAACGCTTCTGTATAATTTATCTTTGTGTTCTCAGTACTTAAGTTTAAGAATCTCCAGCACACAGAAAGCATTCTGTAAATTCTCTTTGCAGTCACTATTATTATTAAAAGCTGCTGTCAAATCCCTTTTCTACTTAACTTGCAACAATAAAGTAAAGCAAATGGTTTCCTTTTTTCATAAGAGCATAAATAAATGTAGAATTGAAAGTAGTAGGTGCTGTGGACAGCTCTCAATTACCCACATTCATGAAGATAATTAGTTGTGGCAGATACAAAATACTGGGAAAAATTTTAAATCATTTTTGTGTCGCCATTGGACAAATTCTAGTTAAACTGTTTTGGCTCATTCAGTTACAAAAGAGATGTGCCAACTAGGCTGGGGAAAAATGCCATAAGGAATTTTCAAAATGATGCCAAACTGGCTAGTTTATCACCCTGCCACTTGGTTTCTTTGGGCAACATTGAGTAAGAGATAAGTGGAAAACTTGGGTTGTTTCCAATTTGTGTAAAATTACACATGGCATGTACTCATATTTTAAAGAAAATTTACAGGAACACATTTCCCTTCAATAATAGGGATCCTGAAGACATAATAGGTTCTTCCAGCCAGTTACCCTTTTCCAAGTTGTCCCAGAGCCAAAGCAGAGAAAATTTCTGTGTGTTTGAAACTTACAGTTTTCAAAACCTTACCTGCAAGGAAAAATAACAGAGAAATCAACCAGATTTGCAGAAGCACTCAGAAAGATTACTTCTATCTTGACCACATAAAAAAAATAAATTTACTAATAACAGAGTTGTCAATAAAGAAAGAAATGCAAAACTTCAGAGGAAAATTGATTAAAACAATCTAAAGTTGATTAGTGTGGGATTTATCTCCCTTTCCCCAATTTTGAGAGACAGAGAGCTTGCATTTTCTGGTTCATTCCTTAAATGCTTGCAAAGGCTGGGGCTGGGCTGAGGCCAAAGCTAGGAGCCTGGATCTCAATCTGGGTCTCCCTTGTTGGTGGCAGGAATTCAGGTACTTGGGTCATGAACTGCTGCCTCCTATAGCCTACTTTAGCAGGAAGCTGGAATCAAGAGCCAGAGCCGGGGATTGAACCTTGGTACTCCAGCATGGAACATGGGCATCTTAACTAGTGCCTTTGCCACCAAGCCAAATGCTCATTCCCAGGAGCTTTTTGTTTTTTTAATCACTTTTTAATATTCATTTCTAGGCTTGCTGTTCTCCTATCATGTGGGCAGT
Source organism: Oryctolagus cuniculus (assembly GCF_964237555.1). Taxonomy (NCBI): domain Eukaryota; kingdom Metazoa; phylum Chordata; class Mammalia; order Lagomorpha; family Leporidae; genus Oryctolagus; species Oryctolagus cuniculus. The sequence goes on along the minus strand of NC_091436.1, from coordinate 145,188,725 downwards.
ACAAATTCAAATCTTTTTTTTAATATGCTTTTTTCTTTTTAAAGATTTATTTATTTGTTAGTGAGTCAGAGTTACAAAGAGAGGGAAAGACAGAGAGAGGTCTTCCATCTGCTGGTTCACTCCCTAAATGGCCCCAATGGCTGAAGCTACACTGATCCAAAGGCAGGAGCCAGGAGCCTTCTTCTGGTCTCTCATGTAGATGCAGGGACCCAAGCACTTGGGACATCTCCCACTGCTTTCCCAGGCCATTATCAGGGAGCTGGATCAGAAGTGGAGTAGTTGGGACACGAACCGGTGCCCATATGGGATGCTGGTGCCACAGGCAGAGGCTTAATCACACCACAGCTCCAGCTCCAGGAGCTTTTTAAAGACCAGTCTACAAAATGCTTCTGGACATTTGGATTTGTAAAAATAAGAAGGAATTCCTCCTTGGATATTAGTTTGTTTGGCATTTTCCCAACTAACAACTAGGTAGAAACTAAATAAACACAAAGAAGTTATATTTTTCACATCTTTCTTTAATATTTCATTTGCTTAAAATTCATAACTCTTTAAATTTGATTGTAGCTCTGAGGTGAAAAAGAACAGGAAGTAGGAGAATCTTCCTAGATTCAGGACTGAAAGAACAAGCGAGTTTATTGGGTGGCATCCAGTGGTGATTTCATGCTACTTTGAGATTAACAATAAGGAGAACTAGTGGTAAAGTTGTAGAACTGTTTTACCAAGTTATCCTTGCAGTGGACTTTTTATGTCCAAGCTCAGTTCTGTTTTTTTTTTTTTTTAATTGCTGTCTTAGATATGCTACAATATTTCTGCATGGGCAACTGTATAAGAAGCATGGCAGAAATGAAGAAGGAGTGGGGTGGGGAATGTGTCCTACCAAGTCTGGGAAACCAGTTATTCTTATTTTCCTTCTACCTTTACTTTGTCATGCCTTTGTCCATATAATACAAATATTTATACACGGAATTTTGTGTGTTGTTTTCCTCCCATTTTGTCACATTACATAGCTTCATTATTATAATGTTAATAATATAATTTGTTGAGTTTCATCATTTTATATTTTTACACCTTATGATTGTTTCTCTTAGAAATGATAAATAGCAGCATCTTCTTGGAGTCCTTTGCTTAGTCACTGAAAGTGATTTCTCAAACTTGCTAACACAAAACCTTTGACACCATGTGGCATCCTGAAATACTCGCTTACATTATAATAAAGCTAAAAGTTGATACTTTTCATAATGATGAGAGAAGATAGAGGAAATGCTTTTACATGAGCAGTGACCATGCATAGCATCCTCTGCAGGCCCAACCCTGAATGTTTCTGATTTGGAACATCTATGGGTGTGGCTTGAGAATTTGGATTTTTAATATGTTCCCAAGTGTTGCTGGTGCTGGCAGCTCCCTACCAAGCTTTGAGAACTGCCTATCTAGACACTTTTCTGTGATGATAGAAATGTTGTCAATGCCACTGTCCAATACGGCAACTACTAACCGTATGTGATTAGTGTACATTTGAAATGTGAATAGTGCAACCGAGGAATTGAGCTCTCAATTTTATCTAATTTTTACTCATTTAAATTTCAACAGGTGTATAAGACAGGTGCTCTTCTCTGCTGAACAGTACAGATCTAGACAGTAGCTCTCGACCTTGGCTGCTCCTGAGAATCCCCTGGGTGCTTTAAGAATAGGTGTCCAGGTCCCACTGCCAGGGATTCTGGCTTGATTAGGCTCTAGTGCACCTCGGACATTGGGGCTTTCTTAAAAACTTCCTAGGTGGCTTGCTTACTATTGTTGCCTAACCAACTACTCCAAAGTGTAGTAATCTGAAACAAGTGTTTTTATGATATGCGTGGGTTCTGTGGATCAGAAATTCATATGCAGTGAGGTAGATATTTCTCTCTTTTCTACCGAGCCTTGGGTGTAACCATCTGAAGGCTCCACCAGGACGGGTGGACTCAGAATGTTGGCATTTGACCCCGTGTGTGGCTCGGGTTGAAAACCACTGATGTAGTTTAATAAGTCAGATTTTCGAGCCTAGTTTCACAACTTAAGGACTTTCTAGCCAGTTCTGTTTAATTAAAATGTCTCTTGTTATTTGTCTTGTAATGTGGCGGAGGTGGAAGGGATTTCCTAAGTTATCAGATGCAAGTACCTGCCTGTTCCCTCTCTTGATGCTGACCTTTGGGAATCACAGGTCTGTTCTGCCTTTTGGTGCACAGCAGTCTCAGCAGAGTTCTGTGGACCCTGTGTATGCACAGGGTTGGAACTGGGCATCATGTATAGGCTGGGTGGAAGTCTAGGTCTCACCTGTTCCAACACTGACTTGGTATGTGTCTTCGAGTTCGCCTTTGAGCCTTTTGCATGTAAGGTTCTTCATCTGTAAAACAGAGCTGGGCTAGATAATTTGTAAGGTGTTTTTCAAGTTCTGGTATTGAGACTTATCCCAACTGTACTTAATACACAATTGAGTCAAATACAGCAAATAAGGGGCCAGCATTGTGGTACAGCAGGTTTAAGCTGCCACTTTTGACAGCAGCATCCCGTATCAGCACTGGTTTGAGTCCTGGATGCTCTGCTTCCAATCCAGCTCCCTGCTAATATGTCTGGTAAAGCACCAGAAGGCCTAAGTACTTTGGCCCCTGCTACCCATGTGGGAGATCTGGATGGAGTTCCTGGCATTGAAGCCATTTGAGGAGTGAACTAGCAGATGGAAGTACTCTCTCTCTCTCTCTCTCTGTGTCTTCTACCTTTCAAATAAATAAAATAAACCTTCCAAAAAAAAAAAAAAAAAAAACAAAACCAAATAGAGTAAGTAGGTAACATCTATGGGGGCTGAAACAGCTTTGCATTTTAATTTAGCTCTTTTTTTCCTTTCCTTTTCTTTCTTTCTTAAGAAATGTTTGTCTCTGAGTCTAACCAATTTCAAAGGGACAATTTTTTTTAAGATGTATTTATTTATTATTTGAAAGGCGGAGTTACAGAGAGGCAAAGGGAGAGGGGCTGGGGGGGTAGAGAGGTCTTCCATCTACTTGTTCACTCCCCAAATGGCCGCAACAGCTGGAGCTGAGCTAATCTGAAGCCAGGAGGCAGGGACTTCTTCCGGGTCTCCTACCTGGGTGCAGGGCCATCTTCCACTGCTTTCCCAGGCCATAGCAGAGAGCTGGATCAGAAGTGGAGCAGCCAGGACTCAAACTGGCACCCATATGGGATGTTGGCAATGCAAGTGGCAGCTTTACCCACTATGCCACAATGCCAGCCCCTATCCCCTTTTTTTCAAGATTTATCTTTTTATTTGAAAGAGTTAGAGTTCTTCCATCAGCTGGTCTACTCCCTAGATGGCTGCAAAGGCTGGGGCTGGACCAGGCTGAAACCAGGAGTCAGCAGTTTCTTCTGGGCCTCCCAAGTGGGTGGAGGGGCCCAAGCAGTTGAGCCATCCTCCGCTGCTTTCCCAGGCGCATTAGTGTGGAGCTGGATCAGAAATGGAGCTGCTGGGAGTCCAGTTGGCTCCCATAAGGGATGCCAGCACTGCAGATGGTGGATTAGCTTGCTATGCCACAGCGCCAGCCCCGAGTCACTGTTCTTGACGTGAAGATTGAAGGTGTCAAGTGAAGTAAGACAGCCACCAGCCCCAGATCCTCAGGCTGTTATCTGTGAGCCGACTGGTGAGCCTGGGCTCCTTATAGACAGCAGCTTTGACCTAAAGGATGGTTGAGACCTTTCAATTAATTTTCATGTTTTTTTTTTTTTTTTCGTTTTTTTGAGCCAGTGATGTCGAGCTGTTCTTGCAGGCTATTTTATGTAATAAATATGTACATGTGGGGGTGGAGAAATGACATTTCCAGAGCTGTTGGCATAAAGCCTCCCTGGGCAGCTTGTTTTGCTTCTGAGGGTTCTGTGACCCCTCTGCCGACCTCCAGTTAATCCCCTGGGTTTCCTGTCTACCACTGTGGGATGAAGTCTGGTGTGTGTGTGTGTGTCCCCTGTGGTTGTGCCCAGTGAAAGCAGAGTGGAGTGGCTGATTCCTCGCAGCCTGCTGCAGTCTGGTCTGTAGGTGTGGCGAGCTTTGCTGCTGTTGGAAGGGGCATCAGGAAAGCGACTGTTTGTATTGATTTCCCTTAGGGGAAGATGTCTGGAGCCTTGTTTTTTAAAGACAGGGAACAGGAAGGAAGCCTCTGAGGAAAGGGAAGCTTTAGCCTGTGCTGTTGTGGAGAGAAGACACTCCCCAGAGTGGGCACCACCATGAATGACCGCAGATGTCTGAGTATCCCAGGCCAGGAGCCTCCAAGGAAAACCAAAAAGGGCAGTGTGTGCAGCTGCACACTGCGTTCTGCTGTGGGCGCTGAGGAGGTCGTCCCAGGTGTTGGGAGGATCACCATAGACAGTAAACCCACATGTAGTTTGCTGAACAGATGAACAGTCCTTTAAATACACTTGGGTTCTGTGCTGGGGTTTACTAAAACTCAGACTTGATGCTTTCTGTGCCCGCCTGTCTGTTATCCCAGCTACACAGAGACTGGGAAGATTTATAGCTGAACTTGCAGTTGTAATTGGAACTTTTTACATTGTAAGGCTTTCAAGAGAAGAGAGTTTGTTTTGTTTTGTGTTTTTGTACTCTATCCTTAACTACTTCTATTTATACAGTTAATTAAAGTGTAGTGTTCACTATACAAATTGTAACAGGGAATGGCTACATTATTACATTGAGAAAGAGCCTTAAAATTACTTGTTTCAAGGTGGTGTTTTGAGTTAGTAGGGAGGAGTGTAGTGATAGGGAGAGTTTATCAAGATAATGGTGTTAAATTTGAGCAGCCTTATCCAGTTTTAAACATCTGTTTTTTTGATCTAGAGTTACAGGACAAATAGGTATCATTAGCATGGTGGTGCCACTGTGTTGTTTTTTTTTTTTTTTTAAGTTTTAACATTTTACTGGCTTTGATTATAATAGTATTCCCCTCTCCAAAATGACAGCTTAGGCTACATTTTAATAATGAATTATGTTGTGGAAATAACTTCCTAAAGGGTTTTTTTTTTAAAGATTTTTTTATTTACTTATTTTGAGAGGCATAGTTACAGACAGAGAGAGGGAGGGACAGAGAAAGAGGTCTTCCATCCACTGATTCACTCCCCAAATGACCGCAATGGCTGGAGCTGGGCCAGTCTGAAGCCAGGAGCCAGGAGTTTCCTCCATGTCTCCCATGTGGGTGCAGGGGCTGAAATACTTGGGCCATCTTCTACTGTTTTCCCAGGCCATCAGCAGGGAGTTGGATCAGAAGTGGAGCAGCCAGAACTCCAACTGGCATCCATATGGGATACCAGTGCTGCAGGAGGATTCTTAACCTACTGTGCCACCATGTTGGCCTCCTAAAGGCCTTTTTTTTTTTTTTTTTAAGTTCTCTAGACAGGTTGTTATTTAATTAGTTTTTTTTTTAGCTTTTATTTAATTAATATAATTTCCAAAGTACAGCTTATGGATTACAATGGCTTCTCCCCCCCATAATTTCCCTCCCACCCCCACCTCTTTCTCCCCTTCCATTCACATCAAGATTCATTTTCAATATTTAATTAGTTTTTTCCAAGAGTGATTCCTGGTTATCCTTGTTCATTGTGTCTCTGATTTAAAGATAAAAAAAGAAAAAAAACATAGTAGAAATAAAAATTTGGGTAAAGCTCCAGCATCCTTCCCTCCCTCCCCCTTGCTTTCTCCCAGCCAGTACAAGTGCTCCCATTCACTGATTCACTCTCAAAATGCCTGCAGTGGCTGGCACTGGGCCAAAGCTGCAAGCTAAGAACTCATCCTAGGTCTTGCATGTGGGTGGCAGGAGCTGGTTCTACGTTAGCAGGAAGCTAGAACCAGGAGCCAGAGCTGGGTATTTGTGTCCTGGCCCTGCAGTGTGGGATGTGGGCATCTTTTTGTCTTTTAAAGATTAATTTATTTATTTGAAAGGCAGAGTTACAGAGAGGCAGAGGCAGAGAATGAGAGAGAGAGAGAGAGAGAGAGAGAGAGAGAGAGAGATATCTTCCATCCGCTGGTTCACTCTCCAAATGGCTGCAACAGCCAGAGCTGAGCTGATCTGAAGCCGGGAGCCAGAGCCTATTCAAGGTCTGCCATGAGGGTGCAGGGTCCCCTTGATTTGAGCCATCCTCCACTGTTTTCCCAGGCCATAGCAGAGAGCTGCATTGGAAGTGGAGCAGCTAGGACTCACAGCGCCCACATGGGATGCTGGCACCCAAGGCGGTGGCCCTACCCACTACTCCACAGTGCTAGCATCTTAACCGTTGTCTTAACTGCTATGCCAAGTGCCTGCTTCTCAAATTCTTTTCTTTCTCTTTTCTTTTCTTTCTTTCTTAAAGATTTATTTGATTTATTCAAAAGGCAGAGTTATGGGGAAGGGAGGAGAAGGGGTCGTCTATCCGCTGGTTCACTCCCCAAATGGCTGCAACAGCCAGGGCTGGGTCAGGCTAAAGCCAAGAGCTTCATCTGGGTCTCTCATATGGGTGCACAGGCCCAAGCAGTTGGGCCATCTTCTGCTGCTTTCTAGGTGTGTTAGCATGGAGCTGGATTGAAAGTGGAGCAACTGGGTGGAATCAGCACCCATGTGGGATGCCAGTGTTGCAGGCGGCAGCTTACTCCTGTTACACCACAGCACAGGCCTCCCCAAACTCTTTTCATCATGTCAAATAAGCACACTGAAATAAAAATACCACTGTATCTCAATGCCTTATTTAATAAAATAAAGGACAACTTAACACCAGAATAGGAGGACACATAACCACAGAATTTAAACATTGGATAAGTTTTATTTTGTTAAAGAAAAAAAGGATAAAACAAAACTCACTGCATTGGATTTTCTCCCATCCTGTTCCATCCTAGAAATTGGTGGAAACCTCACAATGGCTGACCCTGGACTGTGAAGAGTGGACATCCCCGGTGTCTGAGGTGACACCAGCTGCTGGAGTTCTGGGTGCCTTAGGGTCCTTTGCTCCTTCTAGCCAAAGCACATTGGAGCTTGTTAAAGATGTTGATCCTGGAACATTGAGTCCCCCTTAATTGTGGGTATTCTGAGTTTTCTGATGGCAGGCTATGTTTTGTTTTTATAGTTTGGTAACAGAAATAACTTCCCCAGTCTCATCCTAATTCCTTGTCTCTGAACCACAGCTTTTGCAGTGGTTGAATGGAAATCTCTTATTTGCCTTTTATATTATTTTTATAGACCTCGGTTGGGTGTAAGTAACAGTTTTATAAAACATTATCAAGTGTTATGGCAGAATAGTGCCATGGCCAAGAGTGTGGATTTTGTGGGGAAAAGTTGTTGATTTGAATCTGACTCCACAACTTACCAGCTGTGAAATGTTGGTTCCTTAACCCCCTGTGCCCTGCCTTCTTCATCTGTAAATGGGAATAGTACAGTGCAGGCCAGCAGCTGGCATTGTGGTGTGGCAGGTAAAGTCACTGCCAACAACAGCATCCCATAAGGGTGCTGGTTTGAGTCCCAGCTGCTCCACTTCTCACCCTGCTCCCCGCTAACAGCCTGGGAAAGCAGCAAGACGGCCCAAGTGCTTGGGCTCTGCACTCCTGTCAAGTGGGAGACCTGGAGGAAGCTTCTGGATTCAGCCTGGCCCAGCTCTGGTTGTTGTGGCCCTCTGAGGAGTGAACCAGAGGAATGGAAGATTGCTTTCTCTCTGTCTCTCCCTCTCTCTCTGTAGCTCTTTCAAATAAATAAATTTTCATTAAAAAATTCAGAGTGTAATGGTTGTGAGGATTAGCAGGGTACCTCATACGTGGCACACACCAAGCTTCAACGAGTTTATTTTTATTTCTCTGGGACATTTAAAGCTTGTTGACCTAGACTTAGTTTCTGATACTACTTCTTAACTCATTCCAGGTTTACTGAAAGGAGTTGCTTTTTAGGGACCTAAAAAAGAGCAATTAAAATGAAGTCTCTGGGCCTGCGCTGCGATGCTGTGGGTCAAAGCCCTGGCCTGCAGTGCTAGCATTCCATATGGGCACTGGTTCAAGTCCTGGCTTGCTCCATTTCTGATCCAGCTCCCTGGTAATGCGTGTGGGAAAGCAGTGGAGGAGGGGCTGAAATGCTGGGCCCCTGCACGTACTAGGAGACCCGGAAGAACCTCCTGGCTGCTGGTTTCGGCTTGGCCCAGACCCAGTCATTGCAGCCATTTGGGGAGTGAACCAGCAGATGGAAGACTCTCTCTCTGTCCCTCTCTCTCTCTGTAACTGTAACCCTGCCTTTCAAATAAATAAATCTTAAAAAAAAAAATCTCAAAATTCTTGCCTTTAGGTCTGGTGGTTTTCTGATGACTTTTGATTTAAATGTGGATATTTAATGCCATGTGCATTTTAAAGCCTACCCTTGGATGGCAGATGAAGCCTTTCACCTGTCCTTGGAGTGCAGGAGCCCTGCCTTGCTGAGATGGTGCCGTGAACAGGGGTTAGCCAGTCTCTGGTCATTTGGCCGTCATTCATCTGGGTAGAGAAGTTATTGTCCAGAAAATGTATGTAAAATACCTGTAAGAAGGCAATGTCCCTGACAAAAAATTGAGATGTCATTAAAAATGTATATGCTTGCGGGGGTGGGGGCTGGCAGGGGGGTTTGCAGCAGAGCCCCAGCGGGAGGTCTGAGGGGAGCTCAGGGCAGACAGCCTGTCTGCTGTGCTGAGGGCTTTGTGCATTTCCCCGCTGAGCACTGAACAGGTGTTTTGCTTCTCTGTTGCTTTCTCCCTCTGCACAGCCAGCATCAGCCCCCATGGCCTTCTACCTGAGGAAAGTTCAGGTGCCTGGTTCTTCCACCTGCCTCTCCCGACTTGCAGCTGAGCTCCTCAGCGGTTGCTGCTGTTGCTCCTTCCTCCCATCAGAGGAGGAGGGGGAGGAGAGAAGAGAGGAAGGAATGAAGAGGAGTTAGGGTCAGGAAGAGGCCTAGGTCTTGGCAACTTTGACCTTCCAGCAGCTCCTCCCTGTTGCTGTGTGGGTGATCAGAGATAGGGCAGACGCAGCCAGACCCCATCCCATTCTGCAGCTGGAATGGTTTAAGGTACCTGAGGTGTGTGGTAGGTCATCCTCAGTTGCAAATCGGAAGGTGAGAGCCCTGGTAATTAACTGCTATTAGCATGCTGCAGAGCCCGGCAGCAAGCATCACCCGGTGTGGGTGTGACGCCGAGTGCACAGGAGGTTTCCTGTCAGGATTCCCAGTGAGGAGATCCAACGGCAGTGTGAAAGTAAGCAGACTTCAGATCGCTTATGTGCGCCCAGCGCTTTGCCTGCTTCAATTACCAGGTGTATTTTGTAGGTTTTTTGTTTTGCTTTGCTCTGTTTGTTGTTTAGTTTTAATGTAGTCTTCGACTTAAACATCTGGCTGCTGGATACCCCTGGCCATGGGTGATGGGTGTCAGTGACAGGGAGCTCCTTTTCCCTAAGCCCCTTACTTGGTGTGTGGGTGATGGGCTCGGGGGAGGAAACATGAACTGATACAGTTGCTGCTCTTTGAAAGTCTTGTATCCACCGATCTCCTTGGTGCTGTTACCCTCCGTTCGTGTGGCCCAACCCATTACCCTGTGGCCCAAAGATCAGTGACCAGATCCCTGTCTGAAGAATCCATACAAATGGCCTCTCGCCTCTCCCAGACTGTGAACTCCCTCGGGCAGGCTGCCCGTCTCCCTTATCTTCTGGGTCTTCCCTGTCCCTCTCTCTTAGCCGTGAGCACGTGCCTTGTACACGGTGGTGCCTTCGAGATGTTTTCTGTTAGCCGCAGTGGAAGACAGGGCTGTAAATGCTGCCAGAATGTGCGAACCTGGGGATGTGGGTCTGTCCTGAGCTGCTTTCTGATTGATCCCCAGGCTCTGACTGTCATGATTCTGCCGCTTCTCGCCCGAGCGCTGGGAGACCTGTCATTTCTACATCAGATTATTACGTAATGACAGGCTCTGTGCTGTCGTGTGGCTTTACATAATAAATACGCAAGTAGCCCTGGGCCCTTACAACTGGCAGCAGAGGCCGTGGCTGCTTACGTGAGACGAGGGACAGTTGCTCTATCCGAGAGGTCCCCCATAGCTCACATAGCAACCAGCAGCGAGTTCTGTATGGCTAGCTAGTGGAAGAGAATTCTGTCCTAGGCACAGTCCCAAGGGCAGGAATGTTCCATCTCCCATGGTGCCAGAACTGGTGGCTGCCCCCAGGGTGGTCCATGGCTCTAGATGTGATGGGCGGGTCTTCCCCAGCCTGACTGCAGGCCAGGAAGAAGTTGCTCCTCCTTCTGTCCTAGGAAGAGTGGGTGGAGGGGGAGAATGGGGAGAAAAGAAAGATACGGGCAGATTGCCTGTGCACCTTCCTCTCCCTCTGCCTGGTATCAGTTGCCTGTGAATCCAGGGTGTCCCCTGAGCGGCAGCTGCTGCTGACCTGCTTGCTCTTCTTTCTCCTGGTGTGTGAAGGTGTCTCCTGTCTTCTTTCTCCTGGTGTGTGAAGGTGTCTCCCGTCTTCTTTCTCCTGGTGTGTGAAGGTGTCTCCTGTCTTCTTTCTCCTGGTGTGTGAGGATGCTTTGGTTCCTAGATGGCAGTTGGTGATGCTTCATCTACTCTTTGCTCTTGAAGTGGTTGCCTTTTTTAAAAAATTGTTTATTTATTTGAAAGAGTTACAGAGAGGTCTTCCATCCACTGGTTTACTCCCCCAATTGGCCACAACAGCCAAAGCTGAGCTGTTCTGAAACCAGGAGCCAGGAGCTTCTTCCAGGTCTCCTACGCAGGTGCAGGGGCCCAAGCACCTGGGCCATCTTCTGCTTTCCCAGGCCATAGCAGAGAACTGGCACTTCTGGTGGGGCTTTAACACAATGAGCCACAGTGCTGGCCCCTAGGTTGTTGTTTTTTAAAGATTTGTTTATTTAGTTGAAAGGCAGAGTGACAGAGAGAGAGAAAGAAAGGGAGAGAAAGGACAGAGAAAGAGAGAGAGATCTTCCATCCACTGGTTCACTCCCCAAATGGCTGTGGTAGCCAGGTCTAGGCCAAGCCAAAGCCAGGAGCCAGGAACTCCATCCAGGTCTCCCACATTTGAGCCATTATCGCTGTTTTCCTAGGCTCATTAGCAGGAAGCTGACCAGAAGCAGAGCAGCCAGGACTTGAACTGGCACTGTTATATGGGATGTTGGTGTTGTAAGTGGTGGCTTGATCTTCTGAGCCAAAGTTTGTCAAAGAGAGCAAACAATTCTCAGTATGCTAAGAGAGCACATCAAAATGGAAATCACTGAGAGTGGCATTCTGTAGGGGTAACTTTGAATCTGTTTACATTTGTTTGTAAGTAACCTATTTGCAGAGTTTTCAAGGCTTTTACAGACTTTATGTAATAAGCATCTTATTAACAAGTTACTCATGATTTATCTCACTGATCACCAAACATCAGCAGTTCATAGTCCCATGGCTGAGCCACCTTGGTTTAGAAGTCTGAGCAGGAAGGGAGAGACTCAGTGGTGAGAGCAGGAGAAAGCCCACTGGGCAGTAAAAGATGGGGTGGAGAAGGCAACTTACAAGACGTAATTGCAGTAGTGGTCTTGGTTGGCAGGCGAGGCACTCCGTGACTCTGGAGTTGAATAAGCAGGCATCTTGGCTCCTAGAGCCTGCCGTCTTCCTAAAGGTCTGCAGGTAGTTTTTTTCTGCCTCAGACAAGCTCAGTTTTCCATCCGTAAGCAAGGGAGTGTAAGAGGGTTTCTATTCCTTAACACCACACTTTAAAAATGACCAAATAGGGGCCAGCATTGTGGCTTAGCAGGTGAAACCGCTGCCTGCATGCCAGAATCCCACAAATGAGTGCTGGTTCGAGTCCTGGCTGCTCCACTTCTGTTCCAGCTCCCTGCTGGTGCACCTGGGAAAACAGCGGAGGATGGCCCAGGTGCTTGGGCCCCTGCACCCATGTGGGAGACCCAGAAGAAACTCTTGCTTCCTGGCTTCAGCCTGACCCAGCCCCAACCATTGCAGCCATTTGGGGAGTAAACCAGCAAATGGAATCTGTGTTTCTGTCTCTCCCTCTCTATAACTCTTTCAAATAATTAAAATAAATCTTTTCAAAAAAAATGACCAAATGACAGATGACATGGTTTTTTTTTTTTTTAATTTGAGAGAGGGAGAGGAAGAGGGAGAGGGAGAGAGAAAGGGAGAGAGAAAGGGAGAGAGAGAGAGGGAGAGAACTATTGATTTACTTCCCAAATGCCCACAACACCTAGGGTTGGGCCAGGGCTTAAGCCAAGAACCAGGAACTCAATCCAGGTATCCCATGTGATGGCAAGGACCCAAGCACTCCAACTTGAACCCAAGCACTCCAACATGAATGTGGGCATCCCAAGCAGCATCTTAACCAAATGCCAAATGCCTGCCTCCATATTATTTTTAACCCAAGTGTCTAAGTGACTTTTTAGGAACTTGCAGCTAGTATTTGCATGGCTCAGGGTTTATTTGTACAGGGGAAGTGAGAGGCACATATTCTTCCTTCTCTTTTTGAAAGCTTAAATCACTTTATTTTAAATATAGTTTTCTGGGCTGGTGTTATGGCACAGCAGATTAAGCGGCTGCCTGTGATACAGATATCCCATATGGGCACTGGTTCAAGTCCTGGCTGCTCCATTTCTGATCCAGGGCCCTGCTAATGTGCCTGGATGCTTGGGCTCCTGACATCAATGTGGGAGACCCAGACGGAGTTCCAGGCTCCAGGTTTCACAATGGCCCAACCCTGGCCATTGTGGCCATTTAGGGAGTGAAACCAGTGCATGGAAGATCGATCTCCCTCTCTCTCTCTCTCTCTCTCTCCCTCCCTCTCTCTCTCTCTGTCACTTGCCTTTCATATCAATAAATCTTTAAAATAAATAAATATAGCCTTCTAATGTTAAACATGATGCCTATTCACTGTTGAACATTTGGGAAATATGGAGTATCAGAAATAAAATTTGTTTAGCATCTTGATAATACTTTGATGCATTTCCCTTTTTCTGTGCATAGAATTTTACCAACAAGATGAGCAACTCATTTCTTGAGCAATTGTATACTGCCTGTAGGCAGTAACACTGTCTAAAAATTTACAACACTGAGTTCAGTTGAACATTGGTCCTAATTGAAGTTCTGTCTCACTGAACTCTTCCTTGTTTTGCTTATCTTTAACATCCTCTCTTCACCAAAGCTACCCTCTCCTCAGACTATGTTTCCCCTAAGAAAATGCCAAGCACTAAAAGGGAATAGAATGTCTACTAAACCAAGTCAGGTTCCACTGGAATATTTGGAGTTTCCTTTCTCTAATTGATGAGGCAGCTTTAGGAGCATCAGCCCTGGAACCCAGGCTCCCCAGGTACAAACCTTAGCACCTGCACTTTCTAACTGGATGATCTTGGGTAAGTTGCTTAACTTCACCTGTGCCTTAATTTCCCACTTCATGTAAAATATATAAAACACTTTGAATATTTTTTAGCAAATAAACAGTTAAGTGTTAGTTGTTTTTCTTCAGGCATTATTACTTATTAGGATCAGTGTTAAGAACCATAAGACAGAAGGATGATGCATAATGAAGATGAGACAAACATACTTTTGGGTAATTTTCTAGAGTTACCTGGTAGGGAGGATGCACTCCAGTGAATTGAGGCCCAGCCCGTGGTGAAACATCAGGCCCTGTGTTGTGTTTGGCTGAGATCCAGGAGTTACTCACCCTCTCCTGTTTGTCACCCTTGACCCATGAGTCTTCTTGTGCTCTCTGAGGTGGTCTTCAGAACTTTTGAAAATATCCTCGCTCACTGGCAAAAATATGTTCCAGAATCTTAAATGCTTTAAGGGGAAAGGGGCATTAGAAACAAATTCTGATGGATGTACCAGGTCACACCTCGCTGGTACTAAGACGCTGTGTGAAGTCACTTTTGGGCTAGAAATTAAAAAACAATGCTCATACACATGCACACACACACACACACACACCAGGATTTTTGTGAGTTGTTGCTGTGAGTTGGATGTTGTTTGTCCCTGCCAAGGCTTGTGTTTTGGCATCTTGGTCCCCCAGGTGGTGCTGAAGGCCCCCTGGATGATCCTTAGGTCAGGGAGTGCTGTCCTTGGAAGGGATTAAGGTAGCTCTCCTGAGACCCCTGAGCTCTCCAGAGAAGGTTGTTGTAAAAGCCAGAGCCTGACCCATGAGTCTCTCTGGTTTCTTGTTCAGGATGTGATTGCTTCTTCCCCCTGTGCTCTCGCCGTTGCTGTCTGCATGAGGTGACGCAGTCGGGGCAGGAGGTCTTCACCAGAACCTGTGCCCTGTTAGGAATTTCAGCCCTACTTTTCTTTAAAAGTTAGGCTGCCTTATGCATCTCATTATAGTAACAAAAAGCACCAGGGCCATTGACATTGATAATTTTAGTCTTACCTTTATCCCATCACCTAGATATTTGAGAAAATTTAAACCAGTCCTTCAAACCAGTATTGTGCTTCTGTTTAATTTGATGAACTTGTGGTTATTCCTTAATCTAAGGCTATACCTAAAGCTAACTTTAGTTATTTATCACCACAAAGATAAATCTTAAAAAAAAAAAAAAAATAAGGCCAAGACCCACTCTGATAATAAAGCTACTGGATAGACCATAAGACTTAACATCACTAAAGTATCTTCCATGCTGAAAATATTCCATTAATGAAGCTCAGTTAAATTGCTTTGTGTTGAGTCACTTGTAATAATGTTGTTCCCCTTCCCACTGCTAAAAAGAGAATGGGACTTTTGACTCAGTAAAGGCTACGTGAAATTTTGTAGAGATCAGAGAACTAGCATCTACATCTCAACTCTGTTTTTCTCTCAATGAGTGTTAAAGTATTGGGCATTAAAATGACCTATACAGGATTTGAGTCAAATACAGAAAAAGTCTTATTCTTCTTAACCTGTTTTTATGTATGTGAATACTACCCCCAGATAGCCATGTTTTAGATAGTTTTTATGGCTGGCCTTGGTGGAAATATTTCTTAATCACCTAATTAAATTTGCAAACATAATATGGCTGAAGACTAAGCATGACTGGGGGTGGACATTTAGTTTAGTGGCTAAAACACTTGCATCCCCTGTTGGAATAACTGGGTTTGGTGCCTGGCTGCAGCTTCCTGCCAGTGCAGACTCTGGAAAGCAATGGCTGGAGTGATTGGGTTCCTGCTTCCCGCGATGCAGACCTGGATTGAATTCTGAGCTTCTGACTTTAGCCGAACTCATTCTCAGCAGTTGTGAGCGCTTGAGCAGCAAACCAGTGGGTGGGGGCTCGCTCTCTCTCAAATAAATACATAAAGGTGTTAAGACTGTGACTAAGACATATCTAAGCATGAAACTAAGAATCACAGAGAACCCATCCAAGCTGCTAGAAAACTTGTTGATTTTTCATTTGAAGCATGTGAGTTTCCTTTTTATTTTTCTTTGTTAGAATTATAAAAACCTTTTTCTGAGGTGAAAGCAAGCCAACTTTGGAGCCCACGAAGAATTTGCCAGTGTCATTTTTGTCCAGTTTTTTTTTTTTTTTTTTTTCAACTTCTTTCTCTTCAAGAAAATAGCATCACTGCCTACTCAGTTTGATAGGATCCCACTTATATTTTCTCCTTCAGTGTAACTTTGACAGTTTCTTCTGTTTTTATAAATTTGATTTACTTAGTACTTGAGTGATTGGATTAAGTACTTCTTTTTGGTCTTTGCTTTTCTACACTTTTTTGTTTTGCTTTTAAGGAAGAGCCAGAATACCTAGGCTCAGATCAAAGTAGCTTCACTGTGTGTGACCCTGGGCAGGCAGTCACTCAGCTGTTTCATCTTTATTTTTTATTTATTTATTTTTAAATACTTATTTACTTATTTGAGAGGCAGAGTTACAGACAGAGGGAGAGACAAAAGGAGAGAAGTCTTCCATCCGCTGGTTTACTCCCCAAGTGGCCGCAGCAGTCGGAGCTGAGCCAATCAGAAGCCAGGAACCAGGAGCTTCTTCCAGGTCTCCCATGTGGGTGCAGGGGCCCAAGCACCTGGGCCATCTTCCACTGCTTTCCCAAGCCATTAGCAGGGATCTGGATCAGAAGTGGAGCAGCCAGGACTTCAACCGGTGCTATATGAGATGCTGGTGCTGTAGTTGGAGGTTTAATCCACTGTGCCACAGCGCCAGCCCTGCATTTCTACATTTGAGGACAAAAGAGATAAAGAGATTAACGTATGGTTTGTTGGTGTCAGCTTTTGAAAACTTACACAAGGGTTTTTTTTTTGTTTTTGTTTGTGTGTGTGTGTGTGTGTGTGTGTGTGTGTTTTGACAGGCAGAGTGGACAGTGAGAGAGAGAGACAGAGAGAAAGGTCTTCCTTTGCCGTTGGTTCACCCTCCAATGGCCACCGCGGCCGGCGCACCACGCTGATCCGATAGCAGGAGCCAGGTACTTCTCCTGGTCTCCCATGGGGTGCAGGGCCCAAATACTTGGGCCATCCTCCACTGCACTCCCTGGCCACAGCAGAGAGCTGGCCTGGAAGAGGGGCAACCGGGACAGAATCCGGTGCCCCGACTGGGACTAGAACCTGGTGTGCCGGCACCGCAAGGCGGAGGATTAGCCTAGTGAGCCGCGGCGCCGGCCCACAAGGTTTATTAAAACCTCATTTTAGTCCAGTGAATGGTCATAGCTTGTAAAAAGCAGAAAATTTGACTTATTTGAACATCATTTGCATTTTATCTATCAGTTTTAAACTGTATTGTATGGGAATTAGTGAGGTAGCTACAGTATGAATAGTTACAGAAAAGGAAGAAAGTTAATGGAGCTGATTGACTCTATGCTAAACAGTAAAATTGACTTTTGAGATAGAATTTACCTGCAATAAAATGCACCCATTTAAAGCATACTGTTTCTCGAATATTTGCAGTTGCATTCATCTGTTTAATCACCACCATTATTAATATATAGAACATTTTGTCACCCTGACAGTTCTCTTGGGCCCTTTTGTAGACACCAGCAGTGTATTCTTCATGTTATGAGACCTTCTGTATCCATGTTACTCTCTGTGACGTTCTTACGCCCTCTCCACCCCGTTTCTATTGATCAGAACATTTAAAGGGAAGCAAAAACCCCTTGAAGTCTAGACCCACTGGTTATGTAATTGTGCCACATGGGATCAGTGGTTTGTTTGTTTTTAATTCAAGAGGCAGAGAAACTGAAGGAGATTTTCCATCTGCTGATTAACTCCCCAAATGCCTGCAACAGCCAGGGTTGGGCCAGTCCAAAGCCTGGAGCTAGGAGCTCAATCTAGGTTCTCTGTGTGGGTGGCAGAGCCCCAACTACTCGGGCCATCACTGCTGTCTTGCAGGACATTCATTAGCAGGAAGCTGAAGTGCAGAGTGGAGCGTGGACTTGAACACGGTCACTCTTGTATGGAATGCAGTCATCCCAGGTCGTGGCTTAATTGCTACACCAAGTGCCTGCCCAGCCCTCCTCCCCTTGTTAGTTATTATGCACTTTAAATGGTGAGAAAGATGACAAACAGATGTGCAATCTGAATAACTGGATCAAATGCATCTGTGTAGGAAGCTTTGAGGCTGGCTGATAACGTAAGCTTGACTCTATTCATTAATAAGCCAGAATGAATTGGAGAAATCAAATTTGAGTGAAGCATGAGGACGATTCCGTTGAATGGAAGGGTGTAGATTGGCTGTGTTAGATCTCCAGCATCTGGAAGTTCAGAGGAAAGGGAGAAAAGGAGACATGGGAAACTTGACTTCAGGCAAACGTGCACGCCACCCCCTCAGCAGCATCAGCTGTTCCCAAGGGCGGGGCTGGGAACAGATGCTGTGGGTGTCCTGCCCTACCCACTCCATGCACTGGCTGCTGGACTGCTGCCTCTTCCTGGCTGTGCTGCTCTGTGTCTCAGCATCCTGTGCCCTCTGTTGCTGCCTGTGTCGCCAGGTGCCTTCACAGATCTCTGTGTTCTTTGTGTTGGTTGCTTGTGTGATGTAAGGCTTCTCTCCTCTGTCTCAGCCGTGGCAGGAAAAACTTGACTTTATATGACTAATTCAGGCCTGTTTTCCAATTAATTGTCCTATTTTCACTGCATCTTAAAATACAAGCTATAAGACACATCTGTTTACTGGTAGCCACAAAAGGAAGAGAAAATGTTGCCAGTGGTACCATTAAACCTTGATTGTCAGGTGCAGGTGCACACTAGCTCTAACACGTTACAAGGTGAAGACAAGACATTCTGGTTTGAATATCCCTTATTCAAAATACTTGGGACCAGAAGTATTTCAAATTTTGGATTTTGGAGCATTTGCATATACATACATAATCAGATATTTGGGGGTATGGAAACCAGATCTGAACATGAAACTCATTTGTGCTATGTACCTTGAAGACACAGCTTGAAGGTAATGTCATACAATATTTTTAACAGTTTTGTTCATGAAACAAAATTTCATGGCTTAGAACCTTCCACTCGTGGAGTCCAGTCAACATTCAGAACATTTTGGGTTTTCGCATTAGAGATGCTCATTTTATATCACCAACCAAGCACCGTGCATCCCAAACTCCAGATTGGAGCAGAGGACTGGGGAAGGTGGCCAGGGTGGAGGTGAGGGAAGTCGTTTGAATCCAGGGATTGGGTGCCCAGTGGGTGCTGGAGGTGGACCTCACCTCTGGCTGGAGGACCCCAGAAGCCCATGCAGAGAGGAAAGCACTGTTGTATGATCCTCTGCAAGAAGTCCACGAGACAGTTGCTCAACAAGAACAAAGCCCTGGATGAAATCTTTGTCCTCTGACAGTGTCGCTTAGTAAATAGTAATCTGAACACATCTCTGCCATAAATACAGCCACTTTGGGGCTATTTTACCTAATGTTTTGTTAGTACTAGTGAGTTGGTAAAATATTCCAAGTGTGGTTAGACTCTGTGTGGTCTGGCCGAATTCGGGAATCATAACAAGGCTACAGGATGCCTGGCACTTGCTGGGCTGATTGTATTGTGGTTTCAGGTCCCCAGCTGCTTGCTGGGACCTGATTTATCACAGAGAATAATAACTTGCTCTGCTGTCTCCACCTGAGTCCCCACCTCCACCTTCATAATCCCAGTTCTTTAGGGGGCTCCCTACCATCTCATTCCTGCAGAATCTTCCCCTTGCCTTGACCAGGTCTCGGAAGCAGCACATCCAAGTGCTCACTTTCTTACTTTCTCAGAAATAAGTAAATGCCCTTTTAGCCTCCTCTCCACAAACTCAGGTTCATTGGTTCCTTGTAGATGATACAAAATGCTTCATTCTTTAGGAATCTTTCTCTGACCCTTGTCTTAACTTTAAATCCCAATTAAAGTATTTCAATAATTTTGAAAGATTTTTAAAATTTATTGAGAGGCAGAGAGAGAGAGAGAAAGAGTGGCATAGTGGAGAAAGCTGACGCCTGCAGTGCCGCATCCCATATGGGTACCAGTTCGAGTCCTGGCTGCTCCACTTCCGATCCAGCTCCCTGCTGTGGCCTGGGAAAGCAGTAGAAGCTGGCCCAAGTGTTTCGGCCCCTGCACCCATGTGGGAGACCGGGAAGAAGCTCCTGGCTCCTGGCTTCAGATCGGCCCAGCTCTGGCTGTTGCCGCCAATTAGGGAGTGAACTAGTGGATGGAAGACCTTTCTCTCTGCCTCTCCTTCTCTCTCTGTGTAGCTCTTTCAAATAAGTAAATAAATAAATCTTTTAAAAAGAGAGAGAGAGGAAGAGAGTGAACAAGAGCACTGCCACCTGCTGCTTCCCTCCCCAGATGCCTGCAGTGACCAGGGCCGGGCCAGGCCAAAGCCAGGATCCTGGAACCCAGTGACCTGGGCCATTACTGCTGCTTCCCAGAGTCTACGCTATCAGGAAGCTGGGATCAGGAGTAGGAGATCAAGGAATTGAACGCAGGTTCTCCAATGTGGCACAAATAAAATGCCTCAACTGCCAGGCAAGACACCTGCCCCTTTGATGATTTTACCATATTGTTGTGAACCCATACACTTGTGTGTTTTTTTTTTTTTTTTGTACTTGTTAAAACTATTATTTGGTAACCTTTTCAAAAGGAGGTTTAGTTTTCTTTTATTTAGACTCATCAGAGGAATCTAATGCAGGGATTGGCACTTAGTGCGTGCTCAAAAGTGTAAGGAAGGAATTGATGATGGATGGTGCCGTCGCCCTTCATATCTGCTGTTACCCGTGCTCAGTCAACCACTGACATTGTTGCTGATGCAACAATGTCTAGGTAGTTAGACCTGTGATGGTTGCCTCTATTCTGAACATAGACAAGCGTTATTATTATTCCTCGAATGATTCAGTGTAAGAACTATTTACATAGCATTTACATTGTATTAGCTATTATAAACCATCTAGAGATGATTTAAAGTATGTGGGAGGCTGTACATAGGATATATGTAATACTTTGTCATATTGTGTGAGGGACTTGATCATCCAGGACTTTGGCGTACCCACTAGGCGTCCTGAATCAGCCCTCCACGGTTACTGAGGGACGACTGCACTCTGAATTCACTCTTCCGTGATGAGATCCCTGATGGCTTCTTCTCAGCTCATTTCAACCCTGCTTTGCTGCCTGTCATGTACTACTGTATCAGCACAATGTGCACCGCAATTCTTTACTTTTCCTTATCCTTCTGGGAATGTCTCTTTGAGGAATGATGTATAAAGATATTTCTCAAACACTTAAAACTTGTGGTTGCTTTGAATCAACTTAAAAAAATCTTATACCCTTCTGAGAGTTGATACTCTGATACAACCCCTGAAAACTGGGAGGGGCTGCCCTGTACGCCAGCTGTGGTTGATGCAAGACTATCCTAACAGTAATAGTACTGGAGCTCATTACTCCACAGTGATCACTTATTTGTCAGCCTGTCTGTTCACATCATAAGTGATATTTAGGATGGAGGAGAAACAAGGTTTTTTTGTGTGAGGAGAGTTTTGCTCAGCCATAGCATCTTGGTTTTGAAGTGGAGCTCTGTCCTTTTTAGCTTTAACTCATCTGTTCAGTTCATTAGGCAAGCATTAGTTTCTGGAGGCTCTTCTGCTATTGTTCCCCATCAAAGCAAAATCCAAAATTGTTTTTCATGGCTCCCCCTCTTAAAGAATGTTTTTGTTTTTTAATTTCTAAAGAGAGATTTTTCCCATTGACTCATAACCTTTTCTTATTATTCTGCCTTACTAGCAACTTAATTTTTTTTTTAATTATTAAGAGAGAGATGAGCTGTCATTTGCTGTTTTACTCTCTAAATGCCTGCCGTGTCTCGAGGGTGGGTCAGGCTGAAGCCAGGGCAGAAATTCAATCCAGGTCTTCCATGTGGGTGGCAGGGATCCAACTACCTGAGTCATCAATGACTGCCTCCCAGGGTGCACATTAACAGGAAACTGGAATCAGGAGCCAGAACCAGAATGGAACCCAGGTACCATGACATGGGATGCAGGTGTCTTAACTGTCAGGCCAAACACCTCCCCTGTGACTTTTTAAACTCCTACTGGTTGGGGACCACAAATGTCATTCAACGTGTATGCATAAATGCAGCTTCTCCTGGATTTCAACCACAGCCTCTGGGAGAGGGCATGTTGATTAGTGGGAACTGAAAGCTTTAACAGAATGATGAAACCTACCGTTAGCTGTCCCTGACAATGTTTATTTTTGATTTAATGTGGAGGTTTACCAAATGTGATTGAGGATGATCTATGCTGCCTCCAGAGAAATACCCTTTGCTGTTAACCACAGTAGGTGTCGAGATCATCCTACTTCAGGGCTGTTGTCACCGACTGCCTGTTTCTAGCCAGCTTATTCTTCTAAGAATACATTCTTTCCCCTCCTGCTTTCTAATTCTTGACTCCTAAGTGATCCTACAGAGAAACAGCTGATATTCTGAGAATTTTATTTTTGGTGGCAGCTGTGTATTTTATAAAACTTTTTTTTTTTTTTTTTTGCATCACAGCTCTCAGAGTGTAGCACAATTAATAAAGAGCAATTTGCAAATGTACATGGAATACATGTTTTTGTAGGAAAGTAGCTGAGCCTTCCAGGCACATTCTCAGGATGCTTCAGGCATCTTGCCAGGGTTGTGCGTCACTGTATGTCCCACGTGGTGGCTTAGGGTAAACATTGAATGAATAAAAAAGTGTGCATAGCTGCTTAAATAGTGACCTGCATATACTTCACTTTCATATTTAGAAATAAGTGATGCAAAATTAGCATTGCTCACCAATTATTTTTTAAGATTTTTACTTATTTACTTGAGAAGCAGAGTTACAGACAGACAAAGGGAGAGAAAGAGAGAGAGAGGTCTTTTATCTTCTGGTTCACTCCCTAAATGGCCACAATGGCCAGAGCTGGGCCAGTCTGAAATCAGGAGCCAAGAGCTTCTCCCAGATCTCCCGTGTGGGTGCAGGGGCCCAAGCACTTGGGCTATCTTCTACTGCTTTCCCAGGCCATTAGCAGGGAGCTGGAGCAGAAGTGCACCAGCTGGGACACGAACTGGTGCCAATATGGGATGCTGGCCATAGGCAGAGGCTTACTCTACTATGCTGTGGCACTGGCTCTGCCCACCAATTCTTATAATTTTATTTTTACTTGTCGAAGAAAATAAGTAGTGGATGAAAATCAACTTAGTCTTCAGCTAAATGAAAAAACCTTGACAGGGTTAGATAGAATAAATGAAAGTATAAGAGTATAATACACTGGAAATTACTTGAAAATTTCACATTACACATTGAAGGTGAAAATGAAAGAATTGAATAAAAGTGTTTAAAATATTAGGATAATTGGTAGTAAAAAGTCGCTGTTAGAACATCTGATTGCTGTAGTCCTTGCCTTTCAAAATTCGAGTAACAGCTGTGCTACATTCGTAGAGAAGAGTCATTACTATTTATAGCTGTGAACTAATGCTATAAGCAACAAACTATTTGGCTATTTATAGACTTGTACTTAGCAATTTCAGATACCCAGAAGTCTGATGCATCTAGTTTTTTTTTTAACCAAATGTATACTGTATATAACATCCTATGCAAATGTAGTGTTCTTAAAAAGCAAATGAAAGTAATATTTCTGCTGAGAGGAACAGAGGACCGGAGAAAAGCTTTCAGAGTTTTTGCAGGTCTCTTCAGGATCTCTTTGGGAACTTAGGTTGATTTAATGATCATCTTAAGATTGTAGATGAAATTAATGTCACTGAAGACAAATGGTAATTGATTAGAATAGATAGTGATTATTGTTTAGTTAAACCCCTCATTTTGTGTTTGAGGTATCATTGTAACTGGAAAAGAAAACTTAATGGTTTGTAGAGGCAGGTGTCTGTTATATGAAGAGCTTTCTGTTTCTGTGACAGGTTATTGGACAAAAGGCTGCTTCAATAGCAGGGTTTGATGACAGCTTGTAGAGACATTTCACCATTGAAAATGTTTTCTGGGAATGTTTCCTGGAGGAAATCTGGCCCAGGACCCCAGGCTGTTCTTCTAAAGCTTTATGAAAAAATGTATGAAGCAATTGTGATGTTAAGCTTTGTGACAGAAACAATTGTGATGTTAAGCTTTGTGACAATATGAAGGAAAAAACCCACATGATTCTGTTTAGATACTCCATCTACATCATGTCTTTAAATGTTATGATAAACCAAACACTTCCTTCACTGTTTAGGCATAACTCCCCTCCCTAACTAGATGCTAAATTTCTTGCATGTTAGAATCCTGTTGGGGCTGTGGTGCAATAGCTTAATCCTCCGCCAGCAGCGCTGGCATCCCGAATGGGTGCTGGTTCTAGTCCTGGCTGCTCCTCTTCCCATCCAGCTCTCTGCTATGGCCTGGGAAAGCAGTAGAAGAAGGCCCAAATCTTTGGACCCCTGCACCTGTGTGGGAGACTGGGAAGAAGCTCCTGGCTCCTAGCTTTGGATAGGCGCAGCTCTGGCTGTTGTGGCCATTTGGGGAGTGAACCAGCGGATAGAAGACCTCTCTGTCTCTCCCTCTCACTGTCTGTAAATTTACCTTTCCAAAAAAAAAAAAAAAAAAAAAAAAGAAAAAGAAAAAGAATCCTGTCTTAGAGTTCATGCTTTGTCTCAGGTGTTATTACAGCCCTAGGCACAAAGTAGACGATGGGAAACACTTCACTAATCAATTGAAAAGGAAGGTCACAAACAGGTACAATCAGTTGCATGGATTTTAGTCTTCAAAGAAGTGTGCATATGTTGGATTTTTCTGGATCTTCCTTGCAATAGATTATTTAGAAGGAGATTGGGGGGGGGGGTGGGGGAGACAGAGAGAGAGAGAGAGAGACTAGTGGGCTCCCATCTGCTGGTTTACTCCCTAGATGTTCACACTGAACTGCGTTGAAGTCAAAGAAGGATTCAATCCAGGTCACCTATGTGAGTGACAGGAACCCAGCTTCTTGAGCCAACATCACTACATCCCAAGGTCAATCCAGGTCACCCATGTGAGTGACTGGAACCCAGCTTCTTGAGCCAATATCACTACATCCCAAGGTCTACACTGGTAGAAAGCTGGAGTCAGGAGCCAGAGCCAGGAATTGAACCTAGGTACTCCAGTGTGGGACATGGGCATCTTAACTTCTAAGGCTAACATAGAGCAGTGTTTAAAGTCATGGACTCTGGCATCACACTGAGTTTAAGTCCCAGCTTTCTCATATGTTAATCTGTGACCCTGAGCAAGTTACCTGTCCCGTCCCTGCCCTGGTTTCCTCATAGTAAACAAGGATGATTCTGCTCTCTTCATGTCAATGTAAACATAAAATGAATTAACATTTGAAGAGTGCTTATAATAGAACCTGGCACTATGAACCCAAGTCAGTTTGCTTTGCTTGCTGTTCACTCTCAAATTTACGGACTGTAAGACTTAAAAATTGTGTATGTGTTTTTTTTTTTTTTAAGATTTTATTTATTTATTTGAGAGGTAAAGTTACAGAGAGAGAGAGAGAGGGAGAGATGGAAAGAGAGGTCTTCCATCCCCTGGTTTGCTTCCAAAAGGGCCGCAACAGCCGGAGCCAGGCCAGACCAAAGCCAGAAGCCAAGAGCTTCTTCCTGGTCTCCCATGCAGGTGCAGAAGCCCAAGCACTTGGGCCAACTTCTCCTTTCCCAGACCATAGCAGAGAGCTGGATCGAAAGACGAGCAGCCTGGACACAAACTGACACTCATATGGGATGCCAGTGCTGCAGGCAGAGCCTTAGCCTACTGTGTCATAGTTCCAGCCCAAAATTGTGTTTTAAAAAAAATGTGTTTATGAACTGGAAAATATAGCAGTTTTTTTTTTTTTTCTGGCAAACCTGCATACAAGGATAGCAGTCACACCAGTGGCATTCTCCAATATAAAAGACAGTAGTAGATAGTTTCTAGTAGTAGTAGTTTGCAGGTATTTAAGTAATAATGGAGATATGAACATCAAATTGGTGTAAATTAACTGTATATTTTAATTCAGGGAAACAAACTGCATTGGACTGGTGCAGCCACATCATCAGGCTTTGCAAGAAGTCACAATAAGCATGGAATTGCCAGTGTATACATGTGGCACACGGCTCCTTGGTTTAACAAACCGTCACTTTGTTTTCACCTGTTATCCACATACCCAGATCATAAAGATTCACTCCATTGGTGTATTGAAATAACACAGATTTTGGCCTAGAATTGGCTAATTTTTGTAGAACACGCCTTATAGGGTGTGTATTATAGTATGTGCTCAAGAAAAGCACTTGTTCAAGTGTATTTGTGGAATTTCTAAGGAAGACTTTAGTTATCATATATGTAATTTATTTGGCCAAATATCCATATTGGTGAAGAGGAGAGAAATTCACATGGAAGTTTTCTTTATCAGTTATTCAGCTGAGGGCTTCAGGAATAAAAGAAAGAATGGTTATAAAATGAGTTGGTAAAATAGATGTTTTGTTGTTTTTAATGGTTAAACAAAAGCAGAAACCCAATTTCTGGCCTTGGTTTAGCTACTAATTGAGGAATCCTGGGTAACTTTCATGTCTGGAAATTCATTCCAGTTTGTAAATTGAGGACATTGGCTCAGATCACATCTCAGAGTACTTCGAACTTTCATATTCAGTGATTCAAAACTTAAAGAATTGTATAAAAACCTTTATGAAATTACATGTAATAGCCAATTTAGCTTTGTTTATAGAATCCATATAATTTTACCATTGTGAAAATGTCTTAAATATAGTATAAAAAAAGTATAAATTGAAGATAATATGCAGCCAGGTAATTAATATAAAAACTAAGAAAAGTTCTTCACTTTCTATAATTTTAAATTACCTAATTTATTTGAAAGGCGGAGAAACAGAGAGAGACAAGCAGAGAGAAGTCTCTCATCCACTGGTTCATACTCCAAGTACCTGCCTCAGCCAGTCCTGGGCCAGGCCAAAGCCAGGAGCCTGGAACTCAATCTACTCTCTTCTCATAGTTGTCAAGGACCGAACTACTTGAGCAGTAGCAGAAAGCTGGAATTGGGGGTGGAGCTGGATTTAAATCCCGGCACTCACATATGTATACAAGTGTCCCCAAGTGATGTCTTAACCTCAGTGCCAAACATATGCCCCAAAGAGAACTTTTTCCAAAATAGCCTAATATTGTATTTTCAGTTGTGCTGAATATCACACATAGTGTGACACTGGTCACATATTTAGTCAGCTGTGTTTATTGAGCAACTTAAGCAGACTCTTGTTCTCTCCTAAAAAAGAGGAAGATGTAGTTCTTGAACTGTATGTGTTTGCCTATTTAGAAAAGTTAATCTGATTATTTTCGTTTCTAAGGAATTGCAAAAACAGAGATAAAGTGTTACACAAGAGCTTTAAAGATTTTTTTTCTTTTCTCTTTTGTTGAGATAATAAATATGAAAAAATCCAAAATGAAGCCTCCATCCTTTCCTTTTACTCCCTAAAGGTGATCATCTTTAAAAGTTTGGGGTGTATCCTCTAAGGAAGAGAGAAAGAAGAGTGGGTGTTGTGGCACAGTGGGTTAAGCCACCGCTTGCAATGCTGGTATCCCTTATTGGAGTGCTGGTTCAAGTCCTGGCTGCTTCACTTTTTAGTCCAGCTTCCTGCTAATGTGCCTGTGAAGGCAGTGGAAGATGGCCCAAGTGCAAGTTTCTGGCTCCTGGTTGTCTGCTGGCCCAGCCCTAGAGTGGACCATTGGATGGAGATCTGTCCCTCTCTGCCTTTCAAATATAAAAATAAATAAATCTTTTCAAAAATAAAGAATATGGGTATGTGTTCAGGCATCTGTATATATGTGTGTATGCGTATAATTTTACATAAATAAGACCAACTATGTGACCTATTCTCCAGCCTATTCTGTAACTTAACAGAATAATGCCTTCCATCCATGTGAATACACATGCGCCTACCTCATTCTTTTTTTTTTTTTTTTTTTTTTTTTTCAGGTAGAGTGGACAGTGAGAGAGAGAGACAGAGAGAAAGGTCTTCCTTTGCCGTTGGTTCACCCTCCAATGGCAGCCGCGGCCGGCGCGCTGCGGCTGGCGCACTGCACTGATTCGAAGCCAGGAGCCAGGTGCTTCTCCTGGTCTCCCATGGGGTGCAGGGCCCAAGCACTTGGGCCATCCTCCACTGCACTCCCTGGCCACAGCAGAGAGCTGGCCTGGAAGAGGGGCAACCGGGACAGAACCCGGCGCCCCGACCGGGACTAGAACCCGGTGTGCCGGTGCCGCTAGGCGGAGGATTAGCCTATTGAGCCGCGGCGCCGGCCTACCTCATTCTTGTTAACTACTATATTATATTCCATTATGTGGATGGATGATAATTTAGGTGCTTAATCCTCTATTGATAGGCATTTAAGTTATTTATAATTTTTACTGTAGACTCCAGCAGCATCAATTAACTTCATCTTTGCCTTCTTAACCAATTAGCATTTGAATATAAATTATTTCAAGTGGAAACCTAGTAAAAGAATATTAACACTAAAATTTTTAGCAAATTGCCAAATTTTTTCTAGAAAATCTACATTAAAATATTTTTGGAAAGTTAAAAATTTTTTTAAGAAAAAGAGATTTAAAGGAATCGAAGTTCCAGTGGGCAGGTAGGTATTTGGCCTAGGAGATAAGACGTTGATTGAGACAGTCATATCCTATTTTGGAGTATTGAGTTTGATTCTCAGCTCTAACCCCTGATTCCAGCTTCCTGCCAGTGCAAATCCTGGGAGTAAGCAGGTGTAATTGGGTCTTTGCCTTCCATGTGGGAAACATGGATTGAGTTCTTTGCTCCTGGCTTTAGCCCAGCCCATTCCTGGCCATTGTGATCATTTGGGGAAATGAATCAGAGGATAGAAGCTCTGTCAGTCTGTCTGTTGTGTCGTCGTTTCTCTCTCTACCTCTTGAATAAATTAGAAAATAAGAGGGGCTCTGTGTCGTGGCACAGTGGGTTAAGTCGCTACCTGTAATTCTGGCATCCCATATGAGCAGGGGTTCCTGTCCCAGATGCACCACTTCCAATCCAGCTCCCTACTAATGCTCCTGGGAAAGTAGTGGAAGATAGTTCAAGTGCTTTGGCCTCTGCCACCCATGCAGGAGCTCCAGATGAAACTCCTGGCTCCTGTAGTTTTTTTATTCTCTGCAGAAAATATTTTATGTATACAGATTTAGGAACATAGTGGGACTCCCTCTCCCTACCACCCACATTCCAACCCTTCCCCCGCCTCTTGAATTCCATTCTTAATTTTTACAATGATCTATTATTAGTATAGTTAGTGATCATATAGTTAATCCTACTCTAAGTAAAGGAGTTCAGCAAATAGTATGAAGAAAACAAACCAGAATAAAACAAAACAAAGCAAAAGATCGTTCCTCAATGGAAGAGACAAGACTTATAAACGATCATCCATTCTCAAAAGTCTGTTTCATTCCAAAATGTTAAATTTCAGGTATTCTATTAGTTGCATCAGATCAGGGAAAATATATGATACTTGTCTTTTGGGGATTGGCATATTTCACTAGTGTAATAGTTTCCAATTGTGACTATCTTGTTGCAAAAAGCAGGATTTTTTTTTTTTTACAGCTGAGTAATATTTCATAGTGTGTATATACCATAGTTTCTTTATCCAGTCAATAGTTGATGGACATCCAGGTTGGTTCCATGCCTTTGCTATTGTGAATTGTGCTGCAGTGAGCATGGGGGTACAGATAACTCTTTCATATACTGATTTCTTTTTATTTGAGTAAATTCCCAAGAGTGGGATGGCTGGATTATATGGTAGGTCTACACTCAGATTTCTGAGGTATCTCCATACTGTCTTAGTGGTTGGACCAGTTTACATTCCCACAAACAGTGGATCAGGATACTTTTCCCCCCACATCCTTGTCAGCATTTGTCATTTGTTGATTTCTGTATGTGAGCCACTCTAAC
This sequence comes from Oryctolagus cuniculus, assembly GCF_964237555.1. NCBI lineage: Eukaryota > Metazoa > Chordata > Mammalia > Lagomorpha > Leporidae > Oryctolagus > Oryctolagus cuniculus. The sequence continues at coordinate 145,159,365 of NC_091436.1, read as the reverse complement.
TGGAGTGAGATGAAACCTCCTTGTTGTTTTGATTTGTATTTCCCTGATGGCCAGTGATCCTGAGCATTTTCACAATTGTCTCTTGGCCATTTGAATTTCCTCTTTTGAAAAATGCCTGTTAAGTCCTTTGCTCATTTCTTCACTGGATTTTTTTTGTTATTGTTGAATTTCTTGAGCTCTTTATATATTCTGGATGTTAACCCTTTATCTGTTGCAAAGTTTGCAGATATTTTCTCCCATTCTGTCAATTGCCTCTTCACTTTGCTGAGTGTTTCTTTTGCAGTGCAGAAGCTTCTCAATTTGATATAATCCCATTTGTCAATTTTGGCTTTGATTGCCTGTGCTTCTGGAGTCTTTTCGAAGAAGTCTTTGCCTATGCCAACGTCTTGTCAAGTTTCCCTCATGTTCTCTAATAATTTGATGGTATCATGTCATAGATTTAGAATCTTGATCCATTTTGAGTGGATTTTTATGTAGGGTATAAGGTAGGGGTCTAATTTCATACTTCTGCAAGTGGAGATCCAGTTTTCCCAGAACCATTTGTTAAAGAGACTGCCCCTGCTCTACAGATTGATTTTAGCTCTTTTATCAAAGATAAGTTGATTGTAGATGCGTGGATTGATTTCTGGAGTTTCTGTTCTGTTCCATTGGTCTATAAGTCTGTGTTTGTGCCAGTACCAGGCTGTTTTGATTATAACTGCCTTGTAGTGTATCTTGAAGTACTGTGATTCCTCCAGCTTTGTTTTTGTTCTGTAAGATTGCTTTAGCTATTTGTGGTCTCTTGTGTTTCCATATGAATTTCAACATAGTTTTCTGTATATCTGCGAAGAATGTCATTGGTATTTTGATTGGGATCACCTTGAATCTGTAAATTGCTTTTGGCAGTATGGACATTTTGATGATGTTGATTCTTCTAATCCATGAACATGGAAGATTTTTCCATTTTTTACTATCTTCTTCTTTTTCTTTCTTTAGTGTTTGGTAATTTTCATCATAGAGATCTTTCATCCAGCTCCTGGATAATGGACATGGGAAAGCAGCAGAAGATGTCTCAGTTACTTGGGCCCCTGCCACCCACATAGGAGATCTGGACAGAGTGCTAGGCTCCTGGCTTTATCCTGGGCCAGTCCCAACTATGGGCATTGGGAGAGTGAACCAATGGATGGAATATATCTTTTTCTCTGTCTGTCCCTCCCTCTCTCTCTCTCTGTAACTCTGCCTTTACATAAATAAATCTTTTAAAAAATTTTTTAAATTAAGAAAAATTCCAAAATCCTTAAATAATTAGAAACATTTCTAGGTAGGTAGTTAAGGGTTGTTTTTGTTTTTACATTTTGTTTGGATTTTTTAGAAGAGATGTATTTATTTGAGAGGCATAGTTACAGAGAGGGAGAGAGGGCTTCCATCTGCTGGTTCACTCTCAAATGGTCACAACGGCCAGAGCTGGGCAGAAATGAAGCCAGGAGCTTCTTCTGGATCTCCCATGTGGGTGCTGGGACCCAACCACTTGGGCCCTCTTCCACTGCCTTTCCTGGCCATTAGCAGAGAGCTGGATTGGAAGAAGAGCAGCTGGGACATGAACCAGCGCCCATGTGAGATGCTGGCACCGTAGTCAGAGGCTTAACCTACTATGCCGCAGCACAGTTCCCTCGTTTGGAGTTTTAAAGGCATGATTAAAAGTGTCTTTGAGAACCATTAGACAAATAAAGATAAATTCCTAAAAAGGAAAGTCATTGCTTTGTAATTTTGTCAGATACTCAGCTGTTGAAAACTAATGCTTTTGTTAAACTTCTGTTGGGCACTCAGGCAGCAAATAAGGTACAAGAAAAGGAATGTGTGTTTGTGTACTTTTTCTACCATGTTGATCCTAAAGAGTGTGGGAAGGCAAACTTCACTAGAGAAATCCATCATGACAATGCTCTATTAAGTAATCCATTAATAAACTATTAGATAACAGTAGGAGCATTTGGGTAATTGTATTTTTAATCTTTTGTGCTTCCAACCAAATGTAAAGTTTGCATTCAGATTTGTGTGAATCCCCTCTGATTTGTTAGAATGGAATCAGCTTGCTCTCAGCACTCCTTTTACTTATATGTGAGTAAGAAGAGAATTTTGTATTTGCAGAGATCAACAGAAAAGATCAGATGCCCCATGCTCTGAGGTTCTGCCTGTTGTAATTTACATTTGAACAAGGATTTACAAAAGAACAAGGATTAAGTTAAACAATTAGAGCAGTATGCTACAGACTATATCCTAGGAAAACTATTTGGGTCAGTAGTTTTTGTTTTCAACAGACTCTTGCATTGTGAGTGCCCAGTAAATTGGTTGTAATTAATAATCTTCTTAGTGCAAGTCTTTGTTTAGGAAGACGGGAGCTGGCTAACATAAGTTCGGAACTGCATTTTGTAGGAAATCTATCATGTTAGTTCATCAGTGAGTTTTGATTATGAAACCATTATAAAGTCTACCACTAGTGTGTTTGTCTCTTAACTATTTAGTTTTGTCACCTTACTTTGTCATTTTTTAGGCCAAAAGGCTTGAGTTGTCTCTCTCTCTCTCTTTTTTTTTTTTTTTTTTTTTTTTACCTTATGTGCAGTAGTAAGACAGTTTTTATAGTGTAGGGCATTTTAAACTAAGGTCAGCGAATACCCTGGAATTAAATGTAAAGTGATGTGTTTGTACATGCTTGTGTACTTTCCAAGGATGAGAATTGTTATGAATTCTGTTAAAATTTCAAAGGTTTCTACAACTGTAGAAATATAAGAACACTGCTGTTGGGTACATTTGATGGTCATGTTTTGGAAGCATGGTTTTCTGTTCCTATCCCACCTTCTGTCCCTTCCTGAAGAGTCCTGCACTAACAACAAAGCACATTCAGAGGCCTCATATACAGTCAAGGTCTCCAAACTTTCATTGTTGTTTTCATTAAAGTGTTGAAATATATCAGCAGCTACCTGCTATCTTTGTAATCGTTCAGTAGCCAGAGTTAAAGTGTTGTGAGAGGCCTTAATTCATGGAAGGAAGGCCTTGGTGGTTCCTGTGATAAATGTTAAGCAGAGCCTTCCCTCGAAGCCATTGGTCTCATGCTTTGTCTCACTAGTAATTAACTTATCAGTGAGCTGTGGTATATTCTGGTGACTTTTTCCTAAAAGCTTTATACTTATGGCAAACCAGGATATAATACATTTTTCTATTCAAAATACCTTTTTGACCCAGAGAACTGCAAATTTGTCATGAATGGTGATGAATGGGGTGGGCCATTGCAGCCTCTCCTTTGGGACGCCATTCATTCCCCCCTCACTGACTTATCCTTAGGTCATGTTGTGTACTGTACGTTTGACTTATGTATTCATGTTGGATGTAATGTTGTGAGGAGGACAAAAGGCTGTCTGTCCTCCACTGGAAAGTGTTCACCTGAGTGTGGATCTTGCTTTTTGTCCACCTGCTGCTGCATAGCCCTTCTGCATGATAGAAGAGGTGAAGACTTGTGGTCAGGACCGTGTCTAGCTTGGGAACCAAAAGGCTTCCCTGCAGTGTTCATGCAGCATAGCATTTCACCTTAGAAAAGGTTGAGAAAAGTCACTTCACTTCTGTTGTTGCTTTTTTTTTTCCCCCTGGAGTCAGGAAACATTTGACTCTTAGCATTGGTTAATCTGCAGAGAAAGCAGTGGTCTTTTAATTTAGAAATCTGTGGCTCTACAGTGTCCCTCCTGAAGCACTGCTACTTCTGGTGCCATAAGAAACCACTTGACACTGCTCAATGACAGTCTTAGCCCAGGACATTTTAACAGTGAGTGTCTGCAGGTCCAACCCGCTCCCGTGCTCCAGTCTAGCACTTGTTAGTCTAGAATGTCCGAGGGGTAGCTGGGAACTCAGTTATATGATTCATTGCAATAAAAAAATGAATAGAATGGGAAACATAGACTAGGACAGAGGCATAAAAATGTGCTCTCAGTGTCAGGTGATGTTTCCTATGCTGAGTTCTTAATGCCTCCTTTGCAACAGTTTAAATTTTTTTTTAATTGGGGAAATGCAAAAATTACAAGAATAGCAACTTTACACATTTTAGACCTTTGAGCATTTTCTCTTTGAGAAAAAAAATAACTTTTTTTTTAGTTCTTTGATTTTATATTAAATAGCCCTCAATACCTAAGGGTATATTTTCAGAGATTACCAAATTTAAAAAACTTTACAGGCAAAGAAGTTTTGAAATTTTGAAATCAAGGAAGAACCTAGAAGCAAAATTAAGTAGCTATCCTTAATAATTATTTTTTATAAAATTTTGCTGAAATAAATTTGTTCTTAAATTCATCTCTCTAAAATGTAGCTATTTAATTTTTATCTGTATCTTTTTAAAAATGTGGAGCATTGCCTGTGTAATAAAGGAGTAGGTAACTTATGTGCTTGGTTTTAACATTTCAGAAAAAAATCAGTACCCGGCTTGTGCTTTATGTGTCTTGCATGAGTTTTCTGAATTCTGTTCTTTTTCAGTGTTCCTGTGAAAGAAAATGACTATCCTGAATTTTGTATTTTTATTTTCCTTAATTTTCTTTATAATTTAATTGCATTCAATTTTACGTTTCCCTGGTTTTGATCTTTTGAAAATGAAATTTTACTCTTTGGACTCCCCCAACACCTCACTTGCTTTGCTCAACTATTTTTGCTTTATTGTGGCGCTATTTACACATAATAAAATGTATTCCTTTTAAGTATACAGTTGATAACTTTGGTAAATGTTTGACAGCTATGGAGCCACCTCCTCAGTCAACGTTGTTGGTGGGCTCCTCCATCCATGCAGACGCATGCGGCTGTGTTCACTTCTGCTGCTGTGTGGTGGTCCCCAGTAGGAAGATACTGTGGTTTATCCTTTTATCGGTGGTGGACATTCGAGTAGTTTCCAGTTTGGGGCTTTTGTGACCAACACTGCTGTGCACATTGGGGTCCTTGGATCATAGTATATGTCTAGTGTTGCACATTACCATTTAAAGTATCTTTTCTCAGTGGTTATGCTACTGTCTAATATATCAAACTTTAAAACATGTGAAATGCTATGTCATGGTGGTTTTAATTTGCATTTCCTCATAAATACTTAGATTAAAATGTTTTCATATGTTTTTTGACCACTCATTTTTTTCTTTTGTAAAGTGTCTGCTCTCCTTTAGCCTGTTCTGTTCATTATTTGTCTTTTTCTAATCAGTTCCTGGGCGTTGTTTATGTATTATGCCTGTTAGTTTTTTGTGATGCATAAATAGCTTTTCTTAGCTTCTTGCTTGAAAAAGTTCTTTACTACCCCAAGGCAGTCTCTTCTAAAATGTTTTAAAGTGTTGCATTTCACATTTAAATCCTTAAAAATGATTTTTTTTAAATAAAATGGTATGAGGTAGGGATTCATTTCGTCCTGTATGGATGACTTCTTGCCCCAGTGCTATTTATGGAATGGTCCAGGCTTTCTTTGCCATACTGTGTTTCCAGATAACCGAGTATTGTTTTCAGAGCGCTGTATTCTGTTTCCAAGTTCTGTTTGTCCATTCCTGAAGCAGCACGACATCATCTGCGTTACTGATAGCTGAAAGGCTGGTTTCCCCGTTACATTCTGCTATGGGAGTGACTTGCTCAGTCTTTTAGATTAGCGTTAAGCACCAGTTAGTTGTTGGGATTGCAGTGGACAGATAGCTTGATGTGGAAAGAGCTGACATCTTTAGGGTACTGGATTTTCGAGTGCAAGAACAGAGTCTCTCAGTTTAAGTAGGTCTTCTTTAACAATTTTTTAAAAAGATTTATTTATTTATTTTAAAGGCAAAATTACAGAGAGAAAGAGGGATAGAAAGACAAACAGATGGATCTTCATTCACTGGTTCACTCTCCTAGTGGCCACCAGGACCAGCTGGACTGCTGTGCCAGGCTGAAACCAGGAGCTAGAATTCCATCCAGGTCTCCCACCCAGGTAGTAGAGGCCCAAGTACTTAGGTCATCCTCTGCTGCTTTCCCAGGTGTATAAGCAGGGAGCTGGATCTGAAGGGGACCAGCCAGGACTTGAACCAGTGATCATATGGGATGCCAGTGTTACAGGCAGTGACTTCACCCACCAAACCACAGTGCCAGCCCTTAGTTCTTATACATCTTTTGTTAGATTGGTACCTATATGCTTTAACAAATATAAATTGAATATATACATATTTTGCTATTGAAAAAGTATATATTTTGAACATACGTATATATTGCTATTGCAAATGATACCTTAACAAATTTAAAAATTTGAGATGATCCATGCATTTGTCTATAGCTTTCTGAATTTTCAGACTTAAGAAACAGAACATTAGCAGTGTCCTAGAAGCCTTCCTGGAGTTCTTGCCCAGTACTTCCGTATCCCTGTGGGCTGCCACTAATCCTGACTTATAATCATGGTGTAGTTTATGTAAAAGGAGCCATAGAGTGTGTACTCTTCTGTTCCCAGCTTCTTTTGTTCATGTTATTTTTTGTCGTCTTCTAGTTGTGCTTGTAGATTGTTCATTTTTATTGCTACGTGTTTTCAGTTGCACAAATAAACCACAAGTGGTCATTTTCAGTTGCATTTCTTATACTTTTTTTTGTTGTAGCTTAGAAATGCTGTTGACTTGTACAGTATGTACTGATCTTATAGGCAGTGACTTTGCTAAATTCTCACTAATTCTGACACCTCTCTGCAAATTATTTTGTGTTTTGTTTAAGATTAGTAATTTTGTTTGCTAATAAACGGTGTTTATATTGTTTGCTTCTTTGACTAAGGAGAGAAGCATGAAGTGAGTCACATGCAAAAATCAAGGCTGTGTATTTTATATTAAGTTGATAGTGAGATTGAGTTGGAATTTGTAGTGTATATTTTTTCTGGTCTTGGGCTTCTGCTGCCTTTCAATGCCTGTGAAGAACGGGCAGGCGAGTTCAGCTGGGGAGGAGTGAGACAGGGTCGTGACTACTTTGTCCTTGGCCTCCTGTTCGTGAGCATGTAGATGAAACTTTTTCTTGGGGTCTTGCCAAGCTGTCACAATTGAGTAATCTCTTCTTGGTTTATTAGTGCAGCTGGATAGCAGAGAGATGTAGGTGGATACTAACTGGTGTTCTAGCCTGCCTGTTTGTTATTCAATTGAATGAAAATAAGTTTGGAGTTCACTGAATCTGGGAGGGCACAAGCACACCTGCCGCCCTGGGTTGTCACCTGCAAGGCCTCTCGTGCGCATGGATCAGTTACTGTTGCTCCTAGAAAACAGAGTGAAGTTCTATTTGAATGTTTATTTTATTTTCATCTACTTGAAAGTCAGAGATGGAGATACCATCCATCTGGTTTTCACTCCCCCAAACACCCTAACAGTCCTTGCTGCACCAGATTGAAGCTAGGAGCCCAGGACTCCATCTGGGTCTCCCATATGGGTGACAGGGACCCAAGCACTTGAACCTTTCAGAATGAATTACCAGGAAGCTAGAATGGAAGTGGAGGAGCTGTGGCTTAACCTGTTGTACCATAACACCTGCCCCAGAGTGGGGTTTCAGGGAAAATTAGTTATAAAAAGTATTGAATCATAAATTACCTTCTGACTCCTCAGAGGACATCAGTGGCAAAGCAGTTAGGCTCCTGTGTCCAGGCTCAACAAGCATTAAAAAAAAAAAAAAAAAAAAAGATTTATTTATTTATTTGAAAGGCAGAGTTAGGGAGAGGGGGAGAGAGAGAGAGAGGTCTTCCATCTACTGGGTCTCTCCCCAGATGGCCACAACAGCTGGAGCTGTGCCAGTCTGAAGCCAGGAGCCAGGAGCTTCTTCCAGGTCTCCCACATGGGTGCAGGGATCCAAAGACTTGAGCCATCTTCTACTGCTTTCCCAGGCCATAGCCGAGAGCTGGATCAGAAGTGCCAGCGGGGATGCTGGCACTACAGGTGGTGGCTTTACCCACTACATCAATGGAATTTTTAATACCTACATAGTAACACCAGATTGTGTACTCTGTGTAGTGACATGGCTATAGCCTGAGATACCAAGTCATGAGAAAAATCCTTGATAAGTGTGTGACTGTTAGAAAGCCTTGTATTCGGGCTGGCGTTGTGGCATGGCTGGTGAAGCTGCCACGTGGGGTGCCAGCATTCCTTATGGGTACAGGTTCATGTCTCAGCTGCTCTACTCCTGATCCAGCTCCCAGCTAATGGTTTGGGAAGGAATCAGAGGATGGCCCAATGTTTGGGCCCCTGTGGACCCGTCGGGAACCTGGAGGAGGTGGCTGGCTTCATTCTGGCCCAGCCCTGCCCATGGCAGCCAAATTGGCAGTGAACCAGTGGGTGTAAGATCTCTCTGTCTGCCTCTCCCTCTCTCTGTGTAACTCTGACTTTCAGATAGACAGATCTTTAAAAGAAAACCATGTATTTCTATCTTGTTATTGTTTTTCCCTTTGTGTTGAGTAAATGCAGGAAAGTTATAAGCATCCAGTTAACATCATTAAGATTTTCTTTGTTCTTCTTTTAAAGATTTGTTTTCTATTTATTTGAAAGGCAGCGTTAGAGGAGGAGAGACAGAGAGATCTTCCATCGAGTGGTTCACTCCCCAAATGGCTGCAATGGCTGGCACTGGGCCAGGCTGAAGCCAGGAATTAGGAGCTTCATTTGGGTCTCCCACGTGGATGCAGGGGTCCACGCACTTGGGCCCTCTTATGCTGCCCTCCCAGGTGTATCAGCAGGGAGCTGGGTCAGAAGTGGAGCAGCAGGGTCTGGAACTGGCAGCTACATGGGATGACTGTGTCACAGGTGGAGACCTAACTCGCCCTGCCACTACAGCTTGCTGCATTGACTTGATCTCTGTTCTTTCTGTGGCACAGGTCTTCGATGCTCATGGGGGGTCCAGTGCCCATGGACACCCAGTGGACACTTCTCCTTGTTGAATCATAAACTGCCAAGAATCATTAGAGTTTGTCCTTCCGTTATGGAGTCTAATATACAAATTGATTAGATGTGAATCTGCAAAAATGTATTTTCAATGGAAGACAGGATCCATGGAGGCGAGTTTTCACAAGTGTGCTTCCCAGATAAGCAGCAGCAGCATCCTCTTGGAACCTGTTAAACATGTAAATTCTCCTGCTGCACCCAGACCTTCTGAGTCAAAAATTCTGGGAGTAAGGCCCAGAAATCTGTGTTTTACCAGACTTTCCAGGTGGTTCTGAAGCGTACTGACGTTTGAGAACCTCTGAGCTGTTGGAGGGAGGGAATTATAAAAATGTAGGTTTTTGGCCTAGTGATTAAGACACCTACATCCCACATCAGAGTACCTGACTTCAATTCCCAGTTTTGGCTACAAATTCAACCTTACTTCTAATACAGACCCTGAGAGGCGGCAGGTGACATTGGCTGAAGTACCTGGGTATGTGCCACCAACATGGGTGATCTGGACTGGGTTCTCATCTTCTGGCTTTGGCCTCAAGCCCAGCCCTGGTCATTTGGAGAGTGAAACAGTAAGTGGTAGTTCTCTCCCTCTCTTTCTCTCTCTCCTTTTCCTTCTTCCCTCTCTTTCCCCTCTCCCTTCCTCTCTCTTTTCTTTCACTCCTCCCCCTCCTTTCCTTCTCAAGTAAATAAGGAAAATACTAAAAATACAGGAAGATACTGTACTAAGACTGTTTTTCAATGGTCTTTTAGTTCTTGATCCTCTTTGAAGAAACAGAAACTAAAAATTGATAATGTATCATAGTGCAGTTTACATAGAAAAAGTGACCGGAACTGCATTCAGCAGACCATTCTCAAAGAAGTGACTTTGTGTTACATCTAAGGATTGGTGAGTGAATCAGCCATTATATGATTTTTTTAAATTAACATAAAATTGTTCAAAAGCACAAGAATCTGTTTTCATGATTCTTTTCTTTAATCTGCTCTTTCAACTTACTGTCAAGCTGCCAAAACATGTCCACAAGAGAGGGGACTTTGACCATGTTTGATAAATCTAATGGCCAGGGCCAACAGGCTCCCAGCATATGCTAGGAAGAACTTGCCAGCGGGAATCTGTGATGATATGTATTATCTCATGTAAGCCTTCCCTTTACGAGATAGAAGACGGTGTTATAGGTGAGAGAGTGTAAAGTCTGCGAGTTGCTTAGCTAATGAAACAACAGCACCAAAATTTAAATCCTGGTGGGCTTCAGATCATTCTGCCATGGCACAACGTAAATGTCATTGGCCAGAAATGTGTGTGTTGACAGAGAATTGAAAGACGAAGCTTCCTCGGCAGTTATGGTGAAGCCTGCTCCTGCTCGCTGTGGGCTTTCCCAGGCCCGAGTTCCTGATAAGAGGTTAAGAATGAACAGCGTGTACAACCAGCCTTTCCTGAGTCATAGGTGTGGCAGGTTTCTGCTGAATTGAGAATCAAACCAGAAAGCAGATTGTTCATTTGCCAGGGCTGTCATCGCCAAGTACCACATATTGGCAGCTGGATTGGCGGACAGACATTAATTTCCTTACAATTTTGGAGGCTGGAAGTCCAAAATCAGGGAGTGGGGTTTGTTTCTCCTGAGGTCTCTCCTTGGCCTGTACTTGTCCTTTCTCCCTGTTGCTCATGTAGTCCTCCCTCTGAGTGAGTGAGTGAGTGTGTGTGTGTGTGTGTGTGTGTCCTTATCTCTGCAGAAGGACACCAGTCATATAGGATTAACTCTGCCTCTAATAACATCATTTAACTTAATTATCTCTTTAAAGAACCTGTCTCCAAGTACAGTTGCCTTCTGAAGTCCTGGGAATGAGGACGTTAACACGTGAGTTTGAGGGAGGAGGGCTCATTTCCGTTCTTCACAGCAGCAGAGATGCTGTTAGGTATCCAGAGTTCTCCTGAGGGCTAAGGACTTTGGCTTGAGAATTGAATATATATTTTTTAAGATTTTTTTTCATTATTTGAAAGAGTGACAGGGAGAGTTAGGGAGATGGAGGGAGGGAGGAAGGAGAGAGAGATCTTCTGTCCACTAGTTCACTCCCCAAATGGCTGCAGCAGCCAAGGCTGGACCAAGCTGAATCCAGCAGTCAGGAACTCCTTCTGGGTCTCCCAAATGGGTGGCAGAGACTCAAGCAGTTGGACCATTTTCCGCTGACTTCCCAGGCACATTAACAGGGAGCTGGATCAAAAGCGGAACAACCAAGGGGCCAGCACTGTGGCGTAGCATGTAAAGCTGCTGCCTGCAGTGCCAGCATCCCTTGTGGGCACCAGTTTGAGTTCTGGCTGCTCCACTTCTGATCCAGCTCCCTGCTAATGTACTTGGAAAAGCAGTGGAAGATGGCCCAAGTGCTTGGGTCCCTGCACCCATATGCAGGTAGGAAACCTGGCTCCTGGCTCTTGTCTGGCCCAGCCCTCGCTGGTGTGACCATCTTGGGAGTGAACCAGCAGATGGAAGATTGATATCTCTCTCCCTCCCCCCCAACCCTCTCTGTCTCTCTGTCTCTCTCCCTGTCCCTCTCCCTCTCTCTCTCTCTCTCTCTCTCTGCCTATGCCTCTCTGTAACTCTGCCCTTTCAAATAAATAAATAAATCTTAAGAAAAAAACGGAGCAACCAGTACTCGAACCAATACTGTGAGACGCTGTGATAGGGGATGCACAAGAGGCAGCCTAACCTGCTGTGTGCTGTAATATAATTGGACCAGACTTCACAGAACCAATGTGTGCTATAATATAATTGGACCAGACTTCACAGAACAAGGCTTTTGAAATCCACTGAGAGCAAACCAGCCTCTGAATGGGTTTTAGGAGGATAAGATATTTAGGTAGCAGAATGGATTTTACCCTTCAAAGAGCAATTAAAAGTTCTTTGATGATTTAGAATTACATGTGTTAGGTCTTAACCAGTTAAAAAATTGTCTTAAAAATACTGCTAACTACTCTGGCCTCAGAGCCCTTAAGGCATTCGAATCTGGCTAAAAAGCCCATGAGAGTTTTGCAGACATGGAAAGCCAAGACACTGTGGCAAAAAAAAAAAAAAAAAAAAAAAAAAAAAAAAAAAAAAAAAAAAGAAAAGAAAAGAGAAAAAAAATGACCTAAATGAAAGATCTCTGTGAGTGAGATCTTGTGGAAAGAACGGGCCATCAAAGAAGGAGGTACCTTTCTCTGAAGGAGGAGAGAACTTCCACTTTGATTATGGCCTTGTCTAAATAAGGTCAGAGTTTGTGAACTCAAGAGGCTTCCATAGCTTTGGCAGCGCATGACAAGAGCCTCAGGTGATTACTGACGTCATAAATAAGAGTGTCAATTGTTAAATCAACAGCAGGAGTCACTGTGCACTCACTCCCCATGTAGAATCTCTGTCCTTAATGTGTTGCACTATGCGAATTGACAGTAAAACTAGTCTTCAAACAGTACTTTATACTTTGTGTATCTGTGTGGGTGCAAACTTGAAATCTTTACTTAGTATATACTAAGTTGATCTTCTGTATATAAAGATAATTAAAAATGAATCTTAATGAAGAATGGGATGGGAGAGGGAGTGGGAGATGGGATGGTTGTGGGTGGGAGGGTGGTTATGGAGGGAAAAAGCCACTATAATCCAAAAGTTGTACTTTAGAAATTTGTATTTATTAAATAGAAGATTTAAAAAAAAAGAAGAAAAAATACTGCTAACTATAGGAATTCTTGTTATAGGTAGAAAAAAGTCCTGAAGCACTTGAAGTATAAAGAATGGTGTTGTTTTACCTCAAGTTAATTATACAGCCATTAGTCTGAGCCCTACCCTCAGCCCTTGTGAGGGCTGTCCAGGAAAATCAGTCTGATGTGTCTATTGAGGGGAGAGGGGAATTCTCTCCTAGCTCTGGTGGTACAGATGGAAGATTAGGAGGACAGGTGATTGGAAGGACAAGACATGCACTTCGAATGTTGTGTTCTAGCCCCTACTTGGGCTGACTTTGTAGATTCACTTACAGTGTTTTCCTCCATATGTAAAATCAGCTGGACAGTAATACCTTCTCCATAGCAGACAGTTGCCGTGCTCTCGTGCCTTGTTACTGGGTGTGGTTTGTGAGCCAGCATCTTTGGGAAGCTGGGTAGAAATGAAGGATCGCAGGCTCTGCTCAGGTTTACAGTCAAAACTCTGCTTTTTCACAAGATTCTGAATTAATCTGTTTATGTCTTCACGTTTATGAAACATTTCTGTGGATTCCAATAGTAGAAGGAATTTAATAATCTTTTTATGAAAAATGCCCTCTGTTGGATTTTGCTTCTGTTTTCTATACCAGTGTTATATCCTCTGCTAGGCAGAGGATGAGACCACTGTCTCTAACTCTGTCACTCTTTAGCTCTTCCCTTGTCTCCCCAAGTTGAGGATAATGCCTTAGTGTGGAAGGATGACATGCATAAATCTGTGTAGAGTTATTATTACATTACTGGGCACAGGAAGTGTTCACACTGATCCTTATTATTGTCTCATTAAATTTTTTAAATACATTTTTGATTGATTGATTTGAAAGAGTTACAGAGAAGAGGATAGAGGGAGGGTGAAACAGAAAGGTCTTCCATCAGCTGGTTCATTCCCCAGATGGCCACAGCAGCCGAGACTGGGCCAGGCTGAAACCAGGAGCTGGGAGCTTCTTCTGGATCTCCCATGTGGATGGGGTACAGGGACCTAAGTACTTGGGACATCCTCCGCTGCTTTCCCAGGCCATTAGCGGGAGTTGGACTGGAAGTCAAGCAGCCAGGACACAAACCGGCACCCATATGGGATGCCAGGGTCACAGGCAGCAGCTTTACCTGCTAGGCCACAACGCCGGCCCCAATTGTTTTATTAATTCTTGCTTTCATCTTCACTGCTGCTATGCCATCACCCAACAGACAGCAGTTAGGTATCTGTAGTCTAGGAAAAAACCTACAGGAGAAGGGAATACTAAGCATAGCAATTGCTTTCTCATGAGCAGTTCTCACCATGCTTATGGGTGTCAGACCATCCCACCAGATTATTCATCCAAACTTGCAAACTCCTCTCTGAAACAAACTGAAGTGGTAACAGACTTCTTATCTAAAAGCTCCATGTAGAAGGGTGAGCATTTGACACAGCAGTTAAGACGCTGCTTGGGAAGCCTGCATCCCATACTGAACAGCCTGGGTTGGAGTCTCAGGCTCTGGTCTCTGTCCCAGCTTCCTGCTTCTGTGCATCCTAGGAGGTGGCAGATGCTGGCTCAAGTACTGGGGTCCCTGCCACACACATGAAAGACCTGGATTGAGTTCCAGGCTCCTGTCTGTGACCTGGCCCAGCCCTGGCTGTTGTGGACATATGGAGAGTGAACCAGAGCGTGGCAGGTCTCTGTCTGCTTTTGTCTCTGCATTAAAATAAACAAATAAATAAAAAGCTTGGTATAGAAAAAAAATGTCCATAAAGTACCCACTTTTTCCTTGCCTATCTCCTCAAGATCCGAGATTTAGTCAGGACTTCTTTGTTTAGCAGAAATCATTGACTCCTTACCGGGAAAGACCCTGTAGGACTGGCTGTGACAGTTTGGACATGTATTAGCTATGCCTGGCAATCTGGAAACCTGGGCTCTGGTCCCGTCTGCCACTGACTGTCCATGCTGCTGTGGGCACGATACATGTATGTGAAATGAGATCAGACCCAGTAATTGTTCGTATTGTCTGATCCTGGGAGCATAGGTAGCCTTCTAATCTAGCCTCTGTGAAACTTAATCACCAGTAGTTGAACTTGCAAACTCTGAAGTAGAGAAGATTGTGTTCAGTGACAGCACAAGTGTTGAAGAATAATAAACTTGAACTAGAATGGCTTTGATGTGCTATTATAAATGAAAACAAATCAAGTATGACATTTTTCTCTGTTGTGTTACAATGAAGTTATGTCATCATTGCTTTGCCGAATGTTGGATTTCAAATGTACTGAAACATCTGCTACCAAGATATGCAGCAGAATGCCTTATGTCTTCCTGCAGGAACTGTGTATAGATGCCTGCCGTTGTTTTAGTGTTGCTAATGTGTTGCAGATGCCCCGGGAGGGGGCTAGGGAGCAGACCAGGAAAGCATCTTATATACCTTAGAGTTGTTCCGTGGTTTAAATTTATTTCTCTTTATACTTTATTCAGTTGGAGCAAATAATAGAGACCTGAAGAAGGGATTTCTGCCAATTTGCTTGAATAAACAGTTGCATATGTTTTAGAGTTAAATGACTCATATCTTTACCATTATTGGGTTTCTAACATGAGAGGCTATAAAATTTCATGAAATTGAACTGGTTTTATAGATTGAGTAACTAAAGATTAACTGAATACATATAACAATGAGGCTTTCTTGTCTGGGTAAAGATGTAGCCCCAAAAAGGGTGAAATTATAAAGACTTGTGCTTCCAAGTTGATGATTTAAGGAAAACTTTCACATAAGTCAAGAGAGTAGGGGAAAGAGGTTTTTTTTTTTTAAAGTACCATTTTAAACCCATTCTGGCTCAGAAGACTGAGATACTAGTTTCTGGCATTTCAGTGGGACTTTATTACCTAATTTCTAGAAGGAAAAGCTGATAAAAGTTAATACTTCTTTTATTCTTCGCATAAAGTATGTTTTAAATCAAATTGTAAGCTTGTATTTCAAGGCTGCCAAAGTAAAGGAAGCCCAGTTCTTCATTAAGAATTAAAGGCTGGGGACTCCCTCCTCTCTAGGGACCAGTATGTCTTCAGGAGGCTCTTTCTGATTTCTCTGCTGGGAGCAGTGTCTCCACCCTCCAGATTCCAGGAATGCTTCTCATTGCACATTACCATTTTTGTGTGCTTGTTGGCTTATCCTGCATTACCCTCCACCCCTCCTCCCCTCCCTTCCTACTCCAGGTCTTATTGAGCACTGACTATGTGTCAGACAAGCTGCTTCCTAACTGGATTGTAATCTGTTTAAAGGTTCTTGTACATTGTATCACATCTCTAATAGAACGAATAGCACTGCTTGAGGTGCATAAGCCAATCCCTAGAATTCTATAATTTCGTTTACCAGAGGCCTCAGTAAGTTACCTCAATGTTGTATTTTAAACGTACCTTTGCTTCCCATAACTACATGAAGGGACCTTTTGCACTTTTTCCAAGCAACACAGATTTTGATGTCTTCAGGACTGTGGAATAAATTCTTGCAAGCTCTGCTCAGTTACAAGAAGGAGTATCTGTAAGGTCAGAGGACTCGAACAACTTCAGATCACTGCTGAGATCAGGCTAACTCCCCAGTTTCCATCAAGAGTGCCAGCTTTTAGATAGAGAACCAACCAGCAGTGACCACTCCTGAATTCACAGAGACTTCCAGTTGCTGCACTCCACTTCTCCACTTTGGGTTGTTGGCCATCCTTACTGCACACCCCCTTTTCCTTGTCACCAAACTTTCTGGTGGCTGCCACCTGTTTTTCTGTTTTCCCCTGAGAATATGCAAACATATTTAAAATCCCATAAATGCACATCAAAAGTGAATGTTTCTGAAAATAGTGTTTGATTTACTCATTAATATTTCCTGTGAATACAGACATTTGAGTTTTTTGCACTGTTGACTTTGATGATGTGTGCTAACTTCCCAGAGTCATCTATAATTAGAGTAACAGTAACCACATTGCAAAGGTTACTGTAATTAAGTAAAGCAATAATGTATAAAACACGTGACACCATAACTCCCTCCATCTCCTTTTTCTTCCTACAACACTGCTTGAGACTGTGACACATACAGCAGTGTATACATTCAAACCTTCAAAGCTATGAGAAGTGTGTATGTGGGTGGGGGAGGCATCTAACTGAAAGTTTAGAGCCTGGAAGAGAGGCTTCGCCTTCTCTCCCTGAATGAACGGTTGTAATGTTGTCAAATTACCATAGACTTTGCAGCATTCATTTAGTCTAGCAGTTCAGGTGCCTGAGGTTCCATATCTGGCTCTAGCTCCTGACTCCCACTTCCCACCAGTGCAGATCCAGGGAAACAATGGCAATAGCATAAGTAACTGGGTTCCTGCCACCCACTTGGGAGACCCAGATTGAGTTCCCAGCTCCTGACCCAATTCTGGCTGAAGTGTACATTTGGGGGAGTAAACCAGTGGATAGGAGCGCTCTCTCTGCCCTTCAAATAAAAATAATATAATTTTGAAATTGACATTGGTTGTTATGTAAGTGATATGACATTACTATGAATCATTCTTTGAATTGGTCAGTGTGCTGTTTTTTGTGTTCTTATCACTGCAAGAAGTTTCTTTATAAAAACTATGCATTTAGTCAGTAGAAGATGAAAGAAGGTTTAAAGAATAGACAATATTGTGGTTTTAAGATCTCTTCAAAGACAATAAAACCATCAGGTTTTATCTCAACTCAAGAATCTGGTTAAAATGAGTAATTTATCTTTTTAAAAGCTTTATACTAATCACTGTAGTATAAATAAGCATAGTATAAATAAGCTTTTGAATTTTGAAAGTAACTGGCTTTTTGTCATACAGATATATTTATATAAATCTAAGAAGATAAGTATTTTTGTTTACAAAATACAGTCTTTTTTTTAACTTTTATTTAATGAATATAAATTTCCAAAGTACAGCTTATGGATTACAATGGCTTCCCCCCCATAACTTCCCTCCCACCCGCAATCCTCCCATCTCCCGCTCCCTCTCCCCTTCCATTCACATCAAGATTCATTTTCAATTCTCTTTATATACAGAAGATCAATTTAGTATATATTAAGTAAAGATTTCAATAGTTTGCACCCACACAGAAACACAAAGTGTAAAATACTGTTTGAGTACTAGTTGTAGCATTAAATCACAATGTACAGCACATTAAGGACAGAGATCCTACATGAGGAGTAAGTGCACAGTGACTTCTGTTGTTGACTTAACAAATTGACACTCTTGTTTATGGCATCAGTAATCTCCCTAGGCTCTTGTCATGAGTTGCCAAGGCTATGGAAGCCTTTTGAGTTCACCGAATCTTATCTTATTTCGACAAGGTCATAGTCTAAGTGGAAGTTCTCTCCTCCCTTCAGAGAAAGGTACCTCTTTCTTTGATGACCTGCTCTTTCCACTGGAATCTCACCCGCGGAGATCTTTCATTTAGGGTTTTTGTTTTTGTTTTTTTGCCAGAGTGTCTTGGCTTTCCATGCCTGAAATACTCTCATGGGCTTTTCAGCTGGATCCGAATGCCTTAAGGGCTGATTTTGAGGCCAGAGTGCTGTTTAGGACATCCGCCATTCTATGAGTCTGCTGTGTATCCCGCTTCCCATGTTGGATGGTTCTCTCCCTTTTTTATTCTATCGGTTAGTATTTTCAGACACTAGTCTTGTTTATGTGCTCCCTTTGACTCTTAGTCCTATCATTATGATCAATTGTGAACAGAAATTGATCACTTGGACTAGTGAGATGGCATTGGTACATGCCACCTTGATGGGATTGAATTGGAATCCGCTGGTATGTTTCTAACTCTACCATTTGGGGCAAGTCAGCTTGAGCATGTCCCAAATTGTACATCTCTTCCCTCTCTTACTCCCACTCTTATATTTAACAGGGATCACTTTTCAGTTAAGTTTCAACACTTGAGAATAACTGTGTATTAATTACAGAATTCAACCAATAGTATTAAGTAGAACAAACAAACAAAAAAATACTAGGAGGTATAAAGTATTAAGTTGTTCATCAAAAGTCAGGGCAAGGGCTGATCAAGTCACCGTTTCTCATAGTGTCCATTTCACTTCAACAGGTTTCCTTTTTGGTTTTCAGTTAGTTGTCACTGATCAGGGAGAACATATGATATTTGTCCCTTTGCGACTAGCTTATTTCACTCAGCAGGATGTTTTCCAGATTCCTCCATTTTGTTGCAAATGACCAGATTTCATTGTTTTTGACTGCTGTATATGATACTGTAGAGTACATATCCCATAATTTCTTTATCCAGTCTACTGTTGATGGGCATTTAGGTTGATTCCAGGTCTTAGCTATTGTGAATTGAGCTGCAATAAACGTTGAGGTGCAGACCGCTTGTTTGTTTGCCAATTTAATTTCCTTTGGGTAAATTCCAAGGAGTGGGATGGCTGGGTTGAATGGTAGGGTTATATTCAGGTTTCTGAGGAATCTCCAGACTGACTTCCATAGTGGCTTAACCAGTTTGCATTCCCACCAACAGTGGGTTAGTGTCCCTTTTCTCCCACATCCTCTCCAGCATCTGTTGTTGGTAGATTTCTGAATGTGAGCCATTCTCACCAGGGTGAGGTGAAATCTCATTGTAGTTTTGATTTGCATTTCCCTGATTGCTAGTGATCCTGAACATTTTTTCATGTGTCTGTTGGCCATTTGGATTTCCTCTTTTGAAAAATGTCTATTGAGGTCCTTGGCCCATCTCTTAAGTGGGTTGTTTGTTTTGTTTTTGTGGAGTGTCTTGATCTCTTTGTAGATTCTGGTTATTAATCCTTTATCTGTAGCATAGTTTTCAAATATGTTTTCCCATTCTGTCGGTTGCCTCTTCACTTTCCTGACTGTTTCTTTTGCAGTACAGAAACTTCTCAATTTGATGCAATCCCAATAGTTGATTTTGGCTTTGACTGCCTGTGCCTCCTGGGTCTTTTCCAGAAATTCTTTGCCTGTGCCAATCTCTTGCAGGGTTTCTCCAATGTTCTCTAATAATTTGATGGTGTCAGGTCGTAGATTTAGGTCTTTAATCCATGTTGAGTGGATTTTTGTTTAAGGTGTAAGGTAGTGGTCTTGCTTCATGCTTCTGCACGTGGAAATCCAGTTTTCCCAGCACCATTTATTGAATAAACTGTCCTTACTCCAGGAATTGGTTTTAGATCCTTGATCAAATATAAGTTGGCTGTAGATGTTTGGGTTGATTTCTGGTGTTTGTATTCTGTTCCATTAGTCTATCCATCTGTTTCTGTACCAGTACCATGCTGTTTTGATTACAACTGCCCTGTAGTATGTCCTGAAATCTGGTATTGTGATGCCTCCGGCTTTGTTTTTGTTGTACAAAATTGCTTTAGCTATTCGAGGTCTCCTGTGTCTCCATATGAATTTCAGCATCATTTTTCTAGATCTGAGAAGAATGTCTTTGGTATCTTGATTGGTATTGCATTGAATCTATAAATTGCTTTTGGGAGAATGGACATTTTGATGATATTGATTCTTCCAATCCATGAGCATGGAAGATTTTTCCATTTTTTTGGTATCCTCTTCTATTTCTTTCTTTAAGATTTTGTAATTCTCATCGTAGGGATCTTTAACGTCCTTGGTTAAGTTTATTCCAAGGTATTTGATTGTTTTTGTAGCTATTTTGAATGGGATTGATCTTAGCAGTTCTTTCTCAGCCATGGCATTGCCTGTGTATACAAAGGCTGTTGATTTTTGGGCATTGATTTTATACCCTGCTACTTTTCCAAACTCTTCTATGAATTCCAATAGTCTCTTAGTAGAGTTCTTTGGATCCTCTAAATAAAGAAACATATCATCTGCAAAGAGGGATAGTTTGAGTTCTTCCTTCCCAATTTGTATCCCTTTAATTTCTTTTTCTTCCCTAGTAGCTCTGGCTAAAACTTCCAGAACTATATTGAATAGCAGTGTTGAGAGTGGGCATCCCTGTCTGGTACCAGATCTCATGCAAGTACTTCCAACTTTTCCCCATTCATTAGGATGCTGGCCGTGGGTTTTTCATAAATTGCTTTGATTGTATTGAAGAATGTTCCTTCTATACCCAATATGCTTAGTTTTCATCATGAAAGGGTGTTGTATTTTATCGAATGCTTTCTCTGCATCTATTGAGATAATCATATGGTTTTTCTTCTGCAATTTGTTAATGTGGTGTATCACATTGATTGATTTGTGCACATTGAACCATCCCTGCATACCAGGGATAAATCCCACTTGGTCTGGGTGGATGTTGGGTTTTTTAATAGTATCCTGAAGATTCTCAACAATATTTTTTAGATTTCTAATTTCCTCTTCTTTTCTTTGGTTTGACTGTATACTTTCCTGTTCTCTGTCTTCTAAGTCTGATATTCTCTCTTCTGCTTCATTCATTCTGTTTTTAAGGCTCTCTAATGTGTTTGTCATTTGATCTATTGAATTCTTCATTTCATTATGATTTCTCATCACTATCACAGTTTCATGTTCTACTAGTTGCTTCATTTCATTTTGATTCCTCCTTAATATTTCATTTTCGCGCGAGAGATTTTCTATCCTGTCCAGTAAGGATTTCTGTAGTTCAAAAATTTGTTTTTGAGAACTTCTTAATGTTCTTATCGATTTTTTGAGATCTGCTTCTTGCATATCTTCTATCTCATCATCTTCATAATCTTGAATTGGGATGTCTTTCATTTGGGGCATCATAGTGTCTTCCTTGTTCTTGTTACCTCGGTTTCTGCATTTGTTTGGCATTGTGGATATATTCTTTGGTTTCTTTGCTGTGGTGTTTTTTCTCGTTATACTATGACTCTAGATTAAGTGGACTGTCTGCTTTTGATGGATCCTTAGAGGCTGTGATGGGTGTGGCCAGAGAGCTCTGGTTCTTCATGGTTAAGGGTGTGCCAAAGGTGACTCACCCAGGTTGTTCTCTCGCTTGCTCTCTCTCTCTCTCTCTCTTTTTTTTTTTTTTTTTTGACTCAGAGGGAAGTAATTCCACACAGCTGAGTGGAATTGAGGGTAGTCAATGTATGAAATCTGGCCCCTGTGGGTATTAGTCTGCTCTACCCCAAGAACCACACAAAGGGTCTATGCAGCCCTTAGTGTGGTCTCAAATTTCTCCGCAGTCTCCCACCGGGTTGCCAAGGTTACCGAGTTTGTGTATTCGGTGAGTTCTCTAGCCCACCCTTAGATTTTCACAGTCTTAGTTTGTTAACTCCACACTTTCACTAGGTTCTAACCTCCAGTTATTTCTCCCCACCAGAGTCAGGTTTTTCTGCTTGGCTGATGGCGGGCGCTGCTTTGCGTATGTCCAAAATGGCGCCTGCTCTTTGTCTTGCTCAGCTTTGTAAGGTGAGTAGAGAGAGAGGCTAATGTCCGTGCCAGTTCCCCTTATTTATTCTTTTTTTTTTTTTTCTCTCCTCCAGTCAGCCTGGTGAACTTTCCCCAGCGGGGCTTCAAGGCCTCGTTCCCTGTACGGTCTTTCTGCCTTTTCCCGCCAATGACTCGGGTTACCGAGGTTTTTGTCTCACCTCCCCTTCCAGCGCTGGCGTGCAGACTCCACGGCTCGGCTTCCGCGCCGTGGGCATCCTTGCTCTCCCCATAGGTCCTCCGTGTTACATCCACTAGATCCGGAAGAGTTTCCTCTGCAGTTTTTTCCTGAGCCTTTTCCTGAGACTACAGTAACTCCACTTTTATTAACCTGTCTTTTCCCGGATTATCAGTGCACGCCCTCACTATTCTGCCATTGGCTCCACCCCCACAAAATATAGTCTTAACAATATTTTCAAGGGTGGTCTCCTCCCTGTCATCTTAGGGATAGGACGACAGAGCTGAAAGTCCTTCTCCTTTTTAGGGGGTGGAGGGTTGGTACTTAGTGGTTCCAGAACTGGCTGGAGCAGCGATTCCTAGCTGGCTACCTATTGGAAGCTGTGGGGAAGTCCAGACTTTCCCTCTAAAGGTTTGGTCAGCGAGTCTGCTGAAGCAAAATGACAGAGTAGCAGGAGAAAAGGCACACAAATTTATCATGTGCATGGGAACCACACAGAATAGGAGACCAAGAAGATCCAGATGGTTGAGCTTTAAACCCATTCTTCAGAGTGGAGGGGGTAGTTGGTGCTTTTAGAGGAAAAGTAAATGATTTTTAAGGGAAATGAATGGGGTCAGAGAATAGAGAAGGTTCCTGTGTTCCTGTGGGCTCGCCCTCTGTCAGGTGAGTTTAATCTTCCTTCAGTTAATAAAATCGCAGCAAGAAGATTTGAAGGCAACTCTGTTCCTCTTTAGTGGATTCGATCTTTTTTTTTTTTTTTTTTTTTTTTTTTTTTTTTTTAAGGCAGAGTTACAGAAAGAAATAGACAGAGAAGTCTTCCATCTGCTGGTTCATGCCCCAAATGGCCACAACAGTCAGAGCTGGGAGCCAGGAGCTTCTTCCGGGTCTCCTGTGTGAGTGCAGGGGTCCAAGCACTTGGGCCATTCTCTGCTGCTTTTCTAGGCACATTAGTGGGGAGCTGGATCGAAAGTGGAGCAGCTGGGTCTTGAACTGGGGCCCATTTGGGATGCAGGTGCTGCAGGCAGTGACTTAACCCACTATGCCACAGTGTCAGCCCTGTGGATTCAGTCTTTAGGTGGACATGGAAGCTTCAGAGGAGGCCTCTTCTCTGCACTTGGGGAGAGAAAGATACCGAGACAGGGCTGGGGGAAGGCCAGAGCTACTTTAGTTTTGAAACTCTGTCCAGCCCAGCATGTCAAAGGACCGCCCTTTGTAATTTCAGCTTTCTGAGCTCCAGCACGTCATTTGGGTCAATTTTTAAAAAATATTTATTTATTTATTTGAAAGTCAGGGTTATACAGAGAGAGGAAGAGACAGAGAGAAAGAGATCTTCAAAACGCTGGTTCACTCCCCAAATTGGCCGCAACAGCCAGGGCTAGGCTGGGCCGAAGGCAGGAGTCAGGAGTTCTGCTAGATAGCCCCATGGGTGGCAGGGACTCAAGGACTTGGACCATCTTCCACTACTTGCCCGGACATATTAGCAGGGAACTGGATCAGAAGTGGAGCAGCTGGTACTTGAACCGACGTTGCAGGCAGCAGCTTAACCTGCTACACCACAACGCCAGCCCCCATTTGGGTCCTTTTAGAAAAATGCTCTGCCCAGAGCTTCGAATCCCTGCACAGAAAGAACAGGATGTGCTGGTTTTCTCTGAACTGAGCTGCTCCAGCAGGTGGGGTCTGCAGTGAGGACACCCACTGCCTGTACCCATGTCCCCAGCGGGGCTGGAGCCTAGCAGGGCCCTGGCTCTGACTTTCTCTCACTGATCCCCTGGAGGCTGAGTCTCACACTGACTGCCCTTAGCAGGAACTCCTGTCTGCTGTCGACAGTGTTTCGTCAGAATCTGATTCTGACTTTATTCGGGGAAGCAACCAATGTGTAAGAAAGTGATTACTAAAGCATGAAGCTATTCATTGCAGAACATCTGAGCGTGATCAAAAAGCACAGACAAGAAATAAAGTAGCAGCAGTCCCATTCCTAGGAGAGAGAACTGTGAGCATTTTGGCCTTTTAGCGTTCCTTGTCCTCCCCAGGTAAGTGATGAAAACAGTAGCTAAAAACACACTTACACTTAATGAATATTTATTTGGAGTCAACAAGTGAAGTTGCTGCTGCCCTTGGAATGATGAGAAGGCTGGAGCTCAGGACACTTGCTGCAGGTGTTGCAGTATGTCAGTGCAGGGCCTGCCTGGTTGCAAGGTGAGGGATCTGTGATCCTTGTATATTTTTTGATTGCTAATAAAAAAACATTCAGTCACATTCCATATTGTACCATGGCCAAGTTTATGACATACAATTAGCACAATAATATTTTTTAAAGATTTATTTATATTTATTTGAAAAGCATAGTTACAGGGAGGGAAAGACAGAGACAGAAAGATGTCTTCCATCTGTTGATTGATTTCCAAATGGTGGGGTTGACCAGGTGTTAGCCAGGCACCTGGAACTCCATCTGGGTCTCCCTTGTGGACGGTTTGGGCCATCCTCCACTGCCTTCCTAGGCTCACCAGTAAGGAGCTGGATTGGAAGTAGAGCAGCCAGGACTCTAACTGGCACTCTAGTATGGGATGCTAGTGTGACAGGTGGTGATTTAACCCATTGTACCACAACACTGGCCCAATCAGTATTCTGTTTAGATCTTTCTAGTATATCTTTATTGGGGAGTCTGTATTTGTGATATTAGAATGCTAGCTGCAGGGCCAGTACTATGGCGTAGAAGGTTTAGCCTCCTCCTGCAGTGTTGGCATCCCATATAGGCACTGGTTCGAGTCCCAGATGCTCCACTTCTAATCCTGCTCCCTGCTAATATACCTGGGAAAGCAGTGGAAGATGGCCCAACTACTTGGGTCCCTGAACCCACATGGGAGACCTGGAGGAAGTTCCTGGCCCCTAGCTTGGAATCGGTCCAGCTCTGGCTGTTGCAGCCATTTGGGGAGTGAACCAGCAGATGGAAGATCTCTCTCTTCTCTCCCTTTCTTTCTGTTGCTGTATCTCTGCCTTTCAAATAAGTGAATAAATATTAAAAAAAAAAAAAAGAAATGCTAGTTGCTGGAGTATTTTGTTAGACTTTCTGGCTTTGGGAGCATATGGTGCAGGGAGAGTTCAGAGCTCAGGTGACATTTGGTTTCTCTTGATTTCACGTAAATGGAGGGCACAGGTTTGGACCTGTGTGCTGGGACTTCACTGGGGTCACTTAAGGATTTGAAAAAGGCCAGCGGCCTCTGGCCACTGGACGGAAGAGCCAGCCACAAAACGTGACCATTTTTGTAATTACAAAGAAAATCTGCTGTGGATTTTATGAAAATTCTCATCTTCATTTTATTCTCACTTTTTCACCATTTTACTTTAAATAAATAAATAAATAAATAAATAAATAAATAAATAAATAAATAAAAGTTGACCCCAACCAGCACGGTTTAGGTGGAACTGAGCTCTAGGAGGAGGCTGTCTTTATGAGAGACACCATAACTCTCAGTTCCTTGTTTCCATAGTTACGTGGCATTGTCCTAAGACAAAAGCAGAACTGGGGCAGAGATTGGAAAGGCCCTCCAGGAACTGCCTGAGACGCGTGTGGTTATTAAGCCACCGTGCCAGGTTTTAGGGAGCAGCCAGGCAGGCAGGTTGAACTGGTTAAGATTTCCCATTGGAAGAGAGGTTTTGCTTGGGCTTTGTGTTGACGGTAAAAATGGATGTAGGAAACTCTCACCAGTGCTCCTCGTGGGGAGTTTGTAGTTCACCGGCACATAGAAACACCGCTTGCTGAAGTCATTCCTTTTGGAGTTGCACACAGAGTATGTTCCCAGCACCCCCATGCCAGGAAGTCAGTAAGCCCTAAAAACAGAATTGCTGGTGTGATCATTTTGATTCCTGCTCTTTCTAGCTCTCATTCACTTACTCTCCTCACTCAAAGAATACTGGAGGCTTTAGGCTGAATGCGTGTTTCACTTGATCTAAATTTTTTTATTTCTTAATTCTGCTTGCTTAAAGTGTATTAGTTTCTAAAATGAGCATCAGTTATTCAGTGTACTCTTTTTGTATGCTTTTATTTTAAAGGTTATTTGAGAGGGAGACAGAGCTCTGAATGTCTGCTAATTCACTCCTTAAATGTCTGGAGCTGGCTCGGGGCCAGAGACCAGGGTCAGGGAACCAGGTGCTCAATCCAGGTCTTCCACAAGGGCTGCAGGGATCGAGCTGCTTGAGCCGTAGCCTACTGCCTCCCAGGGCTCATATATAGCAGGAAGTAGAATTAGAAATGGAACCAGGACTTGAACCCTGCACTCTGATTCAGGCATCCCAACTGACATCTTAGCTGCTGGGCCAAATGTCTGCTCCTTCAGTGTACTCTTTGATAAATTTCATGAAATACAAGAACAAGAGTGAGGAAGAGATGAGGAAATATTATATGATTTAAAAAAATCCAGCAATAACATTTTCCACTTGAGGAATTTATGGTTGTTTTTAACAGGAAAACCAAGTAGTCTGTGTGAAGCCATCCAAATTGTTGTTTTTCCCTGAGTTTAATGTGAAGTGAAAAGGGGGCAGAGTCAAGATTTGGTATAAAAATTTCAAGCAGTGGTTAAACGTCTGCACAGTGGAGTTGTCAGGGATGGGGAGGTTCTATCTTTCTGTGTGTCATCTGTCACCTGAAATCCCCACCCGTAGAGGTGGTCCTGGGTGCTGGTTCCTGTGGCTGTCAGTGAAGTCTGTCACTCAGTTCATGCTCCTGCTGGGATTGGCCTGAGGCTCCCTAAGTGTCTGGTGAGACTTGTCTGCAATTTTGCACGCTTGCTCCTCGGTGGATACCCGAGAGCGCAGACGACACTGAGGACGTCCTTTGAAAAGAACGCAGAATTTCTAGCAGGCTGTTAGTGAGCGTTTACCATTCATGAGGTTCTCACTGATTGTCCTTTCTTTAAAAATCTGCTTTGTAGGGGAATAGTCATTTGAAATCACAAAGAAATGAGATATTCTGTTGTTTTTATGTGTGTTCTCGTACCCATCCCCCGAATGAGGGGAAGGATACCATTATTTATTCATGTCATCAAATTGAAAGGGCATATTAATAAAATGAAATGTCAAAGTAAAAAAACGATGTTGGAAAAGCTGATTGAATTACTCCCTTAAGAAGAAGAGTATGAAATTCCTTCCATTCTCTTGTTTTTTTGTGATTAATTGCAGGAAGCATCTGCTCTGAGTCAAAAGCAGAACTCTTCATCTTTTTTCACATAAAATGTATAATAAAAATGATTTTCTTTTCAGAGCAATGCAATAGCCCCATTATTATAGTTCCATTCCCTCTTTCAGTTTCTGTCTTTTAAAGGAACCCCCTCGGGCCCCTCCCCGTTAGTTCTCCGTCCTTACTGTTGCGCCTGCATTACCAGTGCTTGCTGCTGGAGGTTGTTTTCGGGAGTGCTCCTTTTGAATTGTTGTTTGGTATGACATTAGTCTACTGTGGGAAAAACAGCCACAAAAAATGAGATTTTTTTTGTAGAATCACACAAGATGGCTTTCCATGAATGAAACTCTTATTATGTCACATTATTTCTTATTAAGGAGAGCAACCAAGTTATGGATGGGGAAGACACTCAGGAGAAAAGCAGTGCTCAGTGTTAGTATGGGAAGCGATGGCTTTTATTCATTTTGTGAATTGTATTAGTAATACAGGTGAAATGGTGACTTTAAAAAGTAATAAACAAAAATAAAGAAACAAAGCCTGCAATTGAAAACAAACAGCAAACACCCAACCTGAAGACAGAAGATCCAAAGCAGAGTTTGCAACTCAACAATAAAAATATTTCTGCACACGGCTTTTGCTTTAAAGGGAGGTAGCCCCTGAGCCAGGCCATGCATGCTGTGGGTTGGCTCCTTCTGTCTGATCAGTACCCCACTCTGAGCTGTGGGTCATCTCTCCCCAACACAAGCTGCTCTCACCCTCCTGGCATCTGCCTGTCTGTACATACTCTTGCTTCCTGTGTCTTCACAGAGAAAAGTTAAATGAGTGACACTCTGTGCCCCTTCTGCATCCATAGCACTGTACTGGACCTCTTCTATTTGAGGTGTTACCTCCCCTAAAAGACTGAACCAATATAATTAACATTCATTGATCACTTGCCATGTGGCTGTTCCTGTGCTAGGTTTATAACAACCTTTCAGGGTAGGTGAACACCTATCATTAGTGAAATGAAGGGAAGTTTCAATAACTTTCTGGAAGCCATGTAGTCCAGAAACAGAGGTGCTGGAATTCGAGCACAGGGGTTATTCTGACCCATAACCCAGAGTCTCCTCTGAGCTACTTTGCCTCTGATCTCTCTGTGGCTTGAAAGGCCACCCTTAAAAGATACTACTGCAGGCCGGCGCCGCGGCTCATTAGGCTAATCCTCCGCCTTGCGGCGCCGGCGCACCAGGTTCTAGTCCCGGTCGGGGCACCAGATTCTGTCCTGGTTGCCTCTCTTCCAGGCCAGCTCTCTGCTGTGGCCAGGGAGTGCAGTGGAGGATGGCCCAAGTCCTTGGGCCCTGCACCCCATGGGAGACCAGGATAAGTACCTGGCTCCTGCCATCAGATCAGCGCGGTGCGCCAGCCGCGGCGGCCATTGGAGGGTGAACCAACGGCAAAGGAAGACCTTTCTCTCTGTCTCTGTGTCTCTGTCTCTCACTGTCCACTCTGCCTGTCAAAAAAAAAAAAAAAAAAAAAGATACTGCTGCAAGGGGCCAGCACTGTGGCAGAGCAGGTAAAGCTGCCATCTGCAGTGCAGGCTATCCCATATGGGCACTGGTTCAAGTCCCAGTTGCTCCACTTCCAATCCAGCTCTCTGCTGTGGCCTGGGAAAGCAGTAGAAGATGGCCCAAGTACTTGGATCCCTGCACCCGTGTGGGATTGGCCCAGCTCCGGCCATTGTAGCCATCTGGGGAGTGAATCAGTGGATGGAAGACCTCTCTCTCTCTGCCTCTCCTTCTATCTCTGTGTAACTCTGCCTTTCAAATAAATAAATAATCTTAAAAAAAAAAAAAAAAAAGAAAAAGAAAAGACATTGCTGCAGTGCACGGTGGGGAAAACAGTCTGTGCTGGGGTTTAGGATGAGCTTACTCAGTGCGGTCTCAGCTCCCCCTGCCTCCTTGATGGCCCCAGCTCCTGGAGGAACATAATTCCTATTTTCTGGCAACTCTGTTACATTTCAATGATGTTCCCAGATCTTACCACCTCTTACCCTCCCCATCCTGTGTCAGCCTCCAGTATTACTAATAGCATTATGGACAATACAGTTCCCCATTATCCTAGGGGGCACTTTCAGTTACTTGTAGCCAACTGTGGTCTGAAAATACTGAATGGTAAATTCTATATGTTGAGAGAGAGAAAGAGGCACCACATCTATATAACTTTCATTATAATATATTGCTACAGTTCTTCTATTTTATTATTGTTAATTTCTTACTATGGTTCATTGATAAATTAAACTGTATTATAGGTATGTATGAGGGTATGCAAAAAAAAAACTAGTGGAAAGTGGAATTCACAGATAAGTTTGGTGCAGAAATGTTGCTAAATACATACATATAAAGACAGAGAGAGAGAGAGAGAGAGAGAAAGGAGATTTTTCAATCCTCTGGTTCACTCCCAAAGTTCAAAGTGCCTACCATAGCTGGGGCTGTGCTGGGCCAGGCCAAAGCCAAGAGCCTGGAACTCCACCTGGGTTCCCCACGTGGCTGTCAGAGACTCAAGTCCTTGGGCTATCATTTTGCTGCTTTCCAAGATGCAGATTAGCAAGAAGATGGATCAAAAGTGTAGTAGCTGGAACTCAGTCTGACACCTAACATGGGATGCAGGTATCCCAGGAGATGATTTAGCCTGCTGCACAACCACACCCACTCTATCTGTGAAATTAAGTCGCCTTCCCGTATAGGATCTGATACTATCAGCAATTTTAGGTGTCCTCAGAGGGCTCTTAGAACACAGCCCCCACAGATTAGGAAGAACTGCGCTGATTCTTATACAGGTTAGAATTGTTCTAATCATTTTACATAAGCATTTTTTTTTAAAGATTTATTCATTTATTTGAAAGTCAGAGTTACACAGAGAAGGAAAGGCAGAGAGAGAGAGAGAGACAGACAGACAGACAGACAGACAGAGGTGTCTTCCATTCACTGGTTTACTCCCCAGTTGGCTGCAACAGCTGGAGCTGTGCCGAGGGCCTTATGGAATCCATTTTCTAAGTGAAGAAACTGAGCCTCAGTGAGATTTTTTTTTTTTAAAGATTTATTTATTTACTTTAAAGTCAGAGTTACACAGAGAGAGGAGAGGCAGAGAGAGAAAGAGGTCTTCCATCCACTCGTTCACTCCCCAGATGGCTACAATGGCAGGAGCTGTGCTGATCCGAAGCCAGGAGCTTCTTCTGGGTCTCCCACATGGGTGCAGGGGCCCAAGGACTTGGGCCATCTTCTACTGCTTTCCCAGGCCATAGCAGAGAGCTGGATCGGAACTGGAGCAGCCGGGACTAGAACCGGCGCCCATTTGGGATGCCAGCACTGCAGGCGGTGGCTTTACCTACTATGCCACAGCGCTGGCCCGGCTCAGTGAGATTAAGTGATCTGCAAGTCATTTGGCCTAAAGAGTGATGATAATGGGGGTCTTTGGGCTCCCAATTGTGGGTGACTGCTTCTCCTTGGATCTGTCATCCCAAGCGAGCCATGCCACGTATAGCTCTGCTTGGGTTTCTAACAAAGAAGATTGTAGTGGGGATGGACTCTTGTTGTTAAGAGAAGGGACTGCTGACTGGTTGATGTTTTCAGATGCTGTGCAGCCGTACTTATCACTACACTTTCTTGGGCTTCCTTTGTTCGCATTACTCATGAACTCTAAAGTTCTTGTTCTCCAGTCACATCACAGAAAATTCAACAACATGTGCTGGGCCACAGAGCTTATCTTCTTCATAAACAATGCAATATTTCAGATATTCTTATCTTACCATGAATCAGGATTTTTTGTTTTTAGTTAGGATGAGCGTTTTGGGTGACCTTCATCAAATCGCAAGTGGCACCTTCCTCTGCTTTACTCTGTCATAGTTCCCCCGGAGTTGGTACAGAGTTTGGAAAGGTGTATATTGCAAAATCAGAGAAATGATTTGGACAAATTAAGCAATGGGACATTGCTACTCCAGGTTTTTTTTTTTTTTTTCTTTTCCTTCCCTGTCACAGACGGCTTCCTTATTTCAACTCACATTGTGCAGTCTGAGTCAAGGCCCTTGGCCTGCACACAGGCTGCCGGAACTTGTGTCGCTCTTCTGGAATTTGTGCTGCTGTGGGGGGAGGAGGTGACCCAAGCAAGAGTGTTTAGGCGACAGTTCCGGTGTGTCAGATTGGCGGATCAGGGAGCTGTTTGCTCAGTGCTGGAATATTGGGACCAAAAACCAGATTCTAAGTAGCCCTGAAACAGATTCATGGACAGGATAGAAAAACTAATGCAGATGGTTCTTATTTATTTATTTATTTTTTAAAGATCTAAAAACCTTATGTAACCACTCAGAGATTTTTAAAAATGGGTTTCATTAGGTCCCAACATTGCTAAGTAACTTGTTTATTCAACCAACAATGTTGCAGTCTGGCTGACTCTTGGTGTTTAATTGCATTTGTTATATGAACCATTTTGTGGTACTGTTCACCCATGTGCAAGGCATTCAGGCATACAGCAGATGCACTGTTTAGGTGATTTTCAAAATATAAGGTTGGTGCCAAATATGAATTTAAAATTTTAAACAGTATGTGTACCATAACCCTACTTGTGAGGGCAGGGGACTAGCTCTATGTGTGTGTGTGTGTGTGTGTGTGTGTGTGTAGAGCATATGTCAGTGGTGTGTGTGTGTATGTGTGTATAGAGTATGTCAGTGGTATGTGTGTAGAGCATATGTCAGTGGTGTGTGTGTATGTGTGTATAGAGTATGTCAGTGGTGTGTGTGTGTAGCATATGTCAGTGGTTCTCAGACTTTGGTACAAATCAGTTGTCTTCAGGTCTTGTTAAAATACAGATTGCTGGGTCCCACTCTTAGGGTTTCTTACTCAACAGGTCTTTGGTGGGGCCAGAGCATTTGCTTTTCACAGGTTTCCTGTTGATGGTGACGTTTGTTTGGGGACCATGTTTGAGAAAAGAAGCATAGAGAAAAGTCTAGAGGGATAATTCTCTGTTGTGCTAACAGCAGTTATCTCATCTCTGGGTGACGGGATCGCTGGGCTGTTTATTTTTCCTTTATGCTTTTCTGCAATTGTTTTTCCTCAGTGACAGAGCACTACTGCATCATCACGAGAAGAAGCGGCATTTAGACATTTTTCTGAGGCTCTGGAATCCACACTGTCATGAACACACAGAGGGTTTATTGTCTTCTCTTGTCCAGTCTCATGCTGCCATCATAGAAACAAACCTTCACGGATGCAGTGTTTTGGGGTCTTGGTTTTCATTTTTGTCCTTCGAGATATGAACTTTCAGAAGGGCCTATTTGTTACCTTGAGTCCTTATTTCAGTATATGGTGCTGAACAAACAGGTGTTCAATAGGTACTTGATAGGTTGATTTGTTAGAGCCACAATATTTAGGAAATAGCATTCCTTGGAGTCTTAAGTTTGAATTGCATTTGATTATCCTTCTGGAAGAAGAGATTCTCAAAATCTGAAAAAAGAATTTATATGAAGTAGAAAAATAAGACTAAAATGATAAATGAGCCCTCCTGACCTCAGAATAAACCAGTCAGCTAACCAACCAACAAACCAATTAGGAAACCAACCACAAAACCCCGACACTAAAAGCAACACTTTATTTGTCAAAGGTTCTCAGTAGCTCGGCCCTCACAATTGTAGTTATAGTACTCATAAATGCCTAGCTCCACACAGAGAAAGCAAAGCCCCAGGAATGCAGGTTTTCCCATGAAAGAATAGCAAGGACACTATGCACATCTGTGTGTTTGCTTGATATTTTAGGAAGGCCCTCTATTAATTGAAAATAAGTTTGGGGGCCAGTACTATGGCATAGCGGGTAAAGCTGCTGCCTGTGTTGCTGGCATCCCATATGGATGTCAATTTGAGTCCTGGTTGTTCCACTTCTGATCCAGCTCCCTGCTAATACACCTGGAAAAGTCATAGAAGACCCTAAGTACTTGAGCCCCTGCACCCACGTGAGAGACCCGGGAAGAAGCTCTTGGCTCCTGGCTTCGGCCTGGCATAGCCCTGACCTTTGTAACCATTTGGGGAGTGAACCAACAGATGGAAGATTTCTCTCTCTTTCTCCAACACCTCAACCCCCGTAACTCTGCCTTTTAAATAAATAAAATAAATCTTTAAAAAAGAAAAAAAGCTTGGATGTCAACTAGTTGAGAAAACACAGGACTTAGATTTAAGAGAATAGTTTTTAGGTCTGATTCTATCACATTTTAGGCAAGTTACTTAACCCCTTGGAATAAATGGGAATACCGGCCCCATGAAAATGCTGGATTTTCACAGTGACCAAGTAAACTAATGTTTGCAAAGGCGGGTTAGAAACAGTGAAGCGCCCTGAACTCTACGTTGGTGGGGTGATCCAAACGGCAAGATTCACCACCACCCTACTTCTTCCCAGCCTTGTAGTCTATTGTGGAAACTTAACCTTAACTCCCAGGGAAAGTTATGGCTATATTTGGCAGATCCAGGCTCTTGTCTCCCTCCCATCCTGCCCCACCAATTTGGCAGTAACACTTAGCCATTGTATGAACTCTGAGGTCAGACAACTATTTAGGAAAAGCAAGATAGTTTCTGAACAGTGTTTTTCCTGATAAAACACCATAAGTTCCTGTCCTATTACCATGTCTCCAGGAAGTTAAAGTCGTTATTGTCTCTATGGAAATCCATGACCTGCATATGAAAAATGACTCACCTGAGGAATTTGTCTGTCCCCCCCGCCCCATTGTTCATTGTCTCAATTAGAAAACTAATTAGGTGGTTGTGAGATTCCCGTGTGCTCCTAATGGAACTTCACGGGTGCAGCAAAGCTGACGTGTAATTTGCCTGCTTCCTAAGTCCATACTGCATAGTGGTTTGATGTATATTGGTGGAAGTTTCTAAATAAATTGCATCTTTTTCCAGGAAAAGGGCCAATTTGCTCTGCTTTCTAGTTTCTCTAGCACTTGGCCAAGCTTTGGGGCACCTGTCGGTTCATTTTCTCCTTCAAAGAGCAGAAGGATAATGCACTTCACAAATGATATACATTAAAATATTACAGGCAGATTAGTTGTTCCTCTTTGACTTAAGGTTCAGTGAGTCTCCTGGGACAGTTGTCCTGCTGCCAGCTGTCCTTCAACAGTGTACATTAAGTGTTGTCTCTGCTTTTGAAATTAGAACCGTAGAAAGGTTGGCTAAGGGATTCACATGTAATGCTTCAATCTTGCTACAAAAAGAGATCAGAAAGGGAAAACCAGGTGACTGAAGTTGGATTTTAGCCCAAAGTGTACCTTTTCTAATCTTTACAAAGCAGATAACAATTGAAGAAATTGTGAGAGTCCTGCACCTTTTTCTTGAGCTGCTTTGTTGTTGGAGGAATTCTTCTCCTTTGAGTTACTGCTCATGGCGTGAGCTCAGTCTGGAATGTGCACATGATCAAGTTGTTTGTAATCTTGTGTTTAGCTTTTATGTTATTTATAGTGTCTGTGATCTTACATCAAATTCTTTCTCAACATTTCCATTATATATCAGTCTTTCCAAATTCACGTTTAAGTGACATGGTGTGACACATATCCTGAAGTAGAAGTTCAGAATTTGATATGACCTCTATCATGTATTTTTGGGAATATCCTTTTACTTTTTAAAATATTTATTTATTTATTTGAAAGGCAGTGGGACAGAGAGAGGGAGAGGCAGAGAGGAAGAAAGAAATCTTCCATCTGCTGGGCTCTTCCCCAGATTACTACAACAGCCAGGTCTAAGCCAGGCTGAAGCCAGGAGCCAGGAACTCCATTGTGGTCTTCCACATGGGTGGCAGGTCCCCAAGTACTATGGGAACATCTTTTTAAACATCACTTTTCTGGATGGTTATGTTACGATGACAAACATGATCTTACTCAAAGCAGAGAAGTACTATCTCTTTGTGGTGTTCTATGTTAAGATATCTTAGACAGGGGTGGGAATTTGTATAGTGGTTAAGATACTGCACTGGACACCAATACCCCTATCAGAATGCCTGGGTTCAAGTCCTGACTCAACCCAATTCGAATTTCCTACCAGTGTGCAATCTGTAAGGCAGCAGACAATGGATCAAGTACTTGGGTCCCTGCCACCTACATAGGAGACTCAGATAGAGTTCCTGGCTTTGAGTTTCTGGCCCAGCACTGCCTATTGCAGGCATTTGTGGAGTGGACCAGGAGATGGAAAGTTTCTTCCTGTCTGTCTCTATCTCTCTGCCTTTCAAGTAAATAGATTTTTAAAATATGACAATAGGCTATCCAACATGTGGTATGTGGTATATCTACCACCTGGAGCTGGAATTAAGCATCTTACACAAAGTTAAGAGGTGGGAAGGGCTAAAAAACTCTTCTCCTCTGTAGAGCAGTGCAAAAGAATGAACTTGACTTGGGCTGTAAATAGAAAAAAAAAGGCAATCATAAAGGGCAGGCATTTGACAGAGTAGCTAAGATGTTTCTCAGGATGCTTGGTTCAAGTTCTGCTTTCTCCACCTCAAGTCCATCTACCTGCTAATGCATTCTGGGAAGCAACAGGTGACGGATCAAGTACTTGGGGCCCTGTCACCCATGTAGGAATCCCAATGGAGTTCCTGGCCCATGGCTTTGGCCTAGCCCAGTTACTGCTATTGCAGGCATTTAGAAAATGAACCACCAGCAGCAGCTGTGTGTGTGTGTGTCTGTGTGTGTGTGTGTCTTTCTGCCTTTCAAATAAATGCTTTTTTATTTTTTAAAGATTTATTTATTTATTTGAAAGGCAGACTTACAGAGAGGCAGAGGCAGAAAGAAAGAGAGAGGGAGGTCTTCCATCCGTTGATTCACTCCCCAAGTGGCCACAGCCAGAGCTGTGCCAATCCAAAGCCAGGAGCCAGGAGCTTCCTCTGAGTCTCCCATGTGGGTGCACACCTTGGGTCTCTCACTGCTTTCCCAGGCCATAGCAGAGAGCTGGATCAGAAGTGGAACAGCCAAGACTCGAACTGGCACCCATGTGGAAGGCCAGCACTGCAGGTGGCGGCTTTACCTGCTATGACACAGCGCTGCCCCCAAATAATTGTTTAATAAAAGATATCCTGGACAATTTGACATAGAGCAGCAAAGAGAAGGTGTCAGTAGTGAGGCTTTTTGCTGCCTTGTTGTCTTCTTGTACCATGCTAGATGCAGCAGAATAAAATGAATACTGGATTTCCTTGTTCCTCCTTCTGTGGCCACCACTGTGGCCAGGGAAGTAGAACTGATTGAGGCTCCTGTGCCCTTTGGTGGTAGCCACTGACATAGCTGGCAGACTGGTGTCCCCAGTTCTGTAGCTGTGTGGGCCCCCCATTACCACCTACCCAGGCCTTGAGAAGGGTCTTCATTATCTTCTGTTATCTGTTCTGCCTGATATGGAAAGATTTGAGGCAGGTTTGGAGTACTTCAGACAATTTGGAGAATAAAAACACAAAATATCTGAGCAGTAGCTGTGCAGAAGGTCTGATGATGGTGTCATGAGCTGGCATAGAATACTGGCTCAGAGACTTT
This sequence comes from Oryctolagus cuniculus, assembly GCF_964237555.1. Taxonomy (NCBI): domain Eukaryota; kingdom Metazoa; phylum Chordata; class Mammalia; order Lagomorpha; family Leporidae; genus Oryctolagus; species Oryctolagus cuniculus. The sequence goes on along the minus strand of NC_091436.1, from coordinate 145,122,552 downwards.
GGTTCAGGAAATGGACATCCAGACTTCTGCAGGAGTGCCTCAGCTTTCATGTACAGCTTGATACCCCTTGCCTGAAACACTTGGGACCAGAAGTGTTCTTTTTCAGCATTTTTTTTAGATTTTAGAAATTTCTTGGGGATGGGATCCACATGTGAGCACAAAATTAGGTTTCATATAGACCTCATACATATATCCTGACAGTGATTTTATACCAATTTTAAAACTATTTTTAAAAATTTTATTTTATGGGAGCCAGCATTGCGGCATAGCAAGTTAAGCTGTTCCTGCAAGGCCAGCAAATGAGCACCAGTTCAAGTCTCAGTTGTTCCACTTCTGGTCCAGCTCTCTCCTAAGGTGCCTGGGAAAGGAACCAAAGATGGCCCAAGCACTTAGACTCCTGCCACCCACATGGGAGACCCAAATGGAGTTCCAGGTTCCTGGCTTCAGCCTGGCCCAGCACTGGCCATTGCAGCCGTTTGGGGAGTGTATGAGTAGATAGAAGATATCATTCTGTCTCTGTCTCTTCCCCTCTCTCTAACTCTGCCGTTCTAATAAATATATCAATCTTAAAATACAACTTTATTTATTTGAATGACAAGGAAAGAGAGAGCTCTCATCTACTGTTTCACTTTCCTAATGCCTGTAAGAGCTGGGCCTGGTCCAGGTTGAAGCCACAAGACTGGGATTCAGCCTGGGTCCCCCTTGTGGGTAGCAGTCATTCAAGTACTTGAGCCATTACCTGCTGTCTCCCAGGGTGCACATTAGCAGGAAGCTGGAATGACGAGCTGAGCCAGGACCTGAACACAGGCACTCTGGTATGTGGGCATCCTAAGCCATGGCTTAACCACTGCCAAAGACATTTCCCACCTACAGTATTCTAATAATTTTGTACATTGGGTTGTGAACCATCATCCAAGGTCAGGTGTGTAGTTTCCACTTATGCCATCCTTTTGGCACTCAGAAAGTTTCAGGTTTGGGTGTATTTCAGATTTTGAATTAGAATGCCCAACCTGTACTGCATGTTGTACGTGATGGAGTGTTCCTGAACTGCCCTTTTTTTCTGGCGTCTCACGTATCAGCTGGCTGATGACTGAGTTTGCTGTCTTAGCATCTGCCTCGCGCGTGTTTGGGGCTGTTTCCTGGTGCTGCAGTGCCTTTCCTGAGAGGAGGCCCCAACTGCCTGCCAGGTGGGAGCTGTTTGTTTACTCCAAGAGTGTTTCTGTCTGGGTCAACCTCTTCAAATCCTCACCACCTTGCTCTCTCCCAGGCCCAGCTTCGTACTCTATTACCCCTCGTGAATATAGAAGTAGGGGATTAGCTTTGATGAGAATTTGTCTTGTGGCAAAATACATGTAGCATAAAATTTACCATTTTAAGGGCACAATTCATGGCTGTGAAGGACTTTAGCAATGCCTTGCAGCCATCACCAGTGTCCATTTTCAGAACTTGGTCATCACCCCAAACAGAAACTCTGTATCCATGAAACCCTAACTTCCTATTCCCCCACTCCCAGGCCCTGGTAAACACCATACTGATGTCTATGAATTTGACTACTCTATGTGCCTCATATAAGTAGATGCATACAATATTCGTCCTTTTGTGTGTTTGACTTACTTCTCTTATCCTAGTATCCTGAAAGTTCATGTGTCAGTCCTTTCTTCTTTCTTAAGGCTAAATAACAATCCTCTGTATGTACTTACCCCACTGTGCTTATCCACTCCTCTGTCAGTGGACACTGGGTTTGTTTCTACCTTGTGACTATTGTCAATGATGCTGCTGTAAATCTGGTGTACAAATATCTGTTTAAGTCCCCATTTTCAACTCCCCTCCCCCACCAAAGGAATATCATTTTATTACAGAAAGCACAAAAAGCCCTATTCCCACAGGGAGAAGTATACTGTTCTTCACCAGGGTAGAAGATGTACCTCTTCCACTGTTCCCAGCTTTTCTTCTCTTAATACTTCCCATGCTGTAAAGAGCTTGTAGAGATAGCAGGTGCCTCTGTTAAGATTGTGTAGGTCATTAATGACATTGGATTTCCAAACATTTTCTTGTATTGGACACAATGCTACAACTCATTCTTCTTCCAGCCGTGAAGCTGAGTCCCTTGGTCAGTTTTTGAGGGTACTTTTCAAAGTTCCCCAGTATCCCAGTGTTGGTCCTCTTCTCATTCCAGTGGCCAACTACTTTAGGGGACAGGCAGGTGAGCCTTATATTGAGAAGTTTCCACCGGCGAGGGCACCTGCCCCACAAGACCCTACCTGTCCCTCAAGAGAGGTTCTCTGCCATTGCTCTTGTCTCTCCCTCAGCAGCACACCAAATGAGTCCAAGGATGAGAACCAGACATGGCATTCATGGAGGTGACGATGGGGACCATTCCCACTGGCATCTGATGGGTACTAGGGTGGAGGCACCTATCCTGCACCTTACCCAGGGAGCTTTCCCAGCTTCTCTTGTGTTTGTAAGGAAGAGCTTAGGGGAAAAGAAGAAAGAATCTTGAGTCCTGCATCATTGTAAGCTTTAAGAGGTGCTGCCCTCTGTAGAAATTTCATTTAGATATTTCATTTCATCCATTACTTGGATGACTAAAAATTCTGCAGAGGTTACGTGTAAAAGTACTTTTACTGATAAATCCAAGAAAAAAAATTAAGTTTTAAGATTGGACAAAAGGGACAAGAAAAACACTAACACATTAGCCTTTTTATTAATACTATTGAAAGCCCATAGCAGTTTAACTTATTTCAAATGTAAGACTAGAAATTGTTCATAATCCTGAAAATGTCTTATAGGCAGCTCTAACTGGTCTTGTAAGTAGTGGTAGAAACATTCCAAATCAAGTATGTGTCTTGCTGGAACTTATGTATGTCACTTTTCTAAACATGTTGTAAAAGTGGTATCTCAAATATGTGATTAGAAATATCACATCTGATTTTTAAACATGCTTATTCAGTGGTCTTGATGTTTAAAATTTTTTTTTAAAGATTTATTTATTTACTTGGAGGCAGAATACAGAGAGAGGGAGAGACAGAGAGAAAGGTCTTCCATCCACTGGTTCACTTTCCAAATGGCTGCAATGGCAAGAGCTGGGCCCATTTGAAGCCAGGAGCCTCCTCTGGGTCTCCCACGTGGGTACAAGGGCCCTCACACTTGGACCATCTTCTGCTGCTTCCCCAGGCCATCAGCAGGGAGCTGGATCGGAAAGTGGAACAGCCAGGACTCAAACTTGAGCCCATATGGGATGCCAGTGCCACAGGAGGATGCTTAACTTACTCTGCCAAAGTGCCAGCCCCATAAAAAAATTTTAAATACAAATTTTTAAGTTCTGGAATTGTGTCTGAAAGTGAAAGATTGTTGAGTACCTCCAAAGTATCGAATATTGAAGTATGTGCTTGGAGATACTACAGGATTGTGGCATGAGCTTTACCTGAAAGAGTTTATTGTGTAAATACTGGTTATGATTCTCCTGGGGCCTCTAAGCTGGATGAATGCTAGGGGGAGATTTTTAGAGTTGTGCCCTCACTGACATCTAAGATAAGAAATAAATACTTATAGATTACCCCTCGTCCATCACTCATACATTGGTAGAAAAATGATTGAAGAGTTAGGGGTGGGGCTTTGGCCTGCTGGTTAAAACTCCAGTTAAGAATGCATGTCCAGGTCTCCCAGGCCATAGCAGAGAGCAGGATTGGAAGTGGAGCAACTGGGACTTGAGCCAGCGCTTGTATGGGATGCCAGCACTGCAGGTGGTGGCTTTACCCACTATGCTGGCCCCTCAATGCTGTAATTGTGACAGCATCATCCCTAATCACCATATATTGTCTTTGGACAGCTGTAAAAAAAACCTAGACTCCAGCCACCAACAAAACAAGGATTTGTGTCTGGCAACCTCCAGGTCTTTGGAACAGGGGAGATGTGATGGAATTTCCTGTTTTAATTCCAAAGACTTACAGAATTCCAGGGGTGTTCTTGACCTTTCATGGTTAATGAATGTCTCCTAACTGAAGTCTCTGACCTGTCCATTTTTTTTTTTTTTTGATTGCTTTTTAAGACTTGAAGAGAATCACTGCTTACATTCTTAAGTATGAATTATACCATATATAAGAGTTTATAATGCATATGTGTGCAATTAAAGAATAATAAAAATGACACCTGTAGACTCTCCATCCAGCTGAACAAGCAGCTGTCATACTTTAGCAAAGAGGCATGACTCAAGGAGTGTTGCCCTCCCAGAAGCCACACTGTCCTGATTTTTGTGTTCATGATTCCTTTGGTTTTCTTGTTTTAAAAAAGTTTTAGGGCCGGCGCCACGGCTCACTAGGCTAATCCTCTGCCTTGCGGCGCCAGCACATCGGGTTCTAGTCCTGGTTGGGGCGCCAGATTCTGTCCAGTTGCCCCTCTTCCAGGCCAGCTCTCTGCTGTGGCCAGGGAGTGCAGTGGAGGATAGCCCAAGTCCTTGGGCCCTGTACCCCATAGGAGACCAGGATAAGTACCTGGCTCCTGCCATTGGATCGGCGTGGTGCGCAGGCCGCAGCGCGCCGGCCGCGATGGCCATTGGAGGGTGAACCAACGGCAAAAGGAAGACCTTTCTCTCTGTCTCTCTCTCTCACTGTCCACTCTGTCAAAAAAAAAAAAAAAAGTTTTAAATTTAACTCTGTATCCCCAAGCAATATATTTTTAATTTCGTTCTTGAGGATGGGGCTATTTTATGTAAATGGATCATATAGAATCTTCAAGGACTTGCTTCCTTCATTTGACATTACATTTTTGAGATTCTTCACCTTGTTATAAATGAGGATACTTCAGAAAAGTGTATGGGAAAATGCAATTGAAAAATAAGCTTATTTTGGTGCAAAAAATTTGAAATTCATGCACCAAATGCACTTTCTGAAGAACCCGTATACCTGTAGCTCGTGTTCCTGCAGTGCTGTGAGGAATTGTGTTGTAAGGAGTACCAGTTTATTTTTCCATTTTCCAGGTGTAATTATTCCATGATATTTGGAAAACAACATGCTTGCAATTTCAAGCTTCAAGAGTGTAGGCTCCTTTATGGCCAAGTCCCCTGATTTGAGGTTGGGAATCCCCACATGGTTTGCTTGCATTTGTGGAAATGCTGGGCGTTCTCACTGCTGGAGCTCTTCTAGAGGATGCACTGCCGCTTTGAGTTTTCCGTGGACTATTAACTGTTGACCTGAGTCTTCCAGGTCTGGAAATCAAGTCTTGGCTCTCCAGGATTTTGTGGATGAGCCTCTCCTGTGGTCACTCCTTCTAAGACTAACTCTTCTTTGTAGCTCTGTGTAGCCTGAGGCCAGGGAGGAACCCAAGTGGTTTAACTGGAAGCAGCCTGGTCTTCAGTGTGCAGGAAGACACTTGGCTTTCCTTCTTCCTGCACTGGGCTTTCAGAGGGCACACCCCTCCCTTCCCCTCCCACCTTGTTTCCCATCAGTTATTGGCAGATGTTCTGTTCCATCCTGTCCTCGATGAGGGAGTTAGTGAAGGGGCACACCCATTATTTAATTTTAAAGCACCCCTATGGAAATTACCGAAGCACGAGTAAAAGGCTCAGCTGTTTGCATTTATTTTCAAATTTAGAAAAATAGTCTGGAAAGACTGCACTAAGGGATAACTTGCATCCATGCCATTGTAAAAAGTAGACCTGCAAGTATGTCCTTCCTGTTTCATAAAGTGGAGACCATGAGTGTAGTTTTCTATGCTGTCTGGTTATTGTTACTTGGGATTTTTTCAGCCTTTCTGAAGTGCATTCCCTTGAACCAGATGTTGATGTTTACTGCATACGGAAAAATGGATCCGCAGTGTAATACATCACTTTATTTGATGCAGGACTTCTCAGAGCCATTGATACACTCTCATGCTTTGTGAATATTTAAAAAGTGAGCAGCTTGAGGCAGAAATTCACGAACACATTTGACCCCCAGGTCCCTACCACCACCACCATCCTTGGCCTCTGTTGCCGCAGTAATCCTCTGAACACTCTCTGGGAAAGACACCATTTCTGTGTTTTCCATCATTTGCATTTGTTCTACCTACCTAGGCGTCGGGATTGTGGGGGACTTTTTCCTGGGTCCTTAAGATGTGTCCATTTATCTTGAAGGCAAGCATGAAGCTTTAAGGGCAAGCCCATTTTCAGTTCACTTGCAATTAGGGTGTTTGCGCCAGCGTTTTACTTTGCAGTGTGAGCAGGATGATAAAGTGATGAAGAGTAAGGTCCCAGCTTTCACAGGGCAATTATCATCCTTGGGATTCTAATCCACCACAGTAGAACAACTGAAAGGGCCCGGACCAGAATGTTCTTTTCTGTGAATGACTCCAAGCAGAGAAGAATTTTTTGAATAAAAACAGTAAGGATAATTTCTGTTCTCTCTGATGATCTTAGGAAGAGAAGGGCTTCTCCCTCCTTCTCCTGCCGCCTCCCTCCCTTTGTGGTACCGTGAAGTGCCCTGATGCTGACCAAGGGAGAGGATGTGGGATGCTGCCTTATCTCTCTATAGGAGGCGTATTCAATGACAGGTCTGGGGCCTGCTGATGTGGCCTCATCAGGTTGCACCATTTCCTTTTGTGTCTTGCAGGAAAATGCTTTCTTCTGGTGGTCACTCCTCTGTGTTCTCTTACACATAAAAGAAACTGAAACTGAAATGAACACTACATGTAGTTACATCCTTTCAGTCAAAATTCTAAAATGAAAACCAGAGAAGCTCCGTCCTGAGCAACTGGAAACTGGCAGAAACCTTTACATAAAATAATCCCTGTTCCAACAAAATTATTTTTCCAAGTCTACTTGCTGCTTATGTTTTCCCATCTGTATGTATTCTGATATCCATTCATTTTCCTGTTAACTAGAGCTTATTCCTTCATATACCAATCCTTAAGCATGGTGCCCTATCTTCCCCAATGTGGGAAACGAGGCTAGAGGCAGCCAAGCCCCTCATTTCCACATGGTGGATGGAGCTTGGGTTATTCTCCCCTTCTTTCTGTTGTCATAGTGTTGAGCTGGCAGGGGACACCCTGGCTAGCACCTGCCTACAGCGTTTCTGGTTGGACGTCCTGTCTGCCGTGTGTGCTGGAAAAGTAGATAATGGAGCTGGTCAGACGGGGGCAGAGAAAGCAGTCTGAGTGCACTCGGACTGGACACGGGGCTGACCCCAGGGGTGTAAGGATGTCTATTTCTGATGCTCAGAGGCCTTCTTACTTCTGGAAATAAGGGCCTACGTCCCTGGGGAAAAGAGCGTTTGCTATTCTCAGTACCATGTGAAACCCAGCGAGTGCTTTGGGGATTCGTAATCTGCTAGTTGTTTCCCTAAACCGAATATGAGTCCACCCTATGTGGGACATTGACAGAACTTTGGGAATTATCTTACACTGTATTTCAGCAGCCTTATGTATACTTCACCTGTGCACAATCTGCCATGTGTTGGCAATGGCTGAAGGTGGTTTCTTTACGCCATTCCCTTTCCACTTGTTTGTGGTAAAGCCTTTGTGAAAACAAACATCTCTGTGTCCGTGTCTGGTTGGACTTAAGCACACCTCCAGAGTGAAGATCAGGGAACCATGCCTGTTTCCTCAGGTGTTGCCAGTAACGGGAGACATGAGCCAAGCATCTCATTCATTCATTCGGCAGATATTTCCAAAGTGACTGTTTTGTGACTGACAGTGTCCTAGGCACTGGAATATAACAGGGAACTAAATAGACCAAGCCTCTGTTTCTCCAGATCTTATAACTACTGGATTCAGGAGAGAAGATCTATAGATAAGAAAACAAAAGAATAAATGAGCTGGTTTGAAACAGTGAAGGGTGCTGTGAAGAAAATAAAGCAGAGTAATGTGAAGGCAAGGAAAAGGGCTGAGGGCGGTGGAGGTGGTGAGGCAGCAGCAACACTAACAGGCGCAGTTGGGGAAGGACGGGACCTCCCAGGCAGAGGGAGGTTCAGGTGCAGATGCCGTGGGATGTGAGTGCTGCTTCTCTGGATCATGCCTCCCCCACCTGTAGGAAGGCAGCCTCGGAGCCCACTCGATCCATTCAGATCACCTGGCACAGAGGCCCATGGAGGCCCGGAGTTCAGAAATAGCTTCCCCACTTGACACCTGCTGTTTTAAGAGCTCTTGAGCAATCCAGTACACAGGTCGGTGAACACATCCCTATGAAATGGGTTGTTGAAATCGGTGCTTAGCAGAGAGAAAGCAGTCATTGTCTGCAGTAGTAAATGTACCCAGTTTTTTATATAAAAACAGGCAGCCCTTCAAGCATGACTTGTCATAAATGACTGGGTAAGACACCTGCATTGTTTTGGTTTCAGCTTGTGTGTTTATTCAGTAAACATTGATCCTCTGAGGCTCATCAAACACCAAGCTAGACTCAAGAGGAAAGATACTAGGGGTGTGGCCAGGCCTTGGCCTGAGGGGCATTCACAGAGAGGAGATGGGTGTCTCCGACCAGCCCAGCTGCTTACATGTGCCTGGTACCAGGTAGACAGTACAGCTTGCTGTGAGTGGATGCGGCAGACAAAATCCGATGACTCCCACAAAATGCAGCAGGTGCAGTGAGGAGAGCTGCCAGCAGTGATTGTTAAAGGCCGATGACAGCTGTCCCGGGAAGAACAAGGCAGGGAGATGGCAGAGTCTCTCCAGGAGGGGTCCTTTATGCCAAGGGGGAGGGGGACCCTTGGGGAGAAGCAAGAGTGAGAGCTCTGGGGTGGGAAAGAGTTTTTTCAGTTCTTTGTGGTGGGAGCTGAGAAAGGAGAGCAGTCTGTACCAAATTCTGTGATATCAATCAGGAATTTGGGATTTATTCTAAGTGTAATAAGGGGTCAAGGAGTCGGAGGGCGGTGATTAAATCAGGGGAATGATGGCAAGTTTATTATTAAAAGATCATGCTGGTTGCAGATTTGACTGTGGGGTGAAGGAAAGATAACCGGAAATCCTGCACTAGGATTTTTTTGTTTGTTTGTTTTGTTTTGTTGACAGGCAGAGTGGACAGTGAGAGAGAGAGAGAAAGGTCTTCCTTTTGCCGTTGGTTCACCCTCCAATGGCCGCCGAGGCCGGCGCGCTGTGGCCAGCGCACCGCGCTGATCCAATGGCAGGAGCCAGGTGCTTCTCCTGGTCTCCCATGGGGTGCAGGGCCCAAGCACTTGGGCCATCCTCCACTGCACTCCCTGGCCACAGCAGAGAGCTGGCCTGGAAGAGGGGCAACCGGGACAGAACCCGGTGTGCCGGCGCCGCTAGGCGGAGGATTAGCCTAGTGAGCCACGGCGCCGGCCCCTGCACTAGGTTTTAATCCTAGCTTTGCTATTTACTTAGACTTGTGGACAGTTTGCTATGGAGCTGATAATTTCCACCTCATGTTGTCAAGATGTCCGGATTGATGAAGAACATAATGTGGCAAGAGCCGTGTGTAACAGACAGATTATGCTCAATAACCAGTTTCTTTCTCACTCCCCCTAGTAGAATATATGGTTCCAGCATCACAGAGGCACAACACAGTCTCTGGCAGCCTCAGGGATGGGGGCACTCCATACAGTGATTTTTTTCTCTTTAAATTTATCTGGCCCATTCAATTATTCAAATAGTAACGGTAGTTTTATTTATAGCTCGTTCCAGTTGAGATCATGAGTCTGGATTATTCAGCAGATCTCTTGGAGACTCCAGAAGCAGAGAACTAAATAGGTAACAGTGTGCTCTTGCTGCTCTTTGATGGCTATGTCAGGAGGAGACTCTGCTCAGTTCTATGCCTCCTGTCCATGCCTTGGGCTCAATCAGACTACAGAAAATTTTTTTATCTGGCGATTTACTTGGACTCTCTGTTGTGAATCTTAACTATCTTGCACAAATAATGTTTTCTATACAACTCTGAATGTCATCGTAGTGGCATTCACTAAGACCATGTTGTGAGTTTGCTAATGGGTAAAGGGCTTCTTTGTTAACCACAAAAATGGTACATGAAATACAAAGCTGTTAAGTAGTAAAGTTAGCCCTAACAGCTATCCTCCAGGAGTTTGTAGCTAACAAGAAGAGAAACTTGCATCTAGTTTTAGCACTCCTAAGCCCTCACAGATGGATCTCAGACTTGCCTCCTAGGGAACTGAGCTCTGAGAAGGTGTCAGGCATCGTAGGAAGATCACAGGCAGAGCGAGGTTTCACATGAGGGCAGACTCCTGTATTACCCTCCCCTTCATTTATTTTGCACTGTGGTTGGTTGTACTTTAAATGGACTGTGGATCTCTTATTAACTGCTTTAGGTATATCTAGGTCTCCACCTAGCCAGATGGTTCTTATTCCCAGTTTGCTATCCACAGTGGAGATTGGCCACCTCCTACTTCCTAAACTAGAGAATACCATGAGTGCCTATCACCAGCATGATGTTACACACACACCATTGGCAGACTCCTTTGTAGCTCCCAGGTGTTGTATTGGGATGGGGATGAGAAATGCCATCCTGTCCAATCTATGTACCTGCTAAAATCATATTCTTTGTAGGCATGGGATTCGTTGAATTGTAATTTTCCTGCCTTGGTGATTCGATACCATGTGACTTTGAGACCAGGTGGGGCCACACAGATGTCTTGCAGAGTAAGTGGGCTGCTGAGTCAGGAGTCTCATGGTCCTGGGGCCTTCAAGGTAGCAGGATCTGCAGGGTCTCTAAGCACCTGGTTTCGGCAGCAGCAGCTGTTGCCATGGCAAATGGAGAGAAGTTTGTAGATAAAATAAGTGGCTGAAAGTGGGACATTTTTGCATCACCTGTGTTACTCTGACAGCTTTAAAAGCTTTACAAATGTTAATTCATTTAACCCTCACAACAGCTCTGACATGTGAGGAGATTGAGGCACTGAGAGCTTAAACACCACATCCAAGGTCACATTGCTACGCAGCAGTAGAGGCTAGAATGGAAGCTGGGCAACCTGGCTCCTGCCGCCTTGCTCAACTACCAAGCCTGTCTGGTTCTCATGAAATGTCATTTGTGTGTCTCAGTGGATACCTTGTTTCTGTGAAACTGTTGCATTGAGTATGGTGTTTGCTTCTGGCTTCCTAATGTAGAAAAGTCCAATATATCATTATTTATGCTATCATAGGTAAATACTATCAAGGTGCAAGCTCTCACATAAATGGAAAATCAATCTTGGCAATAAAAGTGAAACCAGATAGTTAAATGTGTGTTTCCTCTAAACAGCGTGTTAATTAGAGCGCACTCTTCGCAGCGGCAGACTGGTCTGTATCTTATCTGAAGAACGACCTCATGACGGTGCTTCATGACTGATTTTTAAATCAAGAACTGGTGCTCCTTGCTGCATTTTTTTTTTTTTTTTGAAAGCCTCACTGCACTGCATGATACTTTTGACGGACAGAAAAATTTGTGGGAGAGTCATGTTCTCCAGGCTCGATTCTGTTTTGGTTAACCCAGTGTGAATTCTCGCTGGGCTCGCCCTCCCGGGAAGTGCAGGCATGGTGATTAGGAGCAGGAGCCCATGAAGTGGCCTGGAGAACGCCCCACAGAGACAGCCCTGCCTGGCGCCTGTCTGAGGACTGCGCCGCCTCTGGGGTCAGCTGTGCCCTTAGCCCAGAACGGTTCAGGGGTTTTGCTCCTTAGCAGTCTTTGGAAAAAAAAAAAAAAAAGTCAGAGAAGTCAATAATGATGGATCTTGTTTACATAAAATAACACTGTAAAATGTTCCACTTGCTTTGTGTCTGCATTTAAATTTTGGCAGGAAACATATACACTGGACCAATACCTTTAAGTTAGATCAAGAATTCTGGACATACTCATGTAGTCATCTTGAGTTTTGAGATTTAGTGTTATCGTTTTTATTAAGTGACTGATTATCTAGAAAGTTTATTCTGAAGTACCTTTGTTTAGCTTCTAGGCAGCAATATTTACATAAAACTTTCAGAAGAGAAAAAAATCACAAGTTTTTTAGTGAAAAAGAAAAGGGTCATCATATATAATGTGGTCTAAAAGCAATAAAAATTAAAATTATTGAACTTATTGTAGCATTTAGCACTTGGGGTTTGCCTTCTAACCTGAACACTTTGTAGAGAATGGTCTTGAACTTGGGGCTTCTGAAAATATCTGCGGCAGGCTGTTTCTTGTTCCTTTCTACCTCACACCAGTCCAGGATTGATACTTCACTAGAGAGAGAGTGTGTGTGCTCGGTGCCTTGGAAGAGGTTCTGAACTGCTCGCAGGACGCTGTAATGGTTTCCAGTCTGGCACTGATGCTCTGGCTGTGCTTCAAGGAGCGTGGGGCTCAGTGGTGGCTCTAGATGGCACCCAGGCTACAAGTTCTTACCTGACAGTTGGTTTTTTTCACCCTCCTTTCTGTCTCCCTGTGCTTCTCCATCAGTCCCAGGCCCCGCGGATCTTCCTCAGTTCCTGAAGATCCTCAGGAAACGTCTCAGTTAGCCCCCCTCCCCAGGCCGACCCTAAATCCTTTCTCCCCGCCACACACACAGTTCCCTCAGGTCCCTCAGGTGCCTGGCAGACACCCTGCATCTTCCCCTGCTTGATCCTCCTGCCTTCTATGCTTCCTTTGAGTGCTAACGGAGACACAGGCAGCTCTTTATCTCCCCTGCCTTACCTGTTACCATTGCTCCTAAATCTTGCTCCTCCTTCTGCAAGAGCAGAGATAGGACTCTTAAAAGAAATGGTGGTGTTCTTCCATTTTGCACTGCTCAGAACAGATGAAATTCTATTTGCTAAATTGGTATAAAAACAAGGAATGTGTGAAGAGCCCATGTGCACTGCAAGATTATTTTAAGAATAAGAAAGTTAATTAATTGAGAAGGAAAAAGCTCAACTAGTTATTCAGTGCTCACTGTGTAAAATGTTAGTACACGCAAATCTTCGAGGGGTGTAGGGTGTATTCTGTAGAATTTACTGAGCAGTGACTGGATGCTGGATAGGGAGCAAGGCTGGTATCTTCCCCAGCTGCAGGAGTTGGGAAGAAGCTGCTTGATTGGTGTTCAGACCTGCTGCTTACAGAGGTTGGGCAGGCTTGTGTTGTTGTGAGGATCCTACCCATTGGGAGATACACCTGGATTTGGGTTCCATGGAGAAAAATTGGTTTCTGAATATTCTCGTGTCAGTTTATCAAATGATGGAAACTCCGTTACCGAAGAAAGCTTTATATTTCAGACATGAAGCTCAACCTCATTGGCACTATTTTTTTATTTTAAAAAAGTATTTTTTTAAAGATTCATTTATTTATTTACTCTAAAGTCAGAGTTACAGAGAGAGAGAGAGAGAGAGAGGTCTTCCATCTGCTGGTTCACTCCCCAGATGGCCGCATTGGCCGGAGCTACGCCAATCTGAAGCCAGGAGCCAGGAGCCAGGAGCTTCTTCCAGGTCTCCCACTTGGGTTCAGGGGTCCAAGGACTTGGGCCATCCTCTACTGCTTTCCCAGGCCATAGCAGAGAGCTGGAATTGAAGTGGAGCAGCCGGGTCTCGAACTGGCACCCGTATGGGATGCCATCACTGCAGGCGGCGGCTTTACCTGCTACGCCACAGCACCGACTCCTTTTTAAAATATTTTTAGCCAAGAAAACTCTTACTGGAAGCATATGTACAGTGACTGATATCAATAGGAGGAACCTGATATTAGGAAAGGTCGGGAACTCACTGATTGACTGGTTGAGTCTTAACACTTAACAAGTGTTGCTTGCATAGAAATCATTTGCAAGGTATTTGACCCACACCACAGGGGCTGTGGTCACTTCCAGATGAAGGTCATTACCGTGTTTCACTGTTTAGTCAGTAGAGGTGGTAGGACATGTATCATTAAAACCTGAATCTTGTTGGGTGTGTACACAAGTGCAGTGAGAAACTGATTTTAAAATCAGAATCTTATTGTATTTACAAATTATTACACCTCTGAAACTTTGCTTGAGATCATCAGTGCTTTTAAATAATGAAATTAACTTGGAAAGCTTGAATTGATTAGAAAATCTCTGGTGAGAATTGTGAAGACTGATGTTACCTTATCTCAGAAGCTTATTGCTTCTGTTATAGAGTTGGTAAGTCTTTATTGCAGAAAATGTCTTTGATGAAGACTAACATATGGGCTTTTACTCTTAATCACCTTGTTTCCCAGTGAACTTCAGTGAAGTCAAAGTGTCAACTTTTCAGTGCTTGATTCTGGCCCAGGGATTCTGACATTTACCCCAAGAGTCTGCTCTTCCATACTCAATCGAAAATTCAAACTGTTGTTTTCAGAGAGGGAACTGAAAGCTATTTTTTTAATTTTAATGCTGACCCTTGACCTTTTACTGCCAGCTTTCTAGCTCATTAAATAAGACTTCCAGTTTTATTACACCCTATAGTTTGGTCTGGCAGTAGATGGGACTAGATTTCAGGTGTGATTAGTTATGCACTTACACTTGGCTCTTTCCTTAAATTAATATAATTTAGTTCTTACAAAGGCATCCAACTTTATACACATTTATATAAGTAATTCCAGTGTTTCCCCCCCTCTATTCTTTCTTTTCCTTTATTATGCATGTTTTCTTTAAAAAAATTTTTTTGCCCTAAATGAAGGGCTCTCATACTTCAAGTCCCAATAACTGTTTCCTGGAAGAAATTTAGCTTGAGCTATGTTGACATATTGCATGTGTCATGCAATATGGGATATTTGTTGTAACAGCAACAGTGTCATCTAACATTTATAGAGCAATAACTGCATGCTGATAATGTGCAGTGTTGTTCCTGTCACCTCATACAATTCTTTTTTTTTTTTTTTTTTTTTTGGCCGGTAGAGTGGACAGTGAGAGAGACAGAGAGAAAGGTCTTCCTTTGCCGTTGGTTCACCCTCCAATAGCCACCACGGCTGGCGCGCTGCAGTCGGCACACCGTGCTGATCCGAAGGCAGGGGCCAGGTGCTTCTCCTGGTCTCCTATGGGGTACAGGGCCCAAGCACTTGGGCCGTCCTCCACTGCCTTCCCGGGCCACAGCAGAGAGCTGGTCTGGAAGAGGGGCAACTGGGACAGAATCCGGCGCCCCGACCGGGACTAGAACCCGGTGTGCTGGCGCCACAGGCAGAGGATTAGCCTAGTGAGCCGCGGCACCAGCCTCACCTCATACAATTCTTTGCTGTCCCAAAAGGGACTCTTCTGTTTCCTTTTTACAGATGCAAAAACTTGGGCTCAGAGGGCTTAAATAAACTTGCCCAATGTCAGCATAGCTAGTTCATGGCAGAGCTAAGATTATTTCATTCCATAACCTGAACTCTTAACTACTATAAGAATTAAGTTACATGTGGTTATGCCCAAAGGATATAATCCAAATGTGCAAGAATGATAATGGT
Source organism: Oryctolagus cuniculus (assembly GCF_964237555.1). Lineage (NCBI taxonomy): Eukaryota > Metazoa > Chordata > Mammalia > Lagomorpha > Leporidae > Oryctolagus > Oryctolagus cuniculus. The sequence goes on along the minus strand of NC_091436.1, from coordinate 145,107,251 downwards.
CAAATCACACATCCTCCCACTTCAGTACATAATTAGTTTATTTTTCTTTTTGAGTTTTCTTTTTACATTTTATTTATTATTTGAGAGGTAAAGAGTCAGAGAGAAAGATAGAATTTCCTTCTGCTAGTTCACTGCCCAAATGTCTGCATCAACCAGAGCTGAGCCAGAGCTAGGAACTCAGTCCAGGTCTCTCATGTGCATGGCAGGAACCCAATTTCTTGAGCCATCTCCATTGCCCGCCATGGTTTGCATTGGTAGGAAGCTGAAATCAGGAGCTAGGGCCATAAGTCAAACCCAAATACTCAGATGTGAGATGTGGACATCTTAACCACTGGGCTATTCCCACTCCTTTTCCTGAGTTTTAGTGAAAATGAGAGTACATTAAATAGATGGGAATTTTTTTTAAAAAATCAAGTTTTTCTTTAAAGATACATTAGAATTATCATTTTTTAATACTGCCAATGTGTTTTGAATTAACTTTTAGACTGTTGACAGTATAGCAGGGGCTTTTGTAATGGAAGCCTCCTTTCATTCATCTCGTCAGGCCTGCCTCAGAGTTTGTGACCGAGGTCATGATGAGAAGTGGCCCAGGGCCTCGCGGCAGTGGTTCCATCTCTGTGACGGTGGTGGAGAGGTGGCAGTCAACAGTCCTGCCCAGTCTTCCTTCAATTGCCCTCACGGTCTCTCACTTCCATCCTCCTCCTCCTCTTGCCTCTGCTGCGGTCTTCACTTACAAGCAGTGAGGGCTGCAGCATGTGCCAGGCAGGGGTCTCTAGTTCCTGTCTCACTGCCAACTCATAGATGGCGAATCCCACCCTCCAGGAGCAGATCTGGCCGTGGTACTCCCATGACACAAACCACCGTTGGCAGTTGCTTCTGAAAAAAAGTGTAAGTGAGCGTGGGGTTTAGTGCCCTCTGCACTTTGCTCACTGGCTGTTGTTTCAGCTTTATTGCTGTGAATCACACTCCCTCGCTCCACCTGCTGTTCCCTCAGCATACACCGTACTTTCCTGGTTTGTTCCAGCAAGGCTCTGCCCGAGATCTGTTCCCAACACATCCGCATGCACGCTTTTGTGGCTGTATGTGTAGCCCTCTTCAGTGGTGCTCACGTTCTTACTTTTCCAGGGCCAAGTGGTAGTTACAGTCATCTTCTCACTCCACCCTGCCACACCACTCTCTCCCTTCCTAAAAAGCCATTCCTCCCCCGAGGTTCATTTTGTGTAGGTTTCTCCTATACATGCATGAAAGGCCCTGACACAGACTGAGCTAATTCATGCCATTAACCACATGGATGACCCTTGTGTGCTTTGATGATCCACATCATTGAAGATCCACATGGTTTACTAATGAATGCCTTAACCTAGGTTCAAAGAGCTTTTACCAACATCTCAGATGCAAGAGAGGCAGTAATACACAGTAGCAGTTAAGAGTTGGGGGGTGCTGTAACCAGAGACTGTTTGGATTTGAATTACGGCACTGATGCTAATTAACCATGACCTTGTGAAAGTCATGTAATCTCTGTACCTGTACCTCAGTATTTTTCATCTAAAAAATGATATTAAAGAGAGTGTTGCAGGGTTATCAAGTGTGTTAAGTCAGTTAAATCAAGTACAATGAACAGGAATGTACCTGGCACATAATTAGAGCTTAGCAAGTCTTGGGGCCAGTGTTGTGGCAGAGTGGGTTAAAGTTCTACTTCCAATCTGGCTCCCTGCTAATGCGTCTGGGAAAGCAGCAGAGGATGCCCAAGTTCTTGGGCCCCTGCACCCACGTGGAAACCCGGAAGAAGCTCTGGGCTCCTGGCTTCAGATTGGTTCAGCTCCAGCCCTTGCATCCATTTGGGGAGTGATGCAGTGAATGGAAGACCTCTTTGTTTCTCTGTCTCTACTTTTCTCTGTAACTCAGTCTTTCAAATAAATAAAATCCCACCCCCCCCCAAAAAAAACCTATATTTTAAAAAAAGATCATAGCAAGTCTTAGCTATTAATTAAAGTAGTGGTAATCATTCCATTTCGTGGATATATTATTGGACTAAGCTAGAGTTTACATTCTGCCTCTGAAGTGTTTTGTTTCCCTTAGCAACCCCGGTATCTGACCTGCCACCTCGGCAGCTTAGCTCTTTATCTGTATTCAGACCATGAACTGTTTACCTGTCCTGGTCTGTTATCTCTCAACCAACTTTTTGGAGTTTCCATTCTTCTTTTGATAGGTTTAGCCATTTAGAAAAAAAAGGAATGAAATCCTATCATTTGCAACAGTGTGGATGAACTTGAAGGACAGTGTTAAGCGAAATAAGCCAGGTACAAGATGGGCAAACAGCATGTGGTCTCACATATCTGAAGAACCTAAAAACATTGGTCTCATAGAAGTATAGTGTAGACCAGAAGTTATCAGAAGTTGGAGAAGGTGGAGTGGATCAATGAATACAAAGTTACAGTTAGATAAGAAGAATAAATTCTGGTGATATATTACACAGAAGGGTGGCTGTAGATCTCTGTGAGTGAGATCCTGGTGGAAAGAACAGGCCATCAAAGAAGGAGGTGCCTTTCTCTGAAGGGAGGAGAGAACTTCCACTTTGATTATGGCCTTGTCTAAATAAGGTCAGAGTTTGTGAACTCAAGAGGCTTCCATAGCCTTGGCAGCTCATAACAAGAGCCTCAGGTGATTACTGACGTCATAAATAAGAGTGTCAATTGTTAAATTAACAATGGAAGTCACTGTGCATCTACTCCCCATGTAGGATCTCTGTCCTTAATGTGTTGTACTATGCAAATTAATGGTAAAACTACTACTCAAACAGTACTTTATACTTTGTGTATCTGTGTGGGTGCAAACTGTTGAAATCTTTACTTAGTATATACTAAGTTGATCTTCTGTATATAAAGATAATTAAAAATGAATCTTAATGAAGAATGGGATGGGAGAGGAAGTAGGAGATGGAATGGTTTGTGGGTGGGAGGGCAGTTATGGGGGGAAAAGCCGCTATAATACAAAAGTTGTACTTTCAAAATATAATAAATAAAAGTTTTCTTAAAAAAAAAGGGTGGCAGGCCGGCGCCGTGGCTCAATAGGCTAATCCTCCGCCTAGCAGCGCTGGCACACCGGGTTCTAGTCCCGGTCGGGGCGCCGGATTCTGTCCCGGTTGCCCCTCTTCCAGGCCAGCTCTCTGCTATGGCCAGGGAGTGCAGTGGAGGATGGCCCAGGTGCTTGGGCCCTGCACCCCATGAGAGACCAGGAAAAGCACCTGGATCCTGGCTCCTGCCATCGGATCAGCGCGGTGCGCCGGCTGCAGCGGCGGCCATTGGAGGGTGAACCAACGGCAAAGGAAGACCTTTCTCTCTCTGTCTCTCTCTCACTGTCCACTCTGCCTGTCAAAAAAAAAAAAAAAAAAAGGTGGCTGTAGTAAACATTCTTGTGCCATATAATTCAAATAGGCAGAAGAGAGCATTTTGAATGTACTTATCGCAAAGAAAGGATAATGTTTGAAGTGATAGATATGCTAACTACTTTGACTTGATCCTGTATCAAGTCATTATATTGTATCATAAATATATACAATTGTGTCATTAAATAAAATAAAGGGGCCAGCTTTGTGCAGCAGGTTAAGCTGCAGCTTGGAATGCTGGCATCCCATAATGGAGTGCTGGTTCAAGACCCAGCTGCTCTGCTTCTGATTCAGTTCCCTGCTAATGTAGGTGGGAAAGCCACAGAAGTGTCTCAAGTCCTTCAGCCCCTGGCTTCAGCCTAACCCAGCTCTGTTCGTTGCAGTGGTTTGAGGAGTGAACCAGCATATGATCTTTCTTTCTCCTTCTCTGTCACTCTGATTGTCAAATAAATCAATCTTTAAAATAAAATAAAATGTTAAAAAAATACATTTGTAACCAGTTCTGCTTTTTTATAATTCACAGAAGCACTTGTGATATATTTTAAATATGGGCGTTTGCTAGATGATTGATTTGCAAGTATGTAAGCTATCTCCAAATTGTGGTTAATAAATCCTAGTTGAGGGTGGTACCCACCTGCCCCATGAAACCTATACTGTCATCTCATGTTTTACCTTCTCTGCTAGTACAGCTGAGCTTCTGAGCTCAGAACAGAACAACCCACAAGTCTCTGGTCTGCAAGTGAGCTGTGTTCGCCCACACTATTTGCACAGATGAATCCTGTTGGGATATCATCTCTTTGCCTTATCTGCTCAGTATATTCTCGTTCAGTCTTCTGTTCAGGAATTTTCTCCTCTAAGAAACTTCCCCCCTTCCCGGTTGATCTCACCCTCTTTGGGGTTGCTGCTATGCATGTTATATTGTAGTTCAATAGGTATGTGCAAATTCAGTTTAGTATTGTCTGCAAGACAAGTCTGATTCATATTGTTTATCCCAACAGAGTAGCAAATAATTGGTATTTAATATTTCTTGATTGAACATACCTTTTTTCCCCCCTGTCTCTGTTAAGATACTTGTCACAGCCCATTTTACTTTAATTAAGGTCTGAGACCATGCCTCTTTCCTCTACGTATCCCTTCAGAGCACTAGCGTGTGAATTGTGGAAGTCAGTACTCAGTAAATTCATGTTGGTGAACAGAGTCCTCAGAAGATTTCTGTAACTCCATGTTCAGTTCTCCAAGTTAGAAGTGATAACCAGGAGCTTCATAGAGTGCATGCCTTTCAACTGATCTCCAGGAGGAAATGTCACTTAGCCCTGTATCTTTCAGATAAGGTTATGGCAGTTTCCAGCAATTAATAGAATAGTTCTTTGTTTTGTTTTGTTTTGTTTTGTTTGACAGGCAGAGTGGACAGTGAGAGAGAGAAAGACAGAGAGAAAGGTCTTCCTTTGCCATTGGTTCACCCTGCAATGGCCATCGCGGCCGGCGTGCTGCAGCCGGTGCACCGCGCCTATCCGAAGGCAGGAGCCAGGTGCTTCTCCTGGTCTCCCATGGGGTGCAGGGCCCAAGCACTTGGGCCATCCTCCACTGCACTCCCTGGCCACAGCAGAGAGCTGGCCTGGAAGAGGGGCAACCGGGACAGAATCCGGTGCCCCGACCGGGACTAGAACCGGCGCCGCAAGGCGGAGGATTAGCCTACTGAGCCATGGCGCCGGCAATAGAATAGTTAATACATGAAAGAGAAACTCCTGTTTTAGAAGATGAGGCCTTGACCACATAGTTCTCTTGAAGCACTGCCTTGGGATCCCTGGCCATTGAACTTCTAAGCAGCTTACTGTAGTCAGCAGGCTGTTAGCAGTGGTCAAAGGGCTCCTTGACCCAGAAATCTTTCAATGTGAGGTATGGGGAGAGAACTTTGACTTTAGGGTGTTTTATTGTTGTAATAACAGACTAATACTGCTTTCCTGATTTCACTCATTTCCTTGTTAAGCTTTGCAGGTTCTGTGCTACATGTTACATTAAGTCTAGATTCCTGAACTCAAAACCTGTCCCAATAAAGGTCCAACCTGTTTTATAATCCTACTTTCTAGCATCTCCTTTATATACACTGTCTGGTCTCATCAGACTTGAACACTTGCCAAGACACCTTGAATACTTCCATTTGACAACTTCTTCTAATACCACTACCTATGTTAGAAATAGTCCCCCTCTCCCTGCCCCTGAAAAAGCTTTTCAAATCCTCTTTCCCCTCAAACCACTAAATCCCTATGCCTGCCTTCTGATTTGTAGTCATTCTTCTGTGAGCTCTTGTTCCATTTTACTTCTACTTCTTATACTTGTTCTTTTTTAAAAAATCAGTAGCTTTTTCTCAAGTTTTTTTTTTAAAGATTTATTTATTTATTTTAAAGTCAGAGTTACACAGAGAGAGAGCTCTTCTGGTTTACTCCGCAATTGGCTGCAATGGCCGGAGCTGCACCAATCCGAAGCCAGGAGCCAGGAGCTTCTTCCAGGTCTCCCATGTGGGTGCAGGGGCCCAAGGACTTGGGCCATCTTTCACTGCTTTCCCAGGCCTTGGCAGAGAGTTGGATCGAAAGAGGAGCAGCTGGCACTAGAACCGGCACCCATACGGGATGCCGGCACTTCAGGCCAGGGTGATAACGTGCTGTGCCATGGCGCTGGCCCCCCCCCTTTTTTTTTTTAAGATTTATTTAATTACTTGAAAGTCAGAGTTACATGTTACGTAGAGAGAGAGAGAGAGAGAGAGGTCTTCCATCCGTTGGTTCACTCCCCAGATGGCTGCATTGGCCGGAGCTGTGCCGATCCCAAGCCAGGAGCCAGGAGCCTCCTCCAGGTCTCCCACGGGGGTGCAGGGGCCCAAGGACTAGGGCCATCCTCTACTGTTTTCCCAGGCCATAGCAGAGAACTGGATTGGAAGTGGAGCACCTGGGTCTTGAACCAGCACCCATATGGGATGCCAGCATTACAGGCGGCAGCCTTACCTGCTACACCACAGCGCCAGCCCTCTTATATACTGTTGATCTCATTTATTTACTTGAGAGAGCAACAGAGCTCCCAAATGCCCACAGGTCAAAGCCAAGAAACAAGTCCTCAATCCAGGTCTTTCACATGGGTGGCAGGAACCCAGTTGTGAGTTATCACCACTGCTTCACAAGGTCTACATTAGCAGGAAGCTGGAGTTAGGAGCTGGGACTGGGAATCAAACCCAGGTACTCCAGGGTAGGATGTGGGCATCTTAACTACCAGGCCAACTGCCCACTTCCATAATTATATATATATTTTAATAGTAACCTTCTTTTTACTCATCATTGATTTTAGCATACTATGAAATAATGGAAATGTGTTGAAATATGAAAATACTATTGTATCCTTGAAATAGCTTTGTTTCTGCTTGTCAAAATCAATAGTAAGTATTTTCCAAAATAAATTCCATGATGTTCCTCCCAAAGAATTCTGTCGTCGGGGTCTAGTGAGTAAAGCTGCCACCGGCAATGCCAGCATCCCATATGGGTGCTGGTGAATGTCCCAGTTGCTCCATTTCTGATCCAGCTCCTTGCTAATGACCTGGGAATAGCAGCAGAAGATGGCCCAAGTGCTTGGGTCCCTGCTATATACATGGGAGACCTGGAAAGAGCTCCTGGCTGCTGGCTTCAAGCCCAGCCCTGGCCAGTGGGGCCATCTGGGGGAGTGAACCAGTGGATAGAAGATAAATTGATCAATCGATCAATCAATCAATTTCTCTTCCTCTCCCTAACTCTGACTTTCAAACAAATAAATAAACTCTTAAAAAAATAGGATTTGATTCTTGAAGGTTTGAGACTAGCCATATCTATATAAAACAAAGAATTCTGTGCTCAAGTAAATTTGAGAAATGCTACTGTTGAAGTGTTACATTGACTATTCAATGAGATTAACAGCATGAGAGTATGTTAGCATGTTAAAGCCTCTGAACAGTACTGTATAAGAAAGCCCATATTTAGCTGAATTTAGCTTCAGTTCTTGTTCATTTGACTTTAGAAGCTCTTAGAGCCTGACCTTTGTTAATATCCCATTGAACTTCCACTCTGTGGGAAATGCTGGTCTAGAGAAATTATTTTAAATCATCAGAAATATTCTGTGTTTTCTGATGCTCTCTGGGGTCCTTACTACTATTAAATGCAGACAGTGTTGTCCCCAAATTGTGGGGTTGGGTGGTGATTTAAGTAACCCTCATATCTGTCTTTTGTTTTAATTCACTAATGTAAAAAATTGTCTCTGCGTTCTTGTAATATGCTAAGCCCTATGTGAGTAGGTGGAATTGGGGACAGGGATTACCAAAGTGGCATGTGGTGTTGCCTCTGTTTCCAAGGGGTTTTGAATCTTAAAGATACAGGAGTCTCAAATACAGAGTTCCTGGAGGCTATAGAGTTTCACCTGTTTCCCTAAGCCATAAGCTGTTGTGTTGACCAAAGAATCCTGGGTAATAGAGGTGGTGAAGCTCAGGGTGAGGAGCTGAGAGGAGTGAGTCCTGAAGTGTGTCCCGCAGGTAGACGCATGAGGTTGGGCAACACAGAGGACCGAAGTGGGACAGAGGCACCTGAATGCGGGAGTTGTGTGCTGGATGCACACATAATGTGGGCTGCCTTCCAGAGTTCAACCTGCTTGTCCTGAGGGGGAAGAGAAGCCTTGGGGTTTTGCAAAAAAGTAGAACTACTAACAGTGTAGAACCACTCCTGCTTATTTTCTCTCCCAATCCTGAAACCTAGAAACAACACCTTGCTGACTTCTAAGATATCAAATTGTGTTGTTTATTTCTTTGAAATACACACGAACAATCCTCTGATACTTACAGTAGTTTGCACATGTGAAGGCAAGGATATTTTTGGAGGGTAGATGAAAGGATGGGCAGTGGAGAATGCTCAGGAGTAAACAGTTTTAGCCAAGTATCGTTGGAATGCTCTGCTCGGTTTCTTAGAAAGTCAGCAACTGGGCCTGTGTCTGGGAGTCAGTGAGGTGTGTTTGAAGGGACATTCTATTTAGCTTACCAGGTATTTGCTTAGCACAAATGGTGCCTGCTTCTGTAATAGAACCACACAGGTATCTCATTAATAAAGACGTAGCTTTGACTGATATAATCAACAAAGAGCTATCATATTAAAAATGTGTTTAACATTGACTATGTTGAATCTGACAGTGTTTCTATTATTCATCCCCGCCTCATCCTTTTTCAGATTGCTAAAAGGATACACTTTGTCACATTAAAATTATGAAGAGTATTTGTGCAGACAGTGATTGATGAATCGAGCAGCTGAAACTGGAAGTGGTTCCAGGCTCCACTGCAGGTGCATGAGGGGGAGCCTTTATAGGATGAGTGAACACAGAAGCAAAGCAAAGACACTGATTGGTTAGAGAGTGAGCAGTTGCCTTATTTGAACTGTCCCAGTGGAACGTTCTCGATCATATAACTAGTACCCAGTTGGCTGCTTTTAATTGGCTGAACTTGGGTTTCATTTTGTTTACATAGAAACCCAGGCGGTTGGAGCCATCTCAGTCTGGTGGCCTCCTGTGAAGTTATTTCATAATTTATGCACTTGCCTGTGAGATCTTTTTTTTTTAAACTTTGTAAGATCACATCAGTTCTTTTTTTTTTTTTTTAAGATTTTATTTATTTATTTGAGAGGTAGAGTTATGGATGATGAGAAGGAGGGAAAGGTCTTCCATCCTCTGGTTCACTCTGTAAATAGCCCCTAATGGCTGGAGCTGGGCTGATCCAGAGCCAGGAGCTTCTTCTGGGTCTCCCATGCCGGTGTAGCAGCCCAAGCATTTGGACCATCATCTTTAAATTTTTTTTTTTATTTGACAGGTAGAGTTATAGACAGAGAGACAGGGAGAAAGGTCTTCCTTTCGTTGGTTCACTCCCCAAATGGCCACTATGGCTGGTGCTGCGCCGATCTGAAGCCAGGAGCCAGGCGCCTCTATTTTGCCAGTTTTTATAATTACCAGTGCTAACATTTTTTAATTTGAAGTTTTATCTCCTTAAACACAACAGATATATTTATTGGAAAGTTCATGTCTAATAATTAGAAATATCTGAAGCACCTGAGGATCTATTTCTTTTCTTCTTCTTCTTTTTTTTTTTTTTTTTTTGACAGGTAGAGTTATAGACCGGGAAAGAGAGAAACAGAGAGAAAGGTCTTCCTTCCGTTGGTTCACTCCCCAAATGGCCGCCACGGCCGGAGCTATGCCGATCCAAAGCCAGGAGCCAGGTGCTTCTTCCTGGTCTCCCATGCGGGTGCAGGGCCCAAGCACTTGGGCCATCCTCCACTGCCCTCCCAGGCCACAGCAGAGAGCTGGACTGGAAGAAGAGCAACCGGGACTAGAACTCAGCACCCATATGGGATGCTGGTGCCACAGGCGGAGGATTAACCAAATGAGCCACGGTGCCGACCCCTTAGACCATCTTCTACTGCTTTCCCAGGCCATAGAGAGCTGGATCAGAAGAAGAGCAGCCAGGACTAGAACTACCACCCATATGGGATGCCAGCACTTCAGGCAGAGGATTAACCTACTGCGCCACAGTGCCAGGCGCTGATCACATGAGCTCTTTTTCAAAGGATAGTCCTTTTTCAGAGGATTCTATATTTTATTATAGTATCAGTATTACTAACATAGGAGAATTTTTTTTTTTTTCACCACTACCAAAGAATGGAAAATAGCCTCCAGGTACTGGGACAGTAAAGTTGTTTTAGATTAGGTTGACTTAGCTATCCATTACTATCATCTTTTTTACACCCCAAGAAAGTACAGTTGTGTTATCTGAAATGACTTACTTTCCTTCCGTTGTGAGAATCCTCTTTCTTAACTGGGTGATGAGTAAGTGGGCATTAGGGTGAGCTTTCCTGTGGCTGAACTTTGCTTTTCCTCTGCTGCCCAATCTTCATCCACGTAGTCCTTAGAGTGCAAAAGAAGGTAGCAGATCTATATTGCTATTCCCATGCAATGTGCTATCTTTCTAAATGAAGTAGATACTCCTTTGAAGTGCCTAGAAAGTAAAGTAGGTAGCATTGATTTTTCTAGGGCACACACAGGAATTCTGGGGTGCTCCTTGGGATTCCCATTAGCCTGTCCCACCCCCTTTGGGCTATTTGGTTCATCAAAGCATGTAGGAAGTAGGAAGCATGTATTTTGTTAAATTAGTCCATACTGTTTCATGCCTTTGCCTTATGTAACCCAAGTGACTTTTCTTTGTCAAATAAAGGTGTTTTTTTTTTTTTTTTTCAAATTCAGGTTTTTGCTTTACACTATTTTTTTTTTTTTTAATTTCAAAGGCAGAGAGACAAAGAGAGACACATCCAATGGTTCCTTTCCCAAATGTCTGAAACAGCTAATACTGGACCAGGCCAAAGCCAGGAGCTCAGAACTCAATCTGGCTTTCCCACAGGGGTGATGGGGATCCAAATACTTGAGCCTGTTGCCTCCCAGTAGCAGGAAATTTAAATTGGGAGCAGAGCCACAACTTAAACCCAGGCACTCTGCTATGGGATGTGCTTGTCCCAAGCAGTGTTTTAGCCACTTTGCCAAATGCCCACCCCAAATACAGTTTTAAAAAAGATAAACCAAGCTAAATAAGAGAAGGCTTAGTCAAACGTGTGATGCATAAAGTTTTTCTAATTTTTCTCCCTGTTAGTAACGAATGTCTTCCAGGGTAGGGTTCTACTTAAGGGAATTTTGTTGGCAGAAATCTCAAGCTTTGTTAGGTACAGAATGGAAATTCATGGCTTCCTTAGGATTAAACACTCTCATAAATCTTCATTATAACATCTATAAGTGTTTATCTTGTTTCAGAGGGTAGACATGCACACACACACACACACATACACAACACAGTCTTCCACTAGTATGTTGAGACATGCCTTATAGCAGCCAGAGACACTTGGTTATTATAGACTGAGCTCCCTTCTAAAGAATTACCTTCTCTTTGTTCCTAACTGAATGAGGTAATGACATAAGGCATACGGTGTGTTTCCTTTCAGCCAATTCATAGAATTTTAAGAAAATGATATTTCAGCTTCATCATTAAAGGAGTGTCATGGTTTTCTCTACCTGCCTTTGGAAGAGTAGAATTGTCCACTTCATTGTGGAATTAATAGTCATTCTTTACCTGCTGCTAGGAGCTGGGTTTTTTTCTTAAATTGCCATATAATAATTGCACATATTCACAGGATACAGTGTAATATATGTATATATGTGCAGGGATCTAATCAGGGTGATTAACACATATCTATCACCTCAAGAAGCATTCTTCTTTTTATTTTTATTTTTATTTTTTTGGTTGGGAAGATTCAAAAATCCTGTCTTCTCACTATTTTGAGATGAACAATGAACTATTGTTAAGCATAGTTACCCTACTGTGCTCTAGAGCACTAGAACTTATCCTCCTATCTGTATTTTTTATACCCATTCATCAGCCTTCTCCATCTCCCTTTCCCCCTACTCTTCCCAGCCTCTGGCAACTACTGCTCTACTCTCTGCTTCTATGAGATCAACTCCTTTAGCTTCCATATGAACTCTGGGTTTTGTTCAGGTTCCTCAGAGCTCTGTGAGGAGTGGTGAACCCAGAGACAGAGAAAGGGCATACTGCTGTTTTGCTTCTACCTTTTGATTCCAATACCTTCTGCCCTGGAAAATCCATTTTCTCATCCCCATGAGTCTTCCCTATGAAGAAAGATAAAAGCCATGGAACACAACCCCCATTTCCCTCTTACAACGACCTTCCAATTAATGAATTGATGATATCAGAGTTTGATCAAGAATAACTATCAGAAGGTCAAGAGCTATCAAAGGAAGCAAATGCCTTAGGTGTTGTGATTTATCTCCTTAACTTTGTACACAAAGAACATATTTACAAAGCAAATCAACCTAATATATATATATATATATATATTTTTTTTTTTTGACAGGCAGAGCGGACAGTGAGAGAGAGACAGAGAGAAAGGTCTTCCTTTGCCATTGGTTCACCCTCCAATGGCCGCCGCGGCCGGTGCGCTGCGGCCGGCGCACAGCGCTGATCCGATGGCAGGAGCCAGGAGCCAGGTGCTTTTCCTGGTCTCCCATGGGGTGCAGGGCCCAAGCACCTGGGCCATCCTCCACTGCACTCCTGGGCCACAGCAGAGAGCTGGCCTGGAAGAGGGGCAACCGGGACAGAATCCGGCGCCCCGACCGGGACTAGAACCCGGTGTGCCGGCGCCGCTAGGCGGAGGATTAGCCTAGTGAGCCGCGGCGCCGGCCTTCAACCTAATATTTTGTTACTTTAAAAACTTTTTCCTTTTTAGAGTTTTCTCCAGGCACAGTTACAGTTATCTCTAAATTATTAATGTGCAGAAACAGTCATTTAAAAAAGTGCATGTGTGGATGCTGGGGATGTAACTTGCTTAAATTTCTGTTCAGGACTGAAATAGATAAAAAATTATCTTTGGAACATTGGTTTTTAAGTGAGAAAAATTCCTGTATATATACAGTATATGTATCTATCAAAGGAAAATGTTCATGTGTTTTTAAAATCAGCTTAAGAAAAAATTTAAATATGAAAATTGCTTTTAAAGTACTTAACCCATGCAGTAATAATTATAGCATCTTTCTTTAAATTGATGTACTTCCATTGGCATTCCTCAAAATCAGTGAAAATATTTCAGAATAACTGCGTGGATCCATTCTACTAAATCAGGAAAGTAATAGATTATGCTCACAACAAGTTTATTTTTGAGTAAGTAAGAATTTATCACTTCACATAAGAGTGTGTTTGAACTTGGCTTCAGATCTTTATGAAGTAGAACATGCTTCAAATCATGTTATCAAGGTACTGAATTTCCCTTGTCTTTTTCTCTTTCATTGTTGTGCTCTGATGTGGCTGCTGTGTTAACAACCCTCCGTGTCTCTGCCACTGAATTCTTTCTTCTCATCATGCAGGAAACCTCCCAAGGTAAGCACTGTATGGAATTTGGCACGTACGTTGAGTTCATGTTCAAAAACCTAGGATTTTATTCATCACATCCCTCGTAGAAACTCTGTCCTCTTGAAAAAAAAATAATGTTGTAATTTGAAACTCTATGCACAATTAATTAGCATTGGTAATATAAAATTGGGATGTCACTGTACATTTGCAAAGCACTCTCACACATTGCTTCATTCTTAGAATGACCAGACTGATCCTTAAAGCAAACCTGTCTGGTTATTATTTCTGCTCTGTTGATGAACTGAGGCTCAGAGAGAAGAAATGCTGAGTTCTGATGCACAGACTGAGTGGAAGACCTGGTACCACCCCAGAACGAGGGGAGATAGAGTGGTAGCATCATAGAACGATGGAGCGTAACTGCTTACTGATGTGACAGGCTTTTTCTAAGCCCTGCCAAGAACAGTTAATATCACTGGAAAAATTCTTCACTCACTTAGAGACCCCTACTTCCACCAACCTTATGGAGTCCTCTGGAGTTCCTTATCTATCACAGTGTACACTAGTGAGAGTGCCCCCCACCAACTGCTCTGGTCAGTCTTTGGTGGTGTGCTTCCAAGGGAGAAGCTGGAAGATGAGGGAATGGATGGAGGGGGAAATTGAGGAAATGAGAAGGGATGGCTGCCCATCCTCTTAGTGCCTGAAAGTTGGTTTTGTTACCAGGGAGCATTTTCTTGGGTAGCAGAGGGATACTCAGTACCAAAAGGAACCACAAATTTGATTGTCTTTGGTCAGTGGTGCTGACTATACCAGTGGTTCCAGAGATGAGATGAGGACAGGTTGTACCTACACATACCATATGATCAGAATCTAAGACACATTGGCTAGGAGAGAATCCAGAATAGAGGATGTTTACTTTTTTCTGGAGGTTTAGAGGAAAAATCCAGCTTACCCTTACTTAGAGTATGGAAATCCACTTAAATGCTGCTTCACGCTTTCTGTTTTTTGAGGTCATCACAGATATTGCGTTTGGCACTAAGATTTCAAGTCCAGCTTGGAAAGCAGCATTGAGCAAAAATTATGACATTTCTTAAGAGGAAATATATAATAGACATGTAAGCAGTGGCCTTCTGGCCGAATCTGGGAGATGAGGAGGTTCTCCCAGAGTAATTGTTGTTGTAGATATGATCCCTAAAATTTGCAACCCAGAAAATATTTCTGCACTGCAAGCTGTGAAGACTCTATCTGGCTCCTACTTCCCTTATTGTTGGTCCCAAAGAACAGGTATTATCACTGGAGAAGTTCTCCAGGATAGACAGTGTAGGCTTGTGGTGAATTAGACTATTTCCCCACAGAAAAAAAGCAATGAAATACCACATAGTTCTACACATGGCTACTTAGTGAAAGAAAAACACTGAAATTAAAGAGGCACACATTTTAAAAAATCCCTATTGCTTTGGATAGAGGAATTTTAAAGTTACTTTCTAGCTAGTATAATATAGCCTATAGTTCCCAGCCGTGGTTGAGCTAGGTATCATAGTTGTTCCTAAGAAATGTCATGCTATTTTCAAAATAAATTAATGTTAAATCATCATGTTACCACATACATGAGGTTACTTCAAAAAGTTCATGGAGTGGCCAGCGTTGTGTGGCGAGTACAGCTACCTACAACACCAGCATTCAATATGGGCACCAATTCAGGTCCCAGCTGCTCTGCTTCCAATCCAGCTCCTTGCTAATGTGCCTGGGAGGGCAGCAGAAGATGGCCCAAGTGCTTGGGACCCTGCACCTATGTGGGAGGCCCAGATGGAGCTTCTGGCTCCTGGTTTCATCCTGGCCCAGCCCTGGCTGTTGTGGCTATTTGGGGAGTGAGCCAGCAGATGGAAGATCTCTATCTCTCCTCCCTTTTCTGTAGGTCTGATTTTCAAATACATAAATAAATCTTAAAAAAAAAAAAAGAAATTTCATGGGTAATGGAATTAAAAGATAAATTTATCTTGGGGTAAAACACTTTTGGATTCCATGCATATGCTTGTTATAATATATTTTATGTGAACTTTTTGAAGTACCCTTGTGTGTGCACATGTGTGTATGGGCAGGGTGGGGTATGCCATAGGCACATCTGGAAAGCATAAAGATCATTTTAAAATCTAATAAATGACATAATAGGGCCAAATAAAATAAGACAATAAAGTAGATACAGGCCATTCCTTGTAGCAACTATGTAATGTTAAAAGCAAACAGGAAAGGGAAAGGAAGGTGTTTTTAATGATACTTATGTAAGAATGAAATTTGATTTATTTAAAATAATCAGTTTTTGGTATGAATAATCAGCAAAGCATCTGAAAAGACCAATTGATTCAATTTAACAAATTATTCCAGGCAGGAGACACTGCTTCAAGAATCAAACCCAGCCCTAGTGTTCTAACAGGGGTAGAGTAGTGACTCTGTGCACAATATAGTACTCAAATAATATTGGTTGTATTAAAGACTGCAAGAAGCAAAGAATTTGCAAAATTCATAGGATAAAAGTTCCTATTCTGACTTTTGCCTTCAAAAATGACAAATTAGGTAACTAACATCACCTTTCCCACTGAGAATAAATAAAATATTACAGATTTGTACTTGAAGACACTGGCAATACACCAGGTTTAATGAAAATTGCCAGAGCAAGATCCAAAAGCAGGTGAAAATTTCGAGAAATGGTGCTAGTGTTTGGGTGTTTTCCATTTACAGAAGATCAGCTCAAAGGCAAAGCAGTGTTGCTGAGAGCTTTTGGGCCTGTGGGAGTGGACAGGGGAATCACTGGAGTTCAGGTCCTGCCAGAGGTTGGAACCCTTGGTAATCTCCTTATATTCTGGGTTAACCAAGTGGATCAAGAACCAGCTTTGGGTGGAGTGTAAATGTGAAACCACAAGTAAGCCGTCCCTAACATGGATTGCTGTTTGCTTCCGAGTAATTTAGGCCATCCAATAAATCTCAAGCACCACTGTTGAGTCAAAATGATACCATAATGCAGGTGTCAGGTGCTCCAGCCATGTGGTACTCAGAATGCAGGTGTCCCTATACACCTGGCGGAAACAAATGTGACCCTAAGTCTTGAACGATTCCTCAAACAGTTTAGAAATGTGATGGCCAGCCCACAATCAAAGAGGTACATGAAAAGATAAGTTGACATGAACAAGAGCTAGAAGAAATACTTAAAAATAGAAATAGATCTTTGGGGCTGGTGCTGTGGCTCACTTGGTTAACCCTCTGTCTGCAGCGCTGGCATCCCACACAGATGCCTGGTTCTAGTCCCGGTTGCTCCTCTTCCAGTCCAGCTCTCTGCTGTGGCCCGGGAGGGCAGTGGAGGATGGCCCAAGTGCTTGGGCCCTGCACCCGCATGGGAGACCAGGAAGAAGCACCTGGCTCCTGGCTTTGGATCGGCATAGCTCCGGCCGTGGCAGCCATTTGGGGTGTGAACCAATGGAAGGAAGACCTTTCTCTCTGTCTCTCTCTCACTGTCTATAACTCTACCTGTCCAAAAAAAGAAATAGATCCTCAGGTGCTTCAGATATTCTAATTATTAGACATGAATTTTCCAATAAATATATTTGTTGTGTTTAAGGAGATAAAACTTCAAATTAAAAATGTTAGCACTGGTAATTATAAAAACTGGCAAAATAGATTTGGAAAATAACCCAATAGAAATTCTCAATTAAAAAAAAAAAAAAACGGAAAACCAAAATTAAGAACTTAGTGTTGGGTTTTAGCAGCAAAATAGATCCTGCTGAAGAGAGAATCAAATAAGTTAGCAGAAAATATTAGAATGAAGTATATAACAGACAAATGGTGTTGAAACAATTGGACATCCAGAGGCAAAAATAATCTAAACACTGACCATACATCCTTCACAAAAAATTATCTCAAAATAGATCATTGACCTTTGTGGGGAGCAACTCGGACTAGACTAAGTTACTGGAATTAAGACTTATTCTATGCATCTGCTCTCCCACAATATGGCGCTGGGAGAGGAGTAAATAACTTCTACACAGCTGCCTCCAGTTCGACCAATAACCTGCAGGAGCTGATCCTGATTGGAGGAGAGCAGCGTACTCGGCATGTGGGTAGCAGAGTTGGGATTGGTGGAAGAGGACTATAAAGGAGGAGAGAGACAACATGCACCAGGAACATCTAAGGGGAACATCCGGATAACATCTGAGCAGCCCCCGAGAGAGCCGGCCGGCGGTGTGCCGCTCCCCCACGGAAGTGGGGAAAGTGGCAGGAGGAGCCGCCCTTCCACGGAGGTGGAAGGATCGGCAGCCAACCCGGGAAGGACCAGCAGCAAACCCGGGAAGGGCCGAGCAGACAAAAGAACAGTGCAGGGTCCTGTGTCGTTCCTCCACGAATGGGGGAGCTACAACCTTAATATCAAATTCAAAGCTATAATACTTCTAAAAGATGACATATGAAAAAATCTAGGTGACCTTGGGTTTGGTGATAACTAGATACAATGCCAAAAGCATGATCCATGAAAGGCAAAGTTGATAAATGGAACTTCATTAGAAGTAAGAACTTCTCTGCAAAAGATGTTGTTAAGAGAATGAAGAAACAAGCTGCAGACTGGGAGAAAACATACCTGATAATAGACTTGTGTTTAAAATATACAAAGAACTCTTAAAAAGCATCATGAAAACTCAATTGAAAAAATGGGCAACAGATATGAACAAACATTTCACCAAAGAAGACATACAAGCAGCAAATAAGGACATTAAAATATGCTCAACATACATCGTTAGAGAATTAAAGCAACAATGAGATACACCTATATACCTATTAGAGTGAGCAAAATCCAAAAATGCTGGGAAGGATGTGGAGTAGGGACTGTCAGTCATTGCTGGTGAGAACGACACATGGGACAGCCAATCTGGAAGAGAACCTGGCATGTTCTTACAAAGCTAACTGTGTTCTCGTATAACTCAGCAATCATACTTCTGTTTACCCAAATAAGTTGAAAACTTATGTTCACTCAAACTCCAACACACAAGTGTTTGTAGCAACTTCATTCATAATTACCAAACACCAGAAGCAACCAAGATTTCCTTCAGCAGGTGAATGGATAAATAAACCTGCTGGGTACTTGCAATGGAACATTATTCCACGATAGAAAAAAAATAAGATGGTGGGGGGAAGCCATTGTAATCCATAAGCTATACTTTGGAAAAGACATACCGGAAACCTGATTACATGTCACTAAGTGGAAAGAAGCCAATCTTTAAGGGCTATATATTCTATGATTTCAACTATATGACATGGAACATGCAAAACTTATATGGATGTTATTAGTAGGTGGTACCAGCATCAATGAATGAAGAAAGGAAAGAGAGTGAATTATCGCTTGGCGCAGGAAGACACAAGCCAGTTTAGTAGAAAGGAGGTTCAAGTCCAGCTATGTAATTATCCCCTTCACGGATGAACAGAGCCATTTTGCCAGAAAAAACTCACCACTGTGAAACCATTCTCATGACCCGTGTGCCTGACTGTTCCACATCCCTGGTGATTCCTTCCATGTGTGTTGCCCTGGCCTGACCTGAAAAGGAACGTGCGCCCTGAACCTTAGATCCATCAACATTAACTTAAATTCTGTTGTCATTAATTTGTATTTTCCTAAGAAATAATTTATTCATGTGGCCTGTGTTTGAGTAATTATTGAAATTATGTCCAATTATGTGATGATGGTAAATAATAGTAATAATCACCTGGCTGTAATATGCACTTTCTATTATGGGTAAGAATGTTGTATAGTTCATTAAGATCTAATGTAGAAGTGTTAATTAGGAGAAAGGGGAGGTGTGTCATTTTGAATATTTGGTTGAGTCATCACTACTGTTATCCAGCTATTATGGGAGAAGGCTCTCAGATCCTTTTTATCTGTACCTAGGACTGTACTGTTTGAATACTATTATGACTGTGACTAGTAATAATAGCTATCCTTAACTCAGCACTTATGACAGATCTACTTTAAATCTCAATTAAAATTCATTGCAAATGAGTGCTTCAGAAAGAAAGAAAGTCAGTGGTTGTAGGAGTTGGGGGACAGGGATGAGTAAGTACAGCATAGGGGAATCTGTTCTTTATGGTGTGATAGTGCACATTTATCAAATCCATAGAACTATATAGTTCAAAGAGTGGACCCTAACGTAAGCTGTGGAGCTTGGTTATCACTAATATATTAGTTTTAATAAATGTAGCACACTAGTGTGAGATGTTGTCAATAGAGGAAACGGGAAGAGAGGGTACATGGGAACTCTCTATACCATCTCCTTTCATTTTAATTTAAGTTGACAGAATGTGCTCTAAAAACTTGAGTCAGAGTTTCATAATTATGAAATCACCGTAATTCATCATATTAGCAGGCTACAGAGGAAAAGCCATGTGATCATCCAAATAGATGCTAGAAAAACTATTTGACAAAATTCAACACCAACTTGAGATACAATGTTGACAGCAAATTACTAGTAGGCAGAACATTTTTCAGTTTGATAAAGGACATATGATAAAAATCTACAGCTCACATTATACTAAATGATAAAAGATTGGACACTTTTTTTTTTAATCTTTTTTTTTTTTTTTGACAGGCAGTGTTAGTGAGAGAAAGAGACAGAGAGAAAGGTCTTCCTTCCATTGGTTCACCCCACAAATGGCCACTACAGCCAGCACTGTGCCAATCCAAAGCCAGGAGCCAGGTGCTTCCTCCTGGTCTCCCATGCAGGTTCAGGGCCCAAGCACTTGGACCATCCTTCACTGCCCTCCTGGGCCACAGCAGAGCTGGACTGGAAGAGGAGTAACTGGGACAGAATCCGGCACCCCTACCGGGACTAGAACCCTGGGTGCCGGCGCCACAGGTGGAGGATTAGCCTAGTGAGCTGTGGCGTCAGCCAAGCTCGGACACTTTCTACCTAAAGGAAGAGATAAAACAAGGATATCACTCTAACTACAGGAAGTCCTAGCCAGTGCCATAAAGTAAAGTAAAAGTAAAGTAAAGTAAAAGTAAAAGTAAAAGTAAAAGTAAAAGTAAAAGTAAAAGTAAAAGTAAAGTAGGAAGAGAGGGAGGGAGGGAGGAATCTAAATTGTAAAAGAAGCAGCAAAAGTATCTTTGTGTGTAGACAATGAAGTCATATATTTGAAAAACATCTGCAAACAAGCTCCTAGAAGTTGTGATGGTAAGACAGGAAGTATGTGCAGAGAAGGGCTTGTTTTGCTTTTTTTTTTTTTCCTTCTAGCAATCCATTTCCATGGGAACTAACACTATTAATCCCTCCTGATTGCATCCCATGACCTGACCTCCTTCTTGTGGACCTCAGCTTAATACCACCTCACTGAGGACCACATCTCTAGCACTTGAACCCTTGTGGGACAAACCATATCCAAGACATGGGCCTTTGACTTTACCACCCCCCGCCCCTGCAAAATTCATGCCCTTCTCACAATGCAAAATACGACACTCCATCCTCAGTAGTGCCAAGTATTTATTCAGTGCAACCTTGCTCAAAAGTCTAAGTCCAAAGTCACATCTGAGACTCACGGCAAACTTTTCTGGTTGTAAAATAAAAATCAAGTTATCTACTTACAATAGTGATAGGATAAACATTCCTATTCTAGAAGAGAAATAGAGAAGTAGAAAGGAGTAATATACCCCAAACAAGGCAAACTCAGCAGGGCGGACCTCGAACCCTAGTCAGGCATCCTGAGCACACCGTGGTGGGAGGACTCCCCAGGCCTCCAGAGGAACCTCCTCCGTGGTGAGCTCACGGCCCTTGCAGCTGCTCTCCCATGCCAGCTTTGCATGCTGCTAGTAACTCTGTTGTGGGGTCTTGCTTCATCTCCGCTCCCGTGGCTCAGCTGGGCATTGTCCCAGTGGAGATTCTGGTGGCTGTGTCCCTGCATCTAACTTCCGCCAGGCCTCTCAGGATTTCCTTTGAAATCTCAGTGGAAGCCAGCTTGGTCCCCATAGCTCTTGCATTCTGTGCAACTGCAGAACCAGAACCATGTGGACACCAGGGTCTGCCACCAGCATGGGCTGTTCCTGGGCCTACTGAATCCACAGTCAACAGCAGAGCTCTTTCCCAGAAAGCAGGGCAGCCTTGTGTGCTAAGCCAGTGCAGAAAACCCTGCACCCCAGTTCCTGGAAGGAGTGTGCCCTCCTGGGCCTCTGGATCTGTGTCAGGAGGGGCAACCTTACAGATTTCTGAGATGCTGTTGAGACCTTTTCCCCGTTGTCTTGAGGATTAGCCCATGACTCCCACTTATTCATGTGAATCTCTTAAGCAAGCTGGGCACTCTTCCCCAAGCAGGCTTTTTCTGCTCTTTATAGGGCCAGGCTCTGACTTTTCTAAATCTTTCTGTTCTGCTTCCCTTTGTCCCCAAATCTGAGCGTAAGCAGTAAAATTTAACCAAGTAGCAGCCTGAACACTTTGCTGTCCAGAAATATCTTCCACTAGTTTTTCATCATTCTTATGTTTAGCTTTCTATGAAACACTGGGGCTTGGACACAGTTCAGCCGAGTGCTTTGCTGTGATGCAACAAGGGCAGCCTCGACTCTCGTTCCCATTCCCTGTCTCCACCTGGGACCAGCTCCCTAGTCTCCTCATCTCCTGAGCCCTCACAGGAATTGTGCATGTGCTCCACTTAGAGTATTCTAGGATTTTCCTAACCTGCTCCTCCAAGCTCTTCCAACCTTTGCCTGTTTCCTGGTTCCAAAGCCACATCTATGTTTTCAGGTGTAGTGATAGCAACATCTGCAGCTCTAACAAAATGACCGATGCTGGGTGCTCAATAAATGCAGCAGAAGTGAAGGATGAAGGGGCTGCACAGGAGCAGGACCCATGAGACCAGAGATGAGGAGGGGAAGAATGAGCAGAACCTTTCAGGAAGAGTCTCCAGGATGTAAATGCTAACCGTGCGTGAGAGAAGACAGTACAGCGAAAAAGAGCCTGCGTCAGCTCAGGTTTGAAACAGTGTTTGAAAAATCAGCAGAAACTAAAGGAGGAAGAGCTAGTTTGCTTCCACAGGAGATTGGCAGGTGCCATGTTTAGAGTGGATTGAGTAGGAAAGGTGGCAAAGCATCTGATGATAATGCCTAGTAGGGATATAGGTTACAATCTATACCCTAGAAGGGTCAGGTAAGTCCTGGGGGGCTTGGGGAAGGCGGGGAGGAAGGGGCATTTGTTACGTTGTCAAGGGAGAAGGGATCACATGAAATGGAACAGAGGTCAGCACCTTGGGATCCATCCTGCTTTGTGGAATGGAAGAGGAGGACGAGCCAGTGATGCACTCTGCACTCTGCTTTCCCAGGTGCATTAGCAGGAAGCTGAATTGAAAGTGGAGCAGCGGGGACTCAAACCAGTGCCCATATGGAATGCCAGCACTGCAGGTGGCGGCTTAACCCTCTATGCCACAACATCAGCACTCAAACTGGGTTTCTTCTGTTCCTAAAAGTTATTTTTTCCTAAGTGTTATGTTAGGGCAAGGAGAAGATAAAGATATCCTTCTGGCCTTTTTTTTTTTTTTTTTTTTTTAAGATTTAGTTATTTATTTGAAAGAGTTACAGAGAGAGGAGAGACAGAGAAATCTTCCATCTGCTGGTTCACTCCCCAAAGGGCCTCAATGACTGGGACTGGACCAGGCCAAAGCCAGGAGCCAGGAGCTTCTTCTAAATCTCCCACATGGGTAGCAGGGGCCCAAGCACTTGAGCCATCTTCCACTGCTTTTCCAGGCACATTAGCAGGGAGCTGGATTGGAAGTGGAATACCCGGGACTCGAACTGGCGCCCATATGGGATGCTGGCACTGCAGGCAGCAGCTTAACCTGCTGAACCACAGCACTGGCCCCCAGCTGACTTTTAAATGTTAGATTTAAATTTTTTATAAAAATGTGTAATATAGCATATCCAAGTGGAAAGGAAAATTTATACGAATCAATATGTTTTGTACCTTATTTTTGGATTTTTCTCTGTTATGTGTCTCAAGTTATAAATTTGTACTTCTGAGCAGAGAAACATTTATTTCAGCAGAGTTGTGTGCATATCTTTTCATACTTTTACCAGTTACAAATTTTGCAGTGTTTGTGGGATAACATGTTCTGTTTCCTTTCAGCAGAAAAATAAGTTTTTGAACAATCACAGAGACATCTGCTTTATATCTCCTCCATACTTTAAAAAGAGCCTTTGTCACATAATTATCAGAGTTAAGGTAGATGTGGCTTTCCTTCTCAGTGTGATTATCATTTTCAGTCCAAGATTTCTGTCTTAGAGGTACAGCCTTCTCTGCTAAAGTGAGGTTTGGGCTGGAGGTAACAAGGGGAGAGAAGACACACTGTGTGCAGGATTCCTCGTTAAGACATTCTACAAGCCCTCTTGATGTGCCTAGGAAAATGTGCTCAGTCACAGTAGCTCTGCCGGCCACTGTGTTTCTGGACTCAGGTGGCCGCAGAATGCTGGGCATATTCTAGTACCTTTTCTATTTCATGCTTTTGTGATGCTTGGCATGAGTATCTTGCTTTTCTGAAGAGATACACTGAAACAAGGGGAAAAAATAAAAAAAATTCCTTTTACTTTCCATTTTCCATTTCTGTCCTTCAATTTCATTTTATTTTATTTTATTTTATTTTATTTTATTTTATTTATTTAGCAGAGAGACAGATCTCCCATTTGCTGATTCACTCCCCAAATACCCATAACAGCCCGGGGCTGGGCTGGGCTGGGCTGGGCCAAAACCGGATTGAACTCAATCCAGATCTTGTGGCAGGAACTTGTCCATTGCTGTCACTACAAGGTCTGCATTAACAGGAAGCTGAAATCAGGAAGAGCCAAGAATCAAAGCCAGGCACTCTAGCATGGCACATGGGCATCATAACTGGCATCTCAACTGCTCCGCTAAATGCTGGTCCCTAATCACTTGATATTTACTGAGTGCCTTCCAGTGCCAAGTCAGCACTGCAGAGCTAGAAGAGATCTTTGACCTCAGACCATTCCAACCTTGTTTGAAACCAGAAGCTTGAAGCTTAAGGGGTGAAATGACCAAGACCCTCCTGTGAAGAGCTTGGTGCCAGTCTGTGCCTTCTCATTGCCAGTCTAGGACAATCTGGTCATCTTCTGTGATGCTGTATAGTGGTGAGAAGTTACTCTGTTGGGGGGTCTTATGGGGCAAGGTAGGAAGAAAGAGTAAGGAGTTTGAGGGGAAGGGTAAATACAGACTTCCTCATTATCTAAGGGAAGGGTTCCAGGACTTCCTGAATATACCAAACCCTGTGGATGCTGGAGTCTTTTACATAAATGTGGGGCAGGCATTGTGGCACTAGGGGTTAAGCTGTCTCAGGATGCCCGCAATCCTGTGTCAGAGTGCCTGGTTTGAGTCTCAGCTATTCTGCACTTCTGATCCACCTCCCAGCAAATGCACCTGGGAAGCAGCTGGTGATGGCCAAAGTGCTTGGGTCCCTGCCACCCACACGGGAGACCCAGATGAGTACCAGGCTCCTGCTTTTGGCCTGACTCAGCCATAGCTGTCATGGTCATTTGGGGACTGAGCTAGCAGATAGAAAATCTCTCTCTCTTTCTGTCTCTCCTTACTTTGTCTCTTTGCCTTTCAAATTAATATGTAAATGCATCCATTTTTAATGGCATAATATTCACATACCTTACATACATCTTCTCATACACTTCAAATCACTTCTAGAATTCTTTTGATACCTAATACAATTTGAATGCTGTATAGATAGTTTTTATGCTGTATTGTTTAGAAAATAATGATTTAAAAAAAGTCTGCATGTTAAGTACAGATACACATTTTCTTTTCCTAATATTTTCAGTCCAGGGATGCAGAATCCACACATATGGAGGCTGATCATATAGGCAAAGCCACTTTGTGTAGGGCCACATCCTGTTTCACTCAACTTGTCATTTTTACCTCATGACTATTGTGTTTAGTATGTTATATAGGATTTGTTTGAGCAATTTGATCTTATGAATTAAAATCACTTTCAGTGTTTTAAAATTTTATTTCCCAAAAGAGATTAGGAACTTCTGAACTTCAAGACATTTGATCCTGCTTCATGGTATGTCAACTTGTTGACAGAGTGGTGAGCTGAAGAGATCTACATCATTAAAGCAAAATAAATTCCTTACTTTTTGAAGGCCAAATCATTTAAAGAAGCACCAAAAGCCTGGCTTTATAAAAATTGCTTGGAAAAAAAGGAAGAGAAATCTTACCAGAGATTATCGAGAGGCTCATGGAAAATGCATATTATGAAAAAATGATGCATTGATTTTAAACATTTTTGCACCAAATTTACCTTTTCATTTTTCCACAGACTTTTTTTTTAATGTTTGTATTTATTTATTTGAGAGAGAGAATTACAGAGAGAGGGAGAGACAAAGAGAAAGTTCTTCCATCTACTGGTCTACTCCACAAATGGCTGCAATGGCCAGAACTGAGCCAATCCAGAGCCAGGAGCTTCTTCTGGGTCCCCAACATGAGTGCAGGGGCCCACGCATTGGGCCATCTTCTGCTGCTTTCCCAGGCCATAGCAGAGATCTGGATCGGAAGAGGGGCAGCTGGGACATGAACCAGCACCCATGTGGGATGCCGGCAGTGCAGGCAGAGGCTTAGCCCACTACACCACAGCAACTCTCCCCACAGACTTTTTGAAATACCTTCATATTATGCCCTGCTAATGCTGTCTAGTTTTTCACTCATTTTCTTTTTAATTGCTTTTCCATCGAAAGTGTGGATGTGTCCTGTGGTGGTTCTACAGTCAGTGACTGCACCTTCGACTGTACCAGTGACTGCACAGTCAGTTGCCTTTACCTTTTTGCTGCCATGAATTTTTAAAAACTAAACATTGACTTTCAAATGAGACACCTTCCATCTGTAACTTTATGTGTGGTAGCTAGTTAGCCACATGTGATTTTTGGGCCTTGTGTGGCCAGTATGAATTGAGATGTGCTTTAAGTGGAATGTGCACTTTATTTAGATTTAGAAGACTTCATAGGAAAAAAATAAGAAGAATATGAGATAAATATTTTGGATATACTGAGTTAAATAAAATATTTAAATTATTTTTCTCTCTTTTTGCTTTTCTAATATGTCTGAAAATATGGTAGATAAAATATATAGCTCACGTCCAAGCTCTATGGAATGGGGCTGCTGCAGACCAAACATGTTACTTGGTATGGAGCATCCTTTCAGAGAGAGGACTCACATCTATTGGTTCACTCCTCAGATGCCTGCAATGCCTTTGGCTAAGCTAAGCCCAAACTGGAAGTCAAGAAGTCAGTTCAAATCTCCCACATGAGTGACTAGAACCCAATCACTTGAGTTATCACCACGCCTCTCAGGGTGCACATAGCAGGAAGCACATTAGAGTCAGGAGCTGGGGTGCACTATTGAACCTAGCACACTGATGTGGGACTAGGGTGTCTTACCAGTGTCTTAACTGTCAGGCCCAACTCTCACCCTGCCTCTTCAGTGCTTGTGACTTAAGAGGAGAAACGCTTCACAGCTGCATGTGGAGCTTTAGGGAGCTTCAGTTATGGATAGGAATCAAGTTGTGTATAAGGAACACCAACAGGAAAGTGATTGATATGTTAGGAAGTAATGAGTCACATCACTGGTTAGAGAGTAAAGTACTTGAAAGGAAAAGTTATCGAGCATTTGGAAGTCTGACCTTAATCAGCCATGAAGATGATTGGGTATTTTTTTGGTTTTTTTTGGGTGTGTGTGTGTGTGTGTGTGTGTGTGCAGAAAAGTGACATGATTACAGCTATGCATGCAAGAAGTTCATCTGGGTATAGGAGACAGAATAGTTGGTGAGTGTAGACTGTAGGGTAGATAAAATCTAGGTTTATCTTCTGTAAGTCTGCTGTGCTAGGTGATGTGGCAGTAACAGCCTTAAATGTTCAGTGACTTGAGAAAAAAAGGGATATTTCTCTAACTTTACATGTCAGCTGAGGTTCGCTGTCTCTTCTGCACTGTGTGACTTCAATCTGGGCCCTCATCTGAAGAAATAGCCCCTACCTGAGACTTGCTAATAAGTTGTCCCTTTCAGAGAGAGGACTCTCTCTTGGTGTTGTAGGAGATTGGTTCCAAGTCTCCCTCCCTCCCTTCCCCAGGCACGCCCCCACACACATGCACGGACAACAAAATTCAAGGATGCTCAAGCTCCTTATCTATAACAGCATATTATTTGCATGTAACCTATATAATCCTGCCATATACTTCAGGTCTATTCTACTTTTATACAGTGCAAATGTCGATTAGTTGTGATACTGTATTGTTTAGGGAATAAGGACAAGGAAGGAAGGTCTGTAGGTGCTCAGCACAGATGCAGTTTCTTTTCCCACATATTTTTGATTTGCAGAACCACCAATAGAGACACCAGCTAAACTGTGGCAGAAGGGAAAAAGAGAGAGCCGTATATAGGAGCCTCTTAAAGCTGTTGCCTTCAATTGGCATTTATCATTTTGTTCACATTTGATTGGCCAAAGTAAGTCCCACAGCCAAACCTCCTATCAGAAGGGTCAGGAATTGTATTCCTCATAGGAGAGGCACTGCAAATCCTGTAGCAATAGACAGGGATGCATACTCATCCTACAGGGAGGGCAGGGAGTGATTTGACTTAATAATACAGTCCACTACACTTGATCACTCTAAATCAGACTTGTAAAAATTTTCCCAATTTTTTTTTTTTTTTTTTTTTTTGACAGGCAGACTGGACAGTGAGAGAGAGAGACAGAGAGAGAGGTCTTCCTTTGCCGTTGGTTCACCCTCTAATGGCCGCCGCAGCCAGCGCGCTGCGGCCTGCGCACCACGCTGATCCGATGGCAGGAGCCAGGTACTTATCCTGGTCTCCCATGGGGTGCAGGGCCCAAGCACTTGGGCCCATCCTCCACTGCACTCCCTGGCCACAGCAGAGAGCTGGCCTGGAAGAGGGGCAACTGGGACAGAATCCGGCACCCCGACCGGGACTAGAACCCGGTGTGCCGGCGCCACAAGGTGGAGGATTAGCCTAGTGAGCCATGGCGTCGGCTCCAATTGTTTTTTTAAACCAACAAAAAAGTCTTCAGAAAGATGGGGCTCTGTATTTTCATCATGAAATTTCTGTGGGTACCCATCCCTCCTTTCCTTCTGCCTGGCTCTGTGCACAGCCAGGTATTCTCTCATAACTCTGTGCCTTGGAATGCTCTCAGATGCAGCTGGCAAGGTACCAGGTCGCACAGACAATAGGCTTCAAGAGAAACAATACTGTCTTCCTGTCCTTGGCATTGACCCACACCTCCAGCCAGAACAGTAAAAGCCTCCTGGAACAGGGATCCAGGGATCTGGCATCCTACCAGGTGGGGTCGTCCTCAGCCAAGTGAGCTGTCTGTTAGACCTTGCCAACAGAAGCTGATAGACAGTAAATATTTGCTACCCTAGGGCTGCCTCTGGGTCTTTACTCTTGAGAGACTTGGGGCCTTGGATTCAGCCTAGCTCCTCCACTCTGCAGTTGGATGCACTGGGTGTGGTGCAGCATGGGGTGATGGGCACTTGAGGTAAGGTCTTGGTCTGGATGTTCCAAGCCAGGCCCAGAGATTGCTCATGGTAGATGATGTCAGGGTGACTCCAATTTCCTTTGTAATGAGCGACAAGAATAATTTATCAGGGAGATTAGACAGAGTCATATAGTACATGCTTAGATATTTGGAACGTAGGGAATAGTCTGTTTGAAAATATCCACATTGCATTCTGAATGTGCTACTGGAGAGGTTGTTTCAGTGGCTCAGTCTTTTGAGAAGTATTTGGGGCATGAAAGAACTCGAAATACCACAGATTGTGCATTTGTGACACCCCTCCCCCACCCCCAGCCCCCAGTGAAGCAAATTTTGGAAATGAGTGATAAAACTTTAAACATGAGATAAGTAGAGTATTTGAAAGAGTTGGAATGGAGTGAGTGCCTCATTGTTTATGCATCACTAGTTTATATGTGTATAGTGTTAAATGGAAGCTGTATGCTGTTATAATGTTGGTTGGGGATTTGAGAGATGTACTTCCTGTTTTCACATTCATTAAATGAGAGCAAGCATGAATTAGTTCCTTGAAGAGCTACTTTCTGCACACTTCCTAAGAAATTTGAGCTGCAACGCAGTGTCGTACCGCTGTACAGCATCACTGCCTCTTACAACAGGTTGCGAAGTCCCTGAGCTCAGAGCCAAGGCCTTACTTCTTGTAGGTGCTCAACAGATGATGCTGTTGGCTTGCGTTGAATCTTGAAGATGCTTTGACATCTCACAGTCAGGCAGTATTGACTGCAATCCAAGACATTGGTTGGCATGTCTGTATAGGCCTCTATAAAGGAAATGATTAATTGCATTGCACAAAGACAATGTTTGTTGACACATTTGAAAATGGGGAGGTAGCTCTGTCAATAGAACTCCCCCGTAATAAGGGCGGTGCTTCTGGCACTTCTTGTTTGTGCTCAGTAGCAGGTATGTTCAAATATCGGGTGGGATTCATGGGGCAGAGAGCAGCTTTTGCAGACAGCAGTGGGAAAGACAATCCCTTGATCAGACAGGCTTTCAATGCTGGGCTTTTTTTTCAGTGTTAGTCCAGCTTCTCCAAATGAGTGATGTTTGCCTCCTTTTCAGATGATTCTTGACAGTCTTTGTATTAGGAGAAAGAGACGAAAGAGAGCAAAGGGCTGCAAGTTGGCATTAAAAGGATAAATTTTGACATGCAATATAGTACTTTCGTTTTTTTCTCCCTTGTTTTCTTTTTGGTCTGGCTCAATTCTCATAATGCAGTGTGGCGAAATGTGAACAAATTTGAAACGTGTCTTTCATATTAATAGCAGTCTTTCAGTTGGACACAGTTGAAAATTAGCCTCAAAACAGGACTGTGGCCAGCCAGTATTCCTAAAACTGGAGAAGCAGGGAGTTACGTGGAGATCTCAGGCTTGGTTTTCCAAGTGGGTAGTGGCAGAACAGGCAGTCGGATGGCAGCTGGGTCTGCAGATGTGAACAGTGGGCCAATTGTATGAAGAGAGGATGAGGGCAGTGTAGAAGAGAAAGACACACTCCTTTATACAACGCACAGCAAGCCCACATAGAGCAGACTTTCTCCCTCAAGGGAAGCCCTTTTGACTTTGGACTTGGGAGCTAGGAAGCAGCGTGTTGTGCATTGATGTTGACACAGCGGCTCTTCCGCTCATGGCCATTTTTGCCTTTTCACTTTTCTCTCTCTCTGTTTAATTCAGCAAATACTGAGCACCTACGGGTACTTAAGAAATTAATTAGTACAGTTCCCTGGCTCAGGAAACCTCCCAGCTTGGTAAGAATCTAAAACACTTGGGTTGGAGCCTGGTACATAGTAAATGCTCCACAAGGTAGTTGTACTGCTCCTATCGACAGAAGAGAAGCCGGAAGTAGACCATAGTAATACTCATAGCAATGGTTGCCACCTACTGAGGCACGTCATGTACCAGGCTCTATGTGAGTGTACTTCAAAAACTTAGCAGAAAATGGAATTAAAAGATGCTTGTTTTGGTGCAAAAGAACTTTGAAATCATAAATATAAAGGGTCTTCAGAAAGTTCTTGGTGAATGCACATTATTAAAAAACTGTGCATGGGGGCCAGTGCTGTGGCATAATGGGTAAAGCCACTGCCTGCAGTGCCAACATGCCATGTGGGCGCCAGTTCAAGTCCAGGCTGCTCCACTTCCAATCCAGCTCTCTGCTATGGCCTGGGAAAATAGCAGAAGATGGCCCAAGTCCTTGGGCCCCTGTATCTGCATGGGAGACCAGGAAAAAGCTTCTGGCTCCTGACTTTGGATCGGCGCAGCTCTGGCCATTGTAACCAATTGGGGAGTGAACCAGCAGATAGAAGACCTCTCCCTCTGCCTCTCCTTCTCTCTGTGTAACTCTGACTTTCAAATAAATAAATACATCTTTTAAAAAAAACTGCATGAATTTCAAAAAATTTTTGCAGTAAACTTACCTTTTAACTTGGTTTTTCATGAACTTTTGGAGGTTCCCTTATGTTCTCATGCTTATACACACTTGGAGTCGTATTAGACAGACGTGGAATTCAGAATAATAAACAGTATTGTCCTTCATAAAAGTTTCATAAGGGATTGACATTTGAGATGACATTGAAAGATTTTTAATGAAGAGAAATTGAAAGAGGGTCAGCTTTGTCTCACTTCACAAAAACTGATGTGTATGTTTGGAATTTTTGCATAAAATAAAATTATCTTTTCAGATTAGTTATTTTGTGTTGGGAAGGATTGTGAGGTATTAAAATTATTTTGAAAAAAATATTTTCCCAAAAAAAATAATTTTTTAAACTAGATTGTAAGTAACTAGTGGGCAGAAAACATCTAAACTCTGAGTTCCCTGCTGCACCTACAGCTGAAAGAAGTGGCAGGTGGTTTTTGTTAGTGGCCTTCTAGAATAAACTATTTATGATTGAAGGACACATTAATGAAAGCAGAGAGAATAAAAGAAGCTGGCAACGTGGCACAGCAGGTTAAGCTGCCACCTGTGATACTGGCATCCTATATGAGCACCAGTTCTAGTCCCGGCTGCTCCATTTCTGATCCAGCTCCCTGCTATGTGCCTAGGAAAGCAGCAGGAAGATAGTACAAGTACTTGGCCCCTGCCACACACATGGGAGATCCAGATGGAGATACAGGCTCCTGGCTTCAGCCTGGCCAGCCCTAGTCATTGTGGCCATTTGGGGACTGAACCAACAGATGAAAGATATCTCTGTTTGTAACTCTGCCTATCAAATAAATAAATCCTTTTTTTTTTTTAAGAGTCAATGAGAGACTACAGATGTGATACAGTTGGAAGTGCCTGCACATTTGGTTATCATGGTTTAGGAACATGATTATACATCACATTTCTTAGAACATTGAGGCTTCTGTTTCTCCAAGAAACATGTAAGATGCTTATTTCTTAAAATTTTTATTACAGTTTTTTTTAAAACTGCAGATTAAATTTTGATGAAATGTCATCAGTGATAGGATTTTTAGATAGGAGTGGAATTGGGCTATGCCATATCCTGCTCATGGATCACTCAGCACATTTGTCTTATTAAAAACAGCTTTAGTGACTTTACTGGATGTTCAGTGGTTCAAAAAAATGCAAAGCTACCACGTGGAAGAGGCTGTTGAAGGTGGAGCAGATGAATGGCAAGCTGCAGGGAATTGAAAGCTGGTTCCCTTGTGTGATTTTACGAATGCAGCCAGGGGGAAAGAGTGTGAATCTGGAAAGGTGGAGTGGAATTTTGTTGAAGACAATGGCTTTCAGACTTAAAGAACAACGCAAGACCATCTGTACTTTTGGCTCTTTTTCTAGTTGAAAATGTGTGAATGCCTTTACACTGAATGTTCTTACAGTGTTGGTGGGTGGTCAGTGATGAAATATAAAAGTTTATACTTTGTTTCCATTTGATTTAACAAAAATGTGCATTAAGAAATTCCCTCTCTCTCATACTCCAGTTAAGATATGAGTGGCTTCATAATGAATACATTAAATAAGTGTTAGGAATCCTAATGAAATGAGTTAGCAATCTTAAATACATATTTCTCTATTACAATTTCTTTGAAAACAAATGTTTTTCTTTTTGTCCAGGGTGGTCAGTTTTTAAGGAATAACTGTCAAGAAAATGATTTTACTTCTTTTGAAATGTCAATGGATTTTGTATCGGGAAATAAAAAGTGCTGTAAGAACTAATAACTCGGCCGGCACCGCGGCTCACTAGGCTAATCCTCCGCCTTGCGGCGCCGGCACACTGGGTTCTAGTCCCGGTTGGGGCACCAGATTCTGTCCTGGTTGCCCCTCTTCCAGGCCAGCTCTCTGCTGTGGCCCAGGAAGGCAGTGGAGGATGGCCCAAGTGCTTGGGCCCTGCACCCCATGGGAGACCAGGAGAAGCACCTGGCTCCTGCCTTCAGATCAATGCGGTGTGCCTGCCGCA
This sequence comes from Oryctolagus cuniculus, assembly GCF_964237555.1. Lineage (NCBI taxonomy): Eukaryota > Metazoa > Chordata > Mammalia > Lagomorpha > Leporidae > Oryctolagus > Oryctolagus cuniculus. The sequence continues at coordinate 145,073,929 of NC_091436.1, read as the reverse complement.
GCGCGCTGGCCGCGGCGGCCATTGGAGGGTGAACCAACGGCAAAGGAAGACCTTTCTCTCTGTCTCTCTCTCTCACTGTCCACTCTGCCAGTCAAAAAAAAAAAAAAAAAAAAAAAAAAAAGAAGAAGAAGAAGAACTAGTAACTCTTGTGTTATTCAATTACAAATAAATTTTGGCCATGAAAAGGATAATTGTGTATGAAAAGTTCATTTTTAGCACTCAAAAGATTATAAGGGACATGATCAGATTTCCTAAAACAAAGAATAAACATCTTTAAAACTGCCTTAGTAATGGATATAAATTTTTCTGGTGACACACAAATAATTGTTGTAATTTCTGTGAAAACTGAAAATTAAACTTGCCGTGGTCATACTTGTTTATCGACCTGACCCAAGGAGTGTTGGTGTTGACAGGGATCCTGGTGCTTGTCCTGCAACCACGTCTGTATTTGACCATTGAAGGAACCAGCTGCCCCCAGAAAAAGCATCTGAAAGTAATGCAACTTCTAAAAATACATCCTGAGCCTGGACTCCTTAGTCCTAACAGTGCTCACATGCACTGAATGCTCTTGTCTGCATTCCAGCTCCTTCCCTTGGCAATCTGTGAATTAACTGGAAAAATATTATGTGCAGAGGCTGCCCTGCATGAAATCCCATGGACACTGCCCTGTCACCAAAGGTGTATGTTGAGACCGTAGGTGAAGCAGTGCCAGGCTGCAGCAGTGGAAGATTTCATAGAAGAGAAAGATTAGGGGATCACTTGTAGTTAAGAGTAAACAAAAATAAAAATTTTTCTGGGTCCGGCGCTGTGGTGTAGTGGGTAAGGCCGCTGCATGCAGTGCTGGCATCCCATATGGGCGCCCTTTCAAGACCCAGCTGCTCCACTTCCGATCCAGCTCTCTGCTATGGCCTGGGAAAGCAGTAGAAGACGGTCTAGGTCCCTGGGCCCCTGTATCCATGTGGGAGACCCGGAGAAAGCTCCTGGCTCCTGGCTTGGGATCGGCACAGCTCCGGCCCTTGAGGCCCTTTGGGAAGTGAACCAGCAGATGGAAGATCTCTTTCTGCCTCTGCCTCTCAAATAAATAAATAAATCTTTAAAAAGAAATTTATGTTCACTTGCTTTGAGTTTGGTGGTAAATCACTCAAGATTGGTGGAGTATAGCTTTCTTCTTAGTAAGTGTTTAGGAAAAAAATATCTTACACTGTTTATGGTTTGAGGAATCACCATTCTAAAATACCAGTGATCAAAGATTTTTAAATTCAAGACATAACTCAGTTCAAGCAGAGGCCAGAATTTGGCAAGGAAAGAACTGTTGGATCTATCAGTGCTGTATTTCCTTTGCAGGGCTTTACTATTTATTCATTTATTTATTTATTTATTTTGACAGGCAAAGTTAGACAGTAAGAGAGAGAGAGAGAGAAAGGTCTTCCTTCCATTGGTTCACACCCCAAATGGCTGCCACGGCCAGCGCGCTGTGCCGATCCGAAGCCAGGAGCCAGGTGCTTCCTCCTGGTCTCCCATGCGGGTGCAGGGCCCAAGCACTTGGGCCATCCTCCACGACCTTCCCGGGCCACAGCAGAGAACTACACTGGAAGAGGAGCAACGGGGACAGAATCCGGCGCCCCAACCAGGACTAGAACCCAGGGTGCCGGCGCCGCAGGCGGAGGGTTAGCCTAGTTTTTATTAGTTAAAAACAGTTTTAAGTGACCATTTGATTGTTAGAAATGGTGGTGGTCATAGAATTTAGAATAATTCTTACTGATAGACTGGCCCTCAAAATTAGGGGTGAATTTCATTTTAGTTCAAGTAGCTTTACTATGCATGTAAATCTGAAGGTTTGTAACATTCAGTATGTAGAATTGCAAACTTAAAAATAAGTGTGGGGGAGGCATGCAAATTAGGAAATAGGAAATACATGATTTTTGCACTACATATAGCACTGTTGCAATTGAATGGGACTCTAAAGGAGAACAGTAAAGATACCCATTAAGAAATATCCTCTATAGACCATTTAAAGTCAGGAGAGTTGACTTAAGACAAAAAGAAAAGAAAATGCCCTGGGAGGGAGAGTTAAGTGTTATAAGATACCATTAGAGGGAGGTTGTGGAATCTCCTTTTCTGGAAATGTTTTAAAACAAGACAGATCCTCATCTCTCAGGAGAAGTGTTGAAGTTCATTTCTGCCCAGAGGCAGTAAGATTAACTGGATTATGCCTGTGTGGTCTCTTGAGTCGTTGGAACAGCCCTTGAAATGCAGTAAATATTCCACACTCTGCTGGCTGAAACTGTTGTTTCATAGCTATTCTTCTGAAACTCGGTCATTGTAAGACCAGAGCAAATGATTGTAGAAGTAACAAAATTTTGTTTGGAGACAGGATTGATGATGTAAGTTATGTGCATCATATACTAGTATATCTGAATCAGTTTTAAAAGCATCAAAATTAAGTAGACGTAGCTCTGAAACTATTCAGAGCATAGCTTCCTCTTCGGTGCCTGCTTCCTTGCAAGTTTTCAATGCCATTAATCATTCGATAAGAAATTATAAAACTACTGCTAAGGATATCGCCGGCTTCAAAGATGAATTAGCTGTGGCTCCTGCCTTTAAGGAACTTAGGAGACAAGTAGAGATAAAGCATGTACATAGATCATATGCACAGTAGGTGAAAAATGGAGTAATTGGGATTGGAGCCCTAGAAAAGGTTAAACAATGTTGTGAAATTTCAGAGAAGGAAAAGAAAATTCCTATGGATTTACCCAGGAATGCTTCCTGAAAGAAAAGTATATTGAAGTGGGCCTTAGGAAGTTGGAAATATTTCAGAGGGTAGAAATGAAGAGAACAAAGACAGAGGGGGACACTGTCCCTAGTGATTCCAAGGAAAGGGCACATTCTGCTGGAGCATGAGGGAGTTGGGCCATTCAGCTACAGGGCCTCCTTGTGACCATTCTCAAAGGCCAGGCCACAGAGCATAGGTGCTGTGCCCCAGGGCTTGACATCCCTTGGGGAGGATGAAGCATGGAAGGATCCCTGTCCATGGGAGACTTGCAGTTTATGATTTAAACTGCAAGAGAACAAAAGACTGCTTGCTAGTATAGCAAGGAGCCCAGGAAAGAGGCTGCTGAGTCATTGGCCAGAGTTTGCTAACGGATGTTCTCAGAAACACCACCAGTATCAAGACCCAAACAAGGGTCTCCCCCCCCCCCAAAAAAAAGCTCAACAATTGAGTTTCTTTTTTTGTAAGATTCATCTGTTTATTTGAAAGAGTTGTGAAGAAACAGGGAAAGACAGAAAGCGAGATCTTCCATCCTCTGGTTCACTCCCCAGATGGCTGCAACAGCCAGGGCTGGGCCAGGTCGAAGCCAAGAGCCAGGAGCTTCTTCTGGGTCTCCTGCATGGGTGGCTGGGGCCCAAGCACTTGGGCTGGCTTCCACTGCTTTTCCCAGGCCATTAACGGAGCTGGATTGGAAGTAGTGCATGGGAACTTGAACTGGTGCCCATATAGGATGCCAGCATTGCAGGTGGCGGCTTTACCTGCTGTGCCACAATGCTGGCCCCTGAGTGAGTTTCTTTACTGGAGGACTTTTCAGAGCCTTCAATATTGAGAATTGCACCAACAATCTCAAATGGAATAAGATTGTACACCCATGTGCAACAGGTTTTAATTTTTTCCCATGGACTTTGTCATGGAGTTACTGTTTTTTGGAACACACTTTGGGAGATATTGCTCTGCGTTTGATAATGAAATCTGGAATTCATGCAGTGGTAATATGCATGGGAAACAGTGGTTAGATGGGAGTCCTTATGGAGAGACATCAGCCATTCCTGAGATCTAGTATCTAAATGGACAACTAAGACATGGGAGAGTGGGTTGTGGACTTACTGATGTTACTTGGTGGAGCTTGCCTACTGAAACAGGAGGGAGAAGGAAGCCAAGTTGGGAATAGGGGTGGGAGGAGTTTGGAGATTCAGCTACACTAGAAATGATAGTATGGATAGATGGAAGGAACTGGTTTAAATGAGGGTTAGTTTTTTTAGTGTTACCTGAGAAGCCATAAGAGATCCAGCCAGGTTTCAACAGACATTGGGACTGTAGACTTGGAAGAGAACGTCATTGTTTTATTTCTCATTAAGTATCTTTTGCCAAAAAAAATTTTTTAAGATGTCTGGAAAAGTAGTAATTTTCTGGATAAATAGTAATTTTGGATAAACAGTAATTTTCATAAGCAACTTACTCTAATACAAGGATGTAGCTATAAATTTAGCTTAAAAGAAACTTCAGCGTTAACAAAAGTACCAAACCTATAAGAGACTTTAAATCAGACAGTAGTCGGCATCCTTCTCATCTCCATAAGTGAGTTTCTTTGTTTAGGCATTCTGATATATTCATCAGTTAACTAGTTTTTACATTTAATATTTTATTCTTTCATTCAGGTATTTGCCTTTGATTATTGCTTTTGGTCCATGGATGAATCTAACACTACAAAATATGCCGGTAAGTTGACTCTCTCTGTACCTGACTGTTGGGCCTCCGGCTCTCCTTCCACTAGGTCTGTGGTCATTTCTTGCACTGTTTGATTTATTCTTTCTAATTCTAGGGGGTTTAACAAATCAGTATGATTTTGTTTCAGAATCTGGCTCTGTCACTTGCTGAGAAGTTTAGGGCAGTTTTTCTTAACCTCACTAAGCTTCGTTCTAGCTCTTCACCTGTGAGGGGGCGGAGAGGAGTTAAGAATAGTGAGGGTGTTGGTATCTTCAGGATGTTTCAAGATGAAAGATAATGGAAGAGCCGCCTGCAAGCATAAATGGCCACTGTCGTGACTGTCGCGTGATGAAGCAAAGCATAGGTACTGTTGGTTTCTAGGACCCTCCCAGGTCCTGAGGGGTCACAAGAACTGGGATGACATGTTCCTCAGGGTAATGTCACCTGCTGGTCTCCAAGACATGTTATTCCCCATCTCATCCAACACAGATGACTTTTTATCATCAGAGGCTAACCTTGGGCCTCCCTAGGAGTTAATCACAATTGCTTCCGTCTAGGAGGGAAGGATTTGTTTTAGTGGAGGAAGCTCTTGGTTCTTTTCCTTCCGATTGTGTTCTCATTCTCTTAAGATTGTTGATCTTTAAAAAAAAAAAAACAAAAACAAAAACAAAAACAAACTTGTTTGAATTGACAAATAGAAGTTCTTTATATTTATTGTGTAAAACATGTTTTGAAATATGCATATATTGTGGAATGTCTAAACCAAATTAATTAGCGTATGTATTGCCTCACTTGTGAGAACAGTTAAATCTACTCTAAGCAACTTTCAGTATTGCAGTATGTTGGGGCTGGTGCTGTGGCGTAGCCAGTAAAGCTACCGTCTGCAGTACCGGCATATCATTTGGGTGCCAATTCGAGTTCTGGCTGCTCCACTTCTGATCCAGCTCTCTGCTATGGCCTGGGAAAGCTATAGAAGGTGGCCCAAGTGCTTGGGTCCCTGTACCCGCATGGGAGACCAGGAGGAAGCACCTGGCTCCTGGCTTTGGATCTTCACAGCTCCAGCTGTTGCAGCCATTTGGGGAGTGAGCCAATGGATGAAAGACATCTCTCTCTCTCTCTCTCTCTCTCTCTCTCTCTGCATCTGTAGCTCCGCCTTTCAAATAAATAAGATCTTTTTAAAAAAAGATTACAGTATGTTGCTATTCATGCTAGACACTGTTTTACACAATATATCATTTGGACTAGACATTTTGTCTCAGTGTTTTCTCCTTATTTCTACTTACAAAAGCACCAGCTGAATGACTTTCTCATTTAATTAAAAAAATAACAAGGATAAGATATAGTTCTTAAGAGATTTGGATTTATGCATGACTTTTTCTTGGCCACATAAAGAAAATTTGCTGAAAAATTATTTGACATACAATTTTTTCAAACACTAACAATGATTATTAATTGAATTCCTTCAGTTGCTCACATTGAATAAATTAGTCTTTCCAGACATCATTCCTGCCATTTCAGAAATGTATTTTATTAAAGTGAATCAGTAGCTCTTAATGATAGCTATAATTAGTTTGTCTTTTATTGTCCCTTTGGGACTTTAGATAATGCATTCTACAGCATCTGGAACAGTCTGTCTTGACTGTTGGGTGCTAGATGCATTTTTGTGCAGAGTGAAGGCATTGAGATTTAAATCAGCAAGAGTAAAACCTTTCCAATAATGTTAGAGACAAATGGACACAGATGCTGTGGCTATCCTAAACCCGGGTTCTCACCCTGTCCGATTGATATTTATTCAGATTGCAGCCAAACATTCTCATGTCTTCCTGAATTAGAGCTTCTCTCACACAGTTCCCAAGTTCTTCTCAGGACTATTCATCACCTACTAAATAAAATCATATTCTTTGGACTACATTGGAAGTCTTTCTATATATAGCCCCAGTCTATCTTCCCTTCTCTGTTCTGTGACTACCCTCCTGCACGTCCTGAGCCTCAGCCCAATATCTAACAGTGGCTCCTCTTATATAAACAGGGAAGCCAGATGGCCTCAGAATAATTCCTAAGAATTAATGAAACCCCTACTGTGTTGCAAGCCCAGGAAAGCTCTTGAGAAATTTAAAAATAAGTTGGGAAGTAGAAGGAATGCATATCAAACAGCATTGTGAGATATTTAAATTTTTATATGTTTTAAGCACTATAAAAAAATCTACAAAAAATAAAATCTGGACAGACTCAGGATAAAATCTGGACAGGTCCAGGAAGGTGTTGTAAAGGTGGGTCTGAAACTGGGCATAAAAAGTGAAGGCTAGGGGGAAAAAATACAACAAAAAGATAAGTCTTGGTACTGATGCATAATGAAATAGCCCTATTTAGCTGTTCCAGTGTGTGTATCAAAACTTCATGATGGGGGCCGGCGCTGTGGCATAGTGGGTACAGCTGCCGCCTGCGGTACCAGCACCCCATATGGGCTCCGGTTTTAGTCCCGGCTGCTCCTCTTCCAATCCAGCTCTCTGCTATGGCCTGGGAAAGCAGCAGAAGATGGCCCAAGTCCTTGGGCCCCTGCACCCATATGAGAGACCTGGAAGAAGCTCCTGGCTTTTGGCTTCGGATCTGCACAGCTCTGGCCATTGCAGCCAATTGGGGAGTGAACCATCAGATGGAAGAGCTCTCTCTCACGCTTTCTCTCGCGCACTCTCTCTCTCTCTCTGGCTCTCCTCCTCCTCTCTGTGTAATTCTGACTTTCAAATAAATAAATAAATCTTAAAAAAAAAACTTCATGATCTGAACCATAAATATATATACTTTATACTTGTCTTTAAAAAAAGAAAAAGGAGAGGAAAGGGTCTAGTCAAAGGAGAGCCTAGAAGGCATCCAGGCAAGAAGCATTGTGACGTCAAGGAAAGCACATGGACTTGGATGTCAGACTTGAGCTGAGTCACAGCATCTATGCTTTGGTTCTCTTGGACCATTTCTTTACTTTCTCTGAGCTGTAAGTCCTGTTCTATAAAATGGCAATGATAATACCTATGCCATGTGGCTGTTGCATGTCTTAAAGCAGTAACCTTGTTTTGGTTAATGGCAGGTGCTATAATTGACTCCTCATTTGGCTTTTCAAGACTAAAATAAGCCTGGTAGTAGCACTGGTCTGAGTATCTTGGGGGATGCCTATCTTGAGAAGACACCAGGGGAGATCTTTCTACAAGTTGAATGAAATTGGACACCAGGAAATTCTCAAAGCTGAACTGTGATGTTTAGACTATTGTGGTGAAAAATACGGAATGTTGGAGTAATGTGATTAATGCTTGTGCAAGATTGTTTTTCCTTTTTCATAAATCCTGTGTTCATGTTGTTCATTATTGCCCTGAGACCACTCTAGCCTTTTTTTAAAACAGAAATTACTTAAATTATGAAATTCAGGATTTCTGTAGCACTTCATTATAAATAGTATGTTCAGAAATATTTTTAAAAATAAAAATTATGTTTAGACATACTGATAGCCTAATATTTGCTAAATTTTAGGTTGCTTGATCATATCAAACACTGAAATACAGTCTCGGCACAATGTGTATTTACAAAATTTGAGGGAAATTTTTCTTTTTCTCTAGGTCTACTATTATTATACAAATACTGTGACCCCCCCACACACACACTCCCTTTAGCAAAACATAAAGGTCTTGTTTGCTGTGCTCTCAGGTTTTCATTTATTATAAATAATCTGCCTAGTAAATTCATTACTAATAGATTAGTTGATTGCTTTCCATACTAATTCCATTTCCTCTTTCTTCTTTAAAAAAATAGTAATTCTTCCTTTGTGAATAGGAATGTTGAGAAAGAAGCATTCATTCTCTGGTGGGAAGTAGGGGAAATGGAGAAGTGGAAGCACAGATTTCCTGAAACCAACCTATTTGTCAGGCTCGATGAATAATGGCATCATTGATACTGAATCCAGGCTCTCCAAACAGCTCTCAAGTCTAGAGAGACAGATTGAGAGAGCAAAGAGAAGCAAGGGCTGCAGGCTTCAGGGGATATGTCAGAATGTGAAATTCTCAATTATGTTTTGCTCTTTGTTAAAAGCTGTAGCAGGAGCTTCCACTCACGTAATTCTTTAGTGTGTTTAATGGTATTGCAGTGTGTTGGAGCAGTTGAAGAATTCGGATTCTTGCCTCAAACTCTTGGGGTTCACATCCTGGCTGTGCCATCTGTGTAAGTCCAGATGAGTTGCTCAATCTCACTGTATTTCCACTTCCTCGGATGTTGGATCAGGATAATAACAGCTCTGATCTCACAGGGTTTGCTTCGAGAAGTAAATGGCCTGTTCGTGTGAACTACTTAACCCAGTACCCAGCACATAGGAAGACCTTACTTGATATTTATCCTCAGTTTTATCACTGTGTCAGGTAACAGTATAAGTTAGGGTAGTCACATCAGTATTTTGGAAGGAAAATACATTGTACTGGGGTTTTGGGGACTGTAGCTAGGCTTTGGGCACACTTACCTCTGTGGATCTCTTCCTTATCCGTGAAAGCAGGAGATGTGGCCTAGAATGATCTCAGATCCCCTCCAGTTCTCTGATAAAGCATGAATCAGCCATTTTATGCTGGCTGCACAGCTGTTCCTGGGAACTTCTCAGCGTAAATCAAAGGCTTGTTTGTTAAGCCATTCATGTTGCATTGAATCGTGCTTTGAGGCACTTTCCATTTTACATATATTCTCCTTCTCCTTTTACCTTTTGGCTAGGTACTCTTAATAATGTTTATCTGGCAGATAATTCTGTGTTTGAAGCAAAAACTCTTGTGCTAGGGCTAAAAAGAAAACAAATAACTTAATTAGGCACCTAAATAAAGTACAGCATATTTTCAAAAACCAATGTCTTTCCCCTAACCTCATATACATGTACACATAATAGATCCACATTTAAAATTATGAAGTTATTATAGCCCTTGCTGATAAACTTGAGCAGCCTTTGTAAATGTTTAAATCACTCACTGCTGATTGTAATTAAGGCATTCTTTTCCTGTTATGCGTCATGTCAATGATAATAATAACTTCCAGTAACCTTGGTTTTAATTTTCTTCCTAGTTTTCTATAAACCTTCATATCAAAAGCACAAACCAGTCTGCTGGTGGCCTATCTGGGGGTCAGTGTTAATGTAAACATTCCTTGGTTCCAGAAATTCTGAACTGTTGACTTAGGATTTGTGTAACAATTCTTGCTGTATGGTTTGGTACTCAGATTTGCTGAAGCAGTATGTTTCTGTGCGTTGTTACACCTGCTACTCAGGAGGAAGGCTGTAGACCTGACTCAATGCTTGCGTGGCTTAGGCTGTGAGGAGAAGGTGAGCCCTCCAGGCTGTGGGCCGTTGCTGCAGGGAGAGCAGCCATGTTTGATTCTGTTTCAGAGGTGGAGGTTTTGTGCACTCAGCAGTAGAAATAATTTCTGTGCCACGTTGTTTAACTGAAGCTAAGTAATGAGGATACAAACAGTTGTGCATCAAAGCTTGCATTCTGAAGACCAACAGTAGCTACAATAGAACCAATGTTTGTAGCAGAGTTCTACCATATTGATTTGTTCTAAAATATTGTATTTGGTCCATTATTTGACTATTCAGGTGTTCTGTTAGAATGAAGGCCAGATTTGTAAGCTCTGGAGACAGATTTCTTAGATACAAATCCTGGCTCTGCTGTTTTCTAGTTGTGTACCAGAGGCAATAATACATTTCATCCTATGCATTTGAAAGGAAGAGAGAGAGAGAATCGATCATCTATCTGCTGGTTTACTCACCAAATGATTACAGCAGCCTACCTGTCTGACCCAGGCTAAAGCCAGGAGGCAGGAACCCCTCACATAGGTGGCAGGAGTCTGAGTACTTAAGGCATCATCTGCTGCTTTCCCACGTACATATCCAGGGAGCCGGGTCAGAAGCAGCCCAGACTTGAACCAGCACTGTCATTGCATTGCAAGCAGCAGCTTAACCCGCTGTACCAAATACGAATCCCTCCCTCGTCCTCTTTATTAGTATGTGAGAGTGAAGTGTGATTACGTTCAAGAGCACTCAGCAAGTGCTTTACATGGAGGAAACACCTAATGATTGATAGCCCTTAGGTTTGAACTGGTAAAGTTTCCCCTATAGTTATGAGAAGGGCTAGTGGTTGGATATTTGAAAAGTTTGTTAAAGAAAGGATTCATTATAAATGATGTGTGCCCTCTTAAAATACATTTATGGGGAAATTCTGAACACAGGATTCGTCTAAATCTTTTTATTTCATTTTATAGTCTTCTACAAATTGTGTCACCTATACCTGATTGGACAGTTCTTTTACTGACTCGCCATGACAAAGTTGTTCCTAAGCATTCAGTTTAGCTTTCATTTTTATAAAAATAATTTTTTTTAATTTATTTCAAATGATGAGTTACAAAAATATAGGGAGAGACAGCCAGGGCTGTGCCAGGAGCCAGGAGCTTCAGTCAGATCTCCCACATAGGTACAGGAGCCCCAACACTTGGACCATCTTCCACTACTTCCCCAGGCATGTTAGCAAGGAGCTGGATTGGAAATGGAGTAGCCAAAAGTGGAACCTGCAACTCATATGGGATGCCAGTGTTGTAAATGGTGGCTTAACCCACTGTACCACAATGCTTGCCCCCAGCTTAGCTTTCTTATAATTGCATTTGTTGCTGAAATTATATAACTATAGAGAACTGCAACTGACAGACCTGTTTAGGAGCAGACACAGCTTTTTGAAAGAACATTACTCACCTTGTGGGAGTCCTAGTAGCATCCTCGCAGCTGAGAGCTTTAGCAAGGAGCGGGCTTGGGTTATCACAGATGGAAAGGAGAACGTTGGCTAATCCGGAGGATTGGACAGTGGCGGTCAGACAAGAAAAATGTATCCTGTAAAGACATTCAAAGTAAATGAGCTAAGCTAATCTTGGTAATTTTTTACAAAGTGTGGATATGTAAGCGTATGTATATCTCTGCGTTTCTCTTTTTGTTCTCACCTCTGCTGCTCTGTTTTTTATTCCCACTGAACCGCACGTTCTTGTCTGTTTCCCTTTCATTGTCCACGTCTATTCCTTGGAGTATTGCTCGGCACCCAGAGACATCGTTTATCTTAGTTAAGTATATTTAGAGGGGCAGATGACAGTAATAGACAGTGTAGTCCCAGCACTGTGTGATCCACCTACTTTAATGTCAAAGCACTCAAAGAGATGGAAACTATTACTGTCCCCATTTACAGAGAAAATTGAGATTCAGAGAATCCTGCTGCCTGTGAGAGGGTGGAGAGCAGTGGAAAACATGGAGGCAGCCGAGGGAGGGCAGTTATGGGTGCTGGTGAAGACAGTGGAGTCCACTTTCCAGTCCCAGGCGTGCCTCTCCTCTCTTCCTGGTGAGAGATTGCATTCAGGAAAGCACATTGGAGTGCTGGGCCTTGGAACCCCGCCAGGAACACTACGAACCGCATCTCCCTCCTGTCAGAAGTTCTCCAGAGTCCTGAACCACTTATATTTGATCTGGACTTTGCTTTGAAACTCCCCACAAGTGCTGTAAATATCGTGCACCCCACAACCCCAAAGAGGCGTTGAGCTCGGCCTGCCGCCTCATCAGAGAGCCACAGTGTGAAACCCCACCGAGCAGATGAAGATGAAGAGCATTTCTCTAGCAATGTTTTGTGTGAAAATACGTCCCCACCCCCCACCCCAAATGACTGCAGCGTGCCCTTGCTCTAAGATGAGCTACTCAGCTGAGGTGGCTTTGTTTTCCTCTCTCACCCTTGGCTCCAGTGCCCAAGCCAGCGGTGGCATGACCCTTCCGTGGTGAGTCAGCCAGTTTATCCAGCAACAGAAGCAGAGCCAAGCTCGGGCCCAGCCCCAGCACTGTCACTGGGTGGGAATGGCCGTCTGGGTGAGTCACCCATGCCGTGCTGCAGGAGATCCAAGGACTGTAACGCTGATAGCTCTTGGAGGCCACGCTGGAAAGTGCCCCTTGGTCTACATTTACCCTCACTGCCTAGTTTCTCAGGTTCCTATGACCAGCCTACTACTGGCAAATTTTGTAGCTGATTGAAACTTTAATCTTGTATTGTTGAGTCAAGCCTTAAAGCCTTCATTTCTTTATCTGATCTTAGAAACGTTTGATCATTTACTTAAACCAAGTTTGAAGTCCCTACATACAGTTTTTGAGAACAGCACTTCCACCCACTGGAGGCTTTTGAGAAAAGGAATGTACTTAGGCTTCATCCAAGATAGGCGTCCTCACCCCTGGAGGTACGTGCAAAGGGCCCGTCTAGTCTTGCACTGTCCAGGTGCTCTGATTTGGAACTGGGCCACCTGCCAAGTCCAGACTCATCAAAATCACTGTGCTGTCAGCCCTGTTTAGAAATGGAAAAACACCCTCACAAGGAAGCATGCCCAGGAATTCCAGGTCACAAATACTGAGCCCTGCCTTCTTTCTTATTTCACTGCAACTGCAACCAGAAAGGAGCTGGATAAGAGGACAACGGGGGGCTTGGTTTAAACTGATGGAATTGTTGATATGTGCAAATCTAGAATGCTCTCCCCCATTCTGTACGTTAGAACACTGGGAATTCCACTGTGTTTATGTCAGGTCTGTGTGCATGGCCATGCTTGGTGTTTCATCCAGCCATGGTCTGAGTGTATCTGCCTTGTTTAATGCAGACAGTAAACACAGGGCTATGCCCTGCCCTGTCATTCTCTCACTTTCCAGAACACAGCCACTGGTACAATTCTATCCAGTGCCTCTTTACTAACCAAACATAAGGCATATGAACCCGGTGCATATTCCTTCCTTTATTTTTTTTTAAGATTTATTTATTTATTTTGAAAGAGTTACAGAGAGAGAGAGAGAGAGGGAGGGAGAGAGATCCTCCATCTGCTGGTCCACTGCCCAGATGGCTACAGTGGCCAGGGCCGGGCCAGGATGAAGACAGGAGCCAGGAGCTTCTTCCAGGTTTCCCATATGGGTAGCAGAGGCCCAAGCACATGGGTCATATTCTGCTGCTTTTCCCAGGCCAGTAGCAGAGAGCTGGATCAGAAGTGGAGCAGCTGGACACTAAATGGTACCCACAGGGGATGCTGCTGTCTGACTCAGGCTTGGGTGGCTCAGGTCTGTGACTTTGCTCGCAGAAATCCCATACAGGAGCTCTCTTTGCTGCTCTCATATTGTGTTACGGGTTGTTTTCAGCGTGCCTGTGTTTGAAGGCTTATCTATATGGTCATAGGGGATAGGCACGGAGGAAATTGGCATAGTGGTCATGGTTATTAACACTGAAGTCAGGCTTGCTTGTGTGGATTCATCAACCCAGGTTTGTGGAGCTCAGTCTGTGGAGTGGCCGCCTCCTCTCTGGCATTGGCCCTGCTGAAAAGCCACAGGCCTCTTGGATTGTGGCTTTGCTTGTTTCTTCTGGGATTGAAACAGATACTCCTAGATCCTCCTACATCCTACAGGATTTCTGAGCCTTCCCTGCTGGGCTAGTGAGCTTTCCCCTAACAAATAGCACTTCATTCTGTTTGAGTGTGAACTGTAGTTGGGAAACATTTAGGGTGGGGATATTGCATCTTTTATGGGATCCACCCATGAACTATTTGAATTCCCTGATTCCCACTATTCAGCGTAAACAGCTTTTTAAAAAAAACTGTAGTTCAAAAAAGGAATTGATAAGTCTTGTTTTCCTATGCTGTTATGTTTTAAAAATAAAAAAGAAACAGCAGCCACCTCAGGTTTCGGGATAAATTGGGGTCTCCTAAGAGCCCATGTGAGGGCCTTTGATGCTTCCTGTTCTCTGTCTCTCCCAGGGTGGAGACAACATTTGGGTTTCACAGACAGCTGGTGTTTAAAGAGGAAGAGACTGTATAAAGAATCTACCGTGCATTTTAGGCTGTGGCGCTTTTTTTAATAGTTCTTACTCTATCAGTGTGCGCTGAAGGTCACTCAACCAAAGAATTGGTTAAGTCTGGCTCCATCCACAGATTCACAGCTAAAAAGACCCCAGAATGGAAAAAAGAACCAAACTCTGTAGAATTTGTCCTATTCATTTTATTGATGTGATCTATTCTATTGTATTTTTCCTCTGTAATTTTCTATCTTAATGTTACAAAAGAATGGAATATATTTTCCTATACTCAACAGTATGTATTGGCATGCCCTGACCCAAATAACAATACTCTTTTCTTCTCATCAGCCACCTGTACACACATGCATGTCACATACATGCATGTGCACACACATGCACACCACACTCTATCTGCCTTTTCCGTCTCTCACTCTTCAGAGAGTCACCAGCATTATGTTTTGTCGATGGCACAGTATAAGTCAGACCTTTGTGGGAGCTAGAAAAATAGCAGGGAAGGATTCCTTTCAAAAATCTCCCTAAGAACAAGTGTTTTCTCCCCTTCGTCTCTTATCTTTTAAGTTGAATTTCCTCAGAGAATTTATGCAAGGATGGGGCAACTATTTGAAGGAAGAATGATTAGTTGATGACATTCTTCTTTGCACCAAAATTAATTATAGTTGATTAAAAATTTAAGGACTGACATTAATAATAGATAACAAATAAAATATATTCTAGACTTAGACTGGCCGAGCACTGTAATAAGTGTTTCACCTGTATTGCCTTATGTGATGGCACTTCAGAAGTTCATGGGCAGGGGGGCTGTGGCATAGCGAGTAAAACTGTTGCCTGCAGTGCCGGAATCCCATGTGGGCACTGGTTTGAGTCTTGGCTGCTCCACGTCCAATCTAGCTCTCTGCTATGGCCTGGGAAAGTGGTAGAAGATGGCCCAAGATGTACCTGTGTGGGAGACCACGAAGAAGCTGCTGTCTCCTGGCTTCGGATCAGCTTTGCCATTGCAGCCACTTGGAGAGTGAACCAGGGCTGGAACACCTCTCTGTAACTCTGCCTTTTGAATAAATCAAAACATCTTAAAAAAAAAAAAAAAAGTTCATGGGGAATGAAATTACAGATAAAATTTATTTTGCTGCAAAAAAAATTGAAGTTCATGCAGAATTTTCATAATACACATTTTCCAAGAATCACTGGAGACCCATTAGATGCAAAGATTTCAAATATATTTGCACCAAAATTATTTTAATTCCATTTTTCATTAACTTTTGGAAGCACCCCCATATTAAATCAGCCCAACAACCCAGTAAGGTAGCAACTGATATTCCTGTTTTACTGATGAAGAAATCAAGAACTTGACCAGAGTCACCCAGTTGGTGAGGGGCACAGCTCAAGTTTGAAATTAAACTATTAAAAATGAAAACAACATAAGTAGAATAAAACCCGGGTGAATCCCATATGATGTAGTGATAGAAAATTATTTTGGGGCCGGCGCCATGGGTCACTTGGCTAATCCTCTGCCTGTGGCGCCAGAATCCCATATGGCCCCGGGTTCTAGTCCCGGTTGCTCCTCTTCCAGTCCAGCTCTCTGCTGTGGCCCGGGAAGGCAGTGGAGGATGGCCCAAGTGTTTGGGCACCTGCACCTGCATGGGAGACCAGGAGGAATCACCTGGCTCATGGCTTTGGATTGGCGTAGCTCCAGCCATAGCGGCCATTTGGAGGGTGAACCAACAGAAGGAAGACCTTTATCTCTGTCTCTCCCTCTCACTGTCTGTAACTCTACCTGTCAAATAAATAAATAAAAAATCTTAAAAAAATTATTTTAGAAGTCCAATGTGTTCTATGCAAAAATCATAAAGGAAAAGAAAATATTTGAACATTAGAAACCAAAAATGTGTTATAACAAAGAACAATATAAGACTGCAGGGTAAATGACAGCCTAAGAAGTATTTATAACATAGGCCAGAGGTTAATATCCTGAATTAGAGCATTTTTAAGTTAACAGGAAAAAAAAAAGGAATGCCTACACCAGTTGATTTATAAAAATAAGCACAGAATTTAAATAGCCACCATACTAAAGAGTAAATACAAACTGGCAATAAATTGTTAAAGGGAAATTAACTAAACAGGAGGCTTTTTCCCCCTGTTGACCTTGTCAAAGCTAAGAAGAATAATGGACAATATTGTGGGAGCTGTTGAAAAAGGGACTTGTGCATCGCTAGAAGACCTAACAACTGAGTTCTTTGTTTTTTCTTTCTTGCTTGCTTCCTTCCTTCCTTCCTTCCTCCTCCTTTCCTTCTTTCTTTTTTCTTTTTTTTTTTTTTTGCCCTTAAAGTCAATAGGAAAGTGCATAGAGACAAATATATAGAAGATAAATATTACATGGAATTAAATAATCTAAATATCCATGGTAGGGAACTGATTGCATCTGTTACTCCTATAATGAGTAGCTGAGCAGTGATGAAAAATGCTAACATCGATGTATATTTGTAGAGATGGGAGAACAGTTATTATTCCTTAAACACTTCAAAACAGTTATTTAAGTTTGGAAAGGAGAAATGTCCAGAAGCACAGGATAACTGTTTTCTACTTTCTTATGTTCCATTTGGTTTTTTCAAATTTCTTCCCAGTTATGAGTAAAACAATATTAAGTATAATACATCTGAGTTCCCTTCTGTCAACCAACCATAACTAACTAAATGAACTTGACAGTTTCCTAAAATCATATTTATATGTTTAGTGGAAGTCAGAGAGACTAATTTTTCACAAGGAAGTTACCGTGGGTATCAGTAAAAGTGTGATATATAATATTTATCAAAGTTACCCAGTTAATACATATATATATTATGTTGACACATCTATTCATACCTTATTGGCTTATTTAACAAAGGCCTGTAGTCTTTAGGGTTTCGTTAGAATTTTAAAAACAATCATACTTTGACCAAAATGGAAACTAATAGAATTAAACAATTCTTATTAAATTGAAAGAATCACTAATAAGGAAAGGGACCTAAAAATCTATTAGCCTGGGGGCCGGTGCTGTGGCGTAGGTGGGTAAGGCCGTCACCTGCAGTGCCAGCATCCTATATGGATGCCGGTTCGTGTCCTAGCTTCTGATCCATCTCTGTTATGGCCTGGGAAAAGCAGTAGAAGATGACCCAAGTCCTTGGGCCCCTGGACCCGCATGGGAGACCTGGAGGAAACTCCTGGCTTCAGATCGACGCAGCTCTGGCCATTGCGGCCATCTGGGGAGTGAACCAGAGGATGGAAGACTCTCTCTCTGCCTTTATAATAAAATAAAATTTTTTTAAAAAGCCATTAGTCTGAGAATAGTAGTGTCGACACAGGTATAATTTAGCAAGTACAAAAATGTACTGTGTGCCGATACTTTACTAAAACTTGAGGGAAAATAGTATGCTGTGATAAATTCTGGGAGTTTATAAAAACCATGCAGATCAGAGTGGGGAAGCCACTGATCACCTGTGTCCTAGAGCATAAGTTACTGATTATACATTAACTGCAGCCTCACCATTTGGGTGTCAATATAGGCGGTCCTAGAACCTGCCACTCACTAGTTACCACATCTTGAGCAAATGACTTAGCCTTTTTAGAGCCCCAGTCACTTTATCAGTCACAATTCATACCTACCCTTCCTGAGTATTGTGAGGAGTTAATGATTTGTAAAATGCAATGCAAACAGGACAGTTATTAATAATTCTCTTTCTCCTTGCTAGCATAAATAATAGTTTACCAGTTAAATAAATAGGTTAATTCAAGTCCTGCTTAGTACGTGCAATAATTTGGACGTAAGCTAAGCTGAAATTGGCTCATGTAACTTATTTTTATTTTTTTTTATTTATTTGGAGAGTTAGAGAGCTCCCATCTACTGGTTCACTCCCCAAATACCTACAGTGGCCGTGATTGCTGAGCTGAAGCCAGGAGCCCGGAACTCAATCCAGGTTTCCCATGTGGGTAGTAGGAACCTAATTACTTGAGCCATCACTGCTGCTCCCAGGGTTTGCAATTGCAAGAAGCTGGAGTCAGGAATCAAAGCTCAGTATCAAACCCAGGCACTCCTGTATCAGATGCAAGCATTTTAGCCACCGGGTCAAACAATCATCCCTACTTATATTTTTATGTGCTGGACAATTGTTGTGTCAGTTGATTTATTTTTCATGCCATTTTACTGTCCTCATGCTTTGTTCCTCCCCACTTCCCCCGCCCCAACTTGTATCATAAACCTGCTTCATGTAGACCTTCAGCATTTGACCTTGCTTTTTCCCAGTTAATAATCTTGAGTTTAAAAGATCATCCCTACCAAGGAAAAAGACATATTGTGATTTGCTCTTGAAGGAATATAGGGAAAATAATTCCTCCTAATTCTAGGAACAGGAACCAGAAATATTATATTGCACTACTTGATATGGCGGTAGATACAAACTCTGGGTTGGCCAATGACTTCAGGCTCTTTGCAGCCATAATAAAATCTCTGTGACATAGTGCCTCTCTGCAGTTGAGTCCTTTCATCAATTCAGGCTTTGTCTTAGTCCATTTTGTGCTGCTCTCACAGCATACCTCAGGCTGGGCAATTCATAAAGAACAGGAATTTACTGGCTCACAGTTCTGGAGGCTGTGAAGTTCAAGATCAAAGCCACATCCTGTGAGGGCCTCATGCTATGTGGTAACCCAGTGGATGACATCACGTGGTGAGAAAGAGCAAAGAGGCTGCTTCTCTTTTATAAGAACCCAAGTCCCCAGATAACAACATTAATACTCATGACGTAATCACCTCTTAACGTGCCCACCTCTCAAGACTGCTGCACTGGGGATTCCCAGCACCTGAACTTTGGGAGATGCAGTCAAACCATAGCACTCTAGCTTTTTGTTCAAGTTACTAAATATGAATTAAATCATGAATCACATTTAGAATGCTGGACCTAGCCAAGTCTTAAAGCCTCTCCTGCCCCACCTCACAGCACTCCCTGCCTGGGGGCTGGTTAACCAGTCTGGAAGATCAAACAAGATTGCTCCATTCAGCAGCTTGAGCCAAGAAAGGGAGAAAACATTGCTGTTAGAACCATCAAGTGCACTTGGGCCTGGCAAGGGCCACAGCAGTTCTGACAAGCCAGAGTGCAGGCTGAGCTTAGTTCTGGGTTTTCTCCAAGGCAGGCCTCAGCTCCAGGTTTAAGGCCTGCCTTTTGGCATGGGACTCGGGAATACACATAGAATAAAAAGTTGAGAAAACCTAGGAGAAGAAAGATGTTGACATGTATGAGAGATTATACACCAGGATAGTCAGATGCTTTCTCAGTGAGTACCAGACCATCACACTTGTCTATAACAAAGGAGTTTTTTGGAATTAAAAAAAAGCTTTTATTTTTAAAATTTAACAGACATAAAAATTCTACAGATGTGTAGGGTACTATTTGATGTTTCATTGTCTGTATACATGGTGTAATATGTAATCATGGTAAATGTATTTTTCCTTTCAAGCATTTAACATTTCTTTATAGTGAAAACACCCAAAATTCTAAGTTTTTTAAAATAGGCAAATATATGTTAAATTAACATTATGTATAGTCACCTCAAAACTTATTACTCCTATCCAGGTATAACTTAGTACCTGTCAATCAACATTTTTCCATCTCTCCCTTTCCACTTCCTTCCCAGCCTCTGGTAACCACAATTAAATTTTTAACTTTAAAAGTTACTTATTTTCCCAAAGGCCTTTAGACTTGCCTGGCATTAGGTGGACACCTGTGCTCTGGTGGTGGGCTCGTGTGTGTGTGTGTGTGAATGTGTGAGAATGCTGGCCACTAATGCATATGGGGAAGAAAGCAACAGAAGATAGCCCAAGTATGTGGGCCTTTGCCACCCATGTGGGAGAACACCATGGAATCCTAAGACCTTGGCTGTGGCCTGGCCCAATCCCAGTCATTGCAGTTATTTAGGGAGTAACCAAGCAGATGGAAGATATCTGTCTCTTTCCCTCCCTCTCTCTCTCTGTAACTCTGCCTTTCAAATAAATAAATCTTTTTGAAAATAAAATATATGTATAGTGAATAATTGACCATATTTTCTTCTTTTCAGGGTATACCTAGCCATCTTCTCAACAAACTTGTGTCCTTATAAAATACTCTTGATTTTTTTACCCATTTAAAAAAATATATGTGTATTTCACCAACATGCTGTGAATATCTCCTGGGTTCCAGGCTGTGTGTTAGATGGTAGGAATCAAAAATAAGATGGGGCCAGTGTTGTGGCATAGGTGGGTTAAGCCACTGCCTGCAATGCTGGCATCCCACGTGGGCACCAATTCGGGTCCTAACTGTTCCACTTCCGATCCAGTTCCCTGCTAATGTGCCTGGGAAGATAGCAGAAGATGGCCTTAGTTCTTGGGCCCCTGTGCACACATGGGAGACCTGGATGGAATTCCAGGTTTCTGGCTTCAGCCTGGCCCAACCCCAAATGTTGTGGCCATTTGGGGAGTGAACCAGTAGATGGGGGATCTCTTTTTCCCTCTCTGTAACTCTGCCTTTCAAATGAGCAAAATAAAATTTAAAAAAAAGAAAAATAAGATAAAGTAAGTTTGTTATTTCTTTCCAAGTACATACACACATTTATACACATCATGTTGATTTGTGTATATATCGTATACACACCATCTCTCTCTATATATTTTAAAGATTTATTTATTTATTTGAAAGGCAGAGTTACAGAGAAAGAGAGACTAGGCAGAGAGAGAAGGAGATCTTCCATCCACTGGTTCACTCCCCAAATGGCCACAGCAGCCAGAACTGGGCCAATCCAAAGCCAGAAGCTTTTTCTGGGACTCCCATGTGGGTACAGGGTCCCAAATACCTGGGCCATCTTCCTCTGCTTTCTCAGGTGCATTGGCAGGGAGCTGGATCAGAGGTGGAGCAGCCAGACCTGGAACTGGCACCCATATGGGATGCCAACACCACAGGCATTGGCTTTACCTGCTATACCACAGCGCCAGCCCCATATATATATTTATATGTCATTGTATATCTGCATCCTCTCTCTCTCTTCCCCTACACACACATTGGCTTTTTTCCTTTCACTTAATATTTTTAAAATTTTCTAGCACTGTTTACACATAAATGTGTTTTCTAATGTTGTATAGTATTACATCATATAAATAATCACATTTTATTTACCCACTACCATACTAATTGGTGTTTTACTTGATTCCCATTCACACCGTTATAAATAACAGCACAGTGGCAATTACTCACCATGGGTTAGAGAATATGGGAGTATTCTCTGTGACAGCTGCTGTCAGGTATTCTTTTAGAATGACTGTATCCATTTGTTCTCCCACAAGAAGCTTATGAAAATCCCTTTCTCCTCCACCCAGCCATATTTGATGTTGTCAGAAGTTCATATTTTTTTTTTTGCCAGCCTAAGGGTTGCAAATATTATCCCTTGTTTCATGTTGACACACTTTTTACATGAGTCTTGTTCTGCCATCATGATATATCGTAATGTAACAAGAGGCTGCTAAATTCAGATCCAACTTTGTGTAAAAGTAAAACACAACCGAAAGCTAGCGTTGTGTTATATCATTTTTGAGTGTTGTGTAGGATAAAAAGGTTCAACTGACTCATTCTTTCAATAAGCACTTATGAAGCATTTTGTACTGTGCACTAGGATTACGAGGATAAGCAGATTATAGACTCCAACTTCAGTGGAGGAAACAGGTAGTTAAACCAGTCGTTTATGCACATGCTGTTATGAAAATGTTCTGAGGACTATAAGAGCACAGAAGAAGAAGATCACTTGAATTCTCTTAATTATGGGGGTGAGTGTTAGAAATTCAGCAATTTCAGGGGCCGTCTAGAATGCCAACATCCCATATGAATGCTGGTTCAAGTCCTGGCTGTTCCACCTCTAATCCAGCTTCCTGCTGTTGTACCTGGGAAAGCAGCAAAAGATGGCCCAAGTGCTTAAGCCCCTTCCACCCACGTAGGAGACCTAGATGGAGTTCCTGGTCTCAATCTGGCCTGGCTCTGGTGTCGCTCCCCCTCTTCGTGGAGGAACGACACAGGACCCTGCGCTGTTCTTTTGTCTGCTCGGCCCTCCCCGGGTTTGCTGCTGGTTCTTCCCGGGTTGGCTACCGACCCTTCCACCTCCGTGGAAGGGCGGTTCCCCCTAGCCACTCTCCCCACTTCCGCGGGGGAGCGGCACACCGCCGGCCAGCTCTCTCGGGGGCTGCACAGGTGTTCCTTCAGATGTTCCCCTTAGATGTTCCTGGTGCATGTTGTCTCTCTCCTCCTTTATAGTCCTCTTCCACCAATCCCAACTCTGCTACCCACATGCCGAGTACGCTGCTCTCCTCCAATCAGGAGCAGGTCCTGCTGTTTATTGGTTGAACTGGAGGCAGCTGTGTAGAAGCTGTTTCCTCCTCTCCCAGCGCCATATTGTGGGAGAGCAGATGCATAGAATAAGTCTTAATTCCAGTAACTTAGTCTAGTCTGAGTTGCTCCCCACACTCTGGCTGTTGCATTCATTTGGGTAATGAACCTGTGGATCTCTGTCTCTCTATAACTCTGACTTTTAAATAAATAAATAAATAAATCTCATTTAAAAAAAGAAGAAATTCATCAATTTCAAAGTGTAGTAAATGCATCCTCCAGTGTTTTTAATGTTTGTCACTCCTTTACTCTGCCGCTAGACTCCACTGTAGTAAACGACAAACAACCCCCCAAGACCTGCAGGTGATGCAGAGACTTATCTAACAGAACTTGTCCCTGTCCCCTGATCAGCGACAACTAACTGAGCACCAAAGGGGAAACGTGTTGAAGTGAAATTGACACTATGAGAAACAGTGACCTGATCAGCTCTTGTCCTGACTGTTGATGTACAATGTAATACTTTAACCATTTTAGTATTTTTTTTTTTGTTCTAGTACTATTGGTTGAACTCTGTAATTAACACACAATTATTCTTAGGTGTTTAAATTTTAACTGAAAAGTGATCCCTGTTAGGAATCTGGAAAGCATTATGCTGAGTGAAATAAGCCAGTCCCAAAGGGACAAATATCATATGTTCTCCTTGATCAGTGACAACTAACTGAGCACCAAAAAGGAAACCTGTTAAAGTGAAATGAACACTATGAGAAATGATGACTTGATCAGCCCTTGCCCTGACTGTTGAACAACTTAATACATTATCCCTCTTAGTAATTTTTTTGTTTATTTGTTCTACTTAATACTTTTGGTTGAATACTGTAATCAATACACAGTTATTCTCAAGTGTTGAAACTTAACTGAAAAGTAATCGCTGTTAAATGTAAGAGTGGGAGTAAGAGAGGGAAGAGATGTACAATTTGGGACATGCTCAAGCTGACTTACCTCAAACGGTAGAGTTAGAAACATACCAGGGGATTCCAATTCAATCCCATCAAGGTGGCATGTACCAATGCCATCTCACTAGTCCCGGTGATCAGTTTCTGTTCACAATTGATCATAATGATAGGACTAAGAGCCAAAGGGAGCACATAAACAAGACTGTGTCTGCAAATACTAGCTGATAGAATCAAAAAGGGAGAGAATGATCCAACATGGGAAGCAAGATACACAGCAGACCCATAGAATGCCAGATGTCCCAAACAGCACTCTGGCCTCAGAATCAGCCCTTAAGGCATTTGGATCTGGCTGAAAAGCCCATGAGAGTATTACAGGCATGGAAAGCCAAAACACTCTGGCAAAAAAAAAAAAAAAAAAAAAAAAAAAAAAAAAAAAAAACACCTACATGAAAGATCTCTGTGAGTGAGATCCCAGTGAGAACTTCCACTTTGACTATGACCTTGTCTAAATAAGATCAGAGTTGGTGAACTCAAAAGGCTTCCATAGCCTTGGCAACTCATGACAAGAGCCTAGGGTGATTACTGAGGCCATAAACAAGAGTGTCAATTTGTTAAGTCAACAACAGGAATCACTGTGCACTTACTCCTCATGTAGGATCTCTGTCCTTAATGTGCTGTACATTGTGATTTAATGCTATAACTAGTACTCAAACAGTATTGTTCACTTTGTGTTTCTATGGGGGTGCAAACTGTTGAAATCTTTACTTAATATATGCTAAACTGATCTTCTGTATATAAAGAGAATTGAAAATGAATCTTGATGTGAATGGAAGGGGAGAGGGAGCAGGAAAGGGGAGGGTTGTGGGTGGGAGGGAAGTTGTGGAGGGGGGAGCCATTGTAATCCATAAGCTGTACTTTGGAAATTTATATTCATTAAATAAAAGTTAAAAAAAAAAAAAAAAAAAAAAAAGAACTTGTCCCTGTGACCCCTCTGGGAACACAGGTGAGCAGTGCCTGTGAGTCTCCTAATAGCAGCCAGAGTTGTCACTCCACCAACAGCCAGGAGCAATTTTTCAGCACATGGCATGAACACAACACCATGCTAAATGCTGAGGGGGATACCAAACTGTTTGTGGTGTTGACCTTGCTCACTGGAAACTCTGAATGCAGTGGGGGAGAGAAGACAAGTGATATTTAATGACTTTTTTGTACTAAATCAAAAGGCACTAAATCAAATCTGAATGATACTTCCGTATTTTCCACTGCCAATGGAAAGGACACTTCAGTGCCTAGAGAAATGTCTCAGAGGGAAACTGTGTGTGGAGTCACACATTACCCAGGTGCTGAGATGTAGTTTGGAAGTGGAAGTAGAACTACATGTGTTAAGTTCTTTAATGCATTGCCCTGCACATACTAGGCACACAGTTTGCTTTTAACATTCCATTATAGAAAGAGAAAATTGCTGTTAATACAGACATTTCAAGAAAAAATCATTCCCTTATTTTAGTTTTTAATTGTTGTTTGTCTTTCTTTCTAGGTCAAGAAGTAGTTTTCAAGTGCCTTGGGGAAGGGATTCTTGAGAAAGCCTTTCAGGGGTACAATGCTTGTATTTTCGCATATGGGCAGACAGGTAAGAATTTATTCTCATCTACAGTAAATGACTTTAAGTGTGCATTCCTTGAAACTCAAAAATTGGGCATTATGGGTCAGCAAGTTAAGCCGTTCAAGTGCTTGGGCCCTTTGCCACTCACAGAGGAGACTCAGATGCAGTTCCAGGGTTTGGCCCAACCCTGGCTGGTGTGGGCGTTTAGGAAGCAAAGCAGCTGATGGAAGATCACTCTCTCTTCTCATTTTCCCAAAATAAATAAATAGACATTTACCAAAAAAAGAGAAAGAAAAAGAATTTTTGTGAAGCGACAGAAACTTGCTTCCGACTTTCTGGATATAAATGAGTTAGATGGTCAGAGGTAAGCCTCTTTTTGAAGGTGTAACCATTTTTGGTAATTGAGTAATTTCAGTGTTAATGAGCAAAGCTAGTTTCAAACTATTAAGTGTCATTTCCCAAATTATAGTTTTAACCTGTATTTGAACTAGAAAAATAATTACCAGTTCCTCAGCATAAATGTGATAGTAAAAACTACAGAAAAACCCTAGCATCATCTGTCGCTCCCCCTCTTCGTGGAGGAACGACACTAAGCCCTGCCTAGGCTTCATATCCGAGTCACGGCACCATTATGTCGCTCCCCCTCTTCGTGGAGGAACGACACAGGACCCTGCGCTGTTCTTTCTGTCTGCTCGGCCCTCCCCGGGTTTGCTGCTGGTTCTTCCCGGGTTGGCTACTATCCCTTCCACCTCCGTGGAAGGGCAGTTCCCCCTGGCCGCATTCCCCACTTCCGCAGGGGAGCGGCACACCGCCGGCCGGCTTTCTCGGGGGCTGCACGGGTTCCCTTAGATGTTCCCCATAGATGTTCCTGGTGCATGCCGTCTCTCTCCTCCTTTATAGTCCTCCTCCGCCAATCCCAACTCGGCTGCCCACACGCCGAGTACGCTGCTCTCCAATCAGGAGCAAGTCCTACAGTTAATTGGTTGAACTGGAGGCAGCTGTGCGGAAGCTGTTTACTTCTCTCCCAGCGCCATATTGTGGGAGAGCAGATGCATAGAATAAGTCTTAATTCCAGTAACTCAGTCCAGTCCGGGCTGCTCCCCACATCATCCTCTACTGAGGACTTTCACCAGAATAAAGGTGGTGATAAATTATGAAACCTAGGCTGGTTCACCAGGTAGTTGAAACAAGTACAACAAAAACAGACTAGTGGCCCAGCCAGGAACATGCTAAACTGCTGTTTTGTTTTGATTTTTTTCAACTATAAGTTGAAAATTAATAATAAATTTTAACAGTACTGCCTAATATCAAATTATAGGTTATCTAAGAAACTTGGGTGATAAAATACACATAACATAATGTACAATTATAGAAATACAGCAGCAGTGCCTGGCATCATGGTGCAGTGCTTTAAGCTGTTACCTGTACTGCCAGCATCCCATTTGGGTGCCAGTTTGAGTCCCAGCTGCTCCACTTCCAATCCAGCTCCCTGCTAATGTGCCTGGGAAAGCAGCAGAAAATGACTCAAGTGCTTGGGTCCCTGCAACCCATGTGGGAGACCCAAATGGAGTTCCGGACTCCTGCCTTAGGCCTGGCACAGCCCTGGCAGTTGCAGCCATTTGGGAAGTGAACCAGCAGATGGAAGATCTCTTTCTCTCTCCCTCCCCCACGCCCTCCCTCCTTTCCTTTGTCTCTCTCTCTCTCTCTATAACTCTCTTTCAAATAAATAAAATAAATCTTTTTTTTTTTTTAATTTTTTGACAGGCAGAGTGGACAGTGAGAGAGAGAGACAGAGAGAAAGGTCTTCCTTTGCCGTTGGTTCACCCTCCAATGGCCGCCGCGGCCGGCGCGCTGCGGCCGGCGCACCGCGCTGATCCGATGGCAGGAGCCAGGAGCCAGGTGCTTTTCCTGGTCTCCCATGGGGTGCAGGACCCAAGCACCTGGGCCATCCTCCACTGCACTCCCTGGCCACAGCAGAGAGCTGGCCTGGAAGAGGGGCAACCGGGACAGAATCCGGCGCCCCGACTGGGACTAGAACCCGGTGTGCCGGCGCCGCTAGGCGGAGGATTAGCCTAGTGAGCCGCGGCGCTGGCCAATAAAATAAATCTTAATAAAAATGGAATGTAGCAACAAAGTTGTTAATGTTACTTAATAATGTATAGTTGGAATTTTGCAATATTTTTAAAATGATGTATTTTAATGGTTATATTTATACACATTCACCTGTAAACAAGGCCCCTCTGAACCTTGCAGTGCGAGTCAGACCAGAGACTGAGTATAGTTAAAGAAAGAAAGGTGTGATATCCAGGGGGTGGGCTTGAGGGCCAACTTTGCCACTTTTGTGCTGAGTGATGTTGGCTCCTACATAAAGAAAACTTGCATGATTGAAGTGTTAAATTTGCTTTCTCTTCTACCCTTCCTTCTTTATGCTTATTCTTTTCCAGGTTCAGGAAAGTCCTTCTCCATGATGGGCCATGCTGAGCAGTTGGGCCTTATTCCAAGGCTCTGTTGTGCTTTATTTAAAAGAATCTCTTTGGAGCAAAATGAGTCCCACACCTTTAAAGTGGAAGTATCATATATGGAAATTTATAATGAGAAAGTTCGTGATCTTTTAGACCCCAAAGGGTGAGTCAGTTGTTGAAATTCAGCTTGTAACTAGAGGTAATTTCTTTAAATAATCCTGAGGTTAAAATTGCAAGTGAATATATATATTTGAGCCCTGTTCACTGCTCTGAGAAACTGAGAAATCATGAGCTACCCAAAGCCTCACAACATATCCATGGTTCCTACAGTCTGGCCTATATTCATGTTGAAAGTTGTTTATGTCTGTGCATGCCATCTGAAAAGATGGTTTACTATAGGTAAATTTTGTTTGCACTATGGACTATTCATAAAAATTGAGTTACAAGGGACACATTGGTTCTTCCATTAGTATTTAAAATAAATTCTAGGTTGAAGGTAAAGTGTTGGATGATTGAAACAACCTGGCCTAGGCAAGTCATTCCCTTCCCTGGCTGCTTTTGAAGGATCCACTGGCCTGAGTTTCATCACCTGTACATGCTTTGATTCAGCAGCACATGAAATGGTGAAACCTAGACATCTGTGTTTTTATGACACTAGATAACTTTGATTCATAGAAGGGGGGGGCATTTTATTTTTTGTCAACTAAATTTGAACTGGTTTAAAACACATATTTGTAGAAATATGTACAAAAATGTAAAAAGAAATAAAAATGACCTATAAGCCCACCATTCAAAAATAACCACCGTTAATACCTTGGTGCATTTTGATTTTGTGTGTCTGACCTGTGTCTGTGCATACTCCTCTCACATTTTGAGATTTTTCATAAATGCAGATTTTGAATTCATCTTGATTTTTCCTAATAGCATAATGAATGCTTTCTCGTGTCATTAAAATTTATTTTTAAATTCTTTTAACAACTCTGTGATATGTAACATTTCAGAACACTTAGAAGGCCACAGAAATCTTAGATGAAATCAAAAGTATAGGATCAAAATTAGGGAGTCAAGGAAATGACTAAGTCGGGGCCAGCACCATGGCTCACATGGTTAATCCTCTTCCTGTGGCACCAGCATCCAATATGGGCCCCAAGAAAGGAAGACTTTTCTCTCTGTCTCTCTCTAACTCTGTCAAATTAAAAAAAAAAAGGAAATGACTCAGTCATAAGAAATATATTTACTTGGAAGAGTTATTATTTAATGCCTATGAAGGAATGATTTGCCTTTTTCCCCCTCAATGTGTCATTCATTCATATATATGCAGTAACAATGCATTTATTTTCTAATACTGTTCAATATTCCATTGTAACATAACTTAGTCCAGGTGTTGGTGTGGTTTCCACTTTTTCTCATTACAATTCTCCTCTGACCATTCTTATATAGGACTCCTGGTGTACAGATGCAGAGTTTCTAGGGACTGCATCAAAGGGTGGAACTGAGTCAAGGGAGACCGATTCTCCACATTTATTAAAGAGTAAAAACTTTTCCAAAGTGGATGTACCAATTTACACTGTCCCCATCAGTGTGCAAGAATTCCAGATATTAGACCCCATCCCAATCATGTAAAGTGATAGATTTACTGTGTCCTGCTACTGAACAGAGTCACAGAATCCCTGGCTTTGGGAGCATAGTGAGCTTGAGTGCTGGCTTGTGTGTATCAGGGTAGCTTTCTTGAATACATGCATTATGGTTTGCCCCTGTTTACAGAACAGCAGAATTGCTTGTTGTCACATTGAATTCTTCATCCTTAAAGTTAGTAAAACCTACTTTGTAGAAACATTGTGGGATTAAATGGGATAACCGAAGTGCTTAGGGAGCAACACCAAGACTTTGGAAGCACTCAGTGATACTTACTTCCTTTTTTCCACACTTGAGTGATGCCAAGAATTGACTCTTCACTTGAAAAGTGATTAATATTCAATGCCATGAAAACGATGACACACACAATACGGTAAAAACATATGCAGCTTTGCTTTTAACCTCAATTGTCGGTTGACAAGCTCTTCAAGTGAGTCCCAAACCAGATTTTCCATTTAAAAAATTCAAAAGAGCCCTAAAATCTCGAGTAGAACCAGTTCTAAATATAGAATAAATATCAGTGACTACAACTTCTGTGCTGTGCTCTCACTTTCTGTATAAAATTGTTAGCATAGAAGCAGCACAAATCAATGCAGCTTGGAAAAGTAAATTAAACATAGTTCAATATCATTCGCTATTCAAAATTTAAAACATTGTTTACTGGAAAAGTGCTTTTTTTTTAAATTTGACATACAGAGTTAGACAGTGAGAGAGAGACAGAGAGAAAGGTCTTCCTTCCGTTGGTTCACCCCCCAAATGGCCACTACGGCCGGAGCTACGCCGATCCAAAGCCAGGAGTCAGGTGCTTCTCCTGGTCTCCCATGCGGGTGCAGGGCCCAAGCACCTGGGCCATCCTCCACTGCACTCCCGGGCCACAGCAGAAAGCTGAACCAAAAGAGGAGCAACTGGGACTAGAACCGGCGCCCATATGGGATGCCTGCACCGCAGGCAGAGGATTAACCTAGTGAGCCATGGTGCCAGCCCTGGAGTACTTTCTTATAAAATAACCTCAAGGTTAAATTTTATCTTTGTTCTTTGCTTCACTATTTTTTTCCCCTATGTGAAACTGAATTTCATCTACTAAAACAAGTTAGCCTAACCTAGTTCTGTGTACTGGTTGTTTAGTTTAGGTCTAGAGATAGAACTTTTTAAATAGTACATTACTTTAAATAGAAATCAGAGTATAAAAGACATTCCTCTTATGGAATGCTGTTTTGCTAATCCAAATAAAGGTTTTTTTTAGAATATTTTTTGACCAGTAAAAAAATTTTTTTTATAATTCTAGTCTTAATTTCTGGGTACTTAAGAAGAAAGAAAAGCTTCCAAATTTGGTCTGATTCATTTATTCCTTTTCTTCCCTCCCACAGAAGTAGACAATCTCTTAAAGTTCGAGAGCATAAAGTTTTGGGACCATATGTAGATGGTTTATCTCAACTGGCCGTCACTAGTTTTGAGGTAAGTATCAGTTTTTAAAAATGTCATTAAAAAATCAATATATCCAAGCATGTAGGTAATATTGGGTATATTTTGTGTGGATGCTTTATAGCATATCAGTTCATATCATATCATGTTCTTGGAGACCCCGCATCTGCACACACCTCCCCACCCCCATTCGTGCTCTGCATGCCACATTGTTGTACAGGTTTTACGGTGT
Organism: Oryctolagus cuniculus; assembly: GCF_964237555.1. Classification (NCBI taxonomy): domain Eukaryota; kingdom Metazoa; phylum Chordata; class Mammalia; order Lagomorpha; family Leporidae; genus Oryctolagus; species Oryctolagus cuniculus. The sequence continues at coordinate 145,042,910 of NC_091436.1, read as the reverse complement.
GGCCAAGAGGCATACTATTTTGTGGCTCCTGGATGTTGTCACTAAGATTGTTCTGTTGAAACAGATCTCCCTAAGTTGCCAATGACACCCTTCTAGACACATCCGATAATCCAAACGGTGTCTGCTTGTTAATTCAACCCCTCCTCGTGGATAAGTCTGTCACCTTTCACTCTTTGGGGTCTCTTGTTTCTTGACATCACTGCTCTACCTCCTAATCTGTTTTCCTACTCCTTGAAATCGATGCCCTATTCAGATGGGCCTTGATGTTCTGTCCTTATTTCTATGGTCATTGCATTGAAAATCTCACAACACAAACTGCTATCTCTGTTGCTGAAGTGGGAATGAATAAATGGCTAGATTCCTGCTTGTACTTGTGTTATCTCGGCAGTGTGGCTGCCCTACTATAACATCTGATGTAGTATAACTAAAATTAACCTGTGAGGTAGCTCTCTCCAGCCAGTTAAATGAAGATGTATGTGGTATTGTTCACATGAGAAATAGGGCACAGTCACCACTTTCAAAACATTGAGACTCTGAAGTGAATGAGAACGCTTCCAATCTAAAGGTGCTGAGTCCACACCTTCACAAAGTTCCTGATTCTTAGCATGACTGCGTTAGGATCCATGCGTGACAGCATTTATTAGTAGGAGCCTGGGAGCTCTTGATTTGCATCCCAGCTCTATGTCCTACTAGATCTGGGGAAGGCTGTTTGGCCTCCATGAACTTCAGCATCCTTGTGTACAAAATCAGGAAAACTCTTCTTTCATGAGGATTATTCAGCAAACATTTTCTAAGAACCCATGGATATCGAGTCATTGTAGCAGCAGGTACACAAAGATAAAGAAGGAAAATCCTCTGCCCTTGGAGCACTGTAATTTTGAAAGAGAGAGGAGCATAAGCAGGTGACAGACAGCTCCCCAGGCTGATAAGCACAGGAGAGGTAGAATTAAAGCTGGTTCTGGAGGCTGGGACATTAAGGAGCTTGGTGCTGGCATTTCCATGGCACCTGATGAGGGTGTTTTTGCTGCAATCATGACATACTGGAGGCATCTCTTAGTGGGAGAGGGCAAGTGCACCAGTTCTTCTTCTTCTTCTTTTTTTTTTTAATTTATTTGACAGGTAGAGTTAGTGAGAGAGAGAGAGAGACAGGGAGAAAGGTCTTCCTTCTGTTGGTTCACCTCCCAAATGGCCGCTATGGCCGGAGCTACACCGATCTGAAGCCAGGAGCCAGGTGCTTCTTCCTGGTCTCCCATGGGGTGCAGGGCCCAAGCACTTGGGCGATCTTCCACTGCCTTCCCGGGCCACAGCAGAGAGCTGGACTGGAAGAGGAGCAACCGGGACTAGAACCCGCTGCCCATATGGGATGCCAGCACCGCAGGAGGAGGATTAACCAAGTGAGCAACAGCGCCAGCTCATCAGTTCTTCTTTTAAAGCCCTTAGTGCCTTCCTGGGGAATCTACCCTCGTGATTGATCTAATCATAATTGCCTCCCAAGACTCCATCTCCAAATACCATTAACATGAATTTGTTTCCAACACATAAAATTTAGGGGACATCTACTGACCATAGCATAGTTACTGAGTATATGGAGTCTCAATGGATATTTTAGCCTTCCTGGAAACTTGCCAAGGAGAAAAAAAAAAAACAAAAAACAAAAAAAACAGGAACTTAACAGAGAAAGAAAACAATTGGAGAATGGAAAGAAGGATAGGGGAAACATTTAATCCACTAGAACTGAGAGAGGTGGAACCTGAAACCGCTCTCAGTGGAGGAGAGCTGTGGGGAGCAACTCGGACTAGACTAAGTTACTGGAATTAAGACTTATTCTATGCATCTGCTCTCCCACAATATGGCGCTGAGAAGGGAGAAACAGCTTCTACACAGCTGCCTCCAGTTCAACCAATAAACTCTAGGACCTACTCCTGATTGGAGGAGAGCAGCGTACTCGGCGTGTGGGTAGCAGAGTTGGGATTGGTGGAAGAGGACTATAAAGGAGGAGAGAGACAACATGCACCAGGAACATCTAAGGGGAACATCTGAAGGAACACCTGTGCAGCCCCCGAGAGAGCCGGCCGGCGGTGTGCCGCTCCCCCGCGGAAGTGGGGAGAGTGGCTAGGGGGAACCGCCCTTCCACGGAGGTGGAAGGGTCAGTAGCCAACCCGGGAAGAACCAGCAGCAAACCCGGGGAGGGCCGAGCAGGCAAAAGAACAGCGCAGGGTCCTGTGTCGTTCCTCCACGAAGACGGGGAGCGACATAATGGTGCCGTGACTCGGATATGAAGCCTAGGCAGGGCTTAGTGTCGTTCCTCCACGAAGAGGGGGAGCAACATAATGGTGCCATGACTCGGATAGAAAACCTAGGAGGGAAGAAACGGGAAGAAGTGGGAAAATACCAGAGAGAGAGACTAGCAAAGAGCCTAGGGAAAAGCCGGACGGAAAAGGTGCCGGAAGAAGCTATTGAAAGCCTAGGCATAGACTCGGATATGGACTGTGGGAAAGAAGTTAGGATTGAAAGCGAAAGTGAAAGCTTTCATAGACTCTGATGCGGACTATGGCGGGGAAGCTAGGAGATTGAAAGCGAAAGTGAAACCTGGAGGAGGCTTGGACTCGGATGCGGACTGTGGGGAGAAACTGGGAGAAATGAGAGGGGAATATTGTTGTTGGAAGAAAAGTTAGGGAAACATACCGGGTAGAGAAAAATGTTAGGAAAATTGAAGCCACAGGGGCAGGCCGAGGTGGAGACGTAAGCCAGCTTGGAATTCTTCAAGTCAGCCCGGGGAGCAAAAGGCGAAAATCTGGAACCAGAGGCAGAGACGTGGGCCGCCAGGTTGGAATTCGCCAGGTTAGTCCGGGGAACTTGGACTGAATGCCGGTGGCGGAAACGTGAGCTACGCTGTGTGATTCGCGGAAGCCGCCGCGTGCAGAGAGAGCACGGGGCGTGAATAGATAGGGAACGCGGGGCTAGTGCGAGGCCGTGGTGCGGGCGCAAAGGGGCGCGAAGACCGCGGAGCGCGCGCACGAAGCCGGGAAGCCGCGCAGATGAGAGAAGCGCGGGCTGAAGCGGCTCAGAGCCGGGAAGCCGCCGAGAAGCAGCCTCGGGGCAGGCGCCGGGATGCCGCAGGGATAAGAGAAACAGAAATTTAGAAGTAAAATGAGAGAAATAGCAATGCTGGCAGATAGAAGTAAGATGGAAGAGATAGGAATGCCCGGAGATAGAGAAATAGAAAAAAATAAGGCCTCCCCTCAACATGGCAATGAGAGAGCTTGGATTCGGTCTGCCTGATTAGGGAGATGGTGAGCACCTGCGGGCGGCTAGCAGCTTATGCGCCGCAGGTCACCGAAGACAGGCACGAATTAACATCAATAAGTCTCCCCACAATACCGCAATGAGAAGGCTTGGATTCGGTCTGCCTGATTAGTAAGGCGATAAGCACCAGCAGGCAGCTCGACCAGAGTATGAGCTGCAGGTCACCGAAGATAGGCACGAATCAACACCAATAAGTCTCCCCACAATACCGCAATGAGAAGGCTTGGATTCGGTTGCTTGATTGCTAGGGCTTGTAAGCACCTGCAGGCAGTTCTAGCAGAGCAGAGAATGCGCTGCAGGGCACTGAACACAGGCACGCATCAGCGCCTAAAAACCTCCTCACAACATGGCGAAGAGAGGACCCAGATTCGGTTTGCCTGATTGGTAGGGCTTGTAAGCACCTGTGGGCAACTCCAGCAAGCAGAGCAGAGTGTGTGCCGCGGGGCACCGAAGACAGGCGTGTATCAACGCCAAAAATAAAAAGAAAGGGGGATCTGTGGGGAGCAACCCAGACTAGACTAAGTTACTGGAATTAAGACTTATTCTATGCATCTGCTCTCCCACAATATGGCGCTGAGAAGGGAGAAACAGCTTCTACACAGCTGCCTCCAGTTCAACCAATAAACTCTAGGACCTACTCCTGATTGGAGGAGAGCAGCGTACTCGGCGTGTGGGTAGCAGAGTTGGGATTGGTGGAAGAGGACTATAAAGGAGGAGAGAGACAACATGCACCAGGAACATCTAAGGGGAACATCTGAAGGAACACCTGTGCAGCCCCCGAGAGAGCCGGCCGGCGGTGTGCCGCTCCCCCGCGGAAGTGGGGAGAGTGGCTAGGGGGAACCGCCCTTCCACGGAGGTGGAAGGGTCGGTAGCCAACCCGGGGAGGGCCGAGCAGACAAAAGAACAGCGCAGGGTCCTGTGTCGTTCCTCCACGAAGACGGGGAGCGACAGAGAGCAGAGAGGTTTTGTGGAAGGCTGTAGGAGAAGCATCAGGGGGACCACAATGAATGCATACATCTGGTGCACAGGACTGTGTTCTTGCTTTACTCATAGGGTGTTCCTTATGCTTTGCCTCTAGGATATTGAGTCATTGATGTCTGAGGGAAATAAGTCTCGGACAGTAGCTGCAACCAACATGAATGAAGAGAGCAGCCGCTCCCATGCTGTGTTCAACATCATAATCACGCAGACGCTGTACGACCTGCAGTCTGGGGTGAGGGATTGGACGGAGCCTTTGGGGAGGGTGGAAGAACTCGAGGTGTCCACATGGTGAAGTGTTTCGTGGTTGGATTTGGTGGTTTGGCATTTCACATTGGTTCTTCTTGCTAGAGGAGATGCTTTTTTTAAATCATTTAATTGGGGGGGGGGGGCTCCCTTTACATGTAATTTTTTAAATTGGATTTCTTGTGTAAACTTCCTAAAGATGTGATGATATCACCATAAAGTTTTTAATACATATTGTTTCATACTGAAATTGCCCTCAAACAAATATTTCTACTGCATCATCACTGAGGGGTATGAAAGAGGAAACCACAGCAATTGGCCTGAAGAACACTTTTCAGAAGAAAGGTTTACTGCAGACGTGCAGGGAGCCTCACATCCTGATACTCCCTCACAGCCCCATAAAATGCCCAGCTTTCTGACTCTTTTCTGGAAAGCTGTGTGTTCTTTCTAGGCAACTGCAAAACAAAATGCTTCCTCTGCACACCAATGGAAATGTTGACAGTGAAATCCATTGCTAGTTCAGGTAGCTCTTCTGACTGCTGAAAATCAGGAGAAGTTTACTGCATTAGAGTGAGATGGATAACTGGGGTTGCTGTGAATTAAAGTGCTAACATAGAGGCAGATGGTCATATGGCTTCTGCATTAATGTGTGTTGTTTCTCTCTTGTTTCCCACAACTAGAACTCAGGAGAGAAAGTCAGTAAGGTCAGCTTGGTAGACCTGGCGGGTAGTGAAAGAGTGTCCAAAACAGGAGCCGCGGGAGAGCGACTGAAGGAAGGCAGCAACATTAACAAGTAAGGCGGCTGGCGCGAGATGACCCACGAGGTGCAACCCTGCTAAAAATGGCTCACATGTGTAGCTGTGTATTCATGTAATGCTGTGTAAGGTAAAATACAAATCACAACTTTGTAAATGAACTCCCATCTTCAGCCAACTCAGAGAGCTCATTCTGGAAAGAATATCTGCTTTGTATCCCTCTACAAGGTTATACTGTTTGCCTTGAATGCCTGCTGTGGGCCCAGTGATGCAGTAAAGGCTGAAAGACAGCAGAATGGCAAGAGACACGCGGGAGTTTGCTGGGTAAACCAAGGAGATCCGTGCAGAGGCCCCAGTAAAAGACTTGGCAGGAGGTACCCCAGGGTGACTCCTGACATGTAGGACCAAGTCCTTGCCTTCCAACACGGGGTGGGAGGGGCCAGAATTTATATTGAAGGGTAGACTCTCGAGCCAGACTGCCTGGGTTTAATCCTGCCTTTGCCTCTTACTATAGTGTGTATCAAGGGGAAGCGATTTCGCCACTCTGCGCCCCATTTTGCCCATCTGTGAAATGGAGATAATGATAATACTTTATAGGATTGTTGGCGATTAAATGCCCAGAGTGCCTGGTATATAAAAATATAGTGTGCACTGAATAAATATTGTTGTAGCTGTTATTTTTATAATCAGCACAATCTATCATTATTCCAAGTTCAGCAGAAAGTAGTTTTGACTAGTTATTATCTATTCCTGTTGAGCCATCATTTACACAGAATCTAACAAGAGGGAATATATTTAAGAACATGTTGATACTGCTTGCATTTTAAAATGTTAGCATATCTTGATTTTAGTTCACAAAAGTTAGAAAATTTGAAGTAAAATATTGCACCCCCCCACCACCCCATCAGACAACCACAGCCATATTCACTGGGAAAGACAGCTACTTTAGGGAGTTAATCATCCAGTCTTCCTGTCTCCTGCTCTGATAACAAAGGATTTTACTCTATTTCATGATGAGACTTTGTAGGATCCCACGCTGGCACCGTTGCTGTGGGTTCCAAAATTAGTTCAGGCAAAAGGAAAAGAAATGCAGAATTGGGTGAGGGAGTAGATACCAAAGACAAGATTGTCACCCCTCCTGGAGGCTCGCCAACCTGTGCTGAGCTGTGTGACCCTTCACCTGCCCGCTGAGCTTGTCAGATAATACTGGGAAGTTCGTGCAGGGGCTTGTGAGAACTTCTAGCATACGTGTGTGACTGGCCTCAATGTAGAGCAGCATGGACTTCCAGTGAGCTCTTGCCAGTGCCAGGGCCTGTTCTGCACGCTCTCTATGCCATGATTCATCTGATCTTCACATCCGCATCAGGAGTTGGGGCCTCTAATTCCCATTTTACAGATGAGAATACTAAGGCAGAGAGCTGTTAGGTAACGTGTCTCAGGTCACCACACTCTAAGTACAGATCTGGGATTTGATTGCACGCAGGATCCAGAACCCAGGATCAACCACTAAACTGTCCTTGAGGTCGCCACTTTCCATGTGCCTAAAAGAGTCTGTTGAATACTTTTGTCCCAGAGTAGATACTAATGGTGCCACCCTTAAACTTAGATACTCTATTATGTCATGGCCCCACGTGGACTAACTACCCCAAGGCCATGTGATAACATGGTTCAGATCCTCTAGCAAGTGATTCTTTTCTGTTAACTGCTCACTGAGCAGAGTGGAATCCTCTTGGCATCCTACTGTCTCTCTTAATTTATGTACTAGGTCTTTCACAAATGAGTGGAGTGTATTCCATACTGCTAGTTTGTGGGATAGGACCAGGGTTCTTGATAACCTTCAGAACACTTTATGTGCTCAGTGAGGCTCAAAATAGGTATTTTTATCTCTGGGAGCATAACAGGTATTTTCAAGACAAGGAAACTGATGTTTAGAGTCACTAAATAGCATAAATAAAATCCCAGGCCTCTAGCATGAGTCTGGCATTGCTATAGATGCTGAGAATGAAAAAGGAATTTAGACTTTGAGGTAGGTAGAATAACACCTCCCACACCCAAATTTGCCCACATTCTAATTCCAAAAACCTGTGTGTAGGCTACCTTACAAAGCAACAGATTTCACAGGTGTAATTAAGTACAGGATTCTGAGATGGTGAGATTATCCAGGTAAGCCCACAGTAATCACTAGAGCCCTTTCAAGTAGAAAGCGAAGATAGGAGAAGTAGAGGCAGAGTGAAAGAGGGTGAGGAAACTTTGACCAGCCATTGCCTGCCTGAGGATAGAGGAAGAGGCATGAGCCAGGGAATGGGGGCATCTGTGGAGGCTGAAAATGACAAGGACACAGGACACAGGTTCCCCCCCAGAGGGAACATGGCCCGGCCACCACTGATTTTAGCCCAGGAGGATGCATCCTGAACTGACCTCCACAACTGTGAGATAATACATCTGTGCTGATTTGCACATTTGGCACAGGGGTCAGGACTCTGCAGGATGAGAGCCCACATCCCATGTCAGAGTTCTTGGTTTCCTGTCCTGACTACTCCTGAGTCCAGCTTCCTGCTAATGAGCACTTGGGGAGGCAGCAGGTGATGGCTCAGTCCTTGAGTCCCTGCACCCATGTGAGAGACCTGGATTGACTTCTAGGCTCTTGGCTTCAACCTGGCCCCTGGCTCAGCCCCAGGTGTTACCATTGCAGCCATTTGGGGAATGAGCCAGTAGATGGAAGATATTCTCTCTCTCTCTTTCTCTCTCTCTTTCTCTCTCTCTCTCTCTCTTTCTCTTTCTGGGCCTTTCAAATAAATCAGTCCATCTTAAAAGAAAAACAGATTTTGGATAGGTAGTATGGACCTGCACTCTTTGGATCTGTTTTAGCAGATGTGTATCAAACACTGACTAGGCGTGAGAACATAGGAATGTGTGAGATGGGACTCTGTCCTCAGAAAGTGTGGAAGGCAGACCTTTGGGATGATTGTGTGAATACATTAGGGGCCACAGGAACTAAAAAAGTAGCTCCCCCCCATCCTTGGTTTCACTTTGCATGGTCAGTCATGAACCAAAAAATGTTAAATGGAAAATTCTAGAAATAAATATAAGTTTTAGATTGCATACTCTTCCAGGTAGTGTGGTGAAATCTCACGCCGTTTAGCCTAGGACATGAATCATCTCTTTGTCTAGTGTACCCATCCCATACGCACTCCTCATGTGTTGGTCACTTAATACACATCTTGGGCGGGCGCCGCAGCTCAATAGGCTAATCTTCCGCCTAGCGGTGCTGGCACACAGGGTTCTAGTCCCGGTCAGGGGGCCGGATTCTGTCCCAGTTGCCCCTCTTCCAGACCAGCTCTCTGCTGTGGCCCGGGAGTGCAGTGGAGGATGGCCCAAGTCCTTGGGCCCTGCACACCCGCATGGGAGACCAGGAGAAGCACCTGGCTCCTGCCTTCGGATCAGCGCGGTGCGCTAACCGCAGCGCACCGGCCACGACGGCCATTGGAGGGTGAACAAACAGCAAAGGAAGACTTTTCTCTCTGTCTCTCTCTCACACTGTCCACTCTGTCAAGAAAAAAAACAAAAACAAACAAAAAAAACAACAACAACAAAAAAAAAACAAAAACTTAATACACGTCTCAGTTGACAGATGGACTGGTACTATCACAGTGCTTGTTGTCTTCAAGTAACCCTTACACTGTCCTTACACTGTAGCCTAACACTGTGTCACCTTCCCTACACCGTCCACTTCACTGCATCTCCTCCCACAGGCATTGGGGCATCCCACATCATCACAAAGGTGAAGACAGTACAGCATGATACTGTGAGAGACCTCAATCACTTAACTCTTACTACAATATTTTGTTAGAATTGTTCTATGTCACCGTTATTATTGTTCATCTTACTGTGCCTCACTGATAAATTCTATCATGGGTACCTATGCAGAGGAGCGAGCATGGTATATCTTGGGCTTGGTGCAAGTCACAGTTTCAGGCATGCACTGAGAGATATCCCCCATGGAATAGGGGGCCCTGCTGGACACAGGCAAGAACTCTATAACACAGCCCGGAGGAGCAGGGAGGGTGGCCCAGAGCAGACACTGCGCTTCCTTGGCTGTATAAGCAAGCTGTGTGATCCTTCTGTGCCTCGGTTTCTTCATCTGTAAGGTGTGGATGCAGAAAGCACCTTGTGAGTAGGATTCTTACGAGGATTTAATTACTTGCTTTTGGTAAAGTGTTTCGAACAGCGCCTACCACATAGGAAGCTGTATATGCAAATGTTTACTGATAAAGTAAAAGAAAATAATAAATTGAAACTACTATTTATAGTTCCACAAACGATTCTCGAAGTCTTTCCCTCTCTCTCTGCCCTCAAATAAATAAATAAATCTTAAAAAAAAAAAAAAATCAGTTCCCGGTTGCACACTACAGCTAAGGAAATCCTGCCACGTTCCCTGAGCTCCCTCAGCCTCTAGTTGTGCTTCTTTGGATGCAGCATTAATAATCCTCTTAAGCAGACCTGTCAGGGACTTCACACAGACATCAGTGTCTACTTAATGGGCTAAGGATTTAGGAGCTTCATGTCTCCTGCAGCTCTTAAGAGCCTTAAAGCGCATGTTACCCCCTTCATTTGCAGCGTGAAGTTGCTGTGTGGCTATGCTGCGGCATGTTCAGCGCTCAGGAGGAGAGGCCACCTGTGAGCCATCTGCACGGCGCCAGCTCCGCACCGGGCTGCTGCCGTCTGCCGGGTGGAGGAGGAGCGCGGAAGCCTTTCCCCTCTGCTCAGGCTGCTGCCTTCAGCTTCTCCAGGCACTCAGTTAGGTCACGGACCACTCTGTCCAAGGCCCTCAGGTGTTGGAAATGGTTGTGTTTTATTCTCAACCATGTCCAGTCACTAAATGCAAAAAATGATCATCTAATGAATACCTTTCCCCATCTCATTTCCACTTCAGTTGCTATAGTTAATAACGAAGTGTATGCTAACATGTTCACAAATGGATTCTTCTGAACCATAGTTATAGGGATATTCATATATGTTTCTTCTAGGATTGTGTCATGTAATTTGTTATAGTATAACTTATAAACATGGTATTTCTTTTTTATTTTAGATATTTATTTATATGAAAGGCAGAGGTACAGAGAAGCAGAGGCAGAGAGAGAGAGAAGTCTTCCATCCACTGATTCACTCCTCAGATGGCTGCAATGGCCGGAGCTATGCCGATCCCAAGCCAGGAGCCAGGAGCTTCTTCCAGGTTTCCCACATGGATGCAGTTGGGTCATCTTCTACTGCTTCCAAAGCCAGAGCAGAGAGCTGGATTGGAAGTGGAGCAGCCGGAACTCAAATTGGCACCCATATGGGATGTCAGCACTGCAGGCAGCAGCTTTACCTGCTACACCACAGCACCAGCTCCTAAACATAGTATTTCTAATATTCCATGTGACTCAGTCCCCCATTTTTCATCTTGAGTATTTTCTGTGAGTCTTCTTTGTTTCTTAGTACTTTCGGGGCCAGTGTTGTGGTACGGCGGGTTAAGTTGCCACTTGTAATGTTGGCATCCCATTTTCAAAGTGCTGGTTCAAGTCTCAGCTGCTCCACTTCCAATCCAGCTCTTCTGGGAAAGCAGTAGATACTAGCCAAGGTACTTGGGTTCCTGCCACCCATGTAGGAGACCCAGATGGAGTTCCTGGCTCCTGGTTTTGTCCTGGCCCAACCCCATGCATTGCAGCCATTTGGAGAGTAACCAGTAGATAAAAGATTGATCTTTCTCTGTCTCTGTCTGTCTGCCTTTCAAATAAATAAATAAATATCTAAAAACCATAAGAGACCTCATTTCAAATGGATATTGCTGAAATCACCAAACATGTGTTTGTATTGGGAGAGAATAAAAGTGGCCAGCTTGTGTCCTTTAATCAGGGTGAGGAACCTTGGAAATTTACAGCTTAGACATTTCAGGGTCCGATCATCTGAACAAATGCCTGGACAGACGTCTTTGCCATTAACAGGCAACCCAGAAAGGACAGGAAAAATCTGTTCTTTGGGACACATGCTTTAGGGACTGTGACAGGGAGACCCCAGTGTTTTTGTCAGAGCATTTGCACAAGCACTAGGTTCTGCAAATGGTCCTGGGGGAAAAAAAAAAGATCCCAGAACAAATAGTTTTGAAAAAGGCTACCTGTAAGTCCTTTGGAGGTTCATGGTACAAAAAAACTCTGCAGGAATGAATCCCATATAACTTTAACTCTTCATTCCCTGGACTTATATGATGGCAGAATTCTGGGTGTAACATGGAGATCTCCAGAAGAAACATTCAGCAGAAACCTTTTTGCAAAAGTTAGTATAACCGGGGGCTGGCACTGTGGCATAGTGGGCTAATCCAGCCTGTAGCGCCGGCATCCCATGTGGGCACCAGTTTGAGTCCTGACTGCTCCACTTCCAGTCCTGCTCTCTGCCAGTGCGCTTGGGAAAGCAGTGGAGTATGGTTCAAGTCATTGGGCCCCTGCACCCGTATAGCAGACCTGGAAGAAGCTCTAGGCTCCTGGCTTCAACCTGGCCTAGCCCCTGTTGTTGTGGACATTTGAGGAGTGAACCAGCAAATGGAAGATCTCCCTCTATGTCTCTCCTGCTCTTTCTGTGTCTCTGCCTTTCAAATAAATAAATAAATAAATAAATATTTTTTAAAAAAACCTGAAAGGGAATGAGATTAGGAAGTATACTCATTAGATGAACATTGAGCTGACATTAGCCACTGGAAAACAATGTGTAAGGAAGTCACACACCATAGGTTCAGCTACTCTTTCTCTCCTGTTGTGTGACAGTGCTGTCCTTTCCCTGTGATTAACCACCCGTATTCTTATATGTTTCTCTTTACTCTTAAGAGATGGGGTTTACCGGAAAAGAAGCTGAATTCAAATCCACTTGCTTCATAGTGTTTCCAGTAGTTCTCTCAATGCCAAGGAGTGCATTCTGCCGTAGGCAACAGAGACCAATACAGTGACAGTGAGATGGTGGGCTTATTCTTCTCTTGACACAAGTCGTGCAGAGGCTGGAGCAGCACCTCAGAAACGCACACAGCTCTACCACTTTAGTCCTCCCCAGCTCCAGATGGCTCCACTGTTTCAGGCAGTGGGTCCACATCTGTGGTCCAGACAGGAAGATGAGGGGGAAGAAGGAAGGGCAAAGAAGCACAGGCTTTTTGAGCTATTAGGAGAACAATAGCTTTTTCAGAAGTCCCATCCTGTAACATCTATATGTATCTCCTTGACCAGAACTGTGTTTCAGTGCTACTCCAAGCTACACAGAGTTTGGAAAATAGAGATTTTAGCTTAAGATACCACTTCCTAGCAAAATCAGGAACATTCGGTGTGCCTCATAATATCACTGAATTAGTCCTTTTGGACAGAAGTACGTGCTCTGTTCTCCTGTGGATTCTAGACTTGGATTAACTCTGCAGATATTTACCTGAGTGCTTTCGGCAAGCCAGGCAAAATAGTTGCGTGGAGGACTGTGCATGACAGAGTGGTGGGTGATCTCATTCTAAATAGAGAAACACTGAGAAATACACATGCAATAAATACACATGTAGTTAGTATGAAATGTGTGTGAAGAAGAGCACTGGAAAGACAGATAAAATAACCTGCATGAAGTCCATCCTAAGCAGTAGGAATAAATCACGTCACATTATATCCACTCCCCAGGGAGCAATCTCACAGATAGTGTTTTAAGGGAAGCTATATATTTGGGGGAAGGTGCAGAAAAAGCAAAAGCAAAAACAAGTTCAATTACATCTCAGTTGTTTATCAATTATATTAACCAGAGCACATTTTTTTTAATCTTTCTGCATTTTTTTACCTTTTTTAAAAATTATTTTTGGGGGCCAGTGCTGTGTTATAGCTGGTAAAGCTGCTGCCTGTGGTGCCAGCATTCCATATGGGCACCGGTTCAAGTCCCAGCTGCTTCGCTTCCAATCCAGCTCTCTGCTGTGGCCTAGGAAAGCAGTAGAAGATGGCCCAGGTCCTTGGGCCCCTGCATCTGTGTGGGAGACCTAGAAGAGGGTCCTGGCTTCTGGATTTGGATCAGCTCAGCTTCAGCTGTTGCGGCCATTTGGGGAGTGAACTAGCAGATGGAAGACTCTCTCTCTCTCTCTCTCTCTCTCTCTCTCTCTCTCTCTGCTTCTGCCTCTCTGTGGCTCTGCCTTTCAAATGAATAAATAAACCTTTAAAACGATTATTAGAGACAGGTAGAAAGAGAATTCCTATCCTGGTTTACTCCCCACATGCCCTGGGGCTGTGCCAGGCTCAACACAGTCGGGAGCCAGGAACACAATCCAGGTCTCCCACATGGGTGGCAGGGACACAGGCACCTTAGCCACTAGGCCAAATGTTTGTCCCTACTTTCTTTTTGATCCTAAATTCTCTTTTATTATAGCCAGGTAGTTTTTATTTTGAAATTTTTTGTCTTGAAACATAGCTATCTATTTATAAATGTCATCCCCTAGCCCAACACCTCCTTCTGTCCAATCAGCTTCAGGGAACAGTGCCAGAAGGTTAGTGGTTAGTGGTCTTGTCAGATTTTTGCATCCCCGGAAATAAAATGCCTGTTAAAATGTGTGACCTGTTGTCCAGCTTTCATACTTTGCACTTTATGCCCCTGGATCATGCCTGCTGGGTGGTGGCATGAACTGCCTGTATCCAGTGGCCTGGTCATCGAGTCCCACTCACCCCCACCCCCATATGTCTTTTTTTGTGTCAAGGAGATTATAATAGGTTGAGAGTTCTTGTTTTGAATGTGTGCATACTATTAGGTGAAAGGGAATGGCTTTATTTATTATCTATTTCTCTGGCAGTTAAATTTACTGAACAAAGCACATGGGAAACTGGAGTCAAATTGCCATTGTACGTACCCACACGACTCCACCTCCCTGCTGCTGGGGCATTTAGAAGCTGTGCCCAGGGAGGAGAGCAGAAAGACATCTTTGTCTTCCAGGCATCTTAGGTCCAGCAGGTGAGAGAAGCCCTGTAAATTAGACTGGCTCAATTCAGACTAACAATAGAAAAGCAACCAGAGGCTTGTTAGCATGTGTGTCGCACTCTCACATAGGAGTATTCAGGAATGAGCAGCCCAGAGAGGTGGCTGGAACTCAGGCTTCTGGACCCTGCTAGGCTAAAGGAAGGAAAGAGGGTTTGGAGTTACTGGGTTGGGGGGAAGGCAAATTATGGTAAAGTGACCAAGAAAAGTGGTAAAAAGGATTGTTCATTGTGCAGATTTAAATTGTTGCCTTCCTCATTGATTGGAGTGGTTCAGAGCCGCCTTCTTGCAGGTGCTGGAGAGAGAGGCTTCTCTACAAAGGGAAATATCCTTTCCAAAAGGAAAACTTTTGCCTTGTTTTCAGTGCTTTTACTGAGTCTGCTGACTCTCAGTGGTTCTTAGCTCTAAATAATCCATATGCCAAGGAGGCATATTTTTAGGGTAGCATATTCTGGTACCCTCCCAGAGGGTACAGATGGACACTGTACAGTGGATGCTGATGACAGTGTATCAGTCTATCCTTTTTCTCTCAAAGCACTATTTGGTTTTATGTTTTGCTGTTTGGAAGGCCAGAAACTAGGGGCAGGTGTTTGGTGCAGTGGTTGGAACACCAGACCTAAACCCCAGCAGCATTTTTATGATGAAAATTTTTGGAAGAAGGTGGAAGCTTCACGCTGAACCTACATTGGCTGTAAGTGAGAGGGGTTCATATGCCTAAGTAGGCAGTGACGTGCCTGGGGCTCAACTACAGGGATCTCAACTCAAGGCTATGGCACACACCCAGGAAAGTGGAACAGTCTTTTTTGGGTTTGGGCCAGTAGCTGTTAACTGCTTAACTAACTAACCTATCTCTTCTGCTCTCCAACCTTTGTAATTAAATTTAGCATTTCAGAAATTTCTTTTAGCCACCATAAAGTCACTAATATTGATTTTTAGTCACTGAGCACTTTATATACTTTTTTAAAGATTAATTTTATTTATTTGAAAGGCAGAGTGACAGGGGATGAGAGGCATAGAGAGATCTTGCATCACTGGTTTACTCCCTAAAAGGCTACAACAGCTGGGGCGAGCTCAGGATGAAGTCAGGAATCAGGAACTCCATCTGGGTCTCCCATTTGGGTGGTAGGGACCCAAGTACTTGGGCCATCCTCCTCTGCTTTCCCAGGCACATCAGTAAGGAGTCGGATCAGAAGGGGATTCGGTTGCTGTTGCCGCAGGCAGCAGCCTGACCCACAGCTCCATGATGCTAGCCCCTTTATATGAATTAAATAATTGCAGCTGCTCTTGAATAATGAAATATCTGAGATGGTTCTGTTGCCAAACAACCCCCTAAACATTGTTATAGAACCCCCAAACCTGGGTCTGCCCGCCCGATGCGCAGAAAGCCTGTCACTGGCATCGGGGTGGTGGAAGAAAGTGGGTATTTATTGCAAAGGATAGACCAAGGAGCCCGGCAGCTATTGCTTAATTCCCAGGCTCCCTGAGGAGTTGGGAGTGAAGGTTCTTATAGATTGAAATTGGCACTGGAATCCAGGTTCCTATTTGGTTAGTGATGCTTCTTATCTTCCTTTGATTGGCTGGCAATAGCATGCTATTCCAGGAATTTATGATGGGTAGGTGGACTTCAGTTGGTTGGGGAGGTTACATGTAAGTGGTAGTTACCTTCTGCCCCAGACCTGGAATTCCCCTGCCTGGGCCTGGAATTCTTGTAAACAAACCCCTCCAGTCAGCACTGGCCAATAACGTTTTATCTATTGGAGTCTGTGAGTTCAGTAATTAGAACCTTGTAGGATCAGCTGTCCGAATCTCTCTGTGCAGTGAATTCCTTTTGATAAGGGACAAGACCACCTTGGGCTGAGGGACACAGACGAGAGGCCGGGTCCTGCATTTACATTATAGAGGTTCAGTCTCAGTTCAAAGAATTGTTTCCAACCAGAAACTTTATTTCAATAGTTGTAAAATGTGAAAAAAGAAAACCTATATTCTCTATTAAAACAGAAAGCTGTTTTTAACTTATATTGAACCTCTGCGTGCCTCTGTCTCACGTATGTCACATGCAGTTTTTTCAAGGTTGTGCACCCACCACCACATTTAAAACATTCTCATCACACCCAAAGGGAACTCTGGTGCAGAAGTCATTCCCCACTGTCCCTCCCATGTCCCTGGGCAGTCACTGCCTCTCGCTCTGTCGATTTGCCTGTTCTGGGTATTTTGTATAAATGGAGCCATACAAGATGTGTCAGTGTGAGTTTCCTGGTGCTCCTGTGACAAAGTACCATAAACGGAGTGGTTTAAGACAATTTATTTTCTCATGATTGTTGAGGCCAGGAGTCCAAAATCCAGAAACCAGCAGAGTTGGTTTCTTCTGGGCACTCAGGGTGAGACATTTATTTGACACCTCTCCCCCAGCTCCTGGTGGTCGCAGCAGTCCTTGGTGTCCTCAGGGTTGGAGATGTGCAATTCCAGTCTCTGCCTCTGCCTTTGCATGACCTTCCAACAGGGTCAGCAGTCATTGCATTTGGGCCCCTCCTTATACGGTACAACGTCATCTTAACTAATTACACCTGCTAGTCACTCTGAGCTTCTGTGGGCCTGAACTTGGGGGAGACACCGTTCAACCAAAGAGAGTGTTCTTTTGTGTTTGGCTTCTTTCTCTTAGTATCATTTGTCAGGGTTCATTCACGTGATAGAATGCATTAGAACTTCATTCCTTTTTATGGCCAAATAATATTCCATGCTGGGAATATGTATCCCTTCATCATTTGATAGGCATTTGGGTCGTTTCTGCATTTAGTTTTTCATGAATAATACTGCATTGGAAAATTCATGTACAATTATGTGGACAGACGCCTTCATTTCTCCTGGGTTAGACTTGTTTTAAATCTGTCAAATACAGTGTACATATTCATACTACTTTGTGGGGATAGCTGTTAGTTGGTAAAATTCTGGCTTATTTTCTGCCTCTTGAATTTGATTTGTATTTCAGTGATTTTTCAGTGTGTTTCCTTTGTAGGGAATATATTTTTCTTTCCTTCCAACTTATTTGATGGAAATCTACTGTTAACATTCAAAAGAATGCCATCTAGCCTTTCACCTGTTGTCTGTGCCCCTTTTTGTTATATAAATAAGCAGTAATATTTCATGCTTTAAACCACTCACCAAGCACTTTGTCCTTGTAACACTGCTCTCCATCCTGTGAAACCAGCAGGGGCTGCTGGTTTCTGACTGGTAGATTCCAGATTCAAGGAAGGCAAAAGATCGATTGGTATTAAACTGTGACACAGAGGATGTCCTTCACTCCTTGGTGGCACAACTCTATTGTTTTTACATTGTCTCCAGGGGGCAGAAAACATGTCTCAGCCACCAAAGAATACTTGTTACCCTGAGCCAGGGATTCTCAAAACCACCCAAAGGACCTGTTAAGGCATAAATCGCTGGGTCCCACTGTAAGTTTCTCATTCAGTAGGTCTGGAAAGGAGCCTAAGAACTTGCATTTCTAACACGTGCCCAAGCAAGAAAGCTGCTGCTGGCCCCGGGGCCTAGACAACTAAGTGTATGAGTCACGTGGGAGTCATTCATCCAGGGCTCCTCAAAATGTAGTGTGCACATGAGTCACCCGGGATGCCTTTGACTGCTCCGAGTCAGTAGGCCTGGGGCTCGCGACAGATTCTAACCAGCTCCCTGGTGATGCGGAAGGGTTGAACGAGTAGCCATGTGCTGCCCTCTGCTTGGGTGGTTCTATATTTTTGCACAACTCTAGTAACTACATTGAAATAAACTTGCCAGCTTCAAGCAGATGAACAGGGCATACCTCCCAATGTGTAACAGAGTGGGACTC
Source organism: Oryctolagus cuniculus (assembly GCF_964237555.1). Lineage (NCBI taxonomy): Eukaryota > Metazoa > Chordata > Mammalia > Lagomorpha > Leporidae > Oryctolagus > Oryctolagus cuniculus. Next base: position 145,024,781 of record NC_091436.1, on the reverse strand, counting down.
TGCAAGTTACAAGTTATTCTGGGAAACAGAGCAGAATGGTCCAAATCTTTTAGCCATAATATTTGGAGTAAATTAAAATAAATCTAGTGTGGTCTTTCAAATGTGTTTCACAGGTCCTGTGATTAAAGACAGTAGATTCTTACAAGGATTCTAAATTTGTTCTTTTAAACTCATGGAGTTCTTTTTTGTTTCTCTTTTTCACAGTTTCTTGGCACATTAGTGGAAACTTGATTGTATCAATGTTAGAGCCTTATTATTTTACATATTTAATTCTTGTCACCTAGAAGGATTATTGCTTTATGAAAACAAAATAAGCATTCTATAAAAGTAATTTTTCACTTTCTCTCTTGGCAGATCACTTACAACCTTGGGGCTGGTCATATCCTCCCTGGCTGACCAGGCAGCTGGCAAGGGTAAAAACAAATTTGTGCCTTATCGAGATTCAGTCCTCACTTGGCTTCTTAAGGTAATTCATTGCTCTAGTGTCTTCCAGCTGAACATTGGCAGTTGCAGATGTATGTGCTGAAAGATGTGTACAAGCCTAATACAAGAACTGTCCTCACATCCTAATTCCTAGGAACACGAGACGAGGACTGTCTTGTTGCTTTTTACTCCACTGTGATGTTGTTCAACAGGTGTTCATTGTGGTGAATGTGGAGAGGCTGCATTACATCTTGTCATAAGTATCTGTGAAATACAGACCCACTTCCACATCAGGCTTTCTTCACTGAGAACGTCACGCACACGTGTGTGTTGCTTTTGTTGTTTGTGTTGGGCACGGGATGGTCTTCCTGAGGTGCTCTTTGAAATGCTTTGCAGGACAATTTGGGAGGCAACAGCCAGACCTCTATGATAGCCACCATCAGCCCAGCAGCAGACAACTATGAAGAGACCCTCTCCACGTTACGATACGCAGATCGGGCCAAAAGGATCGTGAACCATGCAGTTGTGAATGAGGACCCCAACGCAAAGGTCATCCGAGAGCTGCGGGAGGAAGTGGAGAAGCTGAAGGAGCAGCTGTCCCAGGCTGAGGTCAGTCGACCTGGTGCTCCGTTGTTCTGGAAGCCCGTGATTCGCGTGTCTCACAGGAAAGGGCGTGCCGGCTTGCAGTGTTAGGTCGTCTGAGTGTGAGTCAACATTCCACTGTGTGTTGGCTGTGCCGTAGGCTAAGCATTGTGGAAACCGATGTGAGTAACACGAGACTTCTGTCCTAGCAACTTAGAGTCTAGAAAGCAAATGACTCTTTGTTTTAGTAACTCAGTTGGCCCTTGAACTTCCAAGTGTGTGTTTTCATTGGCATGGTAGGCCTTGCAGTTTGCAGGGAAGTTACTTGTGTGTCCTCTCCTTATGCAGTCATAGAGCTAGCATGACCAAGGATAGCTAAATATAAAGAATAATTCAGAAGTCTCCTTTTACGTTTTTACTTGTATCGTCTCCTGGTGGGAAACAAAATCAACATTTCTCCATCGTTACCATCTTTTCAAACCTTTATGACCACATACTCTTACAGACAAGTGGTGCTTTCGGGGTAGGTGAGGGAGCTGAAATGGAGGCCACTTGCCTTTGCTAAAGTCACACGCTTCCATAGGCCAGGACTTGTGTGGCCCCGACACGTCTGAGCTCTCATTTCTCCATGCTTCTCTCTTCTAACCCCACTTGAGCTGGGAGGGTATTGAACTATGAAAAATAAAAGTACTAACCATCATGTATTAAGCCAGGTACTGTTTAAATAGTTTCTATCCATCAGCATATTTAATCAAATATAATCAATAGATCAAACAGAAAAGAGGCAAATTCAGGGATCTGAATAGTCTACTAAATGGTATAAACACTGTAACTGCTTATTCAGATATCTCTTCTTGTAGACTTTGGGCTCAAAGTGCAGAACATGGTGTTTTTAAAATTTTTTTAAGCCCTAATATTGGTCCAACACTGAAAGTAGAAAGCACTTAGCACAAAGGCCTTGCACAAAGTACATGCTCAAGAAATGTCATTAGTTCGACATAATTAGAGAATCTGCATTTAGCTCATCAACTCTGACTTCTTTTGATTGATATAAAAAAGGATAACAAAACACCAAACAAATGCTGATAAACTCTTTGACAAGACTCATGATTCTAGGATCAAAATAAAGTGGTTCTGCAGTCGGTTTGTAGGTAGATAATCAGCCTACTTCCTCCTGTCTCTGAATTTGCATTTCCACTGTGACCATCTCAGGCCAGGTGCTGGAACAATACCTGGCCACAGGAAAGAGCAAAGGACCCATGTAGATACATCGTGAATTTTCTCATGTGTCCTCCTGTGCCCCATACTATGTGTTGCTGTCAGGTCTGTTAATACTGTGAGACAGGTTCGCTCATCTAGCTTCCAGCTTTCAGATCATCACCCCTTCAGCTGCTTCCCCATTCTCTGCCATCTTTCTTATTTATAGGTTTTACTCTGAAGGGGTTCATGTCACCACTATAGAATCTCAGAGCACATTGTTCCCAAGTAAAGGCTTCCCCCAAATTGTTAAATTGCAAATATTTGTGTTTAGACCCATTAGTCATTCTGAACAAACCCAGAGAACTATTGCTCTTTTAACCAGATATCCTGCTTCTGAGTGAATACTAAGTATGCTAAATGTGTTACCTTTGGTGGGAGAAAAGTAGTTTAAGGGCCCAGAGCAAATTTTAAAATAAATGAGAAGAATCTTCACCTTTGCTAATAGGTTAATATGACCCTAATGTGTGGTGGTGATTGTATGTGTGAAAAATCCATCTGCTTAATAACCTTTTTTCCTACCCTGATATTTCAATGATGAACTAGCTTCTTCCAGGTCTTTGCATGTGAGCTGTGTGACAGATGGAGTGCTAGGATCTGGTCTCTTAAACAGGAGCAGCCATGTCTCTTACATTTCATCTGATTAATAAAGGTCTGAAACCCACCCTGACAGTGTTTGAGTTAATTGCTCCCCACCAAACACTTGATACCTGCTGAAGATGGACAGGAGGTGATTGTCCTGTGTGTGTATATATATACACACACACACACACACACACACACAATGTTGGGGAAATTCTGCAAGTCCGATGTCTCTGTTTTTTTTTTTTTTTTTTAAGGCCATGAAGGCCCCCGAACTGAAGGAGAAGCTTGAGGAGTCTGAGAAACTGATAAAAGAGCTGACGGTGACCTGGGAAGAGAAGCTGAGGAAAACAGAAGAGATCGCACAGGTAGCTTGATGGTTTAGGCCTAGAATATTGTGATTCTTTTACATTTGCTGTCCTTTCTGTGTAGCCACCTGTCTTTGTGAAGAAGTCTTTAAAAGGCCTCACTGTGCTGAGCTGGAGACTACAGGGAACAGTTTTAGGCACAGACGCTGTGTCTTCTCTCAGCTAACAGTCTGGGCCGCGTGTTAACTAGGAGTGCCAGAGAGCACTGGATGTGACAGGCATGGTACGTGAAGCGTCCTGCTCTTCACATTTTGATGAAAGTTTATCCTGTGATTTTTTTTCTACAGTTGCGTCTATTTTTGCTTTTACAGTTTTTAAAAGATTTATTTGTTTATTTATTTGAAAGGCAGTTACAGAGGGAGAGAGAGAGATCTTCCATCATCTGATTCACTCCCCAGATGCAGTCACTGCAACCAGCAGGACTTGGCCGGGCTGAAGCCAGGAGCCTGGAACACCATCCAGGCCTTCCACATGGGTGCAGGGGCCCAAGCACTTGGGCCATTGTCCACTGCTTTCTCAGGTGCATTTTGAGCTGGATCAAAACTAGAGCATCCAAGACTCAAACTGGCACTCAACTGAGATGCCATTGTCATAAGTGGTGACTTACCCCACTGTGTTACAATACTGGCCCCTGTTCTGTGATTTTTCTAGATCACCTGTCAATCTGTGAGGCTAGCGGATTGTTGGTAATTTATAACATGCAGCATGTCATAGACTTTTTGATGTGTTTGAGTCTTGGGTTTATTGGAAAATGCTGTATGAGTTTTACTTGAACCATGAAGCAAGGACTAAGTCTGGTGGGGTGGGTATGTTAGGACTCTCTGCACGTCGCATTTTGTGAACATTTTATTCTCACTGACCACTTGGAAGTACTGGACCATCCCAGTCTGGCAGCTTGAAGTGGTCACTAGAAACCAGTGTAGCTTTCTGCTTATGCAAGGTAACTTCAAAAAGTTCATGGAAACTAGCATTTAAAAATGTTTGTTTTGGTACAAAAATTTTTTGAAATCCATGCATAGTAGTTCCACAAAATACATTTTCCATAACCATTTTGAAAACTCCTTGTGTGTTTTCAAATTTTTTGCATCAAAATAAACTTTTTATTTCCATTTTTCCACAAACTTTGAAGTATCCGCGTATGTTTTTTTTTTAAATGTCACTCACACACGTACCCAACTCCGTATCTCTCTCACATTGCTATGTTTTTCCACAACACTTAACACCATTGAAAATTCAATATGTTGGAGACAACGCTGTGGCATAGTGGGTAAAGCTGCCGCCTGCAGTGCCGGCATCTCATATGGGTGCTGGTTCTAGTTCTGGCTGCTCCTCTTCCAATCCAGCTCTCTGCTGTGGCCTGGGAAAGCAGTAGAAGATAGCCCAAGTGCTTGGGCCCCTGCACCCGCTTGGGAGACCCAGAAGAAGCTCCTGACTCCTGGCTTCAGATCAGCACAGCTGCAGCCGTTGCAGCCAACTGGGGGGTGAACCAGTGGATGGAAGACTCTCTCTCTCTCTCTGCCTCTTCTTCTCTCTGTGTAACTCTTTCAAATAAATAAATAAATAAATAATCTATTTTTAAAAAAAGGAAAATTCAGTACGTTAATATCTTGTCTTTTTAAGGTCTGTCTCCTTCTGCTGGAATTTCAGTTTTCATAAAAAGGACTTCATTATGTTCTCCAATGTATTCTCAGTCCTAAGTCAGTACCCACCACATTATACTCTAATAAAATATCTCTTGAGTAAAAGGATGACAAAGGCAGTTGACATTTGGCATAGCCATTTGAACACTTAGATCGAACTCTGGGTGCCCAAGTTTGAGTCCCAGCTGCAGCCTCCTGCCAGTACAAACCCTAGGAGGTATCAGTGAAGATCCAAGTGACTAGGTTCCTACCATCCATGTTGCAGAGCTGGATTGAGTTCCTGGCTTCTCACTCAGCCTGGCCCAGCCCCAGCCACTGTAGGCATTTGGAGAATGAACAACAAATGGGAATGTTCTTTTCTTTCTTTCTCTCCCTCTTGCTCTACCTCTCCTTCTCCATCTGCCTGTCTCTCTCCCTTCTACTCAGATTTTAAAAAGAAACAGACAGAATGAATAAATGAATGAATTCGAGGCCTTCTGCAGTCTGTTCCTCCAGCCTCCCTCTCTCACTGCTTTCCCAAATTTGCTAGAGATGCTTGGCTCCTAAAATCAGCCACTATGCCGAGAATCCGTACTGTGTCCCCCGTGTCTGTTCCCAGGACACACTGTCCTTGTCTTGCCATCCCCCCCCCCAACCCCGTTTTTTTCCTGTTGAAATTCTTCATGCTTCAAGAACCATCTCAAATGTGTTCTTTTCCTGAAACTTCCCCTGGCTTAACCCATCTCGGTCCCCTTCCTTTGGAGCCCTGCAGCACTGTGTAACCCTCCAATGCCACCATGCGCTCTTCTTTTGGATTCTAGTTATGTGATTTTTGTCCCCTATACTAAACGGTTAGCTCCTTAAGGGCCACAGTGGGGTCTGTGTCAGCCTTAGTTCCCCTATGTCATTGTCACGAGGTGTCAAACATTGTAGGCCCTCTGTAAAGTTGGTTGAGCTGAGTAAAATGTGTCATTCCATTGGCACTGTCCCCAGAAACAGTGACTTACTCTTTCCATGGATACATCTTATGAATAGAGCAACAAATACAGTCTCCTGCTCTTGTCTGTTTTTGTGCCCAGGAGAGACAACGCCAGCTTGAGAGCATGGGGATTTCCCTGGAGACATCCGGTATCAAGGTGGGGGATGACAAGTGCTACCTGGTCAACCTGAATGCAGACCCTGCTCTTAATGAGCTTCTGGTTTATTATCTAAAGGTAAGGGTGTAGATGAGTAGATGCCTGCAGTCCTGATTCATATACAAGTCCCAGTGGAACCCAGCTGTTTATCTCCATGATTTTGGTTGTAGTATCCAGCCCAACTCTCAATAAAAGTGAGATAATGGGTAGTGCAGTCAGATCACCACTGAGAATGAAACACAACTGTTTTGTTTCATCCTGGAGCGGTGCATTCAGGGCTGATTTCCTGCAAGAGTTTCACAGGGGCAAGAGTGGGCAATTAAGAGTATCCAGGTAATTCCTGCTGAAGGCACCAGGTTTGAGGCCACAGGAGTCTGAGAATTTCTGAGTTCAGCCACAAAGACCCTGAGAAGCCCTAGATGTTCTCAGTTTTGCTTCTGAGTAATTCCAAGACAATCTCAAGATGAGTAGGAGCCCACGGCAGACCCGTGAGCTACATGTGACAAGTCTCTCCCAGGCTATCCCTTCTAAACCCACCCCTCAGGAAAGAACTTCTGGTCTGACAGGGACCCTTCAAGTGTGGAGGTGGGACTGTGGCCTCCTGGAGTAGGCACTTTGGCCTCAGGGTGTGTCACTGACTGTTGGAGAGAATATTGCAGTGATTCTGAAATGTTCCGGCTTCAGGACCGTGTATACTCTTAACAGATGCTAAGGACTCCAGAGAACTTTTGTGTTCTGAGTTGTATCTACCTGTGTTTACTGTATTAGAACTTAAGACCAAGAACATTTTATGCTACAAACATAAGCAAGCATTCAACCATTGGTCTCCAGAGCTACGCCATCAACCTGTATTGCAGAGCCTCTAGAAAGCTTCACTGTATATATGTGACAGAGAATAAAGACATAACATCAAGTAATTTTATCAAATTGCTTTAACCTCACAAACCTCCCCCCTCAAAAAAAAGGTCCTCAGAAACCATAGGCATCTCAGACCACACTTTTTGAACTGCTGGCTTAATTTTTTTTAAGTGAGAAAGAAGACCTCTGCTGAAAAGAGGGCACCTGATTGACGTTGAGACCTGGGACTTGAAGGTAGCTTGCATGCACTGCCCACACACCCAAATAGCAGGGTGCAGAGGGATTAGCCACTTAGGGAAGGTTCGGTGCTGTGTTTGGGATTCTGATCTGCCCAGTGAATTATAAAATGCAATGGAGAATAAGCAGGAATGGAAGCAAAGAGCCTCACTCTTCTATGATCCTTTGCTTCTACTATTTTTAGAGACGTGAACGTGGTGCAAATAGCCTCTGTCTTACTGAGAATCCACTAATAGACTTCTGGTCTGTTCTTTTAGGGAATGACTAAGGGGTAAAGAAATGTTTCCAGAACGTTAATTTTGTTAGATCAAGCCTTATACTTCCTCTGTTGCATAGATAAGGGTCAATAGCATAGTGGTTAAATGATATTTAAAGAAGCAGGAAAAATTTGCTGTATGAATACACAGGGGATGAACAGTGACAAAATCTCCTGTAGTCCCAATGCTCATACGTCTGAGGTTCCAGGTATTTAAAATCACACTGATCCATATGTCAAACAACCCACAACCTTCAATACTCTGTGTAATATTGGTATTGGAAGCTCAGCTATTTTTTAACATTTTTAAAGTTACATATTTTCATATGAGACTTTCATGAAACCATTTGTAGGAGTTCTTAAATTTATACGGTCATTTTCAAAATGCTTTCACTGTTAACTCAGATGATTAAAAAAAAAAAACCTGTTGAGTGGGCCAAATAACCAGTATTGTGCTGGTTCACAGAGAGTGAGCCAACATGCATGTGGTCACGTAAGTTGACCAAGTCAAAATCAGATCTCCTGGTATTCTACTCTCAGGTCTGATTTCCTTATGTTGTAAAGCAACATTTAATCACTGTTTATCAGGGTATTTTTTTTTTCATAATGTTTAAACATTTTTTAAAAATTTCATGTGTTATGGTAAGCTTTTGACCTTGAATACTTGAGATTCCGAGAATCTCCCACCTGATTCATTTAATATTTTTGTGAGTATGCTGCTGGGTTATTCAGATTGATTGTGATAAATTGCTGTTGAGTAACTTACACACGTGGATGTTTCTTTGTTTCCTAACCTCTTTCCAGGACCACACCAGGGTGGGTGCAGATACCTCTCAGGACATCCAGCTGTTTGGTATAGGGATTCAGCCTGAACACTGCGAGATTGATATTGCCTCTGATGGTGATGTCACTCTTACCCCAAAAGAAAATGCAAGGTAAGAACAAGAAACAGCTTAGCGTGTCTCCTTTTCAGAATGAAAAGGCTGCCTCTGTCTGCTTGTTAGCTTCCGTCACACAAAGTTGAGGACGCACTGGGTCCCCCAGGGTAGTGACTTTCTGATGGTTGTGGAGAGCAGCATTTAGAGAGCAGCAGCTCTGCTGTCTGTAAAGTCTCAGTCGCCGGAGTTGCAGTGCCCCTGCAAAGGAGCAGTCTCATATGGGAGTCCTAGTGCCCCGTATTCCATAGCTCTTAGCTTTATAGTTCCATAACAGTCAGCCCAGCTAATAAGATTATGTGGGAAACATAACTTATTGAAAAATTAAAAGAGTAATATAATTTTTCTCTACCAAACTTCACCTCGGGGCCAGCGCTGTGGCACAGTGGGTTAAAGGCCCCAGCCCTTAAATGTCCATATGGGATGCTGGCGCTGATTTGAGTCCTGGCTGCTCCACTTCTGATCCAGCTCACTGCTAATGTGCCTGGGAAAGCGTCGGAAGATGGCCCAAGTCCTTGGGCCTCTGCACCCACATGAGAGACCCTGAAGAAGCTCCTGGCTCCTGGCTCCTGGCTTTGGATCAGCTCAGCTCCAGCCATTGCAGCCATCTGGGGAGTGACCCAGCAGATGAAAGAACTCTCTCTCTCTCTCTGTCTCTACATCTCTGTAACTCTGTCTTTCAAATAAATAAAAATAAATCTTTAAAAAAAAACTTCACCTCACAGTTCTTTAGCAAATTAGACTTTAATTATTCTCCTCCAATTACTCATTTTTAAATGCTAGCAAAACCTCTTTAAGTGGAGGAAGTTATGAGAAGACTAATATTGTCTACAAAAACTATGGAGGGCTTTTTATCCACCCTAAGAAAAAAAAAAATAAAGGCCCTACTACTATGCTTTATGTCAAAAGATTTGTTGATTAGTTTTTTTAGATTTATTTATTTATTTGAAAGGCAGAGTTACAGAGAGGAAGAGGGAGAGACAGAGAGAGAGAGAGAGAGAGAGAGAGATCTCCCATCTGCTGGTTCACTCCCCAAACAGCCACAATGGGTGCAGGATCGTAAGGACTTGGGCCATCTTCCACTGCTTTCCCAGACGCATTAGCAGGGGGCTGGGTTGGAAGTGGAGCAGCCAAAGCTGCAACGTGAGCCGGTGCCCATATGGGATGCGGGCACCTCAGGCAGCAGCTTTACCTGCTACACCACAGCTCCATCCCCAATGAGCTCTTTTAATAAGCAGGAGACCCAACAGACTCTTTTGCAGTGTGCAAGTTCAGCCTACTGACTGCACTGTGTTGACAGCCAGCAAGTGCAGTTGGTAAATGCTGCTCTGTCGAAAGACCACCGGTCAGTGTCCACTGGGTGGAGTTGCTGCTTCTCTGAGACCTGTTTCGTCTTCTTCTAAGAGGCATAGGCCCATACACGCCCAGAGACACAGTGCACGCCCGGGACTGTGTGATCATACGGTCCAGCAAAGGCTGGTGCTGTGGCCTCCCCAGTCCCCGTTGTTTCTTTGTTTATACAGTTTGTCTGATAACAAACAGGACTTTCAGGATTTAAACCTCCTATTTGTTTCTTGTTTGTCTCCAACTTTTCATAATGGAAAATTTGAAGCATAAAGGTGGAGAGAGTAGTATAACAGTCTCCCATGTATCCATATGCGGCTTCAAAAAATGAGTACCTCATATATAATTTTGCTGTATTAATATGCCTTCCACATCTCCTTGTCTATCCCCTCTGGATTATTTTAAAGCAAATTCCAAATATTATAACATTGCTTTCATAAATATCTCAGCATGTATGTCTTAAAAGATGAAGGTCCTTAAACACAGCTTCAATACATCCAAATAATTAACAATAATCCCTTACTAATCATCATGTATACAGTGCATGTGTACATTTCTCTAATGATCTTGTAAATGATCTCAGTTATTTCTTCTAATCAGGATCCAAATAAGATACAGGCATTGTTGTTTTTTAAATTTCTCTTAGATCCCTGTTGACCTGTAGGTTTCCCCTTCCCCTCCTGTCTCAGGCTGTCTCCTCTGTCTGTTTCTCTCTGTATGTGTTTTATTTATTGAAGACACCTCTCTAGCTGTTGGCACTGGAGTCTCTCATGGCCAGGATTTCATTGCTACGTCTCACGGCTTTGTTTAACACCTTCTCCTGTCCTCTGTTTTTCCTAATCTGTAACTTCCAAATGGGAGCTGGATCAGCCTCATCCCAAATTTTGACAGAGTGTCCCTGAGGTAGAGTTTCCTTTCATGTCAGGCTGTCACCCTTTGGGTGTTTCAGTGGTGGTCACAGATCTGTCACTTCTCCAGCTATCAATTAGGACACTCTGTCAAGAGGAAGCTGCCCCACGTCTCTCTCGGGCGGCCAGGCCTGAGTTCTGTGCCCTCCTGCCCACCTGACATTGTCTCTCCCATGCCTCCAGGTCCTGTGTGAATGGTACCCTTGTGTGCAGTTCCACCCAGCTGTGGCACGGCGACAGAATACTGTGGGGAAATAACCACTTTTTTAGGTAACAGCTTTGTGTTCTCTACTATTTTCATATTCATTTTTTTTCTGTCATCTTTGAAAGTGTAAACCCAGTTGACTCTCTCCCATGGTGAAAAACCCCACAGAATTAACTTACCCAAGAGGAAACGGCGAGATTGGCTGAAAGACTTTGAAAGAGAAACGGGCCCTGCAGAGCACGACCTGGATGCAGCCAGCGAGGCTTCCTCGGAACCAGACTACAACTATGAGTTTGCCCAGATGGAAGTTATCATGAAGACGCTGAACAGCAATGGTGAGACCCTAACTCTGCCTTCCAGTGTCCTGGGCACTTCCTCCCATCTCACACCATTCAGTGTGAGCGATCAGGGAAATCGAAAGTGTCGTTCTGAAATTTAAACACAAAATTGCTCAGTTCCTGAAACAGGCCATCACGAGGGCTCATGGAAAGGTCTGGGAGCGGGTTTCTCCCAGAAAGCAGGTGAGCCCTTGATGAGACACCTTGACCCCACGCCAGTTGTGACAGCATTTTCAGGGGCAATCCCAGAGCTCTGAGTGATCCCGACAGAATTCCTGATCAAATTTCCCATCATTGAGCAAGTCATTTCTGATTCCTTCAGAGTGTCAACATCCCCAAGAAAATCCGAACCTCGGAATTTCACATATAACCTGAGGGAGAGAGAAAAGTCGCAACACCTTACTATAAACTCATTTGAAAATTATACCCCAAAAAGACTTACTTAACAAGCCCAGGTAACTTTTTACCAAAGTGATAGTTAAAATGGAAGGCTTCGTGGACTCATTCTCCACCCCAGTCTACAAAGGTCTCTGCAGAAGGGATTCTCCTCTATGCGTTTTTTTCCTGGATCCCTGCTTTCAGAAGACCCTCAGTACTTACTTTAAAGTTCTGTGTCTAAACGTCTGTGTCCATTTGCCTTCTTTGTCCCTTCCCCTGTGTTTACGCATTCAGGAAAATGCACATCAGATTCTTTTCGTTGCTTGCCCCGAATGTTTTACAAATCTGTCTTTTCCTTTTCTTGTCTCCCAATCTCCTAATTCCCAGAGTTGGTTCCCAGGACCTAGTAGCTACCCAGGGAAGTTCCTGTTAACAAGTACAAGTCAGGATTTCTGAGACTAGAACTACTTTACAAGGATAGCATTGAGGCTACATTTAGGGACAGGCCCAGTGCAACCCCTCTTCCCCATTGATCTGGTCTGTGGGTCCTAAGAAACCCTAACTTGGACTAGGAAAGACCTGACATACCTCTGGACCTCAGGGTCCCCATCAGACAGCTTGTAACTGGGCACTTGCAGAACCTTTTGCTTTTTACAGTTGAGTTCTATTCTTAGGCATTGGCTTCCTTACTGTGCTCTCTGACTAAGCCTAAATGGGAAAAATTTGAGCATGGCTAGAGAATTGCCAGTAAGCTCCCTGGCATATCACATTGGGAGATTCTATTACAGGCATAAAGATTTTGGTGTTTAATTGATGTCTGTTTATGGATTTTTAGCCTCAGGGGCTCTTTTTTTATTATAAAAATGAGGTATAAAGTAAAGATCAGAGTATGAGAAACAAATGTAATGTATATAAAGAGTATCAAACCAGAAAGGGAGAAGGTATGTTAAATGATGAAGTTCGGTAATTTCTGTCTTTCAGCATTAAGATCAGGGTACTAAGATTAGCTTCAGGGCCCTGAACACCACAGTACTGGGTGGATCATAGCTGGAAACCAAGCCTGTCACTGTCACTTGCCCACCCATGGGGAGGAAGCCCCAGAGACATTCTAGAGTGATGTTCAGACCCCAGAAAGCACATTAATAGGATTGAGCAATGTGCCTGGGCAGCATGTCTCTGGAGAGTGATTTTTGGAAGCCTGACTAAATACTTGGGGTGCAGAGTGTGACAGGGTGCACATGCACCAAGCTCAGGATGGAGAAATGCCCATCTGGAGAGAGCGCATTGCTTCAGATGCGGTCACAGAGTTCTAGCTGACTCTGTTCTCCAACTCTGCAGTCTCATAACTGACATATACCCCAGGTCCCAGATTTTATGCAGTTGCACCTTTTGATCACATCTATATTAAACCCCTTAATAACCAGTGAGTATTTAGCAAGCGTTTGTTAACCCCTCTCCCCTTCACCAAACCTACTAGAGTCTCAGAGGCCCAGCTTATGGTACAAACATGAGTTATTCATGTGTATCCCAGCTCAGGCCTTGCCTTCCAGTGTTGACTGGAAAGTATTGTTGGGCAGGCATTTGGCCTAGCAGTTAAGACTTCTGCATCCCACATCAGAGTGCCTATGTTCTGTTCCTGGCTCCAAATCCTGATTCTAGCTTCCTGCCAATTCATAGCCCTGGAGGCAGCAGGTGACAGGTCTAGTAACTGGGTTCCTGACACATTTGTGGGACTCTTGATTAAGTTCCCTGCTGCTGCTTCAGCCCCCACCTTGGCTGTTACAGGCATTTGAGGTGTGAACCAGCAAATGGAGAGCCCACTCTGTGTCTAAAATAACAATTTTTTAAAGACTTATTTCTTTATTTGAAAGAGTCCGAAGAGTGGGAGAGACAGAGACAGATCGTCCGTCCACTGGTTCACTCCCCAGGTGACTGCAATAGCCAGGGCTGGGCCAGCCCAAAGCAAGCAGCCAGGACCTTCTTCCAGGTCTCCTGCATGGGTGTGTGGGCCCCAGGCACTTGGACCATCCTCCACTGCTTTTCCCAGGCCAGTAACAGGGAGCTGGATTAGAAGTGGAGCAGCCAGGACCCAAACCAGCACCCAGATGGTATGCTGGCATTGCAGGCAGTGGCTTTACCTGCTATGCCACAGTGTTGCCCCAACAATTTTTTTAAAGTAACATTTTCTGTCTTCCCCACCACATACCAGTTCCCAAGGGGTATACCAATGAGTTCTGATGGGATTTCAGGAGATCCAGCCACTAGCCAGTGTTCACAGGGTTCGCCTCTGCTACTAGGTGCCTTCCCGATAATAAGCCTCTCTGCCTGGTGGTCGTCCCCTTGGTGGTCCTATCTGAAGATTCTCTTCCCTCTCCTGTGGTTGCAGACGAAGCTCCTCCACAAACGCTGGGATAAAGGTTTCGCTGACTGGCATTAGCATGTGGGAGCTGGATTGGTTTCTAGCAGCGCTGCTGATCAATGCTTGTGCTACATGCTTTGGTAAAATCTAACTAATGCGATTGGGAAGAAGCTGACGTTTTCTTGACTGAGCAATGGGCCTTTTCAGCTATGACCCCCACCCTCATGTCCCAACTCCATTACCTTTTCATTGGTTAAAATCTGATAGCTTTTTTTTCTCCCTGTGTAGCCACAGCACTAAAACAGATTACTGGTATTACAGCTTCCGTGGCAATGGCTTTACTACCATGGACAGCACTGCAGTTCAAGGCAGTAGTACCTCCAGCTATATATTCACCAACATTATCCCGTTAATCCACTAGAATAATGTATTCTTACATCTCTAGAATAAATAATTTATTTAAAGCCCAATTCACTTGAAATACAAGTAAAAGGAAACCTAGTACGTTGGGCAATAAAGCCCTCTTCCCATGGGTTCAAAATAAGAATCAGGCACCCATGTGTTATTGCAGAGGCAGTGGCAGCTCGAAGCCACGAGCAGTGAAGGAGCTGGCAAGGGGTCATGGAGCCAATGCATTCCAGCTGAGACTAAAAGCATCTCTATTCCCCTAAGGACACACTTTCCTTCAACTCTGCGTTTAGACATCCTGGCGTGAATTAATTCTAATTCTCCTGCTCACGTGAACACATTGCTGCCAGTACCACGGCCATCAGCATCCCCTCTTTCCCATTCTGGGGACAGTAGAACAGTGGGAGCTTATTTCCTAGTTTCCCACCAGGGTAAAGGTGACAATAAACCGATGGTGAAGAGAAAGTCCTTTCCCAAGGTCGATGCTCCTTTCCTCCTAAAATGCTTATCTCTTTTGTACCTTGGCCTTAGGCAGTGGGCTCACTAAATTTTAAAACAATTCATTCAAGAGGAAGGACACAGAGAGGGAAAAAAAACAAAACTGCACCGTCTCCTACTGGTTGATTGGTTGTGAACAGGACAGTCTTTGGCTTCTGTTCTAGACCACATCATAGACTGAGTGACTTGCTGGTTAGAATTATCTGCTTTAAAACGTTTTATGCACTGGTAAAGGCTTGAAACCGGTTGATTTGAGGGGGGAAAATTGTCCATGAAAAAGGTACTTCCAGACTAGGGTTGGGATCAGAGGTGAAACAAAGACCCAGGTTAGGGTGAGTCCTGTGTAAGTGGACCTGGGAGCACCTGGGGCAGAGCCTACAAAGCTGTGCGTGTGAGGCTCGGGATGGGCCCTAGGGAGTCGCTTTTGCTTCTATTCATGCACATGGAGTTGTGGCCCACTTGAAGCCCAGGAGAGGTATTTTGGCCCAGCCATTCGAGATCGCATATTTCTGCTCTGTTGATGAACAAGTAGAAGTACGGATAGATATTCCATTCAGTTTCTTTCAGCAAAAAACCTACAGTGCAATTTTATGAAACTGTATGTTTCCCAGTTTGCTTGGAAGAGATTCATAAGCACAAAGTTAGGACAGTTAGAATCCCTGAAAGTAAGGCTTTATATAAATACAAATGGGTGGTAAGCACCCTGTCATTTGTTTCTTAAATCTAGCACCTACATCCTGCCTGAGAAATATATTTTTTTAAACTTTGTGAGGCCATTATCTAGCCTTCAGATTTAAAATTTCTTCAGACTACCTCAAATTTCAATGTATTTCTCCTATTTTCTCTGGAAGTTGTAAGACTATCAGAAGTTCTAGTGCTTTCCAGTACATAAGGATGGTTCTGTATTTAGCTTGCCATTACTTTTAGTTTTAAAGATTTATTTATTCTATTTGAAAGTCAGAGTTACACAGAGAGAGAAGGAGAGGCAGAGAGAGAGAGTCTTTCATCTGCTGGTTTACTCTCCAATTGGCTGCAATGGCCAGAGCTGCTCTGATCCGAAACCAGGAACGTGGGTGCAGAGGTCCAAGCACTTGGGCCATCTTCTGCTGCTTCCCCAGGCCATAGCAGAGAGCTGGATCAGAAGTGGAACAGCCAGGTCTCGAACTGGCACCCATGTGGGATGCTGGCACTGTAGGCGGCAGCTTTACCTGCTATGCCACAGTGTCAGCCCCACCATTACTTTAACTAAAATACCCAAGAGGAGCTTCTGAGGAAAGAAGAAGGTTTCTCTTACCTCACACTTTTGGAGGCTCACAATCCAAGCTGGGCACCCACATTAGCCTGATGAAGCTGGGATGTGTACAGAAGGCGGATCACGCGGAAGCAGACGCAAAGGGAGCTTACTCATCCTCTCTAACCACGTGTCTCTCTTTATCAAGCCACCATGATTCAACCATGGACTCCACCTCAGTAACCTGATGCAGTCCCAGCACTTCCCAAAGACCCCGCCTTCAGACCCCACAACTGGGTCACGTCTCTCCACCCTTCATCCATCCTTAGTGTCAATCCATTGACCCTTAAACAGGAGACTTTGGGGTTGAGACGTCAGCTTGAGTTCAGGTAGCCAAATCCTGTTCAAATCATGGCAGTTGTTCTGTGGAAAGCGTTTTACACACCTAGGATCTGCCTTTGTGTAAGGCGTTTAGGTCTGTTATTCACTTTCCATTAGTTTTTAGTCTATTTTTCCATTAATGATATATCTTGGGCACATTATGTCAGGGCTGTATGAAGAATATTCTGCCTCTTTGAAAAAATGTTGAATCTTAGCATTTCATAGCAGTAAGGAACAATATTTGACATTACTAGTTCTAAGGAAGACATTGGGTAAGAATCCTATGTCAGTTCTCCCCAAGTTAATGTCCTGCACCAGCCTATTAGCTGATTACTTATCTGAGTTCAAAACCTGTCTCCATTGTGTGTTAGCTGCGTCATCTTAGGACAGCCAGCTGAATTCCAATGTCCTTATCTTTAAAATCGGAATGAAATCCACCCCTAGGTCTGTTGCAAGGCTTTTGTGAGATGATGCATGCACAGGGCCCCCCCACACACACACCTGGGGTGTAGCCATTAGCTAATAGAGTTGCTGTTTCCATTGTGGTTGTCATTTTTTATTTTTTATTAATTAAATAACTCACCTATCCTGAGCATACTTTGTGATTCTTCTAAAAAAACTGCTTCTTTTTGTTTTGTATTATTTAGTCTTTTTTTAAGCTAACATATTATCTTTTTCTTTTACAGCTCCTATAGAAAAATAGTACAATTTACATTCTTATTTCACAAATTGATAGAGTATTTTGGAAACATCAGTCTGTAGCTATCATCAAGTAATACAAAACTTCCTCCTGAGTCACTGTAATTTCCAGCTTTTTTCCTGGAAATTAAATTGAAGCTAATCTGTAGCTACAAGTAGCAAGCAAGTGTGTAAGTATGCAAGGAGGAAATAATATCCCAAGCTAGTCTGAGAATGCATCTCCTCTGAGTCCCAGCAGCCTCTCAGAAGGATTGGCTGTGATGGTGACTTTCGCGTTCCACAGCTCCCTGTAGTCTACCTGCACAGGGACATCAGAAACTTTCTGCCCTGTGCATGAGGTCATGCCTTCCTCTCTGCATGGCATCCAGCTCATGAGTCATTCCTGGACTGTTATTCTGCCCAGCCAGTCAGCTTTTAGAGTCGGTCCCCCCCATACCACAGCCACCTCTGATTGTCCCAGCGTCTTTGCTGAACAAGGTCTACTAGGGTGTCTGCACTCATTCACCCAATGGCACATATCTGTTGCTTTTGCAAGTGTTAGATAAACTCAGTCCGTTTTTTTTTTTTTATAAGATTTCCTCCCACCTTAGAGAGATTTAAGGGTAATAAGATTTGTAGTGAAAACCATCAATCCTTCATCAGATACCAAACCCGATGATAAATAGGCATAGAAATCTACCATAAAAATGAGATTTTACATGGTTTTATCTGTGGAGTCGTCCTAGATTTCCTGAAGTTTGGCTTTTCCGTGGGTAGGATGACATAAACTTCTCCATCTTCTGCTGGTGGTAGATTGACGATCTATCTAAGTATTGGGGTGTGCTCAGTAACATAAGAGAACATCTGCGTGGAGGTCATTTTCTTAAAATGTTCAGAGGGAGGCAGCTGTGAGCAGGTGTCCTCCAGCGAGGCCGCCCGGCCTCTCCTGGAAGCCATGATTGCGGACTTGAGTCTGCCGCAGGTGCTGCCTCTCGCTTTACCACTCTGAAGACGCCTTGCCTTTGTCTCTTGGCTCACCAGACCCAGTTCAAAACGTGGTTCAGGTCCTGGAGAAGCAATACCTGGAAGAAAAGAGGAGTGCCCTGGAGGAACAGCGGCTCATGTACGAGCGGGAGCTGCAGCGCCTCCGCCAGCAGCTCTCCCCCGAAAGGCAGCCACCGAGCAGCGGCCCCGACCGCCTGGCCTACAGCAGCCAGACGGCCCAGCAGCAGGTTACGCAGTGGGCAGAGGAGAGGTAAGGACGCAGAGGTGAGGCGTCAGGGCCACGGGGCTCCAGGGAGGGGCTCACAAGGCCTATAGGAGGGAGACAGACTTCTTAGAAGTGGAAATACAGTCCCGTATCTGCTTTGCTGGCCACTGGCTTTTCCTTGAGAGGACATAAGCCTGTTTGCCACAGTGTTAGCTGTTGCAGGAATCTGACCACACCTCCCAGCCCCGCTCCAGCAATATTTCTTTAACGCGAAAGCATTTTTCCTTGTTTTTTTATTTCTTTGTTTTTATTTTGATATAACTTCAGTATTGACAAATCTACTCAATGTGAATTGTAAAATGTTTGTGTCAGAACTCTCAAGGGAGATGGTGGTGAGGAAGTGGTGATCATAGCAACAGGCACCACAATAAAGACTTCTGCCAATTTCTGTTATGTACTTAAAACTCCCCACAACTCTGCCATGGGAACTATCATCCCATCATGTACTCTGGGCCATGAGTTTAAGAATCCTGCCTGAATCACCCATTTAGTGAAAATGCCAGAGTTCAAATGCTGGTCTGTCTACAGTCCCACTAATCACCCCATGATATAATAACTATTTTATATTTTTTAAAGATTTACTTTTTTATTTAAAAGACAGAGTTACAAAGAGGCTGAAGCAGAGAGAGAGAGAAAGAGAGAGATTGTCCAACCACTGGTTCACTCCCCAAGTGACTGCAATGGCTGGAGCTGGGCCAGTCTGAGCCAGAAGCCAGGAGCTTCTTCTGGGTCTCCCAAGTGGATTCAGTGATCAAACACTTGGGTCATCCTCTACTGCTTTTCCAAGCATATTAGCAGGGAGCTGGACCTGAAGTGGAAGAGCTAGGACTTGAGCCGGCACCCATATGGGATACTGACACTGCAGGCCACAGTGCTGGCTCCTGTAATAACTATTAGCAATAGTAATAGTACCTAACATTTATGGGGCTTTTATCATGTGCCAGGCCCTCAAAGATTTGTCTACAGTCCTGGCTCCCTCACAGCTGCTGCTGCATTTTACCACATTTGCCCCTGTCTTACACAAAAGGAAACTGAGGCTGAGGGGTTGGATGCTTATGCAAGGACAGTTAGCTGGTGAGTGAATGCAATGGGATCAAAGCCATGGTGAGTCACTGGTCCATGTCTCTCACTACCAGTGAGATGAGCCTGACAAGGGGTTATGACCCTTAGAGGAAAAAGGTATGTCCTACCCTGCACTCACAGGCCTGCAGTTGTCTGCACTTGTTTGTGCTACATGAAGAGAGTCAGTTCTATGTTCCCCAGGAGCTACCTGTTCAGCTGTCTGGATACTGAAGCTTGAAAATTAACCCTAATTTTGCTACTCTTTATGTTTTACTGTGCCCAGTGAAACAAACCAAGGTTCTCAGGTGGTTCCTTTTCTGAAGATCCACATTTGCCACACTTCCTTTGAGCTAGTAGCTCCAGCTGTATGCTGAAGGTCGTTGGTATATTTTACCCACTGCACTAGAAAGGATCTAGTTACCAAAGAATATAAAAGACAAAAGTGAAAGTGGGTTGTTTTCAATTCAGTGAAATGTCTAAAAAATATTTTTCACTTCCTGTAGTTCTAGACTGATTATCTTTGAAGTTTAAATTATTCAGGAAGAATTGAGAAGAAGGTATTTGGGGCATGTCACTCAAAGAGACAAGTATGGTCACAACATTGATGTACCCAGATTTTCAACTGGCTGAAATTAAGATTCACTAATTATATGTGGTTCTGTAAGAAGCTGGGACTCAGTGTCAGTAAATGTCAATGAGTTCTGAAATGATGGAGGTCTAATACTGACATAAAGAGGGAAAAATTGAGAGTCAAAGTGTATTTAAGAGCTAGTGAGAATCACAAAGGAAGCACAGGTGTGGGTTATTCTCTCCATACAGTGGAAATGAGAGCGAGATAGAAATTAAATCATAATGGTAAATTATACTTTTATTCAACAATAAGAAGTGTTGTGATATGTTTATTTGTCATCTAACTCCTCCCCATGGAAAATAAGTTCCCCAGGGCAGGGACTCTGTTTGATTCACTGCAGTATCCCTTGTGGCTAGAACCATGTCCTCACAAATGCAGTATTCAGTCATTACTGTATGTATGTTTGGATTGGGTGAATTTGGTGACGTGGTAAGCAAGTGTGTCATTGCCAAGAAAGCAAAGTGCACAGTAAGTGCCAAGGTTGTTCAGAGTGGGACCTCAGTAGAATTGAGTCTTCCTACAGAATTGTTTTTGGAAGAGGAAGGATTTCAGATGAGCTTGAAAGGCGCCTTCTGACTAGGCAGTGAGAAGCTGGAGGGAACTGTGGATGGGCGATCAGCATGAACAGGTAGGAAGCAATGGAGAAGGGAAGACCATTGGAGGGCAGCAAGAGGACTGCTGTGTCAGCCCAGGAGGTGATTTCTATGGGAGTAGGGAGAATTAGTCCAAAACTACTAGATAGGCAGACTTGAATGGGATTTATCCCATGGGAGAGTGCCCCTGTGATGCTTTGTACCAAAGAGTGGCCTGGGGAAGGCGGGGCTCTTAAGACTGCGCATAAGCATGTCCTGTGTTGGAGGCAGAAGAGCCTGGGCACTGTGAGGGTATAAGGGATGTGAACCAGAGATGATGAAAAAGGAGAAAGGGAGGGAGTTAGGAGCTCATTCAAAGGAAAGAGACAACAAGGTTTGGGTGGAGCCAAGGAAAACTGTAGAAAAGAGAAAAGAGAAGACTGGATGAATCCAGTCTCAGGAGCTGGGAAGACCAATGCCCTTATCTTACATGCTCTCCATGTGCTGCCTGTGTTGTTTCTAAGGTGATGAGAAAGGAGTAGAGGCTTGGGAGCTGTGAGCTCATCATTTTCCTGTGACATCAGGGCTGGGAGTGCACACATGGTAGAATAATGGAATTACACCTTGAGGCACAGAGCTGTTGCAGGTCCAAGTGTGAAATCCACAGGTGTTTTTTCTTTCACATAGTCAGTATTTTTTTTCAGTACTCTACAATGAGCCATGCACTTGACCTAGAGCCAGGTACACTTGACAAGTAAAAAGAAAGTGGTCCCAGCAGGGGAGAGAGAGACATTGGTTCAATAGTAATACAAATAAATGCCAAGTCATAGCCATGACAAATGCTGTGGAGGCAGAGGACTTGGATAATAGGGCTTAGACCAAGTCAGGTGTTGGAGCTTTTTGTCAACAAATGCTATTGTGTGGAATTGAACAAAAAGAATTCCTGCTGCTGCAGAGGTGCCTTAGCGTGCATGACTCTTACCAACGGAGGAAATCACGTCATTCACTTTCCTCCCCTAACTCCAGGTCTTTGTCACCTGCCAATCCCATCACCCGCCATTCTGCAGCACACAAAGGCTGTAGTCATTACTTTTACCTGAAGGGTCTCTGTATTGTTTTTGTGCATCTTCTTGTCAAAATTTGGTCATTTTCCAATGCTGTGTATGTAAGACCTGGTTTCACAATTCACTCTCCAGTCGTGGTTCGCAGCAGGTAGCCAATTGTAGGCAAAGGGAAGGATCAGAGGTGACCTGGTAAAATAGGATGGAAAATATGGCCTAATGGGAGTTTTCTGCTGTTTTCTCTGAGACTGCTCATTTAGCAACAGGATTGCAGTTTTCTTTTAGATGTTCTTGTTCCTTTTCCACGCCACCCCAGGGACGAACTCTTCCGGCAGAGCCTGGCTAAACTGCGAGAGCAGCTGGTCAAAGCTAATACCTTAGTGAGGGAGGCGAATTTCTTAGCTGAGGAAATGAGCAAACTCACTGATTACCAAGTGACTCTTCAGATCCCTGCTGCAAACCTCAGTGCCAACAGAAAGGTAAGAGTGTCCTCAATGGTGTTGTGGCACAGCAGACTAAGCTGATGTCTGTGATGCCAGCATCCCAAGTCTGAGCACCCATTCAGCTCCTGGCTGCTCTGCTTCTGATCCAGCTGCCTGCTAAATTCTTGGGAAAGCAGCAGAAGATGGCCCAAATACTTGTGCCCCTGTCACCCACATGGGAGACCCAGATAGACTTGCAGGCTCCTGGCTTTGGCCTGGCCCAGCCCCAGCTCTGGCTGTTGCAGCCATTTGGGTAGAAAACCAGCAAATGGAAGATCTCTCTCTCTCTCTCTCCCTCTCTCTCTCTCTCTCTCTCTCCCTCCCTCTGTCTCTATCTCTCTCTCATCTCTCCCTCCCTTCAAATAAATAGATCATAAAAAAAGAAAGAAAAATGAGAGTGAGAGGTACAGTGGCACATACTGTAATGCATCCTGGAAGTGATCCCAATATGAACTATGAACTAGCACAGCTCTTTTTAAGACTTCCTTGGGTAATGCTATTTAAATGATGCCCTTAGATATATGACAGGCAGAATATACAGGCTCTTGGTAACTGAAAGACTTGCTAATTTCAATGCTTTAAAACAATGAAACAAAAAATATAGAAAGATACTTTAAAAAGTTGTGGAAAATGGAATTGAAAGGTAAATTTATTTGTATGTAATGCAATGTTGAAATCTATGCATAGTTTTTTATATTCATTTTCCATGAGCTGTTTGAAGACTCCCTTGTATATAAGTAGCCCTGCCTGCTTTGCCTTGCACATAAATGTCCCCTTCTGAAATGGGGAATATGTGTATGTTGTCAGAGTACCTTAATAGGAGTGAATTCCATAAGATCCAAAGATGTTTATGATTCCTGTGTTTACATACACAGAAGACTCTGAGGCCATTTGGAAGTTTCCTATCATTTCAACTTGGAGAATTTTTGCTATAGTGAGAAACTCCTAAGAAAATTTATTTTATCCATTCATTTTTCTTCCAACAAGCAAGAAAAAGGTGAATCAGGGAGCATCTTATCCATCAGTTGTCTTCTTTTTTTTATTCCACTTATTTTTAGGAGGAGACAGACATACAGAACAGCCCCTGTTTTCTGGTTCACTCCCACAAAAGTCTGAAACAGCCAGGGCTGGGCTGGGGCTAAAGCCAGTATCCAGGAATGCAGTCCAAGTCTCCCACATAGGTGGCAGAGACCCAATTACTTGAGTCATTGTTGCTGTCTCCCAGGACATACATTAACAGAAAGCTGCAGTCAGGAGCCAGAGCTGGGAGCTGAACCCAGGTATTACATCCAGTGTGGGACACAGGCATCTTAACCATTGTTAAGTACTGTGCCGCATCAGGATAAGCTGCCTCCAGCATCACCAGATCCCATGTCGGAACACTGGTTCTACTCCTGGCTTCTCTGCTGCTGATCCAGCTCCCTGCTAATGTGTCTGAGAAAGCTGTGGAAGATGGCCCAAGTACTTGGACCCCTGACAACCATGTGGGAGACCCAGCTGGAGTTCCTGGCTTCTAGCTTCAACCTGGCCCAGTCCTGACCATCACAGTCATTTGGGGAGTAAACTAATGGATAAAACCTCGCTCACTCACTCTCTGTCACTCTGCCTTTCAAATAAATAAAATAAATCTTAAAAAAAAATTTTATAGGCCAGCGCCGTGGCTCCTGGTTGGGGCACTGGTCCTGTCCCGGTTGCTCCTCTTCCAGTCCAGCTGTCTGCTGTGGCCCGGGAAGGTAGTGGAGGATGGCCCAAGTGTTTGGGCCCTGCACCCGCATGGGAGACCGGGAGGAAGCGCCTGGCTCCTGGCTTCAGATCAGTGCTGCACACCGGCCATAGTGGCCATTTAGGGGGTGAACCAACGGAGGGAAGACCTTTCTCTCTGTCTCTCTCTCTCACTGTCTAACTCTGCCTGTCAAAAAAAATTTTATAAACACTAGGCTAAATACCCACCCCTGGGTTTAATCTTTTTGTTTGTTTGTTTCATTTTATTTGAAAGGCAGACAGAGATAGATGAAAAGATCTTCCATCTACTGGTTCACTCCTCAAATGCTGACAAGCAGCCAGGGCTGGGCCAAGCTAAAATCAGGAGCCAGGAACTCCAGCTGGGTCTCCCACAAGGGCAACAGGCACTCAATATTTGAGCCATAATCAGCTGTCTCCCAGGGTGCACAGTAGCAGGAAACTGGATCAGAAGCAGAGAACTCTGATATAAGATACAGACATCCCAACTGACGAGCTAAGTACCATGCCAAATGCTGGCCTTGGGTTTAGTCTTTTGACCAAGTAGGTCCTCTTTGAGAAATTTACTCCCAGAGCAAAGTCCTAGAAATGAGCATAAAGATGCATGTCCTTTACCTACTGGGATACTTATTATACTAGCCTTTATTATCAGAAAAATTTGAAGCAACCATGATATTGAACAATAGAATAACTCATCAAACGTGTGGCAAATCTGTATGATGGATAGCTATATTGCCACTAAAAATAATGTTTATGAAGAATTTTTGAAGACTCCAAGAAATGATCAAAATATCGATATAAAAAAGATGATTGGGATAAGAACTTAGATTTTTGTTTGGTCCTCATTGTAACAAAAAGTGTGTGTGTGAATATACATGAGATAAAAAGTAAAGTAAATTATTCTCTAGGTGGTAGAATTTTATCTTCTTTGTATACATTTAGGTATTTTGCAGACTTACTACTTAAATATATTTATTGCTTTAACAGTCAAAAAAAGAGAATCCTAGGCATTTTTCTAACTACTTTCTAGCTTTGGTGCTGGTCGATGTAGCAACTTGTCCCAGAGCCAAACTGTTTTCTGGATATCATCTATAATAGCTCCATAAACCCTTTACAAAGAGGGAGGAGACGTGATGGCAGTGTTCACTGTGGCTGTTTTTCCTCGCTGTGCAGAGAGGTGCCATCGTGAGCGAGCCAGCCATCCAAGTGAGGAGGAAAGGAAAGAGCACCCAAATCTGGACCATCGAAAAGCTGGAGAATAAATTGATTGACATGCGAGACCTGTATCAAGAATGGAAGGAAAAAGTTCCTGAGGTAAAAAGGCAATATATAAACGGAGATCCAGTTATGTTAAAAGCAGAGAACACACACACACACACACACACACATTCACACCCATGGCTGTGAGGCTTCGGGCATTTACCTTAGGGAAATAAAGTGAAGGCAGTGTTGGAAGGCTTGCTAAGTTGGATGAGTAACACAACAAGCAATCCCCACACAGATGGAAACCAAGTGAAGAGAACGTGCAGCAGATTCTTACTTGGCTCCATCCTTACTCCATCTTAAGTAGAATGAAGTGAATGGGTGCTGCTTTGTCAATGTGAAAAATCGGCTTAGCTGATGCCAAGCATGGATTTTGTATTCATCAGCTTATGTTACCGTGCCCTAAGCTCTGATCGCAGCTGGTGCCTCACTGAGAGTAATCTTAGTGTGCGTAATCCATTTTTCAGATGTCAAGAACAGAAGTGAAAGTCAGCAGAGGAGATGAGGGGAAGCACGGGGAGCGAGGAGGGACAGCCTGCAGGCAGGACTTGACGGGATGACAGACAGGTGTCACTTAGTTCCCCACCACACAGGCCCCTCCCACGTGTGGATTTTGTTTTACTCATGTGACATGTGCCAAGTTTCTTGTGTGTTTGGATAAACGCTTCCTTAAAAATTGCTTTTGAATAATGCTAATGCTAAATAATCTGATTTAAATTAATGTTTTGTTTCCTACTGGCCTGTCCTTACCACTCAGGCAAAGAGACTCTACGGGAAACGAGGCGACCCTTTCTACGAAGCCCAGGAGAATCACAACCTAATCGGGGTGGCCAACGTGTTCCTCGAGTGCCTCTTCTGCGATGTGAAGCTTCAGTATGCAGTTCCTATCATCAGCCAGCAGGGGGAGGTGAGGACAGGCCGCTCCGGACAGTGACAACCCTCCAGGGGTGGGGGCTGTTTTTTTCCATTTGAGCTATTTCTTAAGGTAGATCTAGAAACTAGGGCAGCTGAATTTTCATTCGTTTTTCTCTACTAATCAGTGGTGTTAGTAGAAATTATCAGAATTAATTCATGGTCATAAAAGATTACTATAGCATGTTTTATGTTTGCCTTTCAAGTTTTTGTTGTTTTGATCAAACTGGAAATGCTTTGGAAACCAGATTTAGCTCTGTGTCCTGTGTTCATTTCTCTTTTTAAAGGTCATCTCAGACCTTTGTGATATATTCCTTACTTGCCCCAAAGTAGTTTCAAGATACAACTTGGAAGAATTACTTTGCAATCGAAATATTCAAAGAAAACAATTTAAATAACTCATTGTTACACACACACACACACACACACACATACACATTTCTTTTAAACTTACATTTCAGTTATGAGGTATATTGACCTATGGGTCTAAGACATTTCAGGAAATGTTCAAGTTCAAAACTTTTTTTTAATTTTACCCATTTTGTCAACCAATATTTATATTTTCAATGTAACAACATCCTTTCTTCAGTAACATACACACTTGAACTGTTTCCAATCCAGCTCCCTGCTAATGGGCTTGGGAAAAGCGAAGGAGGATGGCTCAAGTTTCTGGGGCCCCTACTCCCGTGTGGGAGACCTGGATGAAGCTCCTGCCTCCTGGCTTCAAGCTGGTGCAGTGCTGGCCTTTGCAGCCATCTGGGGAGTAAACGAATGGATGGAATATCTCTCTGTCTCTCCATCTCTCTCTGTAACTCTTATGAAATAAACAAACAAACAAATAAACAAATGGTTTCTTCATAGCTGCATGACTTTGTTTATGCTGTTCTTCCTGGAAGAGGTTCACCCACCCCACAAGCTCCTACTTCAGCTTGCTCCCAGCCCCACTCAGAGCCTAGATCCATTCCCTTCTCTTGAGAGAACAGCTGTGTATGGCCACCATCGTGGTCACAGAGCTGGGCACAATTATGGTGAATTTACTCCCATGACGACCTGCACAGGTCTGTGTTACAGCAACTCGCTTATATAGTTGTTGCTAGATTTTGACTTCTCTGTCTTCCCTCTTGACTGAGTTCTGTGCCAGCCGAGAACAGGTCTTTATCTCAGTATTCCGGTGAGGCTAGGCATTTAAGCAAACGAGTAAGGTAATGACACATTTGACCACTGAATGCATGAATGAATATGTGGACAGACATGAATGCTAGATTGTTCCAGGTGGAAAACAAAAGCTGCCTCCAAGCTTTTCCTGGGTTTAAGGTGGGCATTTTAAATAGGGGCTCATAGCTCAGACCCAACGTACACATAGCAGTTGACATTAATGCCAAAGACTTGAGAGAAATTAGTTGATAACATTGGACAAGAAGACAAGTAGGGAGACTCAAGGGTAAGACTGAGGATGGTCCCAGAAGGCAAGTTGTAGGGATGCAGATTCTGGCAGATCTATCAGAGGGGCAATGAGAGTGGTGGTTTCCCGTTGCTGGAGATGGCCAAGCAGAGAGCTGCTCACCGGAGTGGTGCACTTGGGTGTCGATGTCAGGTTGCTGTGGCCCGGGGATGCCTTTTAGCTCCATGGTGCTCTGGTTCCTTGCCCCAGGTAGCAGGACGCCTCCACGTGGAAGTGATGCGTGTTACTGGAGCTGTCCCGGAGCGTGTGGTGGAGGACGACTCTTCAGAGAACTCCAGTGAGAGTGGGAGCCTTGAAGTCGTGGACAGCAGTGGGGAGATCATCCATCGCGTCAAGAAACTGACGTGCCGGGTGAGAGGATGCTCCTGACAGGGCGCCTAGGAGTCACCTTTTGGTGCAAAACTATTTTGTAAGACGTCTCATGAGTGCTTCTCACCCACAGAGTAAAACTTAAATTTCCTGACAACAGATATGGTGGCAGACAGTCATTTTTCCCACTGATGACGGTTGTGTGAAGTTTCCAAAGTCTTTATGTATTTGGCATGCAAGGAACACATGTTGCTTAGTGAATTATGTTTTCTGGTTAAGACTGCATCTGTATCAGAAACTCATTCGTTAGGACGATCTCACAGGGAGGTGTGCGTTTGCGGCCAAGTTTACACAGTGTAGTTACAGAAGTATGGCACAGATTTCATGATGAAAAACCCCTTAATGCAATGGTTTCAAATATTTTCAGAAGTCAAATAGATGACTGATTTACTAATTTACTTTCTCACCTATTCTTAAATTTGATATAACTGAAATTAGAAAATGTGTAGTTTAGTGTTTCCTTTATGGGCATTATAATTGCAATTTTTTCTTTTTTGTCTCTTCAGGTGAAAATTAAAGAGGCAACTGGGCTGCCCTTAAGCCTGTCGAATTTTGTCTTCTGTCAGTACACGTTCTGGGACCAGTGTGAGCCTACAGTGGCCGCCCCAGTGGTGGACCCAGACGTGCCTTCACCACAGTCCAAGGATGCCCAGTACACGGTGACCTTCTCTCACTGCAAGGTACGAACTCCACTGCAGAGTGAGCCACATGGGGGCAGAGGATCAGGCAGAGTCTACAACTCTGCTTGTGGCACATGCCTTTGGCCTAGTGCTTAAGACACTCACCACCCACATCAGAGAACCTGGGTTCAGTTCCCAGCTCCGACTCCAGCTTACTGCCAATGTAGAGCCTGGAAGGTAGTTCAGGTAGTTGGGTTTCTGCCACCCAGGTGGGAGACCTGGATTGCACCCCTGATCCCTACCTCAGTACCTTTACCAGCTATTACAGGCATTGGGGAGCGAACGAGCAGAGGGTGATCTTTCTCTCTGTCTCTGCCTCACAAATAATTTTTTTAAAAAATGCTATTTATAACTTAGACATTTTCTCCATAAGACTTTTTGTTAAATGTACTATTTTCCTGAACTTTGTAACCTCAAAATGTACATCATTAAAAAATCAAATAATTTAGAAATATTTAAAATAAAATCTGAATGCTTACTCCCCGGCGGTGTAACCACCAATGACAATTTACTACTTATTTTTATGAGTAAATGCAGAATTATTCAGTTTGATTTTCAAATTCTTTTTTTTTTTTAAAAGATTTTTATTTGTATTTATTTGAGAGGCAGAGTTATAGGCAGAGGAAAAGACAGAGAGAAGGGTCTTCCGTCTGCTGGTTTACTCCCCTAAATGCCACAATGGCCAAAGCTGGGCCCATCCAAAGCCAAGAGCCAGGAGCTTCTTCTGGGTCTCCTATATGGGTACAGGGGTCCAAGCACCTGGGCCATCTTCCACTGCCTTCCCAGGTGAAAAGCAAAGAGCTGGATTGAAAGAGGAGCAGCTGGAAGTTGAACAATACCCATATGGAATGCTGGTGCCACAGGCAGAGGCTTAACCTACTGCGCCACAGTGCTGGCCCCAGTTTGCTACATATTTTAAAAAAATATTTTCTCTGTCCTACAGCTTCTGAATGGATATGATAAATATGTGCACATACACAAAAAGGCATACAGACATACTTTTATGTTACGTACACATAACTTCTTAAAAACATTTCACAAAAATGAGATCAAGCTATATATATTGCAGAATTGTGGCATCTTAACATGTTGGTTGCTGTAGATATTTTCTTTTAAAAGTAGCATAGCATTCTTCTTTTTTTTTTTTTTTTTTTAAGATTTATTTGTTTATTTGAAAGGCAGAGTTACAGAGAGGCAGAGACAAAATCTTCCATAGGCTGGTTCACTCCCCAAATGGCCACAACAGTTGGAGCTGGAGTCAGGAGCCAGGAGCTTCTTCTGAGTCTCCCAAGTGGGTGCAGGGGCCCAAGGACTTGGGCCATCTTCTACTGCTTTCCCAGGCCATAGCAGAGAGCTGGATTGGAAGTAGAGCAGCCAGGACTCAAACTGGTGCCCATATGGGATGCCAGCACTGCAGGTGGCAACTTTACCTGCTACACCACAGCACCAGCCCCCATAGCATTCTTTTTAAAGAAAATATAAAATGGTAAAGATAAATTTGGATGAACCTACCATGAGACATCATCTTGCCTTCCTGATTTTAACAGGGGACAATCAAAAAGTCATCTCTGAAAGACTGTGTCCTCTGTAATTTTGTTTTTCCCAGTACAATTTTATTTAAATGATACAAGTTTCATTTATTTAGTATGCATAGATTTAGGAACATAGTAATACTTCACACCTTTCCAACCACACTCCAGCCCTTCTTCCTTCTCCCTCTCAATTTTTACAAAGATCTACTTTCAGTTTACTTAATTGTTGTAAGGTTAACCCTACACTAAGTAAAAGAGTTCAACAAATAGTATGAAGGAAAAAACACTTTTCCTCAACAGAAGAGAAAAGGGCCATAAACAATCATCGAATCTCAAAATGTCCATTTTACTCCAATACGTTGCATTTTAGGTACCCTGTTAGTTACCTGTCAGGGAAAACATGATATCTGTCTTTTTGGGACTGGCTAAGTATAATGGTTTCTGGTTGCATCCATTTTGTTCCAAAAGACAGGATTTCAGGGGCTGGCACTATGGTGTACAGGCTAATGCTGATGCCTGCAGTGCCGCATCCCATATGGGTGCTGGTTCGAGTCCTGGATGCTCCACTTCTGATCCAACTCTCTGCTATGGCCTGGGAAAGCAGTAGAAGATGGCCCAAGTTCTCAGGCCCCTGCACCCACATGGGAAGACCCAGAGGAAGCTCCTGGCTCCTGGCTTCAGATGTGTGCGTTTCACACACAGATTCAGATTGCGGCTGTTGGCGTCCAATTGGGGTGTGAACCAGTGAATGGAAGATTTCTCTCTCTTCTCTCTCTCTCTCTGCCTTCACCTTCTCTCTCTATGTAACTCTTTCAAATAAATAAATCTTTAAAAAAAAAAAAGACAGGACTTCATTTTTTGTTTTTACAGTAAGTATTTTACAGCTAAGTAGTACTCTGTAATGTACGTATGCCATAATTTCTTCAGTTGATGGACATCTGGGTTGATTGCATCTTAGCTATTATGAAATGAGCTGCAAGGAACATGTGGTTACAGATAACTCTTTCATATGCTGATTTCATTTGGTTTGGTAAATTCCCAGGAGAGGGATGGCTGGGTCATATGGCAGGTCTATATTCAGATTTCTGAGGTATCTCCATACTGTCTGCCACAGTGGCTGAACCAGTTTACATTCCCACCAGCAATGGATTAGGGTACATTTTTCCCCACATCCTCACCAGCATTTGTTGTTTGTTGATTTCTGTATGAGAGTGATCCTAACTGGGGTGAAGCGAAACCTCATTGTGGTTTTGATTTGCATTTATCTCAAGGCTAGTGACGCTGAGCATTATTTCATATGTCTGTTGGCCATTTGAATTTCCTCTCTTGAAAAATGCCTGTTAAAGTCCTTTGCCCATTTCTTAACTGGATTGTTTATTTTGTTATTGAATTTATTGAGCTCATTATAGATTCTAGATATTAACCCTTTTTCAGTTGCATAGTTTGCAAATATTTTCTCTCATTCTGTTGGTTGCCTCTTCACTTTGCTTTTTTTTGTTTGTTTGGTTTTGTTTTTTGACAGGCAGAGTGGACAGTGAGAGAGAGAGAGACAGAGAGAAAGGTCTTCCTTTGCCGTTGGTTCACCCTCCAATGGCCACCGCGGCCGGCGCACCGCGCTGATCTGATGGCAGGAGCCAGGTACTTCTCCTGGTCTCCCATGGGGTGCAGGGCCCAAGTACTTGGGCCATCCTCCACTGCACTCCCTGGCCACAGCAGAGAGCTGGCCTGGAAGAGGGGCAACCGGGACAGAATCCGGCACCCCGACCGGGACTAGAACCTGGTGTGCCAGCGCCGCAAGGTGGAGGATTAGCCTAGTGAGCCGCAGCACCGGCTTCACTTTGCTTTTGCATTGCAGAAGCTTAACTTGATGTAATCCCATTTGTCAGTTTTGGCTTTGCTTGCCTGTGCTTCTGAAGTCTTTTCCAAGAAGTCTTTGCCTATGCCAATGTCTTGTGGCGTTTCCCCAATGTTCTCTAGTAATTTGGTGGTATTGGCTTATAGATTTAGGACTTTGATCCATTTTGAGTGGATTTTTGTGTAAGGTATCAGGTATAGTTTCATACTTACACATGCAGAGATCCATTTTTCCCAGCACCATCTGTTGAAGAGACTGTCCTTGCTCCAAGGATTGATTTTAGCTCTTTTGTAAAGGTAAGTTGGTTGTAGATGTTGGGTTGATTTCTGGAGTTTCTGTTCTGTTCCATTGGTCTAAATGTCTTCTTTTTGTGTGTGCCAGTACCAGGCTGTTTTGATTATAATTGTCCTATAGTATGTCCTGAAATCTGGTATTGTGATGCCTTCGGCTTTGTTTTTGTTGTATAAAATTGTTTTAGCTATTCAGGGCCTCTTGTATTTCCGTATGAATTTTTAGCATCATTTTTTCTAGATCTGTGAAGAATGTCATTGGTAGTTTGACTGGGGTTGCATTGAATCTATAAATAGCTTTTGGTATTATAGACATTTTGATGAGACTAATTCTTTCAATCCATGAACATGGAAGATTTTTCCATTTTTTAATGTCATCTTCTATTTCTTTAATGTATAAAACATTCTACTTATAATTACAAAAATTCTCATTATAGAGATCCTTGACATCCTTGGTTAAATTTATTCCAAGGTATTTAATTTTTTATAGCTATTATAAATGGGATTGATCTTAGAAGTTCCTATTATGAATTCCAATAGTCTGTCATTGGAGTCTTTTGGATACCCAGGTCAATTCTTAATAGGTATTCATGACCCTTTTTTTTGCAAATTGTGCCAGTTTTTCCTGATTCTACACTTAGAAAACAAACTCATATCACCACCTCTAAAGACTGTCAAGTCTTTCTTCTGAAAACAAATCTCTGATGTTTCATTACCTGTATTCACTTAGTTCTGTTTCTCAAAATAGTTTACTTTTTGTATTTTTTAAAGATTTATTTATTTAGGGGGCGGTGCTGTGGCATAATGTGTTAAAGTCCTGGCCTGAAGCACCAGCATCCCATATAGGTGCCAGTTCTAGTCCCAGCTGCTCCTCTTCTGATCCAGCTCTCTGCTATGGCCTGGGATAGCAGTAGAAGATGACGCAAGTCCTTGGGCCCCTGCACCCACATAGGAGACCCGGAAGAAGCTCCTGGCTCCTGGCTTTGTATCGGCACAGCTTTGGCCGTTGCGGCCATCTGGGGAGTGAACCGGCAGATGGAAGACCTCTCTTTCTGTCTCTATTTCTCTCTGTAACTCTTTCAAATAAATAAAATAAATCTTTAAAAAAAAAAAAAGATTTATTTACTTTAAAGGCACAGTTACTGAGAGAGGGAAAGATGGAGAGAGAGAGAGGGATCTTCCACCCAAATGGCCACAATGGCCAGAGCTGGACCGATCTGAAGGCAGGATTCAGGAGTTCTTCCAGGTCTTCCATGTGGTGCGAGGGCCTAAGGACTTGGGCCTGGTTCCACTGCTTTCGCAGGTGCCTTAGCAGAGAGCTGGACTGGAGATGGAGCACTGGAGACTCAAGCACTGCTGGTGGAGGTTTAACTTTCTGTGCCACAGCTCTGGCCCCTCTCAAAAACTTTCCGAGATATTTGTTTTTATTTTTATTTATTTGCAAGGTAGGCAGAGACAGACTTTCCATCCCCTGATTCATGCCCCAGGTGCCCACAACAAACAGGGCTTGGCCAAAGTGAAGCCAGGAGCCCAAAACTCCATCCAGGTCTACTCCACGGATGGCAGAGACCCAAGCACTGGAGCCATCAACTGCTGCTCCCAGGATATGATTAGCAAGCAGCCGAAATCACAAGCGGAACGGGGCTCAAACCAGTGCACTCTGATTTGGGATGCAGGCATCCCAAGAGGCGTCTTAACCACTGTGCCAAACACTCACCCCTCAAAATCTTTATTAATTATTGTGTTGTTTTTTCTCAAATTTTCTTTGAAATGTTCCCCATATTTCTTTGGATCAACAAAGTTACTTATTTAGGAGGCTGAGATCTGACTCTTCAGTGCATTCTGCTTAACAACTGTTTTAATAAATACTAGCCTGGAGCCCCTTGGTTCACTCTGTGACCTGGGAGGTTTTTCATCTCTAAAATGTAGAGATTATACTAATGATCACTAGGCTTTTCCTTTTTCTAAAATTCTCAATCTGTCTCTAAGTAAAATGAATAAGAATATAGATAGTGTAAAGTGAAATCAGTATAGCACAGCTGTTTCCAAAAATCGAGAGTCAGAGAGCTGTCCCCACCAGAATCCCTCGGAGAGGCTCGTGGGAAGACTGGCCTGGCTTCGTGGCTGCTGCATGGTTCTAGGTGATGTGCCACACTGCACAGTCACCTCAGCACTTACCTCCTCACAGGCAGTGCTTTGTGTTTTTGGAATGAGGAGCTGGGGTGCGAGAGCTTAAGAGCAAGAACATAAAGTCATGAAGATAATCAGAGAAGGTTTAATTCTGTGATTAGTCTGTGCCTATTGAATTATTCTGTGCCAGCAGGAAACCAGAGTGACACTGTGTGCCTAAGAATGAGCCAGGAGCAAAGGAATGTAGGTTGAGCTCTACAGCTGACAACAAGCAAGACTTTGAACAAGTTGCTTTCTTGGGTTTCCTCATTCGTAGAAGAAAGATGCTGAATTAAATTACCTTATAGTTTCCTATGCAGATGTGCATATTCTCTGTTTTTTATTATTATTATTATTATTATTATTATTATTGTAGTCTACTACACTGAAGAGATGGGTTTAAGGTTGAGATCAGCCTAGTGGCCTCCAGAGTACAGGTGTATTCCATTCAAAGGTGAAAAGGAAACTTCACAGCCTCTTTTATGCACAGTTCTTTTTGTGCTTCTCTCCCTCCTGTTTCTCCTAGGACTTCGTGGTGAACGTAACAGAGGAATTCCTGGAGTTCATTTCAGATGGAGCCCTGGCGATTGAAGTGTGGGGCCACCGGTGCGCTGGGAACGGGAGCTCCATCTGGGAAGTGGATTCTCTTCACGCTAAGACAAGAACATTGTATGATAGGTGTGTACTGGGCTGTGAGCTTCAGACACAGGGTCAAGACGAGGACCTGGACAGGGCTTAGGAATACGGGCTGTAAACCCTGGGACTTGCCACTGTTACTGTGGCCAAGCTGCTTAACATCCCAGAGCCCGTTTCTTCCTTTGTGAAATGGGAATGCTAGAAGAAACTGTTGGGCACAAGAGAAATTCAAGGGGGAAAGAAAAGTTGTTCCAGCAAGAGACTGAAAATCTATTGGTGATAGGATCATAACCTTAAACTGAAAGCTAGAAGTATAAAAGAAGAAAGCAGGAGGACCACATCACATCACAGTTCTGAGTCACTGGTTCTCAGACCCCAGGAAGCATAGGAGAAAAACAAATAAGAGCCAATGCTCATCAAAACACGTTGGTCTGGAATTGAACAGACGAGTCACAGTCTGGCGGTGAAGTGGCAGTTCCTGGTAAAGCTGATCATTTGCCTCTTCTGGGACTCAGCTGTCCAGTCCTGGGCATTTACCTGAGAAAGATGAAAACCTAAGTCTGTTACAGCTGCATACAGGTGTTCACCAAAACTTGGTTCACAGTAAACCCAAACTGCAAACAACCCAGGAGATCTCCAGTGGGTGAACAAGTAAACAAATTGTGGGATTATCCGAATGACAGACTAGTACTGAGCCTTCCTAAAAAGGAGCGGTTGATGTCCATGTACGTGTATCTCGGTGACATTATGCTGAGGGAAGGAAGCCAGACCACAAAAGCGCCCAGGCTGCAGAATTCCATTTATGTGAAGATCTGGCACAGGCAGAACTGATCTCTGTGCTACTGGGGTGTGGGAACTGAATGGGAAGGGGGTGAGCGGATCTTCTGAGTAGTGGTGGGGGTCGGGTTACAGTGGGGATTTCACTGAATCTAAGTTATGCCTCCACAAAATAAAAAGATCCAACACCAAAGAGCTGTTTGAGAGCTCAGCA
Source organism: Oryctolagus cuniculus (assembly GCF_964237555.1). NCBI lineage: Eukaryota > Metazoa > Chordata > Mammalia > Lagomorpha > Leporidae > Oryctolagus > Oryctolagus cuniculus. The sequence continues at coordinate 144,988,823 of NC_091436.1, read as the reverse complement.
AGGAAACAATCTGTACGGCATTCATGGCGCTCTCCCTAACACACAGTAAGTGTGCAGTGAGGGGGCTCAGTATGCTCCATGCACTGCGCCTGGACGGTGACCCTGCTGTCGCACGCGATGTGCTTTTGCAGGTGGAATGAAGTGACCCGCAGGATCGAGATGTGGATCTCCATCTTAGAACTGAACGAGTTAGGGGAGTATGCGGCGGTGGAACTGCATCAGGCAAAAGATGTCAACACGGGCGGCATCTTTCAACTCCGACAGGTACCGAGTTTGGTTTTGGTTTCTTTCTTGTTTTCCTCCCTGGCCCTTCCTTCACACGGTTCCTGGGAGTCTTCTAATTGTCTGTACCTTCGTTCCCTGTTTGCCTTCCCTTTCTTCCTCCCTGTCTCCCATATCCCTCCGCGTTCCCATTACCGGCACCCTCTCTGCCCTCCCTCCCCGCCTCTGCAGGGTCATTCCCGTAGAGTGCAAGTCACCGTGAAGCCTGTGCAGCACTCGGGGACACTGCCTCTTATGGTGGAAGCCATCCTGTCGGTGTCCATCGGCTGCGTAACTGCCAGGTCCACCAAACTCCAGAGGGGGCTGGACAGTTACCAGGTAAGACGGAAAGATTTGACATAATATTTAGCGAAGACTGGTTAACGCAGAAGGCAGCTAATGATCCTGATGGGAACCTATTAGGGTGTATAACAGGACTCTTGCCTTGCCTTAACCATAGAAGTGTACCCTCTCCTTATTTACACTTTCATCCATTGCCCTTTTCCTTTCTTAAGATTAAAATACCATTTGCTTACTGTTGATGAGTACTACTCTTATTTATAAACACACATTAATGCTTTGGCAGTCATTCACTTTAGGCAGGTTAATATCTGGTCCAAAATATGATGTCGGATGTTTGGCATTGTTCTCTGGCCTGATCCCCTTTTATTTACATCATAAAATTGCCTCCCTACACTGTTATAATTAACCACTCGTTTCAAAGCTTGACTAATTTTTTTTAAAACTAAAAGCTGTTCTCATGATCAGTTTTGCCCATTAAAATTCATTGCCTACATCTTATGTTCTCATTTTAAAAAATAAAGCCCTAAGAATTGATCTTCACATAACCAGTGAGAGCACTTCAGAACTTGTCCCCAGTGGCCTAGAAGACTGTCTGTGCTTCACCATGACCCCAGTTTCCCTCCTGATATGAATCTGGCATGGGGGAGAGTGAGTGTGTTCCGCTTGGCCCCGTCACTGCTGTGACAGGGAACTGCCTCCCTCCGATCGCCTTCATTCTGCCCTGCAGTCAGGCGTGAGATTCAGCTTCTCAGTTTCCCTTTGAGTCCATGGCATTAGGACAAAGAATTTTCCAGAATCTGCAGATCAGCCCACAGACTATGAGTACCAGGTTTTAAGGAAGGCAGAGCTTTGTCAGGTGCTACCCTCCCTTATTAAGGCCAAAATTACCTCCAGTTCTCAAAGTCTACACTACAATCAATATGAAGGAAGGTGCAAGGCCAAGGTCTGCTCTGCCTGAGACAACTGCACCTCCAGACTCTACCCTCTGTGTGCAGCCTGGGAGCAGGGAACTGGCTTGTGGGCATTCTTATCTCAGTTCCAGGGTGGCTGCAGAGCTGGGTGGAGATGGAGCACTGGTCTGCAGTCTGGAGACCTGAGTGTGTACAGCTCAGCTCCACTAACTCGTTACCCTGCCTGGGAAATTCAAACTTCAAGTTCCGTTTTTCTCTTCTCCAAAATGGTGAGGTTGACTTAATAATTCCCTGAGGTCCTCTCCTACCATCAAATTTTGTAACTTAATAAACCTCTAACGTTAGATAAATATTGAGTTTGTGTGTCCCAAACTGTGGCACAGAGAAGATGGACTCGCAGCTAACAAAATGTTCTTGTTTGATAAACATCAAAAATTGATTATTTATGTTTTCTTTAAGAAAAAAAAGCTCTACCTCTTGAATTAAAACCGATTTTTGTCAAAATATGAACTTTAAAGTAGGGGCCTTCCCCCAGAGCGGTGCTCTTCACAGTGCGTAGAAACAGGCATTAAACTCAAGCTGTACCATGTTCAGGGCTTTTCTTCCCTTGTTGCCATGCTCAGGGTCCTGTCTACTAACATTGTATGTTAAGCAGTTTGTTGAGGGAATGAACATACAGCGTGAACCGTACACGATGGTTAACGTATCCACGGTCAGTAGACTAGCTGAGGAATGTATTCACACCCCTGAAAGTTTTCTCAGACTTTTTCTTAAATATGCATTTTTTACTTTTAATTGACATACTCTACTTTCATTTTTTGTTGCTCGTGTGGTGCCTTGGAATGATTCTTACACAATGACTGAAACCAGTACAGCGTATGCTGGTTTCACAACAGTTTGATACCATGGAAGCTCAGGCCAGTTTTCAGTTATTAGGGGCACTTCCCTAGTCTAAACATTAACAATAAGTTAAAGCTATTTGTTTTCTTACTTTACTAGAGAGAATTACTTCAAGGTCAATTATTTCTGGATTAGGCTTGCAATTAATGTTAGTCATATAACTGCAATGATGGTTACCAAACTTAAAAACATGGTGTATTTTGAAGTATAGTTATGAAAATAATCTTAACTATGTGTTTAATTTATTGGTTTGAGAGGCAGAAAGGTAAGGAGAGAGAGACAGATAGACAGAGCTCCCTTGTTATGGTTCACTCCCCACATGCCTGAAGCAGCCAGGGTTGGGCCAGGGCCAAAATCAGGAGCTGGAATTTCAATCCAGGTCCCTCACATGAGTGACAGGAACCCAAATGCTCAAGCCGTCACCATGATCTCCCAGGGTCTGCATCAACCAGAAACTGGAGTCAGGAGCTAGAGCCAGGACTTGAACTTAGGCACTCTGATGTGGGACACAGGTGTCTTAATTTCTAGGCCAAATGCCCACTTCTCAACTATATCTTTAAAGCACGGGTTCTTAAAAAAGAAGGTTCATATCTTTTCTATGAGTCAAAAACATTTACTGATAAATCTAAATCAAAGGCTTCTATCGAGGTTCTGTTTCTAAGGAAAACTGTCTCAGTCAAAACCCTTTTGTTTTCAAAATATTTTTGCCAAGATTGTTACTTTATGTAATCATGATAAAATATTGCCATATGTTTGGGACAGTTGGGATTTTTTTCAACTGATTGTTAGAGTTAATAGTGGCTACTGAGAAATCCACGTTACTCAGAATAGTGCCTAATGCTTTGACAGCAGTATTGCAGTACAGAACCTTGTATGTTCATAGCCATGGGCTCCCCAGGCGTTCCCTTGATGATTTCATCAGCAGGAGTGGTGTGCTGCTGCCAGGAGCCAAAGGCCTGGCTGCCAGTCCTGACCTGCCACTATCTGTGTGATCTTTGGGTTAAATCATTTCAGCCTTTGTTTTGTGTCATGACTAAAAGAAAAATCGAGCAAAAGAATCTCTAAAATCCCTTATAGGTTTGCCATTTGTTGTTTTTAAATGGCTGCTCTCTTTGTTTAAAAAATAAGGTCTTAAAATGGTATATAAGTGAATTCTACGCATTAGACCCTTTGGAGAGTCAATGAAATGTGTTACTTTGCTGATGTTGTGTGAGCTGTTCATTGTGATATGCGTGTGAAGCTTAAAGAATGATTTTTCCTGTGTGTTGTTTGAGAAACAAAATGCATGTCCTTTGTGTTTATTTTTTCCTCCCAGAGAGATGATGAGGATGGTGATGATATGGATAGTTATCAGGTATTGCTGCTGCTGTCAATCCTGTGGCATGGGGCACAGCTACTGCTAATTGCCAGCATTTGCAAAGCGGAGGCCTGGGAGCTGAGAGGAGGAGCAGAGAGCAAGAACATGCAGTGTTTCACTTGCTTTTGATTTGCTTTGTATTTAATCAGGAGTACAGTACTATCTCTGTAGATTTCTCTGCAGTTCAAAATGTGTATCAAGATACTGCATTTTTGCTATGCCATCTTGCTAGCTTGTAAAGCCTTGCTACACAAGACCAATACCTCTGCATTTAAACATGATTTTTTTAAGATTTATTTATTTATTTGAAAGGCAGAGTTACAGAGAGGCAGAGGCAGAAAGAGAGAGAGAGAGAAAGAGAGAGAGGTCTTCCATCCGCTGGTTCACTCCCCAAATGGCCACAATGGCCAGAGGAGCCAGGAGTTTCTTCCAGGTCTCCCACATGGGTACAGGGACCCAAGGACTTGGACCATCTTCCACTGCTTTCCCAGGCCATAGCAGAGAGCTGGATCGGAAGTGGAGCAGCTGGGACTCGAACTAGCGCCCCTATGAGATGCTGATGCTGCAGTCAGCGGCTTTACCCGCTATGACACAGCACTGCCTCCAAAACTGGTGATCTTAAAAACTACGCAGTTATTCATCCATGCTCTTTAGGGACTCTTTTGTCTTTCCTATGCTAAACTGCTTGGCTTCTTACATCTAAGAGTCTTGTATTATTTTCATGTGCACATAGCTTTGTTTTGTTAGCCAGTTTTCTTCTAAGCTAAGCTTAGTCCTCTGTAACATAGAACTTAAATCTCAGCTTTCTTTCATTATAAATGAAGAGGAAAAAATATGAGGCTACTTCAGAAAGCTCATGGGAAAATAAAATAAAAAGATTTTATTTTTATGCAAAAGTAAATTTGAAATCCATACATAGGTTTTTTTATAATACACATTTTGTCCACATTTTGTGACCCTTTTGAAAATTTCCTTGTATTGCATAACTTCCAAAAATTTATGCCAAAATAAATATATGTTTTAATTCCATTTTCCATGAGCTTTCTGAAGTGCCCTCATACTTGCAAATGTGAAATTTGCCTAGTCAGTACTGACTGGCCCGGTGTCATGGGACATGGAGTGATAGAATTGTAATCAGAGCAGCAAATTAAGCTTGAGGCTTCTGAGTTCAAGTCCCAGTCTTTGTACTGATTCTCCCTGCAAGTTTAGAAGGATGTTTGCCCACTGTGCCTCCTACACATAAAATAGGGGTACATTGTAGGGAAGTCCCAGAGGCCTTCCGGTGTCTATGCCTGAAGGATTAGACTAGGGTTAGGCAATTCAGAGTGTTTGGAGTAGAACGGAATGATTTTTCTTTCCTTCTTCATAATTTTAATTAAAAAGTAAGCAAGCAATAACAAATGTTAGGGGAAATATCTCCTGAACCCCTGGGATCTCAGCAATGCCGTTGACTAACGTCCTGGTGCTATTCGTTTTCCTGCCCCATTGTTCACAGTGAAGCCAAGAGCCTGCTTCTGGAATTTCTTAAAGCATGGCTGACTTGCATGTTGGGTTTTGCATGGAGATTTGGGATTAGCTTCATGATCGTGCTGGACTTAAAATCTTTGCAGCAAGTTCAAAGGGTTCTCTGCCGATCTATCTATGCATTCCAAAAAACACAAGTTGTCAGCCATTGAATGATGGACTATCAAAGTGCCTGTCATTTCTCATTTCACGTGCTGTTATGTGATTTGATCTCTCTTCATGCTGTCCTGCCTAGAATCACAAACCTTTCGGTGAATAGCTGCAATTTAAATACACACACACACACACACACACACACACACGTCATCCAACAGTTGCTATAGTTTGAGCTTGTCCTGCTTTTACATATAATTACCCCTGTGAAGATCCAGGGGCTCTGGTTGCTGGATGCAGGCATCCTTGATCAGCATGCAATGTTAACTGAGGCCTCTTTGCTTTCTTGCATATTAATCACACAGCAATATTCAATGGCCCTTCTAATGGAAAGTTTCCTAATCAATTTAAATATCTGTATAAAAAAAAGAGCAGTGGAGACCCTCTGTAAAAAAGACTTTCCCTCTCTGCTGTCAGGAAGAAGACTTAAACTGCGTCAGAGAGCGGTGGTCAGATGCCCTCATTAAACGACGAGAATACCTGGATGAGCAGATCAAAAAAGTCAGCAATAAAAAAGGTATGTGAGATGAGACTCTTGCCATGGTGGGGAGTTGTCTTCTTCCCTTAAGTTTGCAGTGGTGTCTTAGTTTTTTGTTTTTTTTTTTTTTTTTTTTTGAACTTGTGAGAGTTATAGGCATTTGGTAATCATAGTGTACATTGTTGATTTAAGAAGGCTCTGGATTTGAAAATAATACATTGAATTCTGGAAGCTGCTTTCCAAGGTAGCGTGTGCATCCAATGTGGTCTTTGTGAGATTCCACTATGGCATACCATGGACAGGGTCAAAAGTGGAGGAGGTGACGGTGCAGTCCGTCAGCCCCATCTTCAGATACTTGCGAGATCTCAAATTCAAGTGTGGCTCTATGAGCAAGTGAACTTGCAGATAGAGGGCAGTATCCCTGGTTTTGGTGAGTACATAGCCTCATATTAGATGATGCAGAAGAGATTAATTCTAAAACAAAGTCAAGAAAACTGGATGAGATCACTCTATAAGGAGGAAATACTACTTTGCTACAAAGTGTCTCCAACTAGGAATGATCAATGAAGTGAGAAATTATTAAGAAAGTAATACAATGTTTTTTGTTTGTTTTTGGTGTCCTTTCATTAGGAGTGTAGTTCTAAAACATTTGCTCATATTGTTTTGATTATCCTTATGTTATTAAAAGAAGACAATAAATATTGTGGGATTTTTATCTAAAATAATAATAATACATTTTCATAAAAACTCCAAGTTATGTCATAAAACTATGACACTAAACGTCAAACTAAATTTTGTTTTGATGAACACAAATGTGATTAATATTCATAGTCAATCAGAGGTGTCACAGAATCCGAGATGCAGGACTTAAGAGCAGCAAAAGGGTCCTCTCTAAAACCACACTCGTTGCTGCCCAGCTACTGTTGGTGCCTGTGCATTCAGCTGTTTCGGGATCAGCCTCACAGCTCTGCTGGCTGCCACCCAGCTCCACAGGTGCAGTTTACTCGTGCCGGCAATAGGCTGCAGGGCTCGGCAGCACAGCTCTGCTCTTCAACTCCTCCCTTCTCCTCCTGCCTTCACCGGCCACTGGTTGTACTTGATTCTGCACCAAAGGACACATCACAAATGTTAGTCCTTTACATGTAGAAGATAGGAAACATTTCCCTCCGGAAGACACCGTGACCTGACATGCGACGTCAGTTTGCACTAAGCCTGCGGGTAAACAGATCATTCTGACTGTACCAAGGGAGCCCCAGAACTGAAGTTCAGGTGCGACGGTTTCAAAGTCCCATTCATGATGAGCATAAAGGTCAAGAAAGTCAGTGTTACCCAGTGGTGTATATGGTGTTTTCCCCCTCTGTCTTTATGAAGTGGTGTGTGGCTTTATAAAGCAGTGCCACATCATCCATCACTTCATTTGATGCTTCCAGTGCTGTCCCAGTGCTCTTTCTGCTGTGCCTGGCCTAGAGCGCCTTAGGCTGCGCTGTGTCCTAGCCTCTTTCAGTTCACCTGGGTGTTTATCCGTGAACTTCAAAACCTCAAAAAAATCTGTGTGCAACACAGCAAAGGTTTACACAACAACTTTGGCTATCACTGAATGAAAATGTCTTTGGTTTAAGTTTAGATTCTACAGTGGGAAAAAAGAAGCTAAAGTTAGAAATTGTACTTTCTCTCTCACTGGCACTCATCTCCCTCATCCTGTTCTGCAGAGAAAACAGAGGATGACGTGGAGCGGGAAGCTCGGCTCGTGGAGCAGTGGGTAGGGCTGACGGAAGAAAGGAACGCTGTGCTGGTGCCAGCCCCAGGCAGTGGGATCCCCGGGGCGCCCGCCGACTGGTGAGGCCACCCTTCCTGCCGTGCAGGCCTGGTGGTAGTGGTGCGGATTGCCGGTGGCGAGAGCCATGCCAGACGCAGCAAATGCTCACTGTGCTGCTCAGGGAAGGGCCTCCCGTCTCTAATGCTCCCCTCCCTTTATTCCAACTCCCCCCACATGGGGAGCCAGAATGCATTCATTCCCTGGCTAGGAATCCAATACCCCATTCTTCTAGTCCTCTGAATAAGCAACCTGAACATTGTTTCCTGATCTCCAGAAATTATTTTATTTTGGCTCAAAAGAAGGGTGTTTCCAGAGTACACCTAAAGAGTTTCTGCCCTCGTGGTAGTATTATAAGAATTCAGGAAAATAGACGTAAAATACCTACTGCATTATAATATAACCTTGCATGCCCTAGTGTATATAAAATGCCTTCCATGCCCATTCATTAACAGTAGCTGCTGCTGCTTTATATTCTCGTTGACATTCGTATTACAACACTACGTCCTGCCATTTATGAGCAGTCAGATTCCCTTTAAGCCCAGAACGTTCAGGCCCAGACAGCCTCTTCTGGACAGGCATAGAAACAATAGCGATGCCATTGGTTTCGCCGTTGACAAGTGCCAGTGCAGTCAACTTTGTGGTCAGCTGTATGGAAGGAGACTTCTCTCCCTGCAGATTCCACTGTTGGGCTAGACTCCCACAGCTCACGGGCAGGACTTCTGCCAGCCTCTTCTTAGGGACACCCGGCTTGTTATCAGTCTTGTTAGGCTCCTCAGAGCCCTCTCCTCTCCTCAGTCTCTCACTTGAGGTGCTTTCAAACTTCAGATCAGCTTGAGCGTTTGTCCCACGTAGTCCCGGGTCCCCTCCTCCTTACTCTGACTCGGAGACATGATGGGCCCAAGACCTTTGTTCTAACAGGCGATGCCCAGGCAGCTGAGGCTGCCCTCTCCTGCACACAGCACCCCTTCATCCATGTGTTGCATTCACTCCTCCTTTGAGCTTTTCTAAAGGATCATCTGCCTGGTGTACCCCCTCTAAGCCCTGACACCACTCTACCAACACCCCCATCCCTTGTACTGATGATAGAATTATTTTAAAAAGCCTTGAAATCTCTTTTCCACTAATTATGTGTAAGTCATATAGCTGGTAGTCCTTTTTATATCATGTAATTCCATGCTTTGTATTAGCAGGAAGGTCAAGAAAAGTGAAAGTGCCAGTATTCCATCAAGAGAACCTGCATCTGCATAGTGGTTCTCTTCTGGGCCCGTGTTTGAAATGTTCTATCTAGCAAAATGTCACACATGTATTTTATTATAATTAAATGTTGTTATCACATTTAGGATCCCACCTCCTGGAATGGAAACTCACATACCAGTTCTCTTCTTGGATTTGAATGGTAAGTAGAGGCCGACGCTGTGGCTCACTAGGCTAATCCTCCGCCTGTGGCACCAGCACCCCAGGTTCTAGTCCTGGTTGGGGTGCCGGATTCTGTCCCGGTTGCTCCTCTTCCAGTCCAGCTCTCTGCTGTGGCCTGGAAAGGCAGTGAAGGATGACCCAAGGGCTTGGGCCCTGCACCCGCATGGGAGACCAGGAGGAAGCACCTGGCTCCTGGCTTTGGATTGGTGCGGCGTGCCAGCCACAGCACACCTGCCATAGTGGCCATTTGTGGGGTGAACCAACAGAAGGAAGACCTTTCTCTCTGTCTCTCTCTCTCTCTCTCTCACTGTCTAACTCTGCTTGTCAAAAAAAAACAATTACTCTGAAACATTAATGCTTATAGAAACTACCTGGGAAAGTACTTACCCCCACAGAGATTCTCTTTAGACTCAGCAAGGGCCTGGGAACCTGCATTTCTGGCTACTGCAATTTGCTCCCCGCCCTTGGTTTTTAGGCCATTGTATAATCGCACTGTAAGCCCATGTTAAGAGTTGTCTTTTAGTATAGCGATGAGATCGGACTTGGGCCAACTAAAACAATGATTTTCAATGTGTTTTGTGAGTAAAACCCTTGTCCAAGTGACATCATAAATGGAACCATCTTTGGAGAAATGGAAAGCAGAGTTGCTGAGTTTGGGAGGAGGCAGGCTCCTGGCAGACCTTTCTTCCAGACACTGAAACTCACACAGCCTGGGGGCCAGTGCTGTGGCACAGTGGGTTATGCCGAGGCCTGCTGTGCAGTCATCCCATGTGGACACTGGTTCAAGTTCCAGCCGCTCTGCTTCCAATCCAACTCCTTGCTATTGTGCCTGGGAAAGCACCCAGTGCTTGGGCCTCTGCACCCACAGGAGAGACCTGGATGATGCTCCTGGCTCCTGGCTTTGGCCTGACACAGCCCTGGTCATTGCAACCATTTAGAAAGTAAACCAGTAGATGAAAGATTCTCTCTCTCTCTCTCTCTCTCTCCCTCTCTTTCTCTGTAACTCTTTCAGATAAATAAATGGATCTTTAAAAAAAAATGAATCCCACATTGGTTAGGGTATTGGAAGATGATCTTCCTCATATTTCTTTTTTAAAAGATTTTATTTGTGGGCCGGCGCCGTGGCTCAATAGGCTAATCCTCCACCTTGCGGCGCCGGCACACCGGGTTCTAGTCCCGGTCGGGGCGCCGGATTCTGTCCCGGTTGCCCCTCTTCCAGGCCAGCTCTCTGCTATGGCCAGGGAGTGCAGTGGAGGATGGCCCAGGTGCTTGGGCCCTGCACCCCATGGGAGACCAGGAAAAGCACCTGGATCCTGGCTCCTGCCATCGGATCAGCGCGGTGCACCGGCTGCAGCGGCGGCCATTGGAGGGTGAACCAACGGCAAAGGAAGACCTTTCTCTCTCTGTCTCTCTCTCTCACTGTCCACTCTGCCTGTCAAAAATAAAAAAAAATAAAATTAAAAAAAGATTTTATTTGTTTATTTGAAAGAGTAACAGAGAGAAAGATCTTCCATCTGCTGTTTCACTTCCCAGATGGCTGCGACGACTGGGGCTGGGCCAGGCCAAAGTCCGGAGCCAGAAGCTTCATCTGAGTCTCCCACATGGGTGGTAGGGGCCCAAGTTCTTGGACCAGCTTCCCCTGCTTTTCCCAGAACCTTAGCAGGGAGCTGGGTCAGAAGTGGACCAGCTGGGACCCAAACCAGTGCCCATTTAGGATTCTGATGTCACAGGCAACAGCTTTACCCACTATGCCATGAAGCTAGCCCCTGATCTTCATATTTCTTCCATGTGCTCAGAACTTTGATTTTCTTTGTTGATAATTTAATTGACTAAAAATCTCTAATCTAGTATAGGTTGTATAAGTAGGACAACAAATGTAACATTAGACTACAGAAAGAAGCAAAGCTGTGAAGTGTTTTTGGTGAGACTATCTGCTCCCAGCATTACTGATGGAATATATTGTGGGTTCAGCTGCTGCTGCTTGGAATACACATATCCCAGATTGGAGTGCTGGTTTGAGTTCCTGCTACTCCACACTTCTGATCCAGCTTCCTGCTAATGAGCCTGGGAGGCACAGAAGATGGCTCAACTACTTGGGTCACTACCACCCACATGGAATACCCTCATGGAGTTCCTGGTTCCTGGCCCAGTCCCAACTATTACATGCCCCTAGGGAGTGAACAAGCAGATGGAAAATCATGCTCTCTTGCTGTGTGTGTGCGAGTGTGTGTGTTTTGCACATGTGTCTCCCTCTCTTTTACTCTGCCTTTCAAATACAATGAAGAAATCTTAAAAAAAAAAAAAAAAAAAAAAAAAAAGAATATCTCCACTCAGCCTTACAGGAGCCTCACCAGGCAACTCTCCCACTTCCACAGTTGCATTTGTAGAGGATAAAAGCTATTGTAAGTCTTGGAGTCTGTTTCAACTGCAGGATAAGGAATGAAAGAAAAAAAAAAGGAATGAAAGAAAACATTAAAAAAAAAAAAGTGTTCTCTGTAAACTGCATTATCCATAAAAACATATTTTAAAATTTGGCATGTTTATTCAAAAAGTGACTTTGCCCTTCCTTCTTCTCGTGTGCCCTGGACTTGGCTAGCGGATAACCTCAGTGCCAACGAGCAGCTTGTGGGCCCCCACGCTTCTGGTGTGAACTCCATCCTGCCCAAGGAACACGGCAGCCAGTTCTTCTACCTGCCCATCATCAAGCACAGCGATGACGAGGTAGCTACCACACTCCTACCCCCCCCCAGCTGACTGCAGGGAATTTGGATTCTCTCATGTCCCCAGGAGCTGTCTTCCCCTGCTGTGGTTCAAGAGGACTGGGAACTTTAGGGAAAATTGAGCATTTGTGTTATCTTTGAAAAAGGGAAAGAAGCCGGCGCCGTGGCTCAATAGGCTAATCCTCCACCTTGCGGCGCCGGCACACCGGGTTCTAGTCCCGGTTGGGGCGCCGGATTCTGTCCCGGTTGCCCCTCTTCCAGGCCAGCTCTCTGCTATGGCCAGGGAGTGCAGTGGAGGATGGCCCAGGTGCTTGGGCCCTGCACCCCATGGGAGACCAGGAAAAGCACCTGGCTCCTGGCTCCTGCCAGGATCAGCGCGGTGCGCCGGCTGCAGCGGCGGCCATTGGAGGGTGAACCAGCAGCAAAGGAAGACCTTTCTCTCTCTGTCTCTCTCTCTCACTGTCCACTCTGCCTGTCAAAAAAAAAAAAAAAAAAAAAAAAAAAAAAGAAAAAGGGAAAGAAAGAAAGCTGTTTGATTATGTTGAGTTAAATTTATTTCCTTTCCCGAGTGTGTCTTGTAAAACCACAAGCTGGATTGTGTCTTGTTCTCCTCCTGCCCCCACCCCCGACCCTAGGTGTCAGCCACCGCCTCTTGGGATTCCTCGGTGCACGATTCTGTGCACTTGAACAGGGTCACACCCCAGAATGAAAGGATTTACCTGATTGTGAAGGCCACGGTGCAGCTCAGCCACCCGGCCGCGATGGAGCTGGTGCTGCGGAAGCGGATTGCGGCCAATATTTACAACAAGCAGGTAGTACTGGGGCCTGGCTCTGCACCGTGTCTGTGCACTCGCAGCTGTCTCCCACTGCGTGTCACAGCACAGAGCTCTGTGGCACTAAGGCAGGGGGTACGCTAAATGTGACCACACTGGCGGAGTTAGAGTCTGGAGCTCATTTATCCGAGATAACACGAGGACAGCACAGGTGACTGTCATCCCCAAGGGACCTTTCCACTTTGACTCGTTTGAGATCCCAAACAGCAGACAGTGGAGCTGTGACATCTTTCATTGCTTGAAAGTAGAAAAACAGACTGAGAAGTCAAGCGCCAGGTCCCAGCAGGATAGAGACAAAACCAGGACAAAACAAATAAATCCCTGTCCTCCAGCACCACCAGATCTCATCCCTGAGGTGCTGTCAACAAAATTGAGCCTCTCCAGGGTGCTTCCTGCTGTCCCAGGAAAGACTGATTAAACCCAGGAGAGATCAAGGGCGGCCAGCAGATGGGGAGAGGAGCAACCCCGAAGCCCCAGATGTGCTGCAAATTCTGAAATCCAACCCCTGAGTAACAGCTGGACACTCTGTCCCTCAGGGTGGAGACAAGGATTCTTAGGTTCTGGGGTTTTTTTTATTTTGTTTTGTTTTGTTTTTGTTTTCCAAGTATGGTATGTGTTTGTGTGTGTGTGTGTATCAAATCATAATAATTGATTATACTTTTACAATCTGTAAAGTACTAAACAACTTTGGTTTGCTACGTAGTTTAATGCAGATTTCCTTTTCTACCAGAGTTTCACACAGAGTTTGAAGAGGAGAATATCATTGAAGAATATATTTTATTCCTGTGGTGTCACCTATGAAATAGTGTCCAACATACCCAAGGTAAAATGTCGTGTAAAATACTGAGATGTAGATATGTGTGTGTGTGTGTGTGTGTGTGTAATGCTCCCGGCCTTTAAAGAATTTTCTCCTCGCACTTTGGATGAAGACGAGTCCACGTTTCCCACGGGCCCTTTGCTTCCTGTCCCCAAAGGCGACCGAGGAGATCGAGGATCGGGAAACGCTGGCTCTGCTGGCGGCCAGGAGTGAGAACGAAGGCACATCGGACGGGGAGACGTACATCGAGAAGTACACGCGCGGCGTGCTGCAGGTGGAGAACATTCTGAGTCTGGAACGGCTGCGGCAGGCAAGTGAGCCAGTGGCTGCCCAGCGGGAGCGGCCTCCCGCCGTCACCCAGGCTGGCCGCGCGGGAGTGTGTTCGGCAGGCGCCTCGCCGAGCCTGTCAGAGCAGGAGCACTGGTGTGGTCACCTCCTTAGAGAAAAGATTCTGCCGAATTAGGACCAAATAGAAAAAGAAGGGCAAACACTTCTCCTCGCCAAGCGCTATGCCCTAGTAATTTAGTGTTTGATGACATCTTCCAGCGGACCCCACTTTCAAAGAGAAAGCTCAGTGTGAGAGGTTAGCTAACTTGCCCGAGGTTCCACAGCCAGGAAGTGGTGCAGAGTCTGATGTAAACTCAAATAGCTTGGATAAGCTTAGCCAGGGACTGTTACTGTCTGCCTAATCAGTAGGCCCCACTTGCTTTTTTGACATGTGAAAATAACCCACTAAACAGTGGAACTGTAAGACCAAGGGATGTCTTTGCGTAGGAGCAGTGGTTGCCACTGTGGAAAAATGTTGTTTTTTTTTTTTTTTTTTTTGAGCAGCAGGAAGAATAAGATTGGCATCTGTCAGGAAAAAAAAATGTTCCCTTTGTGGAAATCTCACCCAAATTGAATGCATGAGTAAAATACAAAGAGCATAAAACTTTATTGGTGTTTTTGTAACTTCGTAGAAAGTGGAATTAAAAGATAAATTGATTTGGGTGCAAAAAAAATTGAAATCCGTGTATAGTATGGGTGTACAAAGTTCGTGGAAAATATGTATTCTGAAAAACTATGCATGGATTTCAAAGTGTTTTTGCACCATAATAAACTTAACCTTTTGATTCCATTATTCCATGAACTTCCTGAAGTACTGGGTCCCTTTATTTTTTCTGTCCACGTGTATGAAAAATTCACAGTGAATGTCTTTCTTCTGGCAGTTTTCCGGGTTTTATTTATTAAAATTTTTTGACAGATTATTAAGCGAAAACCTAAAGGGGTATGGTGAGATTCCAGCTTTGTAATTATAGGTGTATGTGGGAGGTGGGAGATTAATCTCTGTTTCTCTATTTTTCTAACTCCTCACACCAGCATGTATTACTCTTCTAACCAGATGAGGCAGTGATAAACGTTGTTTTCAAATCTTTATTTGATCACAGGCTGTCACGGTCAAGGAAGCACTTTCCACCAAGGCGCGGCACCTGCGGAGGAGCCTCAGCACGCCGAACGTCCATAATGTAAGCCCGCACGCCCGTCAAGGCGCTGCCCCTTCGCCGCATGGCTCGGGGTTTGGGTAGGGGATGCGGGGACGTGAGGTGGCGAACAGTGCGCATGGCGCAGTGCAGTGTCCCGCCGTGCCAGGGCGCCTCTGCGTGCGGGGGACGCACACCGGCAGGCACAGGCCATCTGATGAATTCCCGTTCACCTGCCTCGCTCCTAGCGAGAGCTTTCTCAAGATGAGGATTGAATTTGGTTGGTTCAGGCGGTGGAGCCAGCTGCAGTCCCTGGCAGCCGGAGCCCCTGGGTGTCGCGTGCTCGTTCTAGCAGCCCTGGCGCGGATTCACTCTGCTGCCCGTCGGTGCGGTAGAGGGCGGTGCCCTCCATCTCGAGTAGACACCCGGTAGTTCATAGTTGTTCCTTTGACCACTTAATTAACCTGCTCAGCCATTTCATCTAGAAAGTCCAGTCGAGCTGGACTGTTTAGTAGAGGGGATGCTGTCTTGGGAAGAAAGGAGAGTAATTCAGGAACCAGTGCAGAGCGGTCCATCTCAGAAGGAGCAGGGTGAAAGTAAGTTCCTGCCAAGGAAAAGCTCAGAATTGTTTGCCTTCCTGATCTCTAGAATTGCCAGAAAATGATTCAAGACATGATAGACTTACAAAACTTGCTTTACAGTAGGCCACAGAGCAAATATCAAAAATCATTAGCATACAGATTACTACTCTTTTTTAAAAGATATATTTATCTATTTGAAACCCAGAGTTAGAGAGAGAGAAAGAGGGGCAGAGAGAGAGAGAGAGATCTTCCGTCCTCTGGTTCACTCCCCAGATGGCCACAACGGCTGGGGCTAGGCCAGGCTGAAGCCAGGAGCTTCATCTGGATCTCCCAAGTGGGTGCAGGGGCCCACACACTTGACCCACTTCCCTTATCAGGAGTGAAGCAACCAGGACTTGAACTGGCACCTATCTGGAATCTGGTGTCGCAGGCAGCAGCTTAACACCCCACACCACAGCTTTGGCCCTCAGATTGCTACTTCTGAACATAATACAAGTATTAGAAATAGGTAATAAGAGACTTAGAGAGTTGTAAGTTGAAGGCTTTTCAGATTAACTCATGTATTCAAGAAGAGATCAAACTGGAAATTAGGATGTATTTAGAATCTAAATAAAGGTTATATATACCAATACCTTTGGGATTCAGTTAAAATGGTACTAAGATGGAAATCAGCAGCCTAAAATCCCTATTATTCCATTTAAACAGAATAGTAGACAGTAGAGAAAATGAAAGGGTAAGAGCTGCTATTAGGAAATTTATAGCTCTTACAGCAAGAGTAAAAAATAATGAAGTAGGGCAGGCATTGTGGTGCAGCAGGTTAAGTGATTGCTTGGATACCCACATCCCGTATCGTAGAGCCTAAAATCGAGTGCCACCTTCCACACGGGTGATTCAAATGGAGCTGCTGGCTCCTCGCCCAGTCCTAGCTGATTTCGAGCATTTGAGGAACAAAATAGCAGATGGAAAATCCCTCTCTCTCTCTCTCTCTCTCTCTCTTTCCCTTTCCTTCCCTCCCTCCTTCTTGCTCTCACTCTGTCACTCAGCCTTTCAAATAAATAAAACTACATTTTTTGAAAAGAATAAGGTAAACATCTAGCTTAGAAAGCAAAGAATAACCACCTATGATATAAACTAAAAAAAAAGTTTTTAACCTAAATCTGATCAATACTCTAGATCTAACTACTGGTATTTATAGAGGACCCAGTAAAAATATTAAGTGACACCACAGGGATTCAATTAGCACAACCCAGACTGTGGGAGACTTGACAGGAAACATGACCTAGTTTTTTAAACAAATTAAATTTCAAGAGGCCAGCATTGTGGTGCAGTGGGATAAACTGCTGCCTTTAACACTGGCATCCTGGGGCCGGCGCTGTGGTGTAGCAGGTGAAGCTGCTGCCTGCAGTGCTGGCATCCCATGTGGGCACCAATCCACCTCTCTGCTATGGCCTGGGAAAGCAGTAGAAGATGGCCCAAGTCCTTGGGCCCCTGCACCCACGTGGAGACCCAGAAGAAGTTCCTGGCTCCTGATTTCGGATCAGCTCAGCTCCGGCCATTGTGGCCATCTGGGGAGTGAACCAGTGGAAGGAAGACCTCTCTCTCTCTCTCTGTCTCTACCTCTCTCTGTAACTTGGTCTTTCAAATAAATAAAAATAAATCATATATATATATATATATATATATATATATATAATCTTAAGCCACATGTAAGTTTATTGCAAAAACTCAATCAGGAAGAAACAGAAATCTGAATACAACTATTGCCAAAAGGAAAGCCTAAACAGAAAAAATGACCATGTTCATGGATGGGAATATATAATACCAAACAATTGGCACATGCCCTTAAACCGATCTATAAATTCCCAAGAGAATGGCTTTATAGGATTTGACAGGCTCTTTCTAAAATCCCTCAGAGAAGCAGTCAAAAGTACACATAACACATACCTTTACCTGTAGCCCAGAAAGTGCCACAGGTGTAATCATTTACTCTAGAGATTCTTACAGATACACAGGCTGTATGGATGGCTGAATGATAGTGAAAATAATGCACATATCAATAATTGTAGGAGGCTTCTAGGGTATTACTAAGCAGGAGTGACAGCAGCATTTGTTTCAAAGTAGTTTATAATGACAAAATATTAGAAGCAGCCTAGATGTCCCATCAATGGAAGAATGGAACAAAAATAAATCATTGAAGGCCATGCATAGTCAGGTACTAGTTATATGAGGTGTAAAAATATGCTAAATAATCTGGTTGCTGTTTATGCATATATATTTATTTACATGTATATGATTTATTTACATATATTACATATTTGTAAAGTTAAGTATATGTATATATAATATATACATATACATATATTACATATATGTGTTTATTACACATATATGTGATTATATAAAATGTGGATGGGGGCATGGGAGTTTGGTACAGCGGTTATGATGTCTCTTGGGACAATTGCATCCCATATCAGAGTGCCTGGTTTCGAATCCCAGCTCTGCTCCCAGTTCCAGATTCATGCTCATGGCACCCTGGGAGGTAGCAAGTAATAGCTTGGGTCTCTGCCACCAATGTGAGAGACCCAGACTGAGTTTCAGCTCCTGGTTTTAGCCTGGCCAAGCCGTGGCTTTTGCAAGAGTAAACCAGTGGATGGCAGGAGGGGTGCCTCTCTCTCATTCTCTTTCTTCCTTTAAAATAGATGAAGAATTTAAAGTTTAAGGCATGTATGGGAATCATTAACCTCACACTGATGGTAATCATTCCTGGGAGGGTGGGGAGAAGGGGGAAAAGAGTGATATAGGTGTCAGCTACATGTGTGACCCATTTCTTTATATATAAAAAAAGGAAATTATGTTCAGTATATAAGCCATATTGATAAAAATCATGTCTTACAGGTCTCCTCCAGTCGACCAGATCTTTCTGGCTTTGATGAAGATGATAAGGTGTGTACCTGTGGGCATGACTGGGTTATAGCAGAATCTAAGTCTGAAAAGTTAAGAAAGGGATCTTGGTGTTTTTACAATCTCTGGACTTGCCAGTTGGTCTTGGGCAAATCATTCTTTCCACAGTTCCATTTCCAAGTCCAAATACTCGATATGACATTGCTATGTGCTTTCTGTATTACATCGTTACTTAGCATGACCCATTTCAAGCCAGGACAGTGCCACACATAATTAAATTAAATATGTGTATGTTTGTGGGTCTGTCTCTAAATTATTTAAGAAAGTATTACATCCACTGTAGAAAAAGCCGAAATTTTTAATGTGTAAAATTAGGAAGTTTAAAATTAAGGGTGGTTTGCAAATGTTCGCCAACTACTTTGGGGGCACACATTGTATATGAGTTACTGTACTAGGGACTGTGGATGGATGAAAAAGTATGAACACAGATTATTTCCTCTGGATGTTCAAAATCCAGTCCTTCGAGGCAGACAACTCCTGGGAAGTAGAAATAAGATTAAATAGGCTTGTATGACATACAAGAGTTTTCTCGCAAAGTACTTTGGTTTGGTCTTTAAACTATCCAGTCACCCAATAGTTATGCCAGATTGTTCAAAGCAGCTGCCTCCAGGAAAGGAGTAAGGTGAACCAGTCCACGTAGAGATACAAAAGTGAATTTCACTGTATTTGTAATTATTTTATTAAATCTTGAGCAGATACAATAAAATACTGATATTTATTCACATTGAGCACAATAGTTTTTCTTATGTTATTTAGCACTTTTTGATATGTGTGAGCTATTTCAAAATAAAAAGCACATACTACTCTAAGGATATAGAAGAAACTCCATTCCAGGCTTCATTTCTTGTTTCAGAGTCACTGATCTACCCTTAACCCATATTTTTGCCTTGTAGGGTTGGCCAGAAAACCAGCTGGACATGTCTGACTATAGCTCCAGTTTCCAAGATGTGGCATGTTACGGAACTTTACCCAGGGATTCACCTCGAAGGAGTAAAGAAGGTAGTGGTGACACCCTTTTGCAGTGACGTTTCTGTGTAGCTGCTTGGGGATCTATGAAAACAAAGTCTTCCATGCATATACTAAGATCTGAAACCGAGTCTAGGAAGCCCTGATCCAAACTGTCTGCCCAAACAGAACAAACCATATCCACTTACTTGGTTTCTTTTTGCTTGGTATACACCATATCATCCAAATAATGATAGTAAATACTAGTTTGTGTGTATTCCTTTAGAATTTCCAAGTCATTTTAGATACATCATGCTCTGAATTTGAAGTCAGTTTTGAGACACACACAAATCCTATCATATTACATCATTCTTTGCCAAAAGAACATCCACCTCTTTCATGTTTTTGTGCTCAAAGGAATTTTTAGGAGAACAGACTCTGATTCATAAAGCAGTTTCAGAAATATATGAGAGGGGCTGGCCTTGTGGCACCACATATGAAGCCACCCCTTGTAATGCTGGCATCCCATATCAGAGTGTCGGTTCCAGTCCCTGCTGCCCTCCTTTCTCTCCAACTTCTTGGGGTCCTGGTCACACATGTGGGAGACCAGGATGGAGTTTCTGACTCCTGGATTTGGCCTGGCCCAAACTAGGCTGTTGTAGCCATTTGGGGAGTGAACCAGAAGATGGAAGAGTTTGCTTTCTCTGTCACTCACTCACTGTGTTGCTCTGCCATTCAAACAAGTAAATCTTTAAGAAATAAAAATTATACCAGACATGAGTTTGACAAGTGGCAATATTACTGTCTAAACACAGGTGGCCTTCTGTATCCTTGGATTGAACCAAGCATGGATCAAAAATATTTGGAAGAAAATGAATTGCATCTGTACTGAACATGTGCAGTACATATCTTTTTCTTGACATTATTCCCTAAGCAATACAGCACAACGACTACATAGCATTTCCATTGTATTAGGTGTTTTAAGTAACCTAGAGATAATTGAAAGCATATGAGAGGTGCAGGGGCCTGGGCTGACGTCCCCACTGCACTCCTGATGCCAGATCCCTGTCCCTGCACATCTCGAGAGGCAGCAGTGCTGGTTCCGATAGTTGGGTCACTGCCACCCACTTAAGAGACCCAGATTGAGTTCGCAGCTCCTGGCTCCCGCTGGACCCAACCTCGGCTGTTGCTGGCATTCAGGGAGTAAACCAGCAAGTGAGAATTCTCTGTGTGTGTCTCTCTGTCTCTGTCTCTTTCTGCCTTTTAAATAAATAATAAAAATGATAAGTATATGGGAGCTGTGCACAGGTTATATTCAAATACCACAGCGTTTATAAAATATATGATTTATAAAAATAGTGTAACATATTTTGTAAATATATAATTATATTAGTAGATATATTTGATATTTGTATTTAAATATATTTGAAAATATCCTTTAAATGTAGTTATTATATAATAGCTATAATACATAAATATATAAGTAAATATGTATTTATAGAATTTATTTTATTAGCATCCTTGGATTTGGGTGTCTTGGAACAAACTCCCTGCAGATACTGTGATACAACTGCAAATAGTCTCCCTGTGCCTTGACAGCAATAGCGTTTTCTGAATACCTTATATTTCTACCTACCAAGTGCCATTATATCAATGAATTAGGAAGAAAGTATAGAAGGGTGGAAAGAGGTCAAAAAAAGTGAGAAATGAGTCCAAGCCAAGAAGAAAAATTATTCTTCCTTAGCCTGAGGACTAAGGAAGAATATTTTGAATGACTTGCAAAAAATGTATATAATATTCATCCCTGAGTATTTATTGAGCCTCTACTTGCTATCTTAAAATACAACCAAGCAAATAAAGCACATAGGAAAGGAGACATACAATGACAAAGTACCAGAATTCCTGTACAGGTGGTAAGGGCACTGGGAAGTCAAAAACGCACGGTGAGGACCAAGTGGGACTTGGCCTGGGAAGTGGCACTTGGGCTGTGTCTTGCAAACAGGATAGAAAACGCGGTCCCTTACTTCTCTCCCACCGCCTCTCTGTGACTTTATAGGAGCCTCTCTATTCTTGCCTGCATCTGTGTGAACACTTAGCCAAACGACAGCAGGCAAATTCCAGCATTACAGCAGATATCCCTGTGCCGGGGGCATGGCCTCGCCTGTTGTGTGTCGGTGAGAGTGCTCTGCACCCCTGAACTCACGCCTCTTTGTCTTCCCCAGGTTGCACATCAGAGAACCCTCATGCCTTAGCAGTCAGCCCTTTTAAAGCATTTTCTCCTCAGCCGCCAAAGTTTTTCAAACCCCTAATGCCTGTCAAGGAGGAGCATAAGAAAAGGATAGCTCTTGAAGCAAGGCCTCTTCTAAGCCAGGAGGTAAACGCTTGACTTGTCTGTACTTTGCAAACTAGAGCAGAATCGTGTTGCCTGCAGAGAAGTAGCCATTTGCATTAACGAGACGGATGCTGCATGTGGATGTGTACGGTGCCCACGCCATGGGGGCCCTTCCTCGAATGCCTCTTTTCCCAGCACGCAGGCTCGTGGTCAGAATTCTTGTTTGTTGCGACTGCTCTGGTTGTATTTGTTTGTGTCGATGACTTTCCAAGTAATTTTTGTCTTTCAAGTGACAAAAGAGATGTTCCCCTACCCATTTTGAGAATGTGAAAAGCTTTTACTTATTTTAATAAGACTAAGTATGCTTTTTTTGGCCACAGAGTCTATGTAGTCCTGTCCAGTGTCAACAGCAGTTTCACTCTGACCTTGCTAATTGGCTGCTGCGTTTCTCACACGTGATCCAAGTGGCACCATTGCTTTTCTAACGCGCTCGTACTTGAATTGTATTCCGGCCGTCCCGCCGTCTGTGTGTGATGCGTCTGTGTGTCTTAACCGTTTCAGAGCATGCCTCCATCTCAGGCACATAACCCTGGCTGCACTGTACTCTCAGGAAGCAAGGGCAGCAGCATGCCAGTAGAGCCCAGTAGCAAACGTGAGAAGAAGATTGTAAGTTCTGGAACCATTTCTCTCATATTGCCTGGTGGTGGGTGCAAGGCCCTTTCACGATCTTCCACATATTTAGAAGAAATTAAGACGTGTTGGGTCTTTGCTTTTCAATATATATATATATATATACATATTTTATACAACCCTTGGTAATGAAATTTTGCATGGATGTGGCCATGACCTGTGATTTTGTTGTTGTTTGTTTATTTATCTATTTTCCTTAGCAAAAATTTGCTTAAAAAGGGGTGGGGGGAATACACCTTTAATGATTCTGGTGCTCATTTAGGAAAAAAAATCACTTTAACTAACGCAGAAATCTTTCTAATGTTACCTATACATATTGCCTAGATTCTGAAGTTAATCTACCTAGAGGAATTGAACTTACTTGGAGTAAGTAATCATGCATTTAGCTGTGGGTGTGTTTGAAAGCGTTTTTATGCTGCCTGATGCTATTACCAAGATAACTGTAGTTTGAAACTGCCTTACCAGCCGTCATCACCTAACTTCCTCATCTCTCCAGCCTCAGGTAGCCCTTGTTAAAAAGTCCATTCCAACCCCATGGTGTCATCCTGGTTCTCAGGGTGGTCTGCCTTTATTTTGCCTCGGGTAGGGCGAAACATTTCCTATAAAAACCTCATTTCCTGGCACTTGGGTTTTTCTTTCTTTTTTGTCTCAAAAATATATTTGTTCAATTGAAAGAGTTACAGAGAGAGAGAGAGATCTTCCATCTACTGGTTCACTCCCCAGATGGCTACAAGTACCAGAAGTGGGCCATGCCAAAGCCAGGAGCCAGAAGTTCCATCCGGGTCTCCCCTGTGGATGGCAGGAGCCCAAATCTTGGGCCATTCTCTGCTGCTTTCCCAGGCCATGAGTGGAGCACTAGATAACAAGTGGAGCACCCAGGCCTCTAACTGGTGCCTATAAGGGATGCCTGCATCACGGGTGATGGCTTAACCTGCTACAACACAGCCCTGGCTCCTAGCAGCACTTAGTTTTAAAATTAAAAGCATAAAGTTTTTAAACAATATATCCCCGGAGCTGGCGCCATGGCTCACTTGGTTAATCCTCTGCCTGCAGCACCGGCATCCCATATGGGCGCCAGGTTCTAGTCCCAGTTGCTCCTCTTCCAGTCCAGCTCTCTGCTGTGGCCCGGGAGGGCAGTGGAGGATGGCCCAAGTGTTTGGGCTCCTGCACCCGCATGGGAGACCAGGAGGAGGCACATGACTCCTGGCTTCGGATCAGCACAGCACCAGCCATAGCAGCCATTTGGGAAGTGAACCAACAGAGGGAAGACCTATCTCTCTGTCTCTCCCTCTCACTGTCTGTAGTTCTACCTGTCAAAAAAAAAATATATATATATATATATATCCCTATATATTCCAGGTGCTTTAGATTATAAATTATACCTTAATTTTTTTAAAAAATGGAGAAACACCTGTGTAGTCCTAAACCTAGATAGACTTCTTGTTCTTGGCTTTCAGTTTCCTGTGGCTTCCTAGATTTTGAGAAAGTAAGGCCAGCTTGCGGGGAGAGGAGGCTGCCCCATGTTTCCATCTGCACGTGGTCTGCTGAGCGGGCAGGGTGTGGGAGTCTCATCAGCCTGCTACACGGCGTCAGATCCAGTCCTAAGTGTCATTAGCGCGAGATCTTTAACAGGATCCAAAAATATGCTGCTAACACACATGTGTGAAAACTGACTGCAGCTGACTCCGGATGTGCAGTTGGCCACTCACCTGGTGCTTGGGGTGCTGGTGGCTCCTCTGAAACGACCTCCTCATTCCCAGTGAGTGGAAAAAAGCAAGAGCACCCTCTCCCTGCAGTTCTCTGTCCTTCGTCCCCTCCCCAGACTTTAGGCTCTCCCTGTCTCTTACCCCAAAGCCTCCATTCTGGCTCCTGATGGAGAAGAAGGTGCATCTCAACAGCTGCTCTCTCATCCCCAAATGTTTGTTTTTGTTTTTTAAGGGACAGACAGACCAACTAAAAAACAGATCTCCCATGCTCTGGTTCACTCCTCAAAAACCCATAACAACTGGAATTAGGCCAGCCCAAAGCCAGAGCCTGGAACACAATCCAGGTCTCCCATGTGGGTAGCAGGAACCCCGTTAGTTGAGGCATCACTACTGCCTCCCAGGGTCTGCGCTGGTAAGAAGCTGGAATCAGGGCATGAATCTGGCACACCTAGACACTCCAGTATGGGGCCTGGACATTTTAACCAGCCAATGGCCAATGGCCCGTGCCCATCCCCAGTTCTCAATGAACTGCTGAGTCGCTCACCTGGTTAATAAGGGCTAAATGGCACCCTTCAAATTCTCTGGCTCTTCCCTGGAGTGGAACTGTCTGTTTATTGATGTGACACTTAACCACCGTGGGGCAAAGGCACTGAATTCAATCACACCATGACAATTCATTTTGCCACAACACAATCCAGACACTACTGGGCCACCTTCTGAGCTGTCCAGCAGGTAGTTTCACAGGGCACATATGGGCTTGCCTCATAGTTAGAAATAGTTCCTTCATTTCCCTCTTGGGACCTTCAGCCAACAGAAGGTGGGATGGAAGCAGATTGTCTCGACCCGCCACGTCTCTGCAGCAGTTAGACCCTGTGCAGCCGAGTGCGCCGTGAGGTACACTCAGCAGGGCTTACTGGCCCCGATCTTTACCGGGTCTTCTGTGGGGGAACCGCTATTTCTGCCTCTGCTGTCCTTAGAAGACTGGCTGGGTGAGGGTCCTTCACCTCTGAGGCTGTTGGACTGATTCATTTACTGCAGGTAGCTGTTCTCCTGCATGTCCCAGTGCTTTGCTTGTTTGATCTGAGAGTCTAGTTAGTGTTTCTTTGGGAAGCTTTAATTGTACGTCCTTTCTTATCGATGAATGGAACCATTTTCTTCCTTTGTTCCTAATTGACTTTTTTTCTTCCACTCTTAAGAAAAAAATTCAGAGTGGGTCAGTGATTCAGACTGATCAGGGAGTTTGCAACCATTCTTGTGAAGTAGTGTTCAGACATTATTCCTGTTACTTTTTTTTTTTTAGCCTACTAACCATGGTAAATTTGGTAATTTCACTTAAAACATAGTAAATATAGCCATGCTTGATTTTTAGAGCTCTATTTTGCTTGGTCAGTTTAGGAAGATATATAGACATACTTGGTGTCTTGCATAAATAAGATAGTCACAACACTATGCCTCTGAAATCTTTTTCTGCCATGAAGTATGGAGAACACAGGAAGAAAAGCAGTCATTCCAGTATCCACGTGACCCCTCCCTTAGGCCTTGCATAGACAACATTCAGAGTTGTCCTCTCCTTTTACAAAACAATGTTCTAGAATGTTACATGACTTGCTCGAGGACTCACAGCTAATGAGGGTGGAAGAACCAAGGCTCCATCGTTCAGCAAAATTGGGCCAACTCCAATAACTCCAGGTGCTTCCCAAGACAGTGCAGGTCCAACACACTTATTGTCCTAAACGGGTCACGACAGAAGTCCCTGGAACCCATGGCTGCTGCCCTCCTTCTGAGAACAGACCTTCCTGGGGAGAGCACACATCTGAGTATGGTGGGAGTGGGAACTGCATTAATCAAGTGACTCTCCTTACAGAGTCACTGCTTTAATGTGGGCTTTGATCCCTTTTTTGTTCTTTTTTAAATACTTATCTATTTGTTTGAGAGTCAGACTTGGAGAGAGAGAAAGATTTCTTCCATCCATTGGTTCACTCCCCAGATGGCCACAATGGTCAGGGCTGAGCCAGGCCAAAGCCAGGAGCTTTCATCCAGGTCTCCCACATGGGTGACAGGGACCCAATCACTTGGGCCATCTGCTGCTGCTTTCCCATGTCATTAGCAAGGGGCTGTACTGGAAGTGGAGCAGCCAGGACACAAAGCAGTACCCATCTGGGATGCTAGCATTGCAGGTGGCAGCTTTACCCGCTACTCCACAATGCCGGTCCCTTGATCTCTTTATTTAAGTCAAGGTGTTTTGTCTATAGGTAAATACCAACTATGTAAGTTAAATCACAAAATTCAAATGAAGATGTAGCTATTAAGCAGCTTGAGAACTGGGCTCCATTCTCCACTTTTGGGTAGGATTTGAATTCTGTTCATCCTTAAGAAATTGTAGGAAGTTGCTTAGTTTAGTCTCCTTCAAGATAAATGAGGCTTCAGCTATAAAAAGTCTCAAACTACCTCAATGTAAATGTCAACCCAGCTAAGTGCAACTCCTTTTATCTCCTTGAAGGCCATAACTTAGTAAACTTTCAGTCTGCTTTAAATGTCAGAAAATATTTAATCCCAACTCAGTTTTCTGTTCCCTGAAATACATTGTTCCTACTCTTTTAGCCTCTGTCTCTCTTTGGGTCTTTGAGTCATTCCCTCCACCTCCCCCAACATGCATGACTGTATACTGGCCCCTGTTCCAACTTAATCCTTATCGGGGCTTTGTAGACTCTGCAGTTTCAGGAAGGCCGTGCTAAGCTTCAGGAGTTTGGTTTGTTGGGTTTTTTTTTTATCTTTGTAAGTTTGCTAAATTTACACACATTTCTACTCATGACTCACGATTGACTATTCCATTCAGCACAGGCCTTTCCTAAGTCTTGAGAAGAAATAACTTCAGGCATGAAAAGGGCCCCAATCCCTAATTCTCATCATCAAATTTGGTTTTCATCATAACAAGTAACTCTGTGGTAATTAAGTGCACCTGGGCCCCTGCAACCCATGTGGGAAACCCAGATGGAGTTCTAGGCTCCTGACTTTGGCCCAGACAAGCCCTGGCCATTGCAGCCATTTACGGGTGACTGGCAGATCTCTCTCTCTCTCTCTCTCTCTCTCTCTCTCTGTAACTCTGCTTTTCAAATAAATAAATCTTTGAGAGAGAGAGAAAGATCTTCCACCAACTGGTTTGCTCCCCAAATGGCTGCAGCAGGATGAAGCCTGGATTCAGGAACTCCATCTGTATCTCCCATGAAGGTGACAGGAACTCAAGTAGTTGAGCCATCATTTGCTGGGTGTGGGAGGAGGAAGGGTTGAATCTCAGGCAGTCCCATATGGGATGCAGGGGTCCCAAGCAGCAAGCTTAACCCATTGCACCACAGTGCTTGCCCCAGAATTTTGTTCTTTGCTACAAACACTTGAAATTCAGGTTTGAATATACACATAACAAACAGAGAACTGACTCAGACAGCTATGCTCCATCTTTGTTTCTTTACTGACATCCCAGGGAAAGAACACCCCACCGCACCCACTTATTGTAAACAGTGCTGCTTAATTTAGAATGCAGCTAAGGGCAAAATGACAAGAGGTTATTGTGGCCCATGATTTTAATTTTCTAAGTTCAGGAGCTTTATCACCATTTGATATTTATCGAGTAATAGCCAAGGACTCAAAACTACTGATTTCTTTATATTCAAATGTTTATATATTTAATTTACTAAGTTGTAAACTAAATTGTTTTTAAAACTTAGAAGCATTAAAGAGTATTAAACTACTTTTGAAATGTTTAGCATCTCATGAGATGCAAAAGAAATATCACTATAAAATTTAACAGATGGAATGTATGTTCATTTGTGAACAACCAGTAGGCACATTGTGAAGACCTACCTTGCCCTCAGATGCATTCATTCTCTGTCTCTGTCTCTCTCAAAAGGTAACCTTAGTGAATAAAGCTGATGTTTCAGTTCTAGGTTTTTTAGTCACCCAGGACCCAAAGGCAAAACTGCATGGGGCAAGGACCGTGCCTCTCTGCTCACTGTTGGTATTCCCAGGCCACTGGCTGGCCCTTAGCACTTGCTTAATGAAAATGTGCATTGAATGAGTCACCTTAAAAAAAAAAAAAAAAAATGTATTTCTTTGAAAGGTAGAGTTACAGAGAGGGAGCGGCAGAGACAGAGAGAAGTCTTCCATCTGCTGGTTCACTTCCCAAATAGCCACAACAGCCAGAGGTAGGCCAGGCCAAAGCCTGGAGCCAGGAGCTTCATCCAGGTCTCCTATGTTTATACAGAGGCCCAAGGACTTGGGCCACCCTCTGCTGCTTTCCCTGGCATATCAACAGGGAGCTAGATTGGAAGTGGAGTAGCCAGCATTCAAACCAGTGCCTTCGAACCAGTGTCTGTATGGGATGCCAGTGCTGCAGGCACTTAACCCACTATGCCACAGCACTAGCCCCAAAAGTCACCTTTTTTTATTTTTTTTAAAGATTTATTTATTCATTTATTTGAAAGTCAGAGTTACACAGAGAGAGAGAGGTCCTCCATCCACTGGTTCACTCCCCAGTTGGCTGCAACAGCTGGAGCTATGCCGATCTGAAGCCAGGAACCAGGAGCTTCCTCCAGGTCTCCCACGCAGGTGCAGGGGCCCAAATACCTGGGCCATCTTCCACTGCTTTCCCAGGCCATAGCAGAGAGCTGGATTGGAATTGGAGCAGCCCAGTCCACATGGAATGCCGGCACTGCAAGTGGTGGCTTTACCTGCTACACCACAGTGCTGGCCCCTAAAAGTCACCTTTTTTAAAAAAAGATTCATTTATTTGAAAAGCAGAGTGACACAGACAGAGGGAGTGACAGGAGAGAGGGGGTGAGCAGGAGGGGGAGACAGAGAGATTCAAAGATTGATCTTCCATCCCCTATTTCATTCCTCAAATAGCTACAATGACAGGGCTGGGCCAAGCCGAGGCCTGGAGCCTGGAACTCCATCCCAGGCCCCCACACATACACAATGGCTGAAGATTGTGAGAACAAAGGAGGGTGTGACTCCTCTGTGCTTCTGGCTGTCCCTGTACACACTTAAGGAAAAAGAGGAAATGTCACAACTGGAAGCTAATCATGCGTAATTAAAAGGCCACCACACATCAGTGTCAGCCTTTCTCTTCAGCTTGGGGAGAAAAGGTTTCTAATTACTATTGAGTAGGAACAAACATCCCTCCCAATAGGTGATAATGGGCTTATGTTCACAGGTCTCAGAATAATACACCCATGTTTACAATAAGTGACAAATTTGACCCAACTGGGAAAGAAAAAACAAAACCACGATCCTGCAAATGTGAATGCATGTAATAGCAAATCATTTAAAGCTTGACTCAGCAATGCAGCGGCAGTCGGGAGCTAACACTGACGTGTGCTTCGTTTCCGTAGGACTCTGAGGAGGAAGAAAATGAACTGGAAGCTCTCAACCGGAAGCTGATCAACTCGCAGCCTTACGTACCGGTGGAGTTTGCTGACTTCAGTGTTTACAATGCCAGCCTGGAGAACAGGGAGTGGTTTTCTTCCAAAGCAGACCTGACCAGCTCCCGGGTCTTAGAGAAAGAAGTGTCCCGAAGCCCTACCACCAGCAGCATTACCAGCGGCTACTTCTCCCACAGTGCCTCGAACGCCACTCTCTCTGACATGGCGGTCCCTTCCAGCGACAGCTCCGACCAGCTGGCCCCTCAGACGAAGGATGCAGACTGCAGTGAGCACCCTGGACCGGCGCTCGCGCATGACTTCAGACCATCCTCGAGCAAAGGGTCCGCAGAAGCCGAAAGAGGCTCGGTAAAGGACAAGATAATCACGGTGCCGCTCAAGGAAAACAGTGCCTTAGCCAAAGGGAGCCCATCGTCCCAGCCCGTCCCTGAGAAAAACTCCAAAATGCTGCATAGGACTGGCTCATGTTCAGAACTGGATGGCTGCCCCAGTAAAAATGGCCCCCCAGCCAGAGTGTTCTGCCCCAGGGAGGTGACCATCGAGCACACCACAAACGTCCTGGAGGATCATTCTTTCACAGAGTTCATGGGGGTGTCGGACGGAAAAGATTTTGACGGGTCGACAGATTCTTCTGCGGGGGAGCTTTCAAGTAGGAGGAATCTACCCAATAAAGCAGACAGTGAGCGTGTCCCCGATGGGCCACACGACGCCGGCCAGCTGCATTCCAAGCCAGAGAATGATCCGGTAATGCATTCCCGAGGCAGCCCCGTGGGTTCTGTGCTGTTGGGGAGCACATGTCACTGTACCCCCAGCCCCAGAGGTGCTTCACCAGTGACCTAGCGGGAAGGAGTCAGTCAGAGGTTCCCACCGGGATGGTGGGCCCTCTGGGGGGCAAGCTCGCTTCCTGCCCTGCTGACTCCTTGTGGGAGCACAGCTCTGCTTTGGGACCAGAGTGGGAGCCATAAAATCTGTAAGACCGTCGGATATTTTAGCTGGCTTATGGGCTGGTGTTCAGTGTTCAGGTGAATAGGAGTCAGTCTCTTATTCATTCCCTGAGACTTAGTTCTTAGCTACCCCAAAGTGATCTGGTAACCTTGACCGTATTTCATTAAATCCAGTGATTCCCTTATTAGATGCTCCATCATTTTATTTATTGGTAAGAAGCAAAAATCACTGCCAGTTAAGCCATATCCCATCAGCCATTGTAAGGCACAGCCCAGTTTCAGAGATGTTTAAGTGTGAGGGAGCTTGTGTAGCATACAGCTAAAGAGAGAATGTGGTGCCCATCAAGGAAAACTGCTCGGCCAGGGGGGCGACTATAGACTAATTCCCTGAGCAACTGAGGCTTTAGCTTTGGGAATTGGGTTGGTTTATAATGGTCATTAATTTTCGTATTGGAACAAAGTGGATTTCTGCTAATTTCCTAAGGAAAGTAGCACTTTCTTGTATAAATAAGATTGCACCCCTCTGAGTATTCTGTTCCTAAGTTCTGAAACCGGTTTGCTTGTCAATATTTCTGAAATTAATAAGCTCTTGCCACAAATTCAGAGAATTCTGAATACAGGCTCAAATAGACCAGGCAGCATGGTGAGTTTTTTAAGCTTTGTGTTTAGTGAGAGAAATGCATAGGGGAGTGAGGGCTTTAGGGAGAAAGAGAAGTCCGGAAATTAAGTTGGGGTCCATACCGAGCAGACAGCAGGCCAGGAGCCTCGTGCAGCAAGTGTTTGGTTATGAGCAGCCACCAGCAGCTTAGCATGAGAAGGCCATTTATCCATTTCCAAAGGGGAGTGGTTAATTAGTCTGATTGGCAGGGGGCATTCAGGTGTGATCAGGTAGGGGCATGAGATCCACAGGGTGTGGTCTTCCAGCTCACAAATCTAATCAGTTGTATCCTGTCTGTCTGCCTACATCAGTTTCACCACTTATTCCCATTCACATTCACTTTTTTGGTCCCACACCTGTGTTAGGAGATGGGCGAGAGCCAGGGTCAGCAAAGCCAAGGGCTGGCAGAGTAGAAAGCAGTGTAGCGAAGGGTAAGGTGACCACAGTGACGCTCTATCCATTCCCCTGCTAAGGAGTTTTTCCAGGGCAGCTTCCCGCCAAGCTCTCCCTGCTGCTTTCGGTACTAACCCTTGGAATTTCAGCATGTGGTCTCATCGTTTATATAGCATGCACATAAAAAAAAATCTGTCATGCCAAACACCATGATCTCTGACTAGGAAAAGACGTTCCCATTAGAAGAAGTCACTCTTTGCTTGCATTTATTCTTGTAAGCAAAACACGTATTTGCTGAAAAGTCTTCAACTTCCTTCCCCCTGATCCTGAAATACAATCTGCATGGTTGGCCCTGCATCAGATTTTCAGTGATTCTTAGAGAAAGCCAATGTCAAAGCCTCTTACTTCTTCACCCTAAGAATTCAGTTTACTTTTCCAAACCTAAATGTGCAACAGACCCACTGGGAGCTGCCTGAGAAGCTGCCTCTTAAAACTTCCAGTCCCTAGGAGTCGCCGCTGTCCTCCATAAGATTTTGCCTCAAATAGGATGGCGCAGAGGAAATAAGGTTTTCACAAACCCCCAGTGGTAAAGCAATGAGCAGTAAGGTGTAAAAGAGAAACAGGGCCCAGAGAAGAGAGAAGGGCTGCGGCCCTCTCTTGTTTCATTGTCTGGATTTAGAAGCTAACAAACAGGAGCAGTTTAGCTCTCAGAAGTTTCCAGAATGCTGAGTCCCTGCCAAAGATCTTGATTTAAAAGTAGAATTTATGAAAATGTTTGTTATATCAGGATGGTAAGATTATGGCGATTTTTCCTTTTTAAAAATTACTTTGGTATTTTTGTTATGTTGTTTTTAATGAGTTGTTTAATAATTCAGACTAAAGTTTGACTTTTGTTCTAACACTGAAGTGATTTAGAGTGTGACTCAAGAAATGGCTTTTTTTTTTTTTTCAAACCCACTGAGTGTCGCTGTCATGACTTTTCCTGGAAACTCCACCTGGAGGCTCAGTTTTTCCCTGGTGTTCTGTGGATTCCAGAACTGGGTTCCATGATAAACCCAATCCTGTGGGTCCCTTTGGGAAGAACTCCTTGCCCCTTTCACGGGTGGGCCCTGTGGATGGGGTGGGGAGGTGGGAACAAGAACCTTGGACTCACCAGCCTCTGCGTTCCAGGGAGACACGACTGCACGGTGAAAGGTGCACA
Organism: Oryctolagus cuniculus; assembly: GCF_964237555.1. Classification (NCBI taxonomy): domain Eukaryota; kingdom Metazoa; phylum Chordata; class Mammalia; order Lagomorpha; family Leporidae; genus Oryctolagus; species Oryctolagus cuniculus. The sequence continues at coordinate 144,956,028 of NC_091436.1, read as the reverse complement.
CACAGCCTCCTCCACAGGCCACAGCTTGGTGTCTTTGTTCACCTGGTCGCCTTGGGAAAGCACCCGCCCCATCTTTCAAACATGCTGCGGCCCAGCCTGACCTCAAACCAGCACCGGCCAAGAAGCTGTGCACCTCCTGGGCCGCCCCTGTCGACCTCCCAAATGGGAGAAGCAGCACTTTGTTTTCCAGAAAGCAAGAGACTGAAAGTCCTGGATGAACTGACAGTATTTGTGTTTGCACTTACTACACACCCCTACTGTGTAGAAACCTCTACAGATTCCAAGAAACTGTATTCTTGTACAGTTTTAATCCATTCTTACTGTAGAATCTGGAGTCATACTCTAATTGATTGTTTTTATAAATAATATATATTATGTATATGAAATGTGTATCTATAGTGTGTCTGGAAACAGACAAGGCTGCACACTAAAATGCAGATAAAGGTGATTTGTAGAAAATCATTAGGTACTGGTCTTTGTTACAAAGCCTCTTGGGCATCTCTTATATACGAGTAGATGAAAAATATTTTATTGCCTAAGACTGAGGTTGCAAATCCCTCCTTGCAGAAACGATTACAGATGCTGTTCTTTATAACCAAAGAACTTACATAGGACTGAGCATTTCCGCTGTCCACTCTGGTCTTCTGTGAACATATGTGTTTGACTGCAAGTTTGGTGCCACTTTTCCCTTGGCCACCAAGCCACGTGCTGCTGTTCTCTGTCTTCAGTTTCCTAAGCGCACTGAGAAATCTCACAGCTCGTATCCTCTGGTCTTCCACCGGGCCCATCACCTGCCTTCTGGACACTGCATAATAACCGCTGGCGGTGCGAGGGCTCCCACTCCAGCCTTTCCTACACCCAGTCCGGCCCAGTGGGCAGGGCAGCACAGACAGCAGTATTACTGTAAGAACACACAGTAATGGGGAGGGGCTCGGAGAGGGGCTCCTGATTTGGGGTGTTGTTTTTTGTGGTTTCGTTTTGGATTGGTAGGTTTGTTGTGGCGTGGTTTTGCTGTTGTTATTTTGCTTGGCTCTGGAAAATGCTAAAGAGACGGACTGAGCTATAAAACCCACTGGCTCATGCTTCACAGTGTTTGCAGGAGATGCTTGAATACAGATGATCCTGCTGACTCACAGATGCAGACGCTGAAGGATTATGCGTGTGGACATTTTTACGGAAGTCCTTTCTGTACCTACTCGGTAGATGCCTGTCCAGTTGGTCTGGATGTGTAGCTCTAAATGTGTTGTGAGCACCAGGATGAAAGAATACGTACAGCTTGCTGTACCTTTTTTCTTCAAGTTCTTAGCATTGGTAAATGAGTAAGGTATTGGAGACTTTAATGAAAAGCTGCTGTTCATGGATTTTGTATATAGTGAGCTGACTGTAGTATTTTACTATTGTCTGTTAAAAAAAAAAGAAAAACTGTAATTTATATCCCTTTCAACGTTATTGTATTTAATTGGTACTGATTTGTTTGAGTGTGTGTGTGTGTGTTTAGAATACAGAATGTCTAATTCAGATTTTAAAACATCCACTGTTTGTCTTTAATAACCCTGCCATTAGTTCCAGGTCTCATTTACCATGCTTGCAAGTGTGCATGTCCCATCATGTCAAAAGGTAATGTCAGCTAACCTTTACTGAGGGTTTACTGTGTACTAGTTACTGTCCCAAACATTTGCTGTTTCTTATGTCATTTAATTCGCACAGCACCAGGTGTCATAGGTACTGTTGTTATTAAGCATGTGACAGATGGAAAACAGGCAGAGAGGTTAGTGCCCGAACAGAACAGTGGCACAGCCAGGATTTAGCCCACGCTTTATCTGTCCCCTCTGTGTTGCACCTGGTGATGTGTCGGGGGGCCTCTGGAGGAGTGACGACCTGCACAGAACAGAAGGCTCGCAACTGAGTATCACAAGCTCCTAACTGGCCAGCATGCCGTGGCGGCAGGGGTGGGGCGGGCTTGTGTGCTGGAGCAGGTGCGATGTGTTCTCGGTGATTAAGTGACTCTTTATGGTAAGTACCAGTGACCTACCACCTGTGGAAGAGTGGGGAAAGGTAGCTCACTGTGAAAGTTTTTTTTAAAGATTTATTTATTTTAAAGTCATGTTACAGAGAGGGAGAGATACATATATATAGAGAGAGAGCTACCATCCACTGGTTCATTCCCCCAAACAACCATAATGGCCAGGACTGGGCCAGACTGAAGACAGGAGCTTCATCTGGGTCTCCCACATGGGTGGCAGAGGCCCAAACTCTTGGGCCATCTTCTGCTGCTTTTCCCAGGCCCTTAGCAGGAAGCTGAGTCAGAAGTGGAGCAGCCAGGACACAAACCAGCGCCCAGATGGGATGCCGGCCCCGAAGGCAACAGTTTAAACTGCTACACCACAATTCCAGCTTATCTAAAAACAATATGGCCAGTGCCATGGCTCACTAGGCTAATCCTCTGCCTGCGCTGCCGGCACCCTGGGTTCTAGTCCCGGTTGGGGCACCGGGTACTAGTCCCGCTTGCTCCTCTTCCAGCCCAGCTCTCTGCTGTGGCCCGGGAGGGCAGTGAAGGATGGCCCAAGTGCTTGGGTCCCTGCACCCGCATGGGAGACCAGGAGAAAATACCCAGCTCCTGACTTTGGATTGGAGCAGCGCTGGCTGTAGCGGCTATTAGGGGAGTGAACCAACGGAAGGGAAACCTTTGTCTCTGGCTCTCTCTTACTGCCTAACTCTGCCTGGCAAAAAATAAAAAAAACATTTTTTAAATAAAAAAAAAACAATGTTACTACAGAGTCTTTTCAGGAAAATCTCAGCCTTTCTGAACTTATTAAGAATGAGGTCTAATTCTAAACAGAAGAGTGCCTTGAGTCAACTTGTGGAGGGGGGTGGGCAGGAAGGAGGCGGGTAGCATTGAGTCATCCCAAAACGTATTTTGAATTTTAAAGTATGAAGAGGCAAAAAAGCTATTTGATTTTTAAAGGAATAATTACAACTAAAAAAATACAGTGCAGAAAAAAAATCATCATTTCCTGTACTGAGTGCTGACATTGTCATATGACTGAGAGAACAAACTGGCTTTAGGACATAATTTATTGGGTGGATAGATGTAGGCTTGAGTTTAACAGTTAATTTCCAAAGTACAGTATTTCCCGTGTCATCACACTTGTTTATAGTCATTTGGATATAGTCTTTTTCTCATAACAAAAATATAGCCATGTGTTTCTATGGCACCAACAAATAGCTACAAAATATACCTTTAAGCATTAGGTAAGGGCAAAATACTATCTTCTACCAAATGTTAGCAGTCCATCCAATAGATAATTTTAAAATTACAATACTCAAGCTTTACAAGAATGTTGGGAGGAAAAAGCAACTAATAATAACATGATTAAGCTTAACTTAAAAGTGAAGTTTCTGTTTGTATAATGAACAAATATTGAACTCCAAATAGCTGAAGCAATCTTATACAACAAAAACAAAACCGGAGGTATCACAATACCTGATTTCAGGACATACTACAGGGCAGTCGGCATCAAAACAGCCTGGTACTGATACAGAAACAGATGGATAGACCAATGGAACAGAACAGAAACAACAGACATCAATCCAAACTTCTACAACCAACTTGTCTTTGATATAGGAGCTAAAATCAATCCCTGGAGCAAGGACTGTCTCTTCAACAAGTGGTGCTGGGAAAACTGGATCTCCACATGCAGAAATGTGAAGCAAGACCCCTACCTTATAGTGTGTACAAAAATCCACTCAAAATGGATCAAAGACCTAAGTCTATGACCCGATCCCATTAAACTGTTAGAGAACATTGGGGAAACCCTGAAAGACATTGGCATAGGCAAAGAATTCTTGGAAAACACTCCAGAGGCACAGACAATCAAAGCTAAAATTAACAAATGGGATTACATTAAATTGAGAAGCTTCTGCATGGCTAAAGAAACACTCAGCAAAGTGAAGAGGCAAACTATGCAACTGATAAAGGATTAATAACAAGAAAATATAAAGAGATCAAGAAACTCAACAACAACAAAAACCCAGTTAAGAAATGGGCAAAGGACTTAACATTTTTCAAAAGAGAAAATCCAAATGGCCAACAGACACATGAAAAAATGCTCAAGATCACTAGCTCTCAGGGAAATGCAAATCAAAACCACAATGAGGTTTCACTCCACCCCAGTAAGAATGGCTTTCAAACAGAAATCAACAAACAACAAATGCTGGCGAGGATGTGGAGGAAAAGGTACCCTAATCCATTGTTGGTGAGAATGTAAACTGGTTCAGCCACTGTGGCAGACAGTATGGAGATACCTCAGAAATCTGAATATAGACCTACCATATGACCCAGTCATCCCTCTCCTGGGAATTTACCCAAGGGAAATGAAATCGCATATGAAAGAATTATGAGTACCCCTTGTTCATTGCAGCTCAATTTGCAATAGCTAAGACATGGAATCAATACAAATGCCCATCAGCTAAAGACTGGATAAAGAAATTATGGGATATTTATACCATAAAATACTACACAGTGATTAAAAAGTGAAATCCTGTTTGCAACAAATGGATGAAACTGGAAAACATCACACTTAGTAAAATAAGCCAGTCCCCAAAGGACAAATACCGGGACTGGCGCTGTGGCATAGCCAGTGAAGCCACCAGTTCAAGTCCCGGCTGCTCTACTGCCAACCCAGCTCTCTGCTATGGCCTGAGAAAGCAGTAGAAGATGGCCCAAGTTCTTGGGCCCCTATACCTGTGTTGGAGACCTGGAAGAAGCTCCTGGCTTCAGATCAGCCCAGCGCTGGCCATTGCAGCCATTTGGGGAATGAACCAGTGGATGGAAGACCTCTTTCTCTCTCTGCCTTTCAAATAAGTGAATAAATCTTTTAAAAGGGGGGGAGGGGAACAAATACCATATGTTCTCCCTGACTTGTGAAAACTAATAGAGCACCTAAAAGTTATTCTATAGAAGTGAAATTGACATTTTGAGATGTATTGATTTTGAACAGCCCTTGCCTCAACTGTGGAAGAACAGTATTTTTTTTTTTTCATAATATTTGTTGAAATCTTTACTTAACGTAGAGTTAATCTTATGTGTATAAAGTTAACTGAAAATAGATCTTGGTGCCGGCGCCGCGGCTCAATAGGCTAATCCTCCACCTAGCAGCGCCGGCACACCGGGTTCTAGTCCCCAGTCGGGGCGCCGGATTCTATCCCGGTTGCCCCTCTTCCAGGCCAGCTCTCTGCTGTGGCCCGGGAGTGCAGTGGAGGATGGCCCAAGTGCTTGGGCCCTGCACCCCATGGGAGACCAGGAGAAGCACCTGGCTCCTGGCTTCGGATCAGCGCGGTGCGCCAGCACAGCGCGCCAGCCGTGGTGGCCATTGGAGGGTGAACCAATGGCAAAAGGAAGACCTTTCTCTGTCTCTCTCTCTCTCACTATCCACTCTGCCTGTCAAAAAAAAAAAAAATAGATCTTGGTAAAAAAAAAAAAAAAGGAATACGAGAGGGCAGAGGAAGAAGGATGGCGATGCAGGCAGGTATGGTGGGGGAAATCACTATGTTCCTAAAGTTGTATTTATGAATTGCATCAAGTCTGTATACCTTAAATAAAAGTTTTGTTTTTGTTTTTGTTTTTGTTTTTTTTTTTGAGCAGGGGGTAGAAAATGTCTTGGAAAAAGCTGTAATTGAATAAGACTTCTTGTTTGCTTTTTTCCTGGACCAACAACTAAAAAGAGAAAGGTTTGCTGCTGGCACACAATCATACAGAAAACTTTCTGTATTCAGCCTTGAACTTCCTATAGTAACACCAGCACACCTGCTCTTCTGCACTGTTGGGCCCACCTCCCAAGTTAAAATAGCAACAACAGCAAAAGAACATATCCCAGAAGCAGGCATTTAACCTGGCTGTGAAGACACCACATTCCCTCTCGTAATACCTGGATTTGATTCCTGCCTCCAGCTTCCTGCTAACCACACCCTAGGAGGCAACAGTTGTTTTTCCCTTTGGGAGACTCACTGGGTGCCTGGCTCTCTGCACTCCTCTAAGATGAGCTGAAGAACATGCTTCAGTGCCTCATATTTTGTAATCTGAACCGAGCTGGCCAACTTGGAACTTTCAGTGGGTTTCTCAAGGCTTGAGTCCTTGAGGGTCCCTGGATATGAAGGCGTTGACAGGCTGATTAATAGAACCATGACTGTTGTACCAAGAAACAGGCAAGTGTTGACATTCGAGTTTTGGGAAGAGAAGATGAGTTTGGAGGAGTTGAATTCAGGCTTAGTCTCTGATCTCTCAGGAGGTTGCAGGCAGAGGTCAGCCAGAGCTGTAGTCAGCTGAAGGCTTTGTGGGGGCCAGATGGATTCTCCATGAGGGTGGTTCACTTACACAGCTGGTGTGCTGGTGCCTGCTCGCCAGGCAGGCCTCTGGTGTTCTCACAGCATGGTGCTGTCTTTTCCAGTGTGTTTGTCCAAAAGTGCAAACAGTAGCCACGTGTCTCTCTATAGCCCAGTCTTGGAAGTCACACGTGGTCACTCCCATCAGATTCTGTTCAATAGAAGTGAGGTGTGAAGGTCAATCGTCCATGAAAGGCAAGGGGAGTTAGGCTGTTCCCTTTGAAAAGCCGGCTGTCACAGGGTCTGTAGGCACATTTCTAAGCCACCGTGACTGGTTAGAAGCTCTGAAGCCATGGGGCAGAGCTAAGCTAACTGGAACCCCTCGGCAAATATAGGAATCCAGTTTTTTAATTCATAGCTTCATAAAGAGCAGGGTCAAAATCAAAGCCAGGGGTTGACACTGTGATTCAGTGGGTTAAGCTTCTGCCTGCAAAGCTGGCATCCTATGAGTCCCAGTTCAAGTCCTGGCTACTCCACTTCCCACCCAGCTCTCTACTGATGCACAGGTGGCCCAAGTGGTTGAGGCCCTGTCACCCACATGGGAGACCCAGAAGAAGCTCCTGGTTCCTGGCTTCAGCCTGACCCAGTGCTGACCTTTGTGGCCATCTGGGGACTAAATCAGTGGACAGAAGATCTCTTCCCTCACCCCACCCTCGCTGTGTGTGTGTGTGTGTGTGTCTACCTCTCTGTAACTGTGACTTTCAAATAAAATAAGCAAATATTTAAAAAAAAATACTCCCACAACTGTCAAAGACGACAAAACAGGAAACGTCTGAGATACTATCACAGCCAACAGGTGCCTGAAAGTCTCTACATTTCATGTAGCCATTGTAACGTGATGTCCAGGACGGGATCCTGCAACAGAAATGGAATGTAGGTGAACACTGAGGAATTCTAAACATGCATGACTATGAATTTTAATCATATATGTGTGTGTGCATGTGTTCATAATTATATGTACATATATATATATGAGTGGACTTCAAAAAAGTCATGAACATGGAATTAAACGATTATTTTGGTGCAGAAACATTCTGAAATCCCACCCCAAATGAATGATTCTAAATTTAAAAATGTCTCTTAGGTGAGCATTTATGCTAGTGGTTAAGATGCCTACATCCCGTGTCAGACTACCTGGGGTTGATTCTCAGCTCTGACTCCTGACTCCAGCTTCCCACCAGTGCAGACCCTGGGAGGCAGTGATGATGGCTTCGGTAATTAGGTTCCTGCTATCCACCTCGGAGACCTGGACTGAGTCCCCAGCTCCTGACTTCAGCCCTGGCCCAGGCCCAGCTGTTACGGGAAATAGGGGAGTAAACCAGAATGGAAGTGTTCCCTATATGTCTCTCTATCCTAGAAGTAAAGATTTCTTTAACACTCACTTACTTGATGTAAGTAAAGTGAAAGGACTGCTGTCTCTGCTTAGAAGTTGTTTTAATGAGTTGAGACAGAAAGATGAAGCCCACTGAGGCCAGCTTTTAGACAGTATTTGTAGCACTACATAAGAAATTAAGGGGGTTGTCAATTTTGGTTAATGCTAAATGATATATTATGAAAACCATGGGAAACATGAGCATTCTGGATTAATTATTGATATTATTTCAAATCAATATCTAGGGGGCCAGTACGTGTGGTACAGCAGATTGAGACACTGTTTGCAATGCCAGCATCTCATGTTGGAGTTTCTCAATTCGAGTCCCAGCTGCTCTGCTTGTAATTCAGCTTCTTGCTAATGTGCCTGGGAAAGTAGCAGAAGATGGCGCAAGTACTCGGGCCCCTGCCACCCATGTCGGAGACCAGGATTGAGTTCTTGATTTCTGGATTCATCCTGGCTCAGACTCCGGCTCTTGTACACATTTGGGTAGTGAACCAGTGGATGGAAGATTCATCCTCTCCCTGCCTTCCCCAACCCCTCTGCCCCGTCTCTCTCCATTTCAAATAAATAAATCTTTAAAAAATAATTAGGCATAGACATATTACATGAAATTTCAGGACACCAAAGATAAATAACATTCAGAAAGAACAGATGTTAGCTACAAATTAATGACAATTAGATTAACAGCAGGCTTCTCAAACACACCAGTGGGACTCAGAAGACAATGGAAACCTGCAGTTTCTCATTGTTTAACAATTCAAGGATGAAGGCAAATAACGATTCAGGCAAAGGCTGGAAGAACTGACCACGTAGAGGCTCAGTCAGATCCCAGCAGCAGCTGCAGCAACTCTCGTCTTCCTGGCTCTTCCTTGCCAAATGCCGTCACTTCTGCAGCTATGGCCTTGGGGCTGCCCCTGATGGTATTACAAGAAGTTCCGTGACAGGTGTAGAACACTGTGCCTGAGTGAGATCAAGAGCAGCACCCTGGGGAAGGCCCAGGGGATCCTGTGGGTGAGCTCCCAGGAGGGAAAGCTTTGAGCCCCCGCAGCACCCTGCCTGGAGCACCTGGCAGCCCCAGGCCTGCCCTTTGGTGTTAGAGGCTCCCCTGCCTTCCTGCCAGACCAGTGGGGCTAGAAGATCACAGTAGGGCTGGGACAATCCCTTCAGCCCCCTCCACCCCTTGGCCATCTCCCCTCCCTCCGTCCCTGATGGTTCTGGCCTTTCCAAACCACTTTTGACCTTCTGAGTTCCCTTGAGTTGAAGCAGACCAAGTTCTGTCCAGTTTGGGTGGGTGGGTGGGGAACCTGTATCTTTTTAATGACACCCTAACTCCTCCATCTGTTCTCCTTTCCCATGATGCCACTTTCCAACCGTAGTAGCGACTCTGCTTGCATGCTTAGTTCTGTGTCTAAGTGGCATGTTGTGGGGATGACCCCTCCTGACACCAGCTGGCTGTCTTCCCGTCTCCCTTAGTCTCAGTCCCTCATGGAAGCAGGACTACTAAGAGCCATTTGATTAAACACCACACACACACACACACACACTCACTCACTAATTTTGAAAAAAGAACTTACCACCACCTATGTAGATGATTCCACTAAAGAACTATATAAGGAAATATTTCAGGAAGAAGGAAATTAAATTCAGAAGGAAGCAGTGAGCATCAAGAAAGAGTACTTGGTCAATACATGGGTAAGTTGAAACAAGCATCCACAAAATAAAACTTCTGTGGGAATTTAAAAGTGAAATAAAACTAAGATAAGGCCAACAGAAAGAGGGGACGTGACGAAGGCGTACTGGAGGGCTTGTATCATTTTGGAGGAGGCTAGAGATATCAATTTGAAGCAATTAATGTTTATATATATATATTTTTTTTTTTTTTGACAGGCAGAGTGGGTGGTGAGAGAGAGAGACAGAGAGAAAGGTCTTCCTTTTGCCATTGGTTCACCTTCCAATGGCCGCCGCGGCCTTTGCGCTGCAGCCGGCACACCGCGCTGATCCGATGGCAGGAGCCAGGTGCTTCTCCTGGTCTCCCATGGGGTGCAGGGCCCAAGCACTTGGGCCATCCTCCACTGCACTCCCTGGCCACAGCAGAGAGCTGGCCTGGAAGAGGGGCAACCGGGACAGAATCCGGCGCCCCAACCGGGACTAGAACCCAGTGTGCCAGCGCTGCTAGGTGGAGGATTAGCCTATTGAGCCGCGGCGCCGGCCTGTTTATATTTTTTAAAAGATTTATTTATTTGAAAGAGAGAGAGAGCTTCCATCTTCTGGTTAACTCCCCAAGTGGCTTCAATGACCAGGGCTTAGCCACGTTGAAGCCAGGAGCTTCATCCAGGTCTCCTATGAGGGGGCAGGGGCCCAAACACATGGACCATCTTCTGCTGCTTCTCCCAGGCCATTAGCAGGGACCTGGATTGGGAGTGGAGCAACCAGGACATGAACTGGCGTCCATATGGGATGCCTGCATTGCAGGCAGTGGCTTTACCCACTACACCACGACACTGGCTCCATGTTTAAATTTAAAATTAGTTACTAAACAATTTAAAAGAGGAAATATAATGCATTAGATTCTAAATGAATATGAGGGATGAGAAATCCAGATAACAGAACCATCTATCAGAAGACAAGAATGGAGGGGGGAAAGCAGAACAGAGAAAAAGAGGAAGAGCAGAATGAGCCAAATACAAATGTAAAAACAAATCTAAGTAAATCCACAATCACAATACAAGTAGGTAGTAGTAGACACCATTCCACACCCCCCCCCCCCAGGTATTTTTTCTCAAAGACTCTGCTGGTGACATGAACGTAGGGAGAAGCAGGTGCAGGAAGCAGTGACATTCTGAACATAAAATAGTGGTGGGGGGTGGGGAGGAGGGCTGAGTTCCCCCATATTCAGTTCCAAGGTGTTCACTGATTTCCGTGCGCTCACTCACTGCGCCAAATGAGAACCAGGCCTCAGAGTTTCCCTTCTCTGCAGAATAAACCTCTGAACTCCTCCTGAGCTGCAGGAGAGTCCCCTTCCCAGCTGCCCAAGGTAGGTGACAACTGGGAATCCACAGGTGTGTCCCCAGGCTCTGCCCCCGCTCCCTGCTCCCGTCCTGGGGCCACCCTCCAGCTTTCCTCAATACTGGGAGCCTCCTTGTAGTGCTCACGTGTTGTCCCAATGTTCTCTCCTGCTCCTCAGGTTGTCCTTTCGCTCTTTTCTAATTGCTTTCCCTCTCGCACAGCTGGGAGAAAAATCTTTTGTCCTCTGTGGTCAGCCTTTCCTTTCCTTCTCCCCGGTGATTGCATGTCTTTTAATCCACGTACCACCACATATGATGTGTTTGGGTTAGGAGGAGTGCAAGTGTGTGATTAATCTGCCGTATTGAACAGGAGCCCTTGACAACTCGTTCTATCCTTCACTTCCACCTCGAACCCTAGGAACCCTTGAAAGCCAAGTGCAAATAATTGGAAGCACTGTGGAATACCAGAGGGCTTTGAATTTTATGCGACCTTCAGCATGTGGATCAAAGCATGAGGTTCTCATGGAGATACATTAAAGTTTGCTTTCACAGCATAAATCTTGAACATTCAGAGCTTTGAGGAGGTCACAGATCATAGGAACTCTAGTGTCAAGCCTGCCATATTAGAAAATTCCAATACCCGTCAGCTCTGCTTTGTCCTTGCCACTTCTCTGTCATACTGGTGCTGTCCATCCTTTTTTTTTTTTTTTTTTTTTTTGGACAGGCAGAGTGGACAGAGAGAGAGAGAAAGGTCTTCCTTTGCCGTTGGTTCACCTCCAATGGCCGCCGCGGCCGGCGCACCGCACTGATCCGATGGCAGGAGCCAGGTGCTTCTCCTGGTCTCCCATGGGGTGCAGGGCCCAAGCACTTGGGCCGTCCTCCACTGCACTCCCTGGCCACAGCAGAGAGCTGGCCTGGAAGAGGGGCAACCGGGACAGAATCCGGTGCCCCGACTGGGACTGGTAGAACCCAGTGTGCCGGCGCCGCAAGGCGGAGGATTAGCCTAGTGAGCCGCGGCGCTGGCTCCTTTTTTTTTTTTTTTTTTTTAATTATTTTTTTTTTTGAAAGAGCTACAGACAGTAATGAAGAGACAGCTTTGGGTAGAAAGAGAGAGAGATCTTCATCCACTGTTTCACCCCCCCAGATGGCTGCAATGGCCTGTTGGGCCAACCAGTAGATAGGAGCTCATCTAGTCTCCCATGTCAGGGGCAGGTTCCCAAGCACTTGGGCCACCTTCTGCTGCCTTTCCCAGGCCGTTAGCAAGGAGCTGGATCAGAAGTGGAGCAGCCGGGACTGGAATCAGCACCCAAATGGGATAGCGGCATTGCAGGAGGCGGCCTCACCTGCTGTGCCACAGCGCAGGTCCTGAGAATATAATGTTTTAAAAACATCATTTAATGAAAACCAAATAAAACAATACCTAGGTAGTACAAAACACACTGGGATTTGAGTTGGGAGAGGTCCTTTCTGCCATTAAGTCACCAAGTTGTGATTTTGAGCTCATAGCCAAAGCTTTCTGGGCATTTTAGTATATAAAATATTTTATATAATATTTTATTATATTTTCTATATAAAATGTAATAACTCAATAAAACATATCTTAAATTTTTATTTAAATTATAGAAGTTTCATATATTCCATATACACAGATTTAAGAACATGGTGATGCTTCCCCCCCTACCCTCCCTCCTGCCCATGCTCCAACCCTTCCTCCTCCTCCCTCTCCCATTCCCACTCTCAATTTTTACCAAGATCTATCTTCAGTTTACTTAATGATCATACAGTTAACCCTACATTAAATAAAAGATTTCAACAAATAGTATGAAGAAAAAAAGAAAAACACAGAAGAGACAAGGGCTATAAACAATCATTGAATCTTATGATGTATATTTCACTCCTATACATTACATTTCAGGTACTCTACTAATTACCTCAGATCAAGAAAAACATATGATATCTGTCTTTAGGGGACTGGCTTATTTCACTAAGTATAACAGTTTCCAGTTGTGTCCATTTTGTTGCAAAAGACAGGATTTCAGGGCCGGCGCTGTGGTGTAGCAGGTAAAGCTGCTGCCTGCTGTGCCAGCATCCCATATGGACGCTGGCTTGAGACCCGGCTGCTCCACTTCCAATCCAACTCTCTGTTATGGCCTGGGAAAGCAGTAGAAGATGACCCAAGTCCCTGGGCCTCTGCACCTGCATAGGAAGACCTGGAGAAAGCTCCTGGCTCCTGACTCCTGGCTTCGGATCGGCATAACTCCGGCCATTGCGGCCAACTGGGGAGTGAACCAGCAGATGGAAGACCTCTCTCTCTCTCTCTCTCTGCCTCTCCTTCTCTCTCTGTGTAACTCTGACTTTCAAATAAATAAATAAATCTTTTTTAAAAAAAGAACAGGATTTCATTTTTTTACAACTCCATAATGTATATATGCCATAGTTGCTTTATCCAGTCAACAGTTGATGGACATCTGGGTTGCCCTATATCTTAGCTAGTGTGAATTGTGCCGCAATGAACATGCGGGTACAGATGACTCTTTCATATGCTGATTTCTTTTGGTTTGGGTAAATTCCTGGGAGTGGGATGACTGGATCATATGGTAGGTCTATATTCAGATTAAATGGATGAACTAATAAAAAGCGGGATAAAACAATTTCCAGCTGAGTAAACCAATACAGAGAACAAGGTCTTGGGTCTGCAGTAGAAATAGCTACCTGTGGTGTAGCTGGTAAAAGCCGCCACCTGCAGTGCCAGCATTCCATATGAGTGTCGGTTCGAGTCCCGGCTGCTCCATTTCCTATCCAGCCCCCTGCTAATGTGCCCGGGAGAGCAGCGGAGGATGGCCCAAGTCCTTGGGTTCCTGTAACCATGTGGGAAACCCAGCAAAAGCTTCAGGATCCTGGCTTCAGGTCTGGTCATTTGGAGGAAAGAACCAGTGGATGGTAGCTCGCTCTCTCTCTCTCTCTCTCTCTCTATATATATATATCCCTCTCTGTAACATGACTTTAAAATAAGTAAATCTAAAAGAAAAAAGAAAGGAAAAGATGTATTTCACCTTAACTTAAACCTGGAGTGAGATCACTAGTTCCAAAAAAACAGGAAGTCATTCATGGCACCTGTTTTGACTTCAGTCAATTTCTCTGCCCCTGCTCAGCTTGCTTTTCGCACTGAGGTTTTTATGCCCTTTGCTGTGTTGTTGAACATGTAGTATTCTGATGTCACAATAGGACATGACTTTCTGTTGAGTCAAGTCAATGCACATAGCTGACTTTTATAAACACCAACTACCATCCCGGGGGTGAGTGCTCCCTATCATTACTCGTGAATGATTTTCAGTTAGTGTGGCTTCCATTACTATCTAGGAGGCAATCCTTTAAGAATCCAATTTACCTCAACACTCCTGACCTCACTGTAGAATAAAGTAGGCCAATGATGTTGCCAGCTTAGCATGTTTTGCTCAGCCAGAATCCCTTAAACAGGGGTGAACCTCTGCATGGTTGATTAAGATGCTGCTTGGGATGCCCGCATTCCATAGTGGAATACCTGGGTTTGAATCCTACCTCGGCTCCTAGTTCCAGTTTCCTGCTAATATGCACTGAGGGAGGTACAGCTGATGGCTCAAGGTAGGGAAGTCCCTGCCACCCACTTGGAAGATCCAGAATGAGTTCCTGGCTCCCAGTTTTGGCCTGGCCTAGCTCCAGCTGTTGCAAGAATTTGGGCAATGAGCCAGAAAATGTAAGAAGCAGAGAGGCAGAGAGAGAGAGAGAGAGAGAGAGAGAAAGAGAGGTCTACCATCTGCTGGTTCACTCCCCAAATGGCCACAATGGCTGAAGCTGCCCTGATCCAAAGACAGGAGCCAGGAGCTTCTTCAGGGTCTCCCACATGGATGCAGGGGCCCAAGGACTTGGGTCATGTTCCACTGCTTTCCCAGGCCATAGTGGAGAGCTGAATTGGAAGTGGAGCAGCGGGGACTCGAACCTGCACCCATATGGAATGCCAGCACTGCAGGCGGTGGCTTTACGTGCTATGCCACAGCACCGGTCCCAATCAGAATTTAAATCAAGGCAAACAATCTAAATTGTTTTTACTTTTTAAATTATCTTCTTGGGGAATATACCTTAAATGCTTTAATCCTTCCCTCTGGAAGGAGCCCCAAATCTTGAAAAAATTGGGTTGTGTGGATGATTCATCCATAAGCAGCGAGCAGCACTGGGAAATATATTTTTTTAAATAACTAGGTTTTTTAAAGATTTATTTATTTATTTGAAAGTCAGAGTTACAGAGAAACAGAGGCAGAGAGGCAGAGGCAGAAAGCGACAGAGAGAGGTCTTCCATCTGCTGGTTCACTCCCCAAATGGCCGCAGCAGCCAGGGCTGGGCCAATCTGAAGCTAGGAGTCAGGAGCTCCTTCAGGGTCTCCCATGCGCGAGCAGGGGCCCAAGGACTTGGGTCAGCTTCTACTGCTTTTCCAGGCCATAGCAGAAAGGTGGATTGGAAGTGGAGCAGCCGGGATTTTAACCGGTGCCTATATGGAATGCCAGCACTGCAGGCGGTGGCTTTACCCACTATGCCATGGCACCAATCCTGGGAAATATTTTTGTGTTTGACACACACTGAATTTCTGCTCTTGGGATGGTCTTGTTTGGTGGCTAGTCTCGAGATTTCTTCTTAGGATATAGACAGGGGACTACAGGATGATAAGGACAGAATTAAAAAAAAATGGAAAGATTGGATAAGACCATGACCATTCTCTTGGCCTCCATGTTATTTTCCCTTCTAAAGAGGGATGCAGAACTCCACACCAGGTTTTGGTTCTATACAAGAGATTTTTTAAAAGTTTGTATTTAATGTATTTGAAAGTCAGAGTTACAGAGAGAGGGGGGTGGGGAGAGAGAGAGAAAGAGAGAGAAGGAAAGGGGGAGGGAGAGAGACTGGTGCTGCGCATAGTGGGTTAAGTCTCTGCATGCAGTGCTGGCATCCCATATGGACACCGGTTCGAGTCCCGGCTGCTCCTCTTCCAATCCAGCTCTCTGCTATGGCCTGGGATAGCAGTAGAAGATGGCCCAAGTCCTTGGGCCCCTGAAGAAGCTCCTGGCTCCTGGCTTTGGATCAGGCCATTGCTGCCAATTGGGTAGTGAATCAGCAGATGGAAGACCTTTCTCTCTGTCTCTCCCTCTCTCTGTCTATAGCTCTACATGTCAAATAAATAAATAAAACATTTTTAGAAAGTTAAAAAAAATTGAGAGAGAGAGGGAGAAAAAGAGAAAATCTCCATCTGCTGGTTCATTCTCCAAATGGCCCCAACAGCTAGAACAGGGTCAGGCAGAAGCCGGAAGCCAGGAACTCCAATCCAGGTCACCCATGTGGATGGTAGGGGCCCAGGTACTTGCGCCGTCTTCCACTGCTTTTCCAGGTGCACTAGCGTGGAGCTGCATTGGAGGCGGAGCAGCCAGGCCTGGAATCAGGGGTGCTGACGATACAAGTAGTGGCTTCACCCAAAGTGCCACAACGCTGGCCCCTGATGCCGGATTTGTGGATTACCGGGGAGAGGCAAAAATTAACCAAACTGGCACCTTTTAGCTCTGGCCTTGGGGGGCAGTAGGAGGAGTGGGGGAAGCCTGAAGAAGTTTCAAGTTAGCTGGTGTGGATGCTAGTCTCTTCTTTCTCCCCATCAAGCAGCTACACCCTTCTGTGTCCATTGCCACAGGGGAAGAATTAGTGAAGGTGAAAAGGCAATAACCTTTCTGTGTCTTCCAAAGATAGAAGACCCTTAGGGCACAGATGCACAGGAAACAATGAGGGCTGAAGAGTGGGGCGTTGAAGAGGGCAGGGCTCCCTCCAATCCTCCCTGGAGGACAGTGGTCTGGGCAGAAAGGAGAACTTGTGAGACAGCCGTGCTGGGGGACACAGGCGCCCTGCCCTGGGGGATGAACCCTGGAGAGAGAGTTTGTAGTGCAGTTGCAGAGTAGATTTGGCTTCACGCCTCAAGCAGAACCCTGGTGGTGCGGTTAGAACCTGGAGGGGTGCAGCTGCCCTGCTAGAAGGGTTTGGAGCTGCGGAGTGGTGCGGAAGCCGCGGGATGATGCCTGCACCCAGCAGGACAGGGAGAAAGAGAAAGCGTCTGGATTGCAGGTGCCAGCCAGACAAAGCCTGTCCCTTGGCCTCTTCCTCACCTCGGGGAGATCCTGTTGCATGATTTTTTGGGAACACAGTTTGTCCCTTTGCAAACAAGTGAGGTCTGCCTGTCTTTGTATTGTGTGTACAATTTAAGGACCTGGTGTTTCGTACTGAAGAATTGGTTTATATAAAAAAATGGAATGGGAGAAGGTCTTTGGCTGAAATACCCCACATCAGAGTGCCTGGATTGATCCATGGTTCTGGCTCCTGACTCCAGCTTCCAGCTAACGCAGACCTTGAGAGGCAGTGGTGATGCCTGTAGTAACTGGACTCCTGCCACCACGTGGGAGACCTGTTATGTATTTCTGTTAGGCTGTCATAAAACACACCAAACACCGGAGTAAGAGAAAGGGTTTGTTGGGGAAAACCAGCAGGCTGGAGGGAAGGGGCGAAAAGGGAAAAAGGGAGAGAAGGAGAGTATAAGAGAGACAGAGAGGATAGGAGCTAGTGAGGAGAGAAGAGAGAGAGCAGAGAGAAGAGAGACAAGAGGAGGAGAGGAGAGCAGAAGAGAGGAGCCAAGAACCACGTGTTCCGGAACAGGTCCTTTTAAAACTTTGCCGGAGGGCGGGCAGGGAAGCAGAAGCAGCAAATCCCATTAGGATGGGGGTGGAGCTTGACACCAGTGGTTGGGCCATGTGGCCACCTGGCCGCCAGCAATGGCAGCAGGAGCCAGGGCATAGGATGTAAATCAACGTGTAGATCGCGCCATAGATAAAACTGCACCATTTTCCTAACAAGACCTGCACTGTGTCCCCAGCTCCTGGCTTCTGCACCCTAGCTGCTGTGAGCGTTTGATGAGTTAACCAGTAGATGGGAAATTTCTCTCTCTGCCTCTTCCCCTGACTCCCCCTCCCCACAAAAATTTTAAAAATAGGAAGAAGAAAGAGAGGACTTGCTCCCCCTGCTGAAGAATCACTTGTGTTCAGCTTCTCCGAACTGGGAGTCCTGAGCGCTATCTCACTGACCCAGGGAGTGGGCACCAACACAGTGTATCTGAAGCTTCTATTCAGCCTGATAAACTGATCAAAATGGAGAATGTAAGGGCCAGTGTTGTGGTGCAGCGGGCTACTCCACCACCTGCTACACTGGCTTCACACATCAGAGCACTGGTTTGAGTCCCAGCTGTTCTGCTTTGGATCCAGCTTCCTGCTAATGTGCTTGGCAAAGCAGCAGAGCACGGCCCAGATACTTGGGTCCCTGTCATCCACATGGGAGAGCCAGTTGGAGTTCCTGGTTCCTGGCTTTGGCCCTTTGGGAAGGGAACCAGCAAACGGAAGATTTTTCTCTATGTCTCTTCCCTTCTCTCTCTGTAAATCTGCCTTTCAAAAAATAAAATCTTAGAAAGAAAATTGGGGCCGGCACCGCAGCTCACTAGGCTAATCCTCCGCCTGTGGCGCCGGCACCCCAGGGTTCTAGTCCTGGTCGGGGCGCCGGATTCTGTCCCGGTTGCCCCTCTTCCAGTCCAGCTCTCTGCTGTGGCCTGGGAGAGCAGTGGAGGATGGCTCAATGTCCTTGGGCCCTCCACCCGCATGGGAGACCAGGAGAAGAGCCTGGTTCCTGGCTTTGTATCAGTGTGGTGCGCCGGCTGCGGCGGCCATTGGAGGGTGAACCAACGGCAAAAGGAAGACCTTTCTCTCTGTCTCTCTCTCTCACTGTCCACTCTGCCTGTCAAAAAAATAAATAAATATAAAAGAAAGAAAATGGAGGCTATAAACATAAAATACATATTTCCAAGAGGAAATTGATATGCACAGATATTTACTGAAATATTTAAAAATAAATTCACAGCACGATGGCTTCCACTTGTCACTACATGGCAGGGGCTATACTGTCATACATTTTTCTGTCTGCACAACACATTGCCCAGAACAAATGTTCATTGAATGCTATTCTGCAGGTCTGTCTTAAAAGCCCCGTACTTATATACTTTGCCCTTTAGTTCACAGATCCTATTTTGGTGTGATCCCTTAGGGAGAGAGAGAGAGCACTGTCTTGATCTGATCACACAAAAGGGGCTTTTCTGTTTACCTCTGACTGGGCGGTTACTCCAGGTCTCAGGTACTGGCTTTAAAAGGAAAGGGGGCGGGGTATCAAAGTGTTGTAAATTAACAAATTTAATTGGAAAGTATTTGTTCCCAAATATACAAGAAGAAATTTGCATAGCACAAAAGTAGCTCAGGGAAATAAGAACTTGCAAAACCTTTTATGAATATGCACTCATCGATACAACAAATATGTACCCAATATGTGGAGAGATATGTGGCACTGCGGATATAAAACGTTACAAAAACAGGGAGTGACAGTGACAAGGGTCTTTGCTTTCCCATGTATAATTTATTAGTCCTTCATTATTCATGATGCCAGTAAGTGACACTCTGGGGCTTCTGTGACACCATTTCTGCAAAGTATCACTCCATTGAGCCTTCGTTTCTTCTGCAGCTTTCGAATTTGAGTCAACAAGGAGTCAACCTGGACCCCAAAGACTGTCTTATGGAGGGGAAATACATCAACGGTGAGTTCAGGCTGGCCATGGACCTGGGGCAATTTTTGATGGTGTTTTTTTAGGAATGACTAGAGGTGACTATTTGCAAGAATTTAAAATTTGCCCTCCCCACCCGCTTGCTCATCTGAGCCTTCCTCTCTTCTCTCCTCTATAACTCCTTCAATGTTTCCCTTTCCTTTTCCATATTGCTTGCATAAGGAGAAAGTTTTCAGTGGAAAACATTGGAGAAATTTAAGCAAATTATCTTACCTGTTTATTTTGGATCTGATGTGGAACTGGCTACTGTACAAGTACTTTTCTTTTCCTTAGTTTGTAATAAAATGTTTATGAAAATTGTGCATTTCCCCTCTACCTCTTTCTCTGTTTTTCAAGACTTACAAAGGATTTTTTTTTTTTTTTTTTTGACAGTCAGAGTGGACAGTGAGAGAGAGAGACAGAGAGAGAAAGGTCTTCCTTTGCCGTTGGATCACCCTCCAATGGCCGCCGCTGCAGCCGGCGCACCGCGCTGATCCGATGGCAGGAGCCAGGATCCAGGTGCTTTTTCCTGGTCTCCCATGGGGTGCAGGGCCCAAGCACCTGGGCCATCCTCCACTGCACTCCCTGGCCATAGCAGAGAGCTGGCCTGGAAGAGGGGCAACCGGGACAGAATCCGGCGCCCCAACCGGGACTAGAACCCGGTGTGCCGGCGCCGCAAGGTGGAGGATTAGCCTATTGAGCCACGGCGCCGGCTTAAGACTTACAAAGGATTCTGACTTAATGTTAGTGATGGAACAAATGAAGAGGAAAAAGTCAATTTCCTTTTGTTGGTAAAGCAAACCTAAACCCTGAGAGAAGAAACTTGGCCAGTGTCTGAGGAGGTACAACTGCAGAGAGTAAGCTCATATGATGAGGTGTTAGGCGTATCCATAATGGCCAGCAGTGGAGAGACAGCAAGTGCTGTTTCCTTCCCAAGAGTGTACTCCCAGCGCTCTAGCAGACGACGAACTCATTGCACAGTAACTTCACTTCCACATGGGGACTCTGCAGTGTGGGTGTGAGAACAGCCACCAGGCTGGTGTAGGAAGGATGAGGCTAACATGAGTCACTGGGCTTTGCACTTCAGTGGAAAGGGCTGTGTCCAAGGCAGGTGCTTCTCACAGGCAATGTGTATGCGTTAACTGCTGACTCACAGAAGGGATAAGATTTTATAAACAAGCAAGTGAAGAAGGCAGGATTTAACTGTTACTGAAGCATTGAAGGATGGCTTAGGTTTAATTGTGGCTGATAGAAGCTATCTGTTGCTTGTTTTGAGCCTCTACGGAGAGCTGGGATCTTTGATGGTTTTGTTTGTGCATCAAGGATGCACATGGTGGAACAGAAACAGTCATGTGTGGAGACAGTTTTCCCTGGCTTGGGGTGCTGTGATTTAGTGGGATTTTCCCAATGTCTGTAGCATTGCTTTTGATTTCTTTGGCAATACCATTTACTGTTGCTTGCAGAATAATACAATCTTACCTCTCCTTTGGAGAATTTTGAAGAGTACCTTTTGTTGTTTGGTTTGTAATTTTGAAGAATCAATGATTTTGGTAGCTTGTGATATGCAACTCTCCTCATAATGGACTCAAACAAGGGGAGCTAGGCTGTGGGTCCTAGGTATTGGCTTAAAATCATCATAACCAACCATTACATATGGTTAATCTCTCTGTCCAATTGACTCTGCTCCCTCTGATAATAGAGATTAAGGATGTACTAAATCCATATTTTTCATTTCATGTAATAGTCTGGTTTCCTTTGGAAAAATAAGACAATAAAAATAACTGAAAAATGTGTACTTTCAGTTCTGCTCACTTTGGAGCAAAGATGAAAGGTACCAAATAGTACAGAGGAGGAAAAATGTCTACATACAGTGTAAGCTGCAGGTCCTTAAGTTGTTGGTCGTTGTAGAGTAATGAGAAATAGGAGTTCCTACACTTGCTCTTTATGGAAATGTTTGCTACTTCAATGTCTTGACTTGATGTGTAAGTGTTCATGTTTGCAAATGTGTTTATATGTCGCCTTTTAGGCATTTTCTATGTGTGTTTCATAAATTTTTAGACCTTCCCTGTAGCAGGAATGAAGAAGAACTCTGATGTGTTGTCAAAAAAAATACTTGTGATGACCAATTGCAGGGAAATTTTTTAGACTAAATGGTGCATTATGTTTATCAAATTGGACTTCTCCAGAAATAGTTTTTGGAGAAAATACAATATCTAAATAGTGTCTTGGCTTAATGGCACCTATTGAAGAGCTCAAGCTACTAGAAGCAGATAAAATGTTTCACTGTTTTTGTGATTTGTCAAATACAAAGTTATATTCCTGCCCTTACAGTTTAGGAAAGTGAGGTCCATAACTCTTATTCCAAGTTTCCTGACTTCTCACCAAGCATTCTACATGAGATGATAATACAGTCCCAAGAATATTCTCCAGAGAAAAAGAGTGCCTGCTCACTTTTCTACCTTAAAAATCAAAGAGAAATATCATAGCAACTTTAAGCACGTAGACTGATCTTTCTTTTCAGAATATCTCTCTGTTCATCAGTTCTTGGATTACAGTTTACTTCACCTACTTTTTTTTTTTTTATTTTTGACAGGCAGAGTGGACAGTGAGAGAGAGAGAGAGAAAGGTCTTCCTTTGCCGTTGGTTCACCCTCCAATGGCCACCGCGGCTGGCGCGCACTGCGCTGATCCGATGGCAGGAGCCAGGTGCTTCTCCTGGTCTCCCATGGGGTGCCATCCTCCACTGCACTCCCGGGCCATAGCAGAGAGCTGGCCTGGAAGGGGGGCAACCGGGACAGAATCCGGCGCCCCGACTGGGACTAGAACCCGGTGTACCGGCGCTGCAGGCGGAGGATTAGCCTAGTGAGCCGCGGCGCCACCGGCCACTTCACCTACTTTTTTGTTGTTGTTTCTCATGACTCAACTCTAAAAGCAAATTTGTATAAGTAAAAAGGGTATTTAGCAATTTGCAGAGTATTCTTTTAGATGTCCATGCTTAAGTATATTTCATAGCTGATGTTCAGTTTTAGAATTTTTTTTTTTTTTTGACAGGCAGAGTGGACAGTGAGAGAGAGAGACAGAGAGAAAGGTCTTCCTTTGCCGTTGGTTCACCCTCCAATGGCCGCCGCGGCCGGCGCGCTGCGGCCAGCGCACCGCACTGATCCGATGGCAGGAGCCAGGAGCCAGGTGCTTTTCCTGGTCTCCCATGGGGTGCAGGGCCCAAGCACCTGGGCCATCCTCCACTGCACTCCCTGGCCACAGCAGAGAGCTGGTCTGGAAGAGGGGCAACCGGGACAGAATCCAGCGCCCCGACTGGGACTAGAACCCGGTGTGCCTGCGCCGCTAGGCGGAGGATTAGCCTAGTGAGCCGCGGCGCCAGTTTTAGAATTTTTAAAAGATTTATTTATTTTGAGAGAGAAAGAGAGAAAGAAATCTTCTATCCTTTGATTCACTCTCCAAATGGTCGCAACAGCCAGGAGCTTCTTCCTGGTCTCCCATGTAGGTGCAAGGGCCCAAACACTAGGGTCAACTTCTACTTCTTTCCCAGGCACATTAGCAGGGAGCTGGATTGGTAGCGGAGCAGTTAGGACTTGAACTGGCGCCGGTATGGGATGCTGGCACTCAACCTATTATGCCACATTGCAGGTCCCCAGTTTCAGATCTTTACATGTCATACGTGTTTAATAAATTCCAGTGGCATAGTTAATATTTAAGCAGTGCTTCTCAAATGTAATGTGGGGCATCTGATGATCTTGTTAAAGTGCAGAATCTGATTGAGTAGGCCTGGGACAGGAGAGATGCTTTATTCTGATGCTTTGGGTGGTCAGTGATGAGCCACCAAGAGGTGGGGTTTGTTTAAAATAGGTCATTTGTGCTACACTGGTGGTGGTGCCATCATAGGTACATTAAGATTGTTCACATGTTAACTACAAGAATGTTCTTGGAAATAGAAGCCTTAGTAACTTAGGGTCTGATAAATTAGGACATTCCCTACAAACTCTTTTTTAAAAGATTTATTGTCTAATTTTTTTTAAGCCTTTTTAAAGATTTATTTATTTGAAAGGCAGAATTACAGAGAGAGAGGGCCGTATCTACAGAGAGACATCTTCCATCTGCTGGTTCACTTCCCAAATAGCCTCAATAGCCTGGGCTGGGCCAGGTTGAAGCCAGGAGTCAGGAACTCCATTCAGGTCTTCCCTGTGGGTACAGGGGCCCAAGTACTTGGGCCATCATCTGCTGCTATCCTAGGTACATTATTAAGGAGCTGGATTAGATGTGGAGCAGCCTAGAATCGAATCGCTGCTCATATGGGATACTGTCATCGTAAGCGGTGGCTTAACCTCTGAGTTACAACACTGGCCTAGCTTAAAATGTTATTATTTTCATTTTATTTGAAAGTCAGAGAGATAGTGTTCCCATCCCCTAGTCCACTGGCTTTCTCTGCAAATACCCTCAATTGCTAGGGCTGGGCCAGGTCAATGCCAGGAGCCTGGAGCTCAATCTGGGGTTTCTCATGTGGGTGGCAGTGACCCAAGAATTGAGCCATTACTGCTGCCTTCCAGGATGTGCATTAGCAGGAAGGTGGATGGAAAGCAGAGCCAGGAAGCTGGTGTTGTGGCATAGTAGGTCAAGCCCCTGCCTGTGGCACAGGCTTTCCATATGAGTGCTGGTTCCAGTCCTGGCTGCTTCAATTCCAATACAGCTCCCTGCTAATGGCCTGGGAAAGTAGTGGAAGATGGCCCAAGTACTTATGCCCCTGCACCCACATGGGAGACCCAGACGAGACTCCTGGCTCCTGATTGGCCCAGCTCTGGCCATTGCAGCCATTTGGGGAGTGAACCAGCAGATGGAAGACCTCTCTGTCTGTAACTCTGCCTCTCAAATAAATAAATTTAAAAAGGAAAGAAAGCAAGCAAGAAAACAAGCAGAGCCAGGACTCAAACCAGACACTCTTGATATGACATGTGGGCATCACAAGTAGGGACTTAACTGTACCGAACATCTGCCCTCTATAAGTACTTCTGTAAAATAAAGAAGCTTGGTACTCAGTGTCAGCAAGGCAAATTTTGCAAATGTTAGAGTTTTACACAGCTTTCAACCTCAATGATGAGTCCAGTTTTCTAATGTAACAATGAATTTTATTTAAAAAATTGAAACTAAACTAAATCAATAGACTCCTTGTATGTGATGGATTCAGTAAGGTTTATGGAATGAAGAATTTTTAGGTGAGTTATTAGTGTTAAATGCTATTGGTTAACGATACAATGCAGTAAATCTTAAGAGAATTCAGTAAAATGGTTTTGTTTGGCATACTGATGGTTCGTTCATTGTTTTGTTTGGCATATTGATAAACCAAATGCCAAGAATAGAAACTGATATATATAATAGGTTCTCAATGAACATTTTTTTTTAACAAATTCCAATGATGACTCATTCATTAATGGTCTGAAATATTAGGTCAGGAATGGTCTTCCTGAAATTTTTAGTATTTTTTTCTAGTAAAACTGAATTTCCATTCAAGATGAATAGATTTAAAATGTCTTAAACTATAATGCAATGTTCATAAAAACATATGACTCTATGCTAAAGCCTAGTATACATTAGCATATATAGTCAGGAAGAGGGAAAATATTATATGGCATGTAGGAATCATGTGATAGGTATAGTTAATCGAAATTTATTATTTAGTTCATTTAGTCTAAAGAATTATTTTATCCCCCAAAGACAGAGAACATAGTTGATTGAGAGTATAATCTTTTTAAAAAATATCTTCCCATGCCAATGGCCCCTTTTCCTCTAAAATACAGAGGCCAGAAAAAAAACAATCTAAATACAAACCTTCCTATAATCCCAACCCTGCCACCCAACTTTGAGTTTCTCCAGTTGAGACTGTATAAAAGAATGAAATTTTAAAGAAAACCCATTACTTTCACATTATTTTTCTATCCAATGGAATTCTTGGTAATAATTATGTGAATATGTGTATGTAATATATGGAGACCTATCAAAAAATTCAGTATAATAAATTTCCTTCAATAGACATCCTAGCAGATACTTCATTTTGTGTCCCTAGAATAAAATAAAAGCATCAAACTTCCCAAGTTTTTGTAATTGACATCTTTAAACATTCCTTTGGCCAAAACTTACCCTTTGAAGAATAAAAGTATGGACAATTTGAAGGCTATTTTTCTGTTTTATTTATTTATTTGAAAGTCAGTGTTATGGGGTGGGGGAGAAAGAGAGAGAGAGAGAGAGAGAGAAAGAGAGAGAGAGAATATCTTCCATCCACTGGCCAGAATGGCTGGGACTGGCTAGGAGCCAGGAGCTTCTTCTGGGTCTCACCTGTGGGTGGCAGGGGCCTAAGGACTTGGGCCATCTTCTGTTGCTTTCCCAGGTGCATTAGCACAGAGCTGATTCGGAAATGGAGCAGCTGGGACACGAATTGGTGCCCATATTGAAGTAGGCAGGCATACAGGTTAAAATTGATGAGGTTTGTGAACTGGAAGACCACGCCTTCGCCACACCCTTGTGTGACCTCATGCCCCTACCTGATGCCTTCACCACGCCCCTGTGTGGCCTCATTCCCCTACCTGGCCACACCTGGGATGCTAGTGTTGCAAGTAGCTGCTTTACCTGCTACATCACCGTGCCAGACCCTGAAAGGCTATTTTTCAATTCAGGTTGTGCTCAGACTAAATTGTATTTCATTTGCTATTAATGGACATTCTTTATCTAATAGATAAGGGCCAGCAACTTCTCTTTTTGCTGATTTATAATCAGTAGGTTGTTACCATGTAATATATGGAAAGATAGAGAAGTTTCTAGCGGGTAAGTGGGGAACCCTATGTAATGAGCTCTTCATGAATTGATATATATCCTAATATAGCATTTGTTTTGGTTGAAAAAACTGGGTCCAGGTTTAATACAAATTTTACTGTTTCTTTTTCCTTTATTTTCAGGCCTGTGCAACTTTCAGTGACTCAATTACTCCGAATGTGGGACTAATGTATTATGGTTTCCTCAAAAGTTGTTTTACTACAAAGAAATAAAAATAAGTGTGAAATGGGGAAACAATTGAGAGCAAGGTTAAGAGGGACAAGTTTTCTGTCTCAAATCCTACCAGTCTTCTCTTCTGACATTTTATCTAAGTCTGGTCCAGTTCTTTGGCATATCTCTTCCTTTCAAATCTCAGCTTTGAAGGCTGTCCCGTACATTTCAATTACGGGCTCCAGGAAAGGAATGAGTTTCTGAGTCTCAGCAGATCCACTGTCCAATAGGATGAAAAGGAGAGCCCAGTTAAAGATTTGTTAGAGATCTTCCCCGTGAGCTAGCTTACAGGAATTACTTTACTTTGCTTGTCAAATACGAAGCTAAGAATTGTGAAAGGTTGGGATTCCCTGTACGAGGGACTGAGAACCACTGTATTTAAGAAGGATGAGGCGCTTCAGAGGGAAGACAGG
Source organism: Oryctolagus cuniculus (assembly GCF_964237555.1). Taxonomy (NCBI): domain Eukaryota; kingdom Metazoa; phylum Chordata; class Mammalia; order Lagomorpha; family Leporidae; genus Oryctolagus; species Oryctolagus cuniculus. The sequence goes on along the minus strand of NC_091436.1, from coordinate 144,929,116 downwards.
CGGACCTGGAGACTCGACTGGGCAATCAGCATGGGAGGAGGGCAGAAGCCAGGAAGGGGGGCAGAGGAGGAAGTAGATTAATTTATCACACTTGAAACCTATGGTATGGGTGGTATGGTATGGGTGGCTGTGGTCACAGGCACCACTGAGAATCATTCTCTGTGTATTGGGATGCCTGGTACAACCCAAGTTCAAAGGTACTTGTTAAGTGTGGTTTCAGAAGTTCACATATATGATTAAAATAGTGAACTGACTTATGTAGTTTAGTGGTGGAGGTACCTGGTCTAAATGTCTTAGAGCTCATCACGTGTATCTGCTAGCTGGCTGATATTAGATGCTTTCTAAGTATTTGCTATGGACCAAGTAATACATTAATCCTTTTCACCGGAAACTCTACCCTGTTATAAAGGTATATAGGTAAATATTCATTCATTCATTTACAGATGAGGAAACTGAAGCTTAGAAAGAGGATCAGTAACTTCCCCAAGGCTACACAGCTAGTAAGTGATAGATTTAAATTGTTTGACTCCAAAGTTGTTATAAGTTTTAAAATAAGTGTCTCAAATGGAACCATTAAACCTGTAATTTTCCACAATAGACTCTTGTTTCAGCTCTCACAGAATTGTTGGGTTATAGACCTGGATGTGACTGTCCAGCTCTGTGCCCTTTGTGGTGCCATCCAAGTTCTCTCAGCTTCAAGTCTTGTGGGAGGAAGGAGAGAACTGGGCCACATGATTTCCAAGACGTTTCTGTCAACTCCTACAGTCTCTCTACTTTGTGCACTCAATATTTGAGACTAGTGCACTTCTTTTCTTTTTGTTACTAGAAAGCATTTATTTATTAAATATAAATTTCATAAGTACAACTTTTAGATTATAGTGGTTCTCCCCCCCATACCCACCTTTCCACCCCCAAACCATCTCACCTCCTACTCCCTCTCCCATCCCATTCTTCATTGATTCATTTTTAATTATCTTTATATACAGAAGATAAACACTATACTAAGTAAAGATTTCAACAGTTTGCACCCACACAGACACACAAAGTATAAAGTACTGTTGAATAGTAGTTTTACTGTTAATTTACATAGTACAACACATTAACGACAGAGGTCCTACATGGGGAGCAGTAGTGCACTTATTTTCTTAAACATAATGCCTGCTAGTTGAAGCATGTGTATGTCTATTACGCGTATATATTATGTATATAATATGTGTATATGTCATGTGTATATATGTGTTATATAGTACTGGGATATCACCTAACCTGTAATGTCAAGTCGACTCCATAGCTTATAACTGTGATCACGTACTGCATTTCTTGCATACCAGGAAATATGCACAGATGATTGCATCTGCTCCTCACAACAGCTTGTAAGGCCTACTTTAAAGCTTTCATTTTATAGAAGAGGAAGCCAATGCTTGGGTTTTGAGTTATCCAAGGTCAAAGAGGCAGAGCCCTGTGGGTTTGACCACGAACCCCTTATATATCTAACAAAACCTTAGTGAAGCTGTACATAATGTCTAATTCTGCTTTAGGCCTAAGAATCATGGCCACTTTTTCTCAACCAGTTTTCCAATTTTTATTAGAGATCATTAGCTCCTGTGTTTGATTTTACTATCTTCTTCCTTTCTGCCCGGGGTAGGAGGTTACTATTTTTATGTTACATGCCTCTTCAGAGTCTAAATTTACAGCCAAGAGCAGCAAGAACACGGCTCGGCCGCGCGCCTCGGGTCTCGCCCTCCTTCGGTTTGCCTCAACCGCCGACTTCCTTTTCCGTTCTTCGTTGAACTACGTTTCCCAGCGGGCCGCGCGGCCGAGCGCGCGGGCTCCACCGGTCCTTCCTTCCTCTTCACCTATCACCTGGGCGCAGCGTGATGATGCAAACGCGTCGGGCGCTTACGAATGACGCCGTTCTGGCTCGCGACCGCGGCAGCGGCCTTAGTAGCGGCAATAGGCGCAACGGCGGCGGCGGCGGCGGCGGCGGCGACTGCGGGGACTACGACTACGACGACGGCGGGGCGGGCACTGTGCGCAGAGGGGAGGGGTAGGCGGGCGGCGCCGGCGGCTTCAACTGCGGCAGCGACGGCCAGGGCGACGGAAGAAGAACCTCCAGCAGCCGGCGCTCGAGTTAGGCCTCGGCGACGTCCGCCGCCGCTCGCGGCATTCTCCGCGGCGGATCTCCATAGAGACTGTGACATACACAGAGGCGGGAGTCCGCGGGAGGCTGCCGGACGGGAGCCAGCTCCTCGGCCTCTGCAGTCGGCCTGCGCGCACGCTCTTTTCGCTCCGGCTCGCAGCCTCGCGGTTCCCGGTGTGCCTGCGCCCCGCTGTGTGGGCAGCGCAGACTGACTTTTGGGCCGGGGCCGGGCGGGGGGGGCTCTAAGGCGGTCGCCTCTGCCTCTCCCGCCCCCTTCCCCGCCCCAGAGCGGGAAGCAGCCGAGGCTCCGCCATGGCCTCGGGGGCAGGAGGAATGGGAGGGGGCGGTGGCGGCAAGATCAGGACGCGGCGCTGCCACCAGGGGCCAGTGAAGCCTTACCAGCAGGGGCGACAACAGCACCAGGTACGGGACCCCGACGCCGCCGTGGCCTGGGGGTGGGGGAGTCGGAAACTCGGCGGGAGCGACCGGGGAGTGTGAGGCCCTGGCGCCCCACGTGGAGCGGCCGGGAGGGCCTGAGTAAAGGCCTGGAAGCCCAGGCCGCTGGGGTGGCGACGGGAAGTGGGCTAGGACGGGCCCAGCCCTGCGGCGCACACGTGTGCTACTGCCCGCCTCTCCCCGGCCCTCTGGCCCAGGGGCTTTCCCGGGGCGGAGCAGGGCGGGAAAAGAGTGTCTAGGCTTAGGATGCGCGTATTTCTTCATTTTTTTGGGGTGGGGTGGGATGGGGGAGGGCAGGGATTGGGGGTTTGAAGATATTATGTCCTCTGGAGAGAAAAGAAAAAAGCCGTGGCGAGAGGCCTTTATGATTTCTGGTGACTCGAGTTTCAGAGCGGGGGCTGCCCGGAGTGATCGGCCCCCCGAGGCACGCGGGGGTGGGGGTGAGGGTAGTCAGTGTGAAACGGAAGGTGGAATAACTTAGTCTCAGCCTATTGAATTCTCGGAGGGTCTGAGGGTATTGGTTTAGGTCCCCACCGGCTTATAGTTATCATGGCACCGGGACATTTTGAAAGTCCCTCTCCACCCTTACGTCTTTTCTCTGCTGCGCTACCCCCCCCCCCCTTTATTTTGGAGGCTGGAGTTGGCCATTCTCCACAGTTGACCGGGATTCCAACTCTGATCTCATACACAAAATATTTTAATATTATGGGGCGTATTCTACAAGTTAAGGAACTTTTGATACTCCAGTAATGTTGGTGGTCTTATGATTTAGCCACTGTGTGCATTCTCGAGCGTTTACAGTTAATAAGTTTATCCTAATTGTAATTGAGACATTGATTCTGAAAAATTCCGTTTTTCAAATGCTACTTGTTAGAAGGACAGAGTAGGAGAACGTTAAAACCCTATTTTAATAAAGCCACTTATAAACTTTTTCAATGACACTAAGGTGGGAGATGTGTTAAACTTGTTTAAAAGAAATCAGGAGGGTCTGATAGCTTGTTGCATAATGTTAAAGGTAGACTTCCTTCATTATTCTGGGTTATAATAAAGAATTGGACTATTTAGTATGTTTGGTTGTGCTAAGTTGTATCATTATCAGATATTTGAAAGTAAAGATTAGAGGGAAACTGGTGTATGTGTTAAGTTGTTCTCTACCCGTGGTTACAATGCTTGGCGTTACTCCTACCAATTTTCCCCTGATACGTACAGAAAGTGCTTGTTTTTCACATTTCTTTGTGAGGAGCAGGGATATTTGTAGGCAGATTTAAGATTAGAATTCAGGTCACAGCCTGGCTAAATAGCCTAACCAAATGCTTTTGTGGAATGGAAGTTAGACAGAACATGGTTTCTGTTTCTCCCAAGAATAAATGTCCTAGAGTGCTTTCTTAGAACTTGTTTTATCAGCTGTAGAAAAGTGAAGTGTTTGGCATAGATTTATGGATGATTTGGACAAAGTTTAAAATCAAGCTAATGTAGTCCAGGTGTCAAAGATTGCACTTAAAGCTTATTTTTGGATGTATTTACCTAAAGTAATTTTCGGAGAAATCATGCCCAAATTATCACTGATTTTCAGACGGTGTGGTTTTGAGAATCTGATAATTTATCATTGCCCCCGTATCTAAAATATTTTTTGGCTTTTTCTTGCCCCATGTATTTAAAAAAAAATTAAATAGCATTTGAATCTTAAAATAAAGTGCTTTTTTAGTCCTTGCTGGAACTTTGTTGGACCTGACTGCTATCTACTATTCTAAGCTGTCAACTGCATGTTTTGGAGCAGTTGCTGAGTCATCATGAATAGCAAGGAGCTTTATGACATGGCATGTTTAATAGTAATTTTACTTGATTAAGTGTCTAAGGGTTTTGTGGACAAAAATGAAGCTTTTAGTTGTGTAATATAAGATTGGAATAAGAATGAGAGGTCTGGCACTGTCAGTTAATGGATGTTTGCCCATTGAGACCAGCTAGCTAGTGCAGTTACCCAGTACTTGAGACTTCTGCATGTGTTCATTTGACTTGTGATTTCCTGTTTTGACTTCTGATTTAGCTCTGCTGTGAAATGTCTAAAGTTTAACATTTTTTCCTTTAATGTCTGACCTTTAAATTGTCATTTTGCTTCAAGTTGTGGAGACAAATCTGTTAGGTTGCTCAACTACATAATGGGCAGTAACTGTTTAATGCAAGTTGATAATTTTCCCTTGTCTTCTCCCCCATGCCCTTAGGAAATGGTGTCATTTTTTTCTAGTTGGGAGAATGGGGTTAGTTCTGTTCGTTCTCCTTTTGGATTTGTGTGTGTATGGGTGAGTGCAGATTGTCAGGCTCAGACCACTCTGGGGAGAGATCAAACTTTCCTTAATAGCTGCCGCATAAAACTTTAAGCCCATGGTCAAACTAGAACCTTGCCTTTGGAAGAACCTACTGCCACCTCCTGGTCAGAGGAAATTGGGTATTTTTGCCCTTTTTTGGAGGGTGTGCTTCAGAGATATGTCTTCTGGTTTGGAGTTAAGGGAATCCATGTTGAATCATCCTAGATACAGTTTTTATTTTACAAGTTCCTACAGCCAGCTATTTTAAAAAGGGGGGACCCCCCCATCAATAGCTTAGATCAGAATCTGATGATGAACTTTTTTCTGTAAAGTGTCTGGATAGATACTAAATTTGTAGGCTCTGCTGTTGTAAATTATTCTTGGTTTTGTTTTTAAAACCACTTAGTAAATGTAAACACGTTCTTACCCTTTATAAAAACAGGCTGAGGGCTAAATGTGGCCCATAGATGATGGTTTTTGGTTTTTATGATAGTATAATTTTTGTTTTGGTAGCTTCTGTATGATAATTTGTCACAAATAAGTATGTTTTCCCTGTTATCTGCTGGACAAGAGTGTTCTCAGTTTTGAAAAAGGAGGGATATTTAGAGGTTGAATATTTAACTCATGCCAGAGCTTTCGTAAGTAGTTTTGACTTCAATTTTATCTATTTGCTTGGAGTCAGACTGAAATTTAAATCCCTGTTCTTCTCTGATATGGACAAGTTGTTTAAATTTTGCTTAATTTACTGCTCTGTAAAGTGAAAAATTGTGAGAATTAAATGACACAATATAAGTAAATCCTGACATTCTTAGTAAGGACTCTAGTTGTGATTAAACAGAACTGCTTGATATAAATGTTTTTATATTGTCTTTGAATCTTGCTGTCTCTAAGAGGTTTTTTTCCTTTAGGTACCAAGTTAAATGCTTTATAGGCTCACATTGGATTTATGGTCTTTGTTTACTGAATGATGAAGCCAAACTTTAAAGATACTATATTCTTTTTAGTACTTAGTATTTTCATTGTAGAAATGCCACAATTGAAGTGTATAGGGAAAAAAATTGGAGAATATGTTTTCTTTTTAAGATGAGAGACTCTTGTGTTTTATCAATTTACTTACCAGATTTTTTTCTTTTTAAGAGATGTATTTATTTGAAAGGCAGAGTAAAACAGAAGGGGAGAGAGAGCGTGTGCATGCTTCCATCCACTGATTCACTCTGCAAAGGCCACAACAACCGGAACTAGGCCAGGCTGATGATGGGATCCTGGAACCCCATCCAGGTCTCCTGTGTGGATGGCAGGGGCCCAAGCACTTGGGCCTTCTGCTGCTGCTTTCCCAGGAGCACTTGCAGGGAGCTGGATTGGAAGCAAAGCAGCTGGCATTGTGGGCGGTGGCTTAACCCGCTGCATCATAACTCTGGCCCCAGGTTATCATGAGATAACTGACAAAAAAGCCCAGGTACTTTCTGTGTTCTGGAAAGTTCACTTATGTGGCAGGTTTGAAGTAAAGTGAAAATTTTTGTGCTTTATCACTAATTAAAAACATTTTCACTAAGTGCAAAGTATGATTGGAAGATTGTGATGTCTCTGTTTTTAAAAAAATCTTTATTTGTATATTTACCCTATGGTCTTGGTTGTAATTTTGTTTTTTATTTTATTTTTATAATGGTTTTTTTTTTTTTGAGATTATTTACTTATTTATTTATTTGAAAGGCAGAGTTACAGAGAGAGGTAGAGACAGAGAGAGAGGTCTTTCATCCGATGGTTCACTCTCCAGATGGCCGCAACGGCTGGAGCTGAGCTGATCCGAAGCCAGGAGCCAGGAGCTTTCTCCGGGTCTCCCATGTGGGTACAGGGACCCAAGGATTTGGGCTATCTTCTGCTGCTTTCCCAGGTCATAGCAGAGAGCTAGATCGGAAGTGGAGCATCCGGCCTCGAACTGGCGTCTGTATGGGATGCTGGCGCTTCAGGCCAGGGCTTTAACTCGCTGTGCCACAGTGGCAACCCCAGTAATTTTGCTTTTTAAAGATTTATTTGAAAGGCAGAGTTAGAGAGAGAGGAGAGAGGTCTTCCATCCACTACGCCACAGCGCCAGCCTCTTGTAATATATTTTTAAAAGATTATTTTGTGGGGCCTTGCGCTGTGGTGTAGCAGGTACAGCCGCTGCCTGGGGGGCCGGCATCCCATATGAGTACCAGTTGAGTCCTGGCTGTTCTACTTCCGATCCAGCTCCCTGCTAATACACCTGGAAAAGCAGTCGAAGATGGCCCAAAGTACCTGGGTCCCTGAATCCACATGGGAGACCCGGAAGAAGCTCCTGGCTCCTAGCTTCGGATTGGCCCAGCTCTGGCGGTTGTGGCCATTTGGGGAGTGAACCAGCAGATAGAAGCTATCATTCGCTCTAACTCTGCCTTTCAGATAAATCAATACATTTTTTTAAAGATTATTTTGTGTGTCAAAGCCTTTATTCAAGTCTTGCTGCCAGGTACAGTTGTCAGAAACAGGATGATAGGATGCCTTTCATATTTCAGTTTGCTTGATTTCACTCAGCTTTTCCTTAGTGTGATTTAAGAAATAAACTCTTGGGGCTGGCACTGTGGCACAGTGGGTTAAACCACTGCCTGTAGTGCCGTCATCCCACATAGGTGCTGGTTTGAGTCCTGGCTGCTCCACTTCCGATCCAACTTCCCGCTGATGCATCTGGGAAAGCAGTGGAAGATGGTCCAAGTACTTGGGCCCCTGCACCCATGTGGGAGACCCGGATGAAGCTCCTTACCTCAGCCTGGCCCAGCCCTCTTCCCTTCCCCCTTTTCTTCCCCCTTTGTAACTCTGCTTTTTGAATAAATAAATAAATCTTAAAGAAATTCTTACCCTCAGTTTTCAAACATTATATGATAAATGTGACAGTATCTTGTAGGTAATTTTTATTAGGTTAAACTGCTGTGAACTTTTGCTGGGTCATGTTTCTCCTTTTTCAGCATTCATGGAAGTTTCAAAGGAGGTTAAAATTTATAGCCAGGGACAGACAGATTTGAGCAGTTAAGGTACTGCTTGGAACACCTGCATCCCATATGGGAGTGCCTGGCTTCGATTCTTGGCTCTGATTCCAAATCCAGCTTCCTGCTAATGAACTCTGGGAGGCAGCAGGTGGGTTCTTGCTACCCCCATGGGAAACTCAGACTGCGTTGTGGGCGCCTGGCTTACACCTGGCTCCAGTCCCTGCTGTTGGAGGCATTTGGGGAATGAACCAGCTGATGAGAGCGCTCATTCTGTGTCTTTCAGCTCAAAAACAAAGCAACCCAACACATTGTGTCTTCTTGTCTGTCCAGGAAACTGAATTGTCCACTCCTGTAGATAGCTGAAGAACCTTCTTTCTCTTTTTATTTTTATTTTATGAGATTTATTTATTTGAGAGGTAGAGTTAGAAACATCCGCTGGTTCACTCCCCAGATGGCCACAACTGCTGGACCTGGGCCAGTCCAAAGCCAAGAGCTTCATGGGGTCTCCTATGTGGGTTCAGGGGCCCAAGCACTTGGGCTTTCTTCCAGTGCTTTCCCAGGCCATTAGCAGGGAGCTTGATCCAGCAGCCTAACCTACTGTGCCACAGCACTATCCCCCTCTTTTTTTTTTTTTTTTTTTTTTTTTTTTTTTTTTTTTCAGGCAGAGTGGATAGTGAGAGAGAGAGAGAGACAGAGAGAAAGGTCTTCCTTTTGCCATTGGTTCACCCTCCAATGGCCGCTGCGGCCGGCGCACCGCGCTGATCCGAAGCCAGGAGCCAGGTACTTATCCTGGTCTCCCATGGGGTGCAGGGCCCAAGCACTTGGGCCATCCTCCACTGCACTCCCTGGCCACAGCAGAGAGCTGGCCTGGAAGAGGGGCAACCGGGACAGAATCCGGCGCCCAGACCGGGACTAGAACCCAGTGTGCCGGCGCCGCAAGGTGGAGGATTAGCCTAGTGAGCCACGGCGCCGGCCTATCCCCCTCTTTTAAAAAATACATTTATTTGAAAGGCTGAGTGATGGGGTGAGGATGAGGGGATTAGAGAGTGTGAGCGAGCGAGCTTCCACCTACTGATTCACTCCCCATATGGCTGCAGTAGTTGGGTTGGGCGTCCAGGCCGAAGCCAGGAACCAGGAACTGCATCCTGGTCTCCCATATGCATGGTAGGGGCAAGTACTTAAACTGTCATCTGCTCTTTCCCTGGTATATAAGCAGGTGATTGGATTTGAAGCAGAGTAGCCGGGACTAGAACTTGTACTCTGATATGGGATTCAGGCATCACAAGTGACAGCTTAGCCTGCTGTGCCACAATGCCCACCCCATGAACTTTGTTTTAGGAGCTGAAAAGATAGTTGGGTTATATTGGGCCATCTTTGGTAGTAATAAGTCAAAGGAAAATTTTCTTTCCATAAGAAAACCATTTCCCTCCTTTTCTAGTCCCTTCACTCTTAGTTTTCCATTTGTGTGGTGGCTCTAGCCTGTGTTAAGTACATGGACATTTATTTATTTATTTACTTGAAAGAGTTAACGAGGGAGAGACAGAAAAGATCTTCCATCCACTGGTTCACTGGGCCAGACAAGTCAGGAGCTTCTTCCAGGTCTTCCACGTGGGTGCAGGGGCCCAAGCACTTGGGCCATCTTCCCCTACGTTTCCAGGCCATTTGCAGGGAGCTGGATCTGAAATGGAGTAGCTGAGACTGGAACCGGCGCCCATATGGGAAGCCAATACTGCAGGCAGTGGCTTAAATTGCTACACTACAGTGTGGGTGGGCCCTGGTTTTTTTTTTTTTTTTTATAACAAATTTGTTTTACATTCCAATCCTTAAACTTTTTTAAAAGATTTATTTAAAAGAAAGATTTATTTTTTAAAATGTATTTGAATTGCAGAGTTACATGGGGTGGGGGATGGAGAGAGAGAGAGAGAGAGCGCGAGTTTCCATCTGCTAGTTCATTTCCAAAATGGCCACAACCGCTGGGAGTAGGCCGGGCAGAAGCCAGGAACCCAGAACCTCCTTTGGGTCTCCCACATGGGTGCAGAGGCCCAAGCACTTGGGCCGTCTTTAGCTGCTTTCCCAGACACATTAGCAGGTAGCTGGATCCGTATTGGAGCATGTAGGACTTGAACTGGTGCCTGTATGGGTTACTGGCACCGAAGACAGTGGCTTTATCTGCTATACCACAATGACTGCCCTGGGTCTCACTTGAACACATGGGATGCCAGTGTTGCAGGCAGAGGCTTAATCTGTTGTGCCACAATGCCAACCCCCAAGCATCTGCTTTTTGAAAAACATTTATTTATTTGAAAGTCAGTGTTATGCGGGGGGGTGGGGGCGCTCTTCATCTACTGGTTCACTCAAATGGCCGGGGCTGGGCCAGGCAAGGTCAGGAGCTTGGGACGGATTCCAGGTGTCCCATATGTGTACAGGGGTCCAGACAACTATTTTCTTAATCTCTTTAGTAGCAGTGGTGGCTGTCAAACTTTAGCATGTCAGAATCTGGTGGGCCCTTACCTCCAGAGTTTATCCTTTAGTGGGTAAAGTAAAGGATAGGAACTGATTAGATAGAAAAAAAACCACTATATAGTAGGAACTGATAAGATGCTGATATTAATGCTAAAGGGACTGTACTTTCAGAACTGCTAGTACTAGGGTACATTTAATTTAACTTTTTCTTGATGACTCAGGATCATTGAATTTACAGAGCTAAATTTGATTACTGTAATGCAGGGATGTTCTTTGATGATAGTTTCAACTTAGTCCTATAATTCACATTTCATTTTACTTTTGGTGCTCTCATTCACTGTGCCAGTAGTAACTCATCTTTCCTACTGCACTAAGCTGCTGTGGGTTGAGACTAGAGATGCTGTTAAATTTTAGGGAACTGGGCATTTAATGTAATCTAGCGGTTAAGACACTTGTTAGATGCCTTCACATCACATCAGAATGCATGGATTTGATTCTCAGCTCCACTGCAGACTTGTTTTCTGCTAATGCAGACCTTGGGAAGCAGTGTGAGGACTCCAGTGCCACCCATGTGGGAGACCTGGGTTGTGTTAGAGCTCCCAGCTTTGGTCCTGGCCTGGGCTGTTCTGGACTTTGGGGAGTGACCCAAAGAATGTGAGCTTTTTCAGTCTTTCTCTGGCTCTCAAATAAATTTAAAAATTTTTAATTTTTTAAGAAAGAAGTTCTCTGCTTAAGCGGAGTTCATCCATTTAATGAATGAGCTTTCTTGTATCTATTTTAACTGTTCAGTTTGTTTTCTGATTCTTCAGGATACTTAATGCCATGTAAGTGACCTTTGGTTAATTATATCAGTTTTTTTTTTTTTTTTAAGATTTATTTATTTGTTTGAAAGGCAGAGTTAGAGAGAGAGGGAGAGACAGAAATGTTCTTTCTGCTAGTTAACTCCACCAGTGGCCACAGCGGCCGAAGCTGGGCCGGTCCTAAAGTTAAGAGCCAAGAGTTTCTTTTGGGTCTTCCATGTAGGTGCAGGGGCCTAAGGACTTGCGCCATCTGCTGCTGCTTTCTCTGGTACAGTAGCAAGAAGCTGGAGCAACCAGGACTCAAACCAGTGCCCAAATGGGATGCTGGCACCACAGGCAGTGGCTTTACCCAGTGCACCACAGTGCCAGCCCCTTTGATGTCAATTTTAAGTTGTTCTGTACTTGCTTTTGAAGGGTAGGGATCACAGGACTCTCTGATATTAGTAATTAAACATCTTGACAGAAGTCCTTAAGACTTTCTATATTTAATTATAGTGCTTTATCTGTCACCATATCTTTTTTTTTTAAGTCTTGCCTTAAGCTGTATTGTAACTTTGTAGCCCTTTCAAGTCTTCTGAAATAATGGAGGGTAGGGTTTCAGGGTAACTAGAACTGTGAATATTTTTATGAATATGAAATCTTGGGGGGGTTATGTAATGTTCGTTACTTTGGAGCAATAGCAGAGAAAAGGAATGGTCAACTTTTTCAGTAATGACTATTCTAAAAATACTTGCTTCATATGTTTGATAGAGAGCTCACCTTGTAGATTCGTTAAAATGACAGGAAAATATGTGGGAAAATAATTGTACTTTCTAGTTGTCTATGCATTTTTGAACAATCAGGAAATTGCTATTCAGAGGTTTTTATCAAAGATGTGGTCCATCTTTTCTGTTGACAGGATTTTTAAAGACCTCTTTCTCTTGAGTTTGCTTTCAAGGTAGATTTAATATATTTTTCCCTGGCCTCATTGTTTTTTTGTATCTTATAAGATGCTTTTTCTCTTCTGTGACTCATCCTCTGAAAGACTTCTAATGTTGCTTCCTCAAAGAATTTGTTGCCTAAAATTGGTTACTGTACCCATTTGTCTCTGCTAGCTTTTTTTTCTTATTAATAAAATTATCAGTATGCTCTGTTATACCTTATAAATTGAGAAGTATTTTCATATATTTCATGTGATTTTCATTATAGTTTCTGTGTATTATTTTATCCAAAGTAAATCAAAGTCTAGGGAAGTATTTGAATTTTATATTAGTCCTAGCAATCATAAAGCCCATCATTTCACTCTTTGGAGAAATACTGTAGTAGTGATGGCACCATGGGAAAATATTTAGCTTTATTGTCTCTCTTTATCCACAAAGTGGGGAGTTAATTCCAACTTGATAAAGTTATTGTGAGGAGTAAATTGAATAACATATAAATTGCTTGGAAAAAGTACCTGGCACACAGCAAATTTATAATTACTGTTAATAGTGATATTTACTATATCACTTTTTACCTTTTAAAAGTTATCACAATAAATTAATTCCTCAGATTTTTAGGAAATTTTACCATCAGAAAATGTCTTGGATTTTTTTTGTGTGATTTATTTTTGTTAGGTTATTATTTTCCCTGTCTTTTAAAAAAACCCATGTTTCTATTTTTCTAAATTTTTGTTTTCTTAATGTACAGTAAAAGTAACTGTTGAAGGTATTATTTATATTTTTCTTTTTAATATGCTGGAATAAAAATAGATGCCTTTTCTCTGAGGTTAAAATATTTATTTTATATTTTAATACTAAAGCAAAAACAGTGTTCATCTGATGGCCCATAGAGATTTTTTTAATTATTTGAGTAATAGTGGACATTTGGGATAATTATTGGTTCAGGAATGCGTACACAAGAAGGAAAGTAAGTATTTCGTTGACATCTGTAAATTTGTAAAATGCCATTCTGTTATCATTAACTTTAGTAACTGAATGTTATCAAAGTTTGTTGGAAACGGTTGTATTTTGCTTGGCATAACTTTTTGTAAATACATAATAAAAACCAGAAATTTTTAAAGTGGTCTTTTTCTCTCCCCCCCCTCCCCAGGGCATTCTTAGCAGGGTTACAGAATCTGTTAAGAATATTGTGCCAGGGTGGCTACAAAGATACTTCAACAAAACTGAAGATGTATGCAGCTGTTCAACAGATACAAGCGGGGTGCCACACTGGCCAGAAAATAGAGAAAATGATCATATGATATATGCCAATGAGGAGAACTCTAACATTAATGATGGCAGAATCACTCCTGAGCCAGCAGTCAGTACAGAAGGTAAATAGAATGTGGATATTCTGTTATGAATGATAGGTTTTCATTGCCTAATTTTAAATATCTTTATATTACCTTACTATGGTAAATCTAATGAGGATATGTATAAACCCTTCAGGAGGAAACTGATCATAAGGTTCAAACTGGGATGCCTGTTTATTAGGGAAGGCTGGTGCATACTTATCAGTTAAGGGTACGAACTCTGGGTCCAATGTTGTGGTGCCACAGCTTAAGCCACCACTTTCAGTGTCGGCATCCAATATTAGAGCACCAGTTCAAGTCCCTGCCACTCCACTTCAGATCCAGCTTCCTGCTTACATGCCTGGGAAAGCAGTGGATGATGGCCCAAGTACCTGTCTCCTTGACACCCATGTCGGAGATCCAATTGGAATTCCTTGCTCTTGGCTTTGGCCTGGGCCAGCTGTGGCCATTTAGAGAGCGAACAAATGGATGGAAGGTCTCTCTCTTCTCTCTCTCCCTCTCTGTCATTCTTATTTCAAATAAATAAGTTAAAAAAGCAACCTCTGATGACACACTTAAAATTTGAATTTTCATATCATCAATATTAATCACGTGACTTTTGCAAGGTAATACATTTTCTCCTCTGTACCTTTGTAAGTTGTTTTCAAAGACATAATTGTGAACATTTAGAATGAGTCCTGGCAATGAGAAAGTACTGTATAAATATTAGCTATTACAATGAAACTATTACAGTGCCTCTTAAAATGGGTGAATTTCAGTACAATGTAACTAATTGGCTCCTGTTCCCTGTTGTACACACCCACCTGAATCATTCCATGAATCTTGCAGTTCAGTGACCCTGCATTTTAAAGTCTTAGACTTTTTTAGATTTATTTTGTAACATTTTGATAGGGTTTACAAATATTAAATAAATCCAGTATAGCCTGTGGATATGGCATATTTGGGCGTGCTGTTTCACTTACGTATTTTTATGGCTTTATTGAGATGTATTTCACATGCCATAAAACTCACCTATTTGAAGTATACAGTTCAGGGGCTGGCACTATGGCATAGCCCACAGTGAAGGTATCCCATATGGGTGTCAGTTCGAGTCCCAGCTGCTTCACTTCCCATCCATCCCTCTGCTGTGGCCTGGGAAAGCAGTAGAAGATGGCCCAAGTCCTTGGGCCCCTGTACCGGTGTGGGAAACCTGGAAGAAGCTCCTGTCTTCAGATCGGCCCAGCACCGGCCACTGCAACCATTTTGGGAGTGAACCAGCAGATGGAAGACTTCTTTCTCTGCCTCTGCCTCTCTGTAACTCTGCCTTCAAATAAATAAACAAATCTTTAAAAAAAATAAATTATACAGTTCAGAGGTCTTTATATTCACAAAGTTATATAACCATCATCACCACTGATTTTAGAATGTTTTTTGTCACCCTACAAAGAATGGGTGTACCTTATAGACACTTTTTTTTTTTTTTTTTTTAAGATTTATTTATTTGACAGGCAGAGTTCGAGAGAGAGGTAGAGACAGAGAGAGAGGTCTTCCATCCGCTGGTTCACTCCCCAGGTGGCCGCAATGGCCAGAGCTGTGCTGATCCGAAGCCAGGAGCTTCTTCCGGGTCTTTCACGTGGGTGCAGGGGCCCAAGGACTTGGGCCAGCTTCTGCTGCTACCTCAGGCCAAAGCAGAGAGCTGGATAGGAAGTGGAGCAGCCAGCACTAGAACCGGCGCCCAAAAGGGATGCTGCCGCTTCAGGCCAAGGTATTAACTCGCTGTGCCACAGCGCCAGCCCCTATAGACATTTTATAGGCAACTGTAGAAATTAGTTCTTTCCCCTGATTTCTGGCAATCATTAATCTACATTTCATCTCTGTGGATTTGTCTGTTCAGGACATTTCATTTAAATAGAATCATATAAATATACTTCGTGACTGACATTTTTGTCTTAATGTTTTCAAAGTTTAGCCCATTTATCAGAGCTTCATTTTTTTATTTTTTAAATTTTTAAAGCCTTTTATTTGGAAGTAGACTTGGAGTGAGAGAGAGAGAGGAAGAGACTGAAATTGATGTTCATCTGCTGGTAGACTCTTCAAATAGCTGCCACTGCCAAGGCTGGGCCAGGTCGAAGCCAGGATCTTCCTCTGGGTCTCCCATATAGGAGCAGGGGCCCAAGCAGTTGGGCCATCTTCCGCTGCTTTCCTATGCGCATTAGTAGGAAGCTGGATTGGAAGTGGAGCAGTTGGGACATGGCGCAGGTGCCCGTTTCTGTTTTTCCTGGGCAGTATTTGACTATATGGATAAATTGTGCTTTGTCCATTTATCAGTTGATGAGAATTTGAGTTTTTTCAGTAAGTCTGCTGTGAATATTTGTGTGCAGTTTTTTGGAGTAAAATTGTTGGGTTGTATGGTAGTTAAAAAAAACTTTTGTTTATTTGGGGCCGGCGCTGTGGCTCACTAGGCTAATCCTCCGCCTTGCAGCGCCGGCACACCGGGTTCTAGTCCCGGTCAGGGCGCCGGATTCTGTCCCGGTTGCCCCTCTTCCAGGCCAGCTCTCTGCTGTGGCCAGGGAGTGCAGTGGAGGATGGCCCAAGTGCTTGGGCCCTGCACCCCATGGGAGACCAGGATAAGTACCTGGCTCCTGCCATTGGATCAGTGCGGTACGCCAGCCGCGGCGGCCATTGGAGAGTGAACCAACGGCATTTTCCCCAGCTCTTCCCCAACGGCAAAGGAAGACCTTTCTCTCTGTCTCTCTCTCTCGCTGTCCACTCTGCCTGTCAAAAACTAAAATAAAAAAAAAAAAAAACAAAAAAAAAAACTTTTGTTTATTTGAAATGCAAAGCAACAGAAAGGGAGAGAAAGAGATCTTCCATCTATTGGTTCACTCTTTAAGTGGCTGCGATAGCCCTGTCTGTGCCAGGCTGAAGCTGGGAGCCAGAAATGACATCTGGATCTCCCACATGGGTGGCACGGGCCCAACTGCTTGGACTCATCTGCTGCCTTCCCAGGCACATTAGCAGGCAGCTGGCTGGATTGGAAGCAGAGTGGCTGGGACTTGAACTGGCAGTTTGATATGGGCTACTTGAATCACAAGCAGCAGTTTAACCTGCTGCACTACAGTACCAACTGCTCCTATGATTATTCTGTTTTGAACATTTTGATGAGCTGTTTTTCAAGGGGCTGCACCTTACCTTCACATTAGAAGCGTGTGAAGGTAGTAGTTTCTTTATATCCTGAACAATACTAATACTTACTTTTAGTTTATTTTGATTGTAGCTATACTAAGTGGGTGCAGTGGTGTTTCACTGTGGTTTTAATTTTGATTTACCTTTGTCCATATTAGTGACTATGAGCATCTTTTAAAGTTCTTATTGACCATTTGTTTATATTTGAGGAAAGCTATTCAAATCTCCCTTTCCTCCATTCCTTATGGGTTGTTTCTATTGTTGAATTGTAAGAGATTTTTGTGTTTTAGAATATGGCCCCATGTAACTGATAATTGCAATTATTTTCTTCCATTCTGTGAGTTGTTTTTTCACTTTTTTGATGGAATCCTTTGAAGCGTTAAGTTTTAAAAGTTGATGAATTCTAATTTATCTCTCCTTACCAGGTTCTTTCATTACATTTTTGAAAACATGTTTGTCACTTATATTTACATTTTTTCTAACTTTATGTTAAATCTTGTCTTAAGAATTGACATTGTGCACAACCTGTTAATTATAATGTACTTGCTAACATGTTTTCCTGTCTGAATTACTTATAGTGGGGGAAAAAAACCAATAAATTGAACTTGGATGATTATTTTGGAGAAATGGCAAATCTGATTTCTTAGTAATAACCTGATTTGGCACATAGTCTTTGTTTTCTGTTCATTTTTATTAGAATAACTTTAGTTTTAATATCTAAAATTTCTTTCAAATAAATTTCCAACAGTCATCTTGAGTCTTTGGTAGATCTGTAAACTGCTTCCATTTTGTTTTCTTTTCCCACCATGAAATAGGACCCCAGCTTTTCTCTTTGTTTTGGTAAGAGATTTCTAGTGTGCACTAGTATATCCGTAGTGACAAAAACCATCTTTAGCATTCTAAGGAACATATTGTACAGATTAACTAGAGAAGAAGTTAGTTTAAGATTCACAGGGAGTTTCTCGTTCTGTGCCTGTAAAGGTCTTTTGTATGTGCTTTCGTTTTCATCAAAGAATGGAATCAGCTTCATTTCAAACTACAGAAGTAGAGAGCTGGTGACTGTGAACACCCAGCTTCAACAACAGTCAACGTATGGCTGATCATGTTTTCTGTATTCCTACACCTGTTTGCCCACTTCTCACCTCAATTCCTTGATTGCTTAGAAGTATAATGTGGGCAACTTTTTGATATCTATTTCAAAAAGTAGATGGCATTTTCCCCTGCTGTATCTTATCTAGATCTGAATCCTACACCTAAGTCCTATAAGTCTGGTAGTTCTTACAGTCTGCCTTGACCTTTCTCAAAGTATTTATTTAATACTGGCCAGTGCCACGGCTCACTAGGCTAATCCTCCGCCTGCGGCGCTGGCACCCCGGGTTCTAGGCCTGGTTGGGACGCCGGATTCTGTCCCAGTTGCTCCTCTTCCAGTACAGCTCTCTGCTGTGGACCGGGAGTGCAGTGGAGGATGACCCAAGTGCTTGGGCCCTACACCCGCGTGGGAGACTGGGAGGAAGCACCTGGCTCCTGACTTTGGATCAGGGTAACGCGCCAGCTGTAGCGACCATTTGGGGAGTGAACCAACTGAAGGAAGACCTTTCTCTCTGTCTCTCTCACTGTCTAATTCTGCCTGTCCAAAAAAAAATAAGTATTTATTTAATACCTTCAGTCACATAGTATGTGACTTAACATGCCACCAGTAATGTAGATGTTACTAGATGCATGTAAATTTGAAGTACATTTCAAGAAAACTTACCATTATCTACTGTTTGAAGTAGTTGTTAAGGAAAGCTAAAATAACTTACCTGAAATGTTTATTGAATAATTTTACAACTATCACTTTTTTTTTTTTTTTTGACAGGCAGAGTGGATAGTGAGAGAGAGAGACAGAGAAAGGTCTTCCTTTTGCCGTTGGTTCACCCTCCAATGGCCACCACGGCTGGTGCGCTGCGGCCGGTGCACCGCGCTGATCCGAAGCCAGGAGCCAGGTGCTTCTCCTGGTCTCCCATGGGGTGCAGGGCCCAAGCACTTGGGCCATCCTCCACTGCACTCCCTGGCCACAGCAGAGAGCTGGCCTGGAAGAGGGGCAACCGGGACAGAATCCGGCGCCCAGACCGGGACTAGAACCCAGTGTGCCGGCGCCGCAAGGTGGAGGATTAGCCTATTGAGCCATGGCGCCGGCCAACTATCACTTTCATATTAATGGTAACGGTGGACTGGAGAGTATTGAACATTCAGGTAACCCAGTGCAGTAACAGAATCTGGTCGGTTTCAAGTCTGTTGCCAGTAGCTTTCCACCCATATCCCTCTCTTCTTGACTCTGTTAATGATGGTGAACCATTGTGTGTCTGTACTTCTTCTGCTAGGATAGTAGAATGGACAAGTGAGGAAAACCTCAAACAATGTACCTCTCAAAATTTCATTGACTCACAAGAGTTCAGGCCTCTAAAAGCTGCAAAGTGACATATCTAGTACATGAGTCAACAATGGATTGAGGCTATAGGCTGCTTTGCTTGATTGATAGTAGGATGATTATAGTTTTACTCATAGAAGCTGAGTATTTATGGCTTTTGTGAATCGTAGATGATACAGCCTTGTTTAATCTTGTTACCCCAAACTGTTCTTTATTGGGCCTGCTGTGCAAGGTAAGGGAACCCTGTATATACCCAAAACTGGCATTGTTCTTAGCAGCATAACTTCAAGCAGAAGTATATCAAATTTTTTTTCCTCAGTAGTTTTTGAATATAGTAGGTTTAGCAGATCTGCCAATAGCTGGAACACAGTCCTGTTGCGTTCACTCTGTATGATAAACTTAATACAGGGTTGAGAGAATGGAATAAGTAAAAATACTTTTTTTTTTTTAAAGATTATTTATTTGAAAGGCAGAGTTACATGGAGGCAAAGGCAGAGAGGGAGAGAGAGGTCTTCCATCTGCTGGTTCACTCCCTAGATGGCTGAAACTGTTGGAGCTGCACTGATCCAAAGCCAGGAGCCAGGAGCTTCTTCTGGGTCTCCCATGCAGGTGCAGGGGCCCCAAGGACTTGGCCATTTTCCACTGCTTTCCCAGGCCATAGCAGAGAGTCGAGCAGCCAGGATTCGAACCGGTGCCCATATGGGATGCTGGCACTGCAGGAGGCAGCTTTACCCACTACACCACAGTGCCAGCCCCATTATGTCTTTTCAAGAAAAATAAATCAGAAGAGGATGAATCATGATGTCCTCAAGTCTTCTGGGCTTTATTCTTATATTTTCTGTCTAGCATGATGGCTTGCTGTTGTCTGCATGGGAATTGCAACAAAAATTCTCAGTTTGAGAGATGCTTAGGGCCTGGTCCTATATTTCTGTCAACTTGCACAGTGACTATCAAGTATGAGATGTATTCTAACGTGGAGTCATAGAGTCTTGGACATGCCACAGGGGCTTCTGGGTGGCTTTGGGCTTCCACTGGATAATTGTTGGTTGAGCTTCTCCAGCCTGAGCCCTGAGCTCTACTTTACAAATGTAGAAATGGGCACAAGGAGGTGAAGTAATTGGTCCAGGGTCAGAGGCATGGCAATCTAGAGTCAGGATTTGAACTTAGGTATTTAGGTATCCTGGACCCCAAGAGAGAGGTCCTACACAGTAATACCATAGAGGCTTTCTTGTCTCTTGTTCAGCTGGCTCAGAGTGTGAATAGCTGTTTAAATTGGTGCCCCTATGGGGAGATCACTGACTGCCTAGCAGTCTCATCAGTTACCATTCTTGCTCCAATTTAGATATTTTATTGGATTATTAAAATAGATATTTTTAAAGAATCATCACCATTCTTTGTACACATTACTTTCAATAAAATGTTTTTCAAATTATGGTAAAGATATACTTGTAATTTAAGTGCATAGTTCAGTGGCATTTGAGTTCATTAGCATCGTTGTGTGACCATCTGTACTGTGCATTGTGGAATTGTTTTCATCTTGCACAACTGAACATTGGAACCTATTGAACAATATATACATTCTCCCTAGCCATCTTTTTCTATGGCTTTGATTAAATACCTCCTGTGAGTGGAAACATAGAAAATTTACCCTTTTGTTATTTGCTTATTTCACTTAGCATGATTTCAAGTTCATTCATATTGTAGCATTATTGAAATTTTTTTTTAAGGTTGAACAGTATACCATTGAGTATCTATACTACAGTTTGCTTATCCACTCATCTGGTAGGCATTTGAGTTGCTTCCACAGAACTTTTAGGTGTTGTGAATAATGATGCTAGGACATGGTATGCAAATCCCTTGGAGACCTTGCCTAGAAGTGGAATTGATAGGGATCTTATGGTAATTCTATCTTTGATTTTTTTTTTTTTTTTTGAGAAATCACCATACTGTTTGCACAGTGGCTGTTTCATTTGGTTTCTACCAGTAGTACATAAAGTTTGCTTTTTTTTTTTTGCACATCCTTGCCAACAATTTTTTTTTTAGATTTTTAAAATTTATTTATTTGAGAGGTAGAGTTACAGACAGTGAGAGGGAGAGACAGAGAGAAAGGTCTTCCATCTGCTAGTTCTCTCCCCAAATGGCCGCATTGGCTGGAGCTGTGCTGATCTGGAGCCAGGAGCCAAGTGCTTCTTCCTGGTCTCCCATGGGGATGCAGGGGCCCAAGCACTTGGGCCATCTTCTACTGCTTTCCCAAGCCACCGCAGAGAGCTTGATTGGAAGAGGAGCAGCCAGGACTTGAACTGGTGCCCATATGGGATGCCAACCCACAGGCCCGGCCAACATTCCTCCCCTCCCCTTCTCTTCCTGTGTTTAGATGCTGCTACTTGCTTAACATGGCTGTCTTAAGCCAAAAGCCAGAAACATTTAATGGTGAAACATTAGAAGCATTCTCATTAAGGTCAGGAGTTAGAACCCTTCAGCATCATCACTTTTGGGTATTAAACATGTAGTTAGATAAGAGGATATATATTAGAACAAGGGAATTCTAGAAGTTGATCACAAAGTTAAATAGTGAATTTAAAGTCTTTGCTAAGCACTCTAGAAATCTTTGCTGTCTTAGGTTAAGGTTTCTGTTGACTACTTCTTTTCCTGGCACTGTGGAGCACATTCTTTTTTATGTCTATCAAATTAGTTTTGGCTAAATATTTGGCATTTTGAATAGTGGATAAAGACTCTGGATTATGTCCTCTTCCTCTGAAGAATGATGGTTCTTGTTTTAGCAGGCAGTTCAGTCACTAAGTGATTATTTTGAACTCTTGTAGATGGTAGTTTTATGCTGTGGATAATGTGTATTTTTGGAAAGTCCAAGGTGTTTTCTAGCACTGTATGTGGTAGAACTTTAAACTATCACCTCTGTGGCTTTTAGAATGGATCTGCAGTGGGCCTTATTCTAGGACATGGTCCTCAATTCCAAGGGGAAGCTTTTTGGTGTCTCAGCTGAATACCAAAAAAATATTAATGAAATCCAAGTTCTGGTAGCCCTGGGACTTAGAGTCCTCAGCACTGTTTTCTTTCTTCTGAACTGCTCACCTTGTAGAATCTTTTTACTTTTCTTTTCTTTTCTTTTTAATTATCTGTTTGAGCTGAGAGAGTGCGAACGCTCCCATCTGCTGGGTCACTCCCCAAATGCCTGCAATGGCCGAGGCTAGGATGAGGTGGGAAGATGGAGTCAGAGCCAAAGCTGGAAACCAAACCCAGGTACTCCAATGTGGAACGCAGTGTCTTGACTGCTAGCCTAAACTTGCTCCTACTGTCTTTTTTGAACTCTATAGCAGCTGCTATTGGTAATCATTTGGTGGTGTGACTCCATTCCTCACTGGACATGTCAGTGTGGACTCCTGGAGGCCTCACTTGGCAATTCCCTACTCTGATGATGTTAATTCTGATTTCTGCCTACTGTGTTTTGCCTGGATTCCAGGTCTGTGTTCGGGTCTGAAAATGTTCTTGGACAGAGCAGGATAATTGTAGTGCTCACCATATGAGTTTTCCACAGTATAAAAGCAGTTACTGAGGCTGGCATTTTGGTACAACTGGTTAATTTGCCACTTGTGATGCCTCCATCCCATACCGGAGTGCTGGTTCAAGTGTCAGCTGCTTCACTTCTGATCTTGTTCCCTGCTAATGAGCCTGGGAATACAACAAATGATGACCCAGTACTTGGGCCCCTGCCACGAATGAGGGAAACACAGTTAGATTTCTGGGCTACTGGCTTCAGCCTGATCCAACTCTAGCCTTAGTGACCATTTGGGGAGTAAACCAGTGGATGGAATATCTTTCTCTCTCTCACTATCCCCCCCACCCCCCCCCAAAAAAACCCAGATCTTTAAATAAAAAAATAAAATCAGTTACTTCATTTATTTTCTTCAGTTTTATATTGTTTAGAGTAGAAGAGCTAGTCTGGTTTCAGTTACTCCATCCTAGCTGGGAGACTTGGAAACTTGAGTGATTTAAAGTTCTTGGAAATACACCTGAAGTTATAGAGAAATTCTGAAAGATTAGAGTAAGGGGAAGAGTAACTTTAACACACACTAAATGTGTTCTAAAGCTAGATGATTTAAAATATTATAATATAGTATTGGTACAGAAAAGTACAGATAAATCATTGGAGGAAAGAGGGGTTAAAGCCTCTTGGAATTTAATATGTAGTGATGGTAACACTCAGTGAGGAAGGGATTAGGATACAAATAGTTTTACCTTTTGGAAAACAAACTGAATCTTTCATTTACTCCTATGTTTTAACTGATTCCAGATGAAGTTGAGAGTTAACATAGGGGCAGGTGTTGTGGTGTAGCAGGTAAAGCCACCACCTGTGATACCCGCATCATGTAATGGACACTGGTTCATATTAGCTGCTCCACTTCTGACCTAGCTCTATGCATGGGGAAAGCAGTAGAAGATGGCTCAATTGTCTGGAACCTTGCCACCCACATGGGAGACCTGGAAGGAGCCCCTGGCTCCTGGCTTCCCCCTGGTCCAGCCCTGGCCTGCAGCTGTCTGGAAAGTGAACCAGCAGAAGGAAGATCCATCTCTCCCTCTTTCTGTGACTCTGCATTTCAAGATAAATACATCTTAAAAATAAAAAGAGTAAACATTATATTGAAATAATAATAGTCCAAAAATTGAATAAAAGTTTTTAGTTTTTATAGTATTGACATGGCAAAAGACTCTAAATAAGGTACAAGTTATTTTCTGAATTACAAAAGACAGCACTAAGAGAAGTGAATGGAGAGCAGATGTTTAGCTTAAGACAGCCTCATCCCACATCAGAATATGTCGGTTTTATTTCCAGCTCTGGTTCCTGACTCCCACTTCACTTGATTGCAGACCTCAGAGTTACTGATTTCCTACCATCTACATGGGAGACCAGGATTGTATTGTCAGTCCTGGCCTAGCCTCAGCTATTGCAGTTATGTAGGGAATGAACCATTAAATGGGAGCACTCTTTCTGTCTGCCTCTTAACTAAATAAAAAATCAAAATTAAAAAGTTGGATTCAGCCAGCCAGAAAATAAATGAATTTAGTACTTCAACTACTGTTGTTATATTACATTGATTTTAGTGATCAAGCACATTTGATTTTATTGGTGCACCTTTATCATAAGCAGTGACCAAGAGAAATAATACGGTTAATAACACAGGGAAGGATGCTCAAAACAAAATAATAAAACGAAAATCAAAATTTGATTGATGGACAGAAATCAGAAAAACATATCCATTGTTGTAGATTATGGTGAAATGTATGCCATTTGCGGGAGTTTAGCTTTCAGAAAATATTTTGAATCAGTTTATTATTTGTCATAAGCAAAAAATGAACATGCAGACTGATTGGTTATGACAGAGCAGTTCCACATATAGTTGTTTATTGTATTGGTTCTCATGATACCTGATACAATTTAGGCTGATTTATGGGTCCAACGTCAGACACTGAGTCATATTTTTTGTGGATTGCTTAGGGATATGTGTTTAATAGTTTTTCTTTATGATTCTTATGATTATTTTACATACTTTTAAGTGGAAAACTGTGGATTCATCCAAAAGGTACTGAAAAAATACATATATAAGTGCATATATTTTGCTGGAATGAGAAAATAATTGAATAACTAGTAAATCACTGTTTTGGTATAATAGTAATATATAGTTTTGAAAACGTACTTTGTAGAAATAAAATTACTGATAAGTGAAAAATCATAGAATAGGAGGCACATTTGTATGCACAAATTGTGTATTTAGGGAAAATGTGTTTTTATATGCATATAAAATACCAAGAAAATGTACAAGTTTATTGGTAATTCTGGAGGGACACACTTTGGCCTATTTTATGACTTTTTTTTTAAAATCTTTTTTGTTGCTTATTTATTTTCATCTTGTTTGAAACACAGAGAGATAGAAACAGAGCTTCCATTTTTAGGTTAACTGCTCAAATGCCAGAACAGCTGGAGCTGGGCCAGGATGAAGCCAGGAGCCTGGAACTCAGTCCAGGTCTCCCAGTGGCAGGGACCCAATTACTTGAGCCATGATCTGCTGCCTTCCAGGCTGCACATTAGCAGGTATCTAGAAGTAGAAGTGGAGCTGTGATTTGAACTGAGGTGCTCCATAATAGGGTGCTGGTGTCCCAAGTGGTATCTTAACTGCTGTCACTGCTGTGACTTTATATGATGTCTTTGATTTTATTTTTTATGAGCAAGTTTTACAATAACAGCTGATCAAGGGAAGATAGGAAACCAAGTACTTTAGAAGATGTATGGGATCATTGCACTACAACTTGACATTAGGCTAATTTAAGTTAGTTGGAACCTTGTTTGGCTAAAGTATATTTTAAATTGGGCTTATCATGGGAGGCCTCAGTGGTTTCATTAGAAGCTCTATTGTGTGGTGTGTTTTCTTGACGAACATTTTACTGTGATAGTAGGGTATTGCTTTTTCTGAGTTGTATATGCATAATCTTGATGCTTTTCTTTTAAGAACCTTCAACAACTGGTACTGCGTCAAATTATCCAGATGTATTAACAAGGCCTTCTCTCCATCGGAGCCATCTGAATTTCTCTATGTTGGAATCCCCTGCATTACACTGTCAGCCATCCACATCCTCTGCATTCCCAATTGGCAGTTCTGGATTTTCCCTTGTGAAGGAAATTAAAGATTCTACCTCTCAGCATGAGGATGATAACATCTCAACTACCAGTGGTTTTTCTTCAAGAGCTTCTGATAAAGGTATTCTTGGTGTTTGGTAATAAAATTAGATTTCATGGGATAATTTTTTTCCCCAATAGCTTTAATTTTCATTTTCTTTTTATAAAAATCTAGGGTCTTGTAACTGGTGCTATTAATATGCATTACATATTTTTGTTTCAGACATAGCTGTCTCAAAGAACACTTCAGTGCCACCTCTGTGGTCCCCAGAAGCTGAAAGTTCTCATTCACTCTCACAGCACACTGCCACCAACTCAAAAAAACCAGCATTCAATTTGTCTGCTTTTGGAACGCTTTCCCCTGTGAGTACTAACTGGATTGGATTTAATCATATTAGTTGAGTTTCTTGCTTACAGTTTGTCATTGTGTTTCTGTGCAGTCACTTGGGAATTCTTCAATCCTTAAAACAAGTCAGCTTGGAGATTCTCCTTTTTATCCTGGGAAAACAATGTATGGTGGAGCAGCAGCTGCCGTAAGACAGTCTAAACAACAAAATACACCGTATCAGGTTAGTGTGAATAGGAAAAGGCTTGATGGTCTTTTTTTTTTTTTCCCTTTAACTAGATAGTAAGTTAGACTATCAAAAAGCAATGTTAATTATTGTTAAGTAAAATGATAAAATTGGATTACACATTTCAATTTAGGATATGAATATTCTTTTAGGCCTAAGACAACATTTTGTGTGTTAGATGTGTGTGTATATTTCTTGAGAAGTGTGATAATTTTTTAAATGAGCTATAAATTACACATAGTAGGACTCTGATTAGAATATTTGAATTTTAACAGAGCACTTGCAGTTGTTTAACCTTCTGCAATAAAAATATTGAACAAACATTTCTATCACTCCATCAATACATTAAAACAAAGTAAATCTTTATGAACAAGTTTTACTATCAACTCTCAATCCAGCTCTTTGAGAACAGAGGTCCTGCATGGGAAGTTAGTGCACAGTGACTCCTGTTCATTTAAAAATTAACACTCATATGTATGATGTCAGTGATCCCTGAGGCTCTTGACATGAGCTGCCTAGACTGTGGAAGCCTTTTGAATCCACTAACTCCTTCTGTATTTAGACAAGGGCATAAGCAAAGCGGAAGTTCTCTGCTCCCTTCAGGGAAAAGTACATCCTTCTTTCATGACCACTTCTTTCCCCTGGGGTCTCACCCACAGAGGTCCTACATGTAGGACACTCTGTACAGTGTTTTGGCTTTCATGCCTTTAGTGCTCTCACGGATTTTTCAGCCAGACCAGAATGCCTTAAGGGCTGATTCTGAGGTCAGAGTGCTGTGTAAAGTGATTGTCATTCTGAGTTTTTGCTGTATGGACTGCTTCCTTTGTTGGAGCATTCACTCCTTTTTACTTTATTACCAAACATTTAATCCTATTTAAATGATCACTTTAACACTTAATCCTGTCTGTATGATCCCTTTATCTACTTAATCCTATCCCCATGCTCACTTTAACACTCAAAATACTAGCTTTTTTTTTTTTTTTTTTTTTTTTTAAGATTTTTATTTATTTACTTGAGAGAAGGAGAGGCAGAGAAATAGAGAAAGTCTTCCATCTTCTGGTTCACTCCCCAGATGGCCCAATTTTCATCCGTTTTGAGTGGATTTTTATGTAAGGTGTAAGTAGGGGTCTTGCTTCATTCCTCTGCATGTGGAGATCCAGTTTTCCCAGCACCATCTGTGAAGAGACTGTCCTTGCTCCAGGGATTGATTTTAGCTCCTGTGTTGAAGTTACGTTGGTTGTAGATGCTTGGATTGATTTCTGGAGTTTCTGTTCTGTTTCATTGTTCCATTCATCTATTTTTATATCAGTACCAGGCTGTTTTGATTATGACTTCCCTGTAGTATGTCTTGAAATGTGGTATTGTGATGCCTTCAACTTCGTTTTTGTTGCATAAAATTGCTTTAGCTTTTCGGGGTCTCCTGTGTTTTTATATGAATTCCAGCATCTAAAACGTTACTTCTTACAGCTTGTAGCCAGAAACCTCTTCCTCCTCACTCTCTGGCAATCATTTATGTATTTAGTTTAAAAGATTTATGGGGCTTGCGCTGTGGTGCAGCAGGTTAACGCCCTGGCCTGAAGTCCGGCATCCCATATGGGTGCCGATTCAGGTCCCAGCTGCTCCACTTCCTGTCCAGCTCTCTGCTATGGCCTGAGAGATAGCCGTGGAAGATGGCCTAAGTCCTTGGGCCCGTGCACCTGTGTGGGAGACCTGGAAGAAGCTCCTGGCTTCAGATCGGTGCAGCTCCTGCTGTTGTAGCCATCTGGGGACTGAACCAGCGGATGGAAGACCCCCCCCCCCTTCTTTCTTTTGTCTCTCTCTCTCTCTCTCTCTGCCTCTTCTCTGTGTAGCTCTGACTTTCAAATAAATAAAAATAAAAAAAAAAAGAACTAAAAGCTGATAAAAAAAAATGTATTTGAAAGACAGTTACAGAGAGGCAGAGCAAGAACTTTTTGCCTATGCCTGTGTCTTTCAGGGCTTCCTCTTTCATTAATATTTTGTAGTATGTAAGACCTTGAATATATTTTGTTAGATTTATAGCTAAGTATTTTATGTTATTTGGCATTAGTCAAGAATAGGCTGAAGCATCTGTCTATTCAGTACATTGAATTCATAGTTAAAATTCCTTCCAGCTAAAAACTTTTAGGTTCATATAGCTTCTCTGGTGAATTCTACCTAACATTATAATTTTTTTAAGATTTACTTATTTGAAAGGCAATCTCTGTCCCTCATTTTCTCTCTCTCACTGTCTCACACACACACGCACACACACACCCCTTTCACTCACTGATTCATTCCCCAAAAAGCCGCAGGGGCCAGGAACTCAGTCTGGGTCTCCATTTAGGTGACAGGGGCCCAAGCACTTGGACTGTCTTCCACTGCCTTTCTAGGTGTATTAGCAGCTAGGGCTCAAACCAGCACTCATATGGCATGCTGACATCTTAGGCAGTGGCTCAATAAATGTACTCTGTCACAATCACAACACTGACCCCCTACCCAACATTTAAGAATGAAATCTTACCAATTATTTTTTTATTAGAGATTTATTTATTTTATTTGAAAGGTGAGTTAGAGGAAGAGACAGAGAGGGATGTTCTATCCCCAAAATGGCCAAAACAGCTGGGGCTGGGCCAGACCAAAACCAGGAGCCACATCTAGATCTCCCGTGTGGGTGCAGGGGCCCAGGGACTTCGACCATTTTCCGCTGCTTTTCCTAGGCGTGTTAGTAGGGAGCTGGATGGAAAGTAGAGCAGCCAGTACTCAAACTGGTGCCCATATGGGATGCTGATGCAGTGGGCAGCATGTTAACCTGGTGCACCACAGTGCTGGGTCTGAAACTATGCCAGGTCTATACAACCACTTCATATTGTGAAAGATGGGAAAATGCATTTTATGTTTTATAACGTTACCTTTTTTTAAACTTTTATTTAATAAATATAAATTTCCAAAGTATAACTTTTGGATTATAGTGGCTTTCGCCCCCCATAACCTTCCTCTCACCCGCAACCATCCCATCTCCCACTCCCTCTCCCATCCCATATAATGTTACCTTAATAGCAGAGTCAGACAAGGACGTTATGAGAAATTATAAATATTCTTCATGAGTTATAGATGAATATTCTCTACAAAATATTTATAAATTGAGTCCAACAAGTATAGAAAGGAAAGGAAGCTATTTCATGATTTTTTTTTTTTTTAGATTTATTTTATTTATTTGAAGGACAGAGTTACAGAGAGAGGTAGAGACAGAGAGAGAGGTCTTCTATCTGCTGGTTCACTCTACAGGTAGCTGCAACGGCTGGAGCTGTGCTGATCCGAAGCCAGGGGTCAGGAGCTTCTTCCAGGTCTCCCACATGGGTGCAGGGGCCCAAAAACTTGGGCCATCTTCTACTGCTTTCCCAGGCCATAGCAGAGAACTGGTTTGGAAGAGGAGCAGCTGGGACTAGAACTGGTGCCCATATGGGATTCTAGTGCTTTAGACCAGGGCTTTAACCCACTGTGCCACAGTGCTGGCCCCCACTATGTCATGATTAAGGAGCATTTATCCTGGGAATACAAGATTGGTTCAGCATTTGACAGTTAATATCATCTACATGTAAACAGACTGAAGGGTAAAACCCATATGTACATGTCGATTTATGTGTAAAAATTTGACAGAAATCAGCATAATTTCATGATAAAAATTTTCAGTAAACCTACATGTAGAGAACTCCCTCAATCTGATTAAGTATATCTACAAAAAAAAATTATCAGCTAGTGTCATACTTAATAGTGGAAGACTGAATAATGTCTCTGAGACAGGGAAGAGAGCTGGAAAGTCTGCCACTGTACAACGTCATCCTGCAGATACTAGCCAGTTCAGTAGGCCCTGATGCAAGCCTTTGATTCATAAAATAATTCAAGTATGTTCCTGCTTCTTTCTTATATATCTGTGTATATGTACGCACATTTTTTTTAAAAGAGGTAGTGTATGCGTTCATGTTGTGTGCTTATTTATTTGCTTGTTTATTTTAGAGGTAGAGAGTGTGTGCTCCCATGTGCTGGTTCACTCTCCAAATGCAGTAGCCTTGTTAAAGCCAGGATCCAGGAACACACAATCCATTTCTTTCACTTGACCTGTCAGTGCTGCTTCCCATGCTCTGCATTAGCCAGAGCCGGAATCTAACCCAGGCACTGTGATGTGAGACACAGGCATTTTAGCTAGAATCTTAGCTGCCAGGGCTAATTCCCACCTCTGGTCTGTAGTTTTTAATGTTGAATTCTTTTTTAACACAGCCTTCCAAATATTTATAATTTCTTTTCTAGAGTGTTAGAGCTGGGACATATTGTAAGTCCTGGCTACTCTACTTCCAGTCCAGATCTCTACTGTCATGCTTGGGAAAGCAGAGGAAGATTGTCCAAGTACTTGGGCCCCTGCTGCCCATTTGGAAGACTAGGATAGAGTTCCTGGTTCCCAGGTTCAGCTCTGCCCAGTTCTGGCCATTGCGGCCATTTGGGAAGTGAACTGAGAGAACCAGCAGAATGAAGATCTCTTTGTAACTGACTTTTAAATAAATAAATAAATAAATCTTAACAAAAAACTAGCTTTACCAGCACTCCTAATGGGCACCAAGTTCTTAATAAAACTATTGTGGTATACTATACCTGTTCTGAAAATACAATAACTTTGGTTAATGATAGAGGAACATAAAGTAGCTATTATGATTTGGTTTCAGATGAGGTGTTTATAAAAAAGTAGATTGTGTTTTGGTTTTGAAAATCTTTTCCCTTTAACCATTACCAGGTTACTTGGTTTTGTAGTAGCCACGTGGTTATTGGAATGTTATACATTCTTGAGAAAATGAAATGTTTTCATTGGGTTTTATGAACACTATTAAAGAGTACTTGTGTGTTGATAAGTTATTTTCCTTCACACTAATTTTAAGAAAGTTAAGACATGGCCTAATTACTTTAATATGTTCTTTTTTCTTATTTATATGAACAAGTCATTGGTATTCAGATTTGTTAAATTTCTGTTGTAATGGAATCTACAATCTCTTTATTTAGTTATCTGGAAAATTACTGTAAATGTTTTGTAAGACCCAGGATAATTGATAACTCAGTTCTCATTAACTTAAAAGTTTATTTAAATAACTGGGATAAAAGGATCAAGCTAATGCTAGCCTTTTTACCTATTAACCATTATCCTCACATAATACAACTGGCAAATCTTCTGGGTGGTACATGATGCTATGTGATCACTCTTTCTCATTGTAAAGTAATTCCTCAGGCAAAGAATTAGATTTTTGGTGAAGGCATACAAAAAGTTGAACTTTTAATTACATCTTCCTGAGTTAAGTTACTGATAACCCATCAATCTTATTTCACTTTGGACACTAATTCTATTTTGTAAGTATTTTCATTGCATTCATACGTGCCTTAGATTTAACATTGGAACAAATAATGTAAGGTTTTTACTTTATAGGCACCAGTCAGAAGACAGATGAAAGCTAAGCAACTTAATGCACAATCTTATGGTGTGACCAGTTCAACAGCTCGACGAATATTGCAGTCTTTAGAGAAGATGTCAAGCCCGCTAGCAGTAAGTTTTTAAAGTCACAAATACAGAAGTATAACAAAATCTGAGCTTAGTGAAAACACTTAATTTTGTTATTATTATCAAATAATAAATTCTGTTATTAACAGGATGCAAAAAGAATTCCATCTGTTTCTTCACCTTTAAATTCTGTAAGTTGACTTTTGAACCTTTTTATATATGAAAGTTGTATTTTTCAGTTTCCCATCTGTTTTCTGATAGTACTTTTTTTTTTTTATAGCCTCTTGATAGGAGTGGGATAAATATCTCAGATCATCAGGCTAAAAGCCAAAAGGTAAGACTTCTTCCGTGTTAGCTGTTCACAGTGTCAGCAATTTTGTTATATTTAAAGTTAACAAGAACACAAATTGGATTTAGTTGATAGTCATTAGGGAATATGTTTTAAAATAAAACTCTTTTACTTGGACATGATAGCCTCTTCTGAGGGTCTCTGCAAGATTCTATATGTATAGTAGATGACCATTCATTTTGGTTATTTGGTATTTTCCATCTTCAGGTTCTTGACAGCCTTTAAGGCTAAATTTTTTACCTTTTGATAAATAGTGATATGAGTGAACAAAGCTTGAAGTGTTTAATATTTAGAAGTTCAGTGAATTAAACCCTCAAGGAACTGAGTGATTTTTTTTTTTCAACTTTCCTCATTAACCAACATTATGTCAAATCTGTTGTGTATATTAGAATTTCAATTTGACACATCTTTGGACAGCCAAAATACTCTTTTATTTATTTATTTTTTTAAAATTTTTTTAATTTTTTGACAGGCAGAGTGGACAATGAGAGAGAGAGACAGAGAGAAAGGTCTTCCTTTGCCGTTGGTTCACCCTCCAATGGCCGCCGTGGCCAGCGCGCTGCGGCCGGTGCACCGCGCTGATCCTATGGCAGGAGCCAGGTGCTTCTCCTGGTCTCCCATGGGGTGCAGGGCCCAAGGACCTGGGCCATCCTCCACTGCACTCCCTGGCCATATCAGAGAGCTGGCCTGGAAGAGGGGCAACCGGGACAGAATCCAGCGCCCCGACCGGGACTAGAACCCGGTGTGCCGGTGCTGCTAGGCGGAGGATTAGCCTACTGAGCCGCGGCGCCGGCCCAAAATACTCTTGTAAGATATTGGAGCTGATACAAAATATATAGATTGTATATTGATGGCCTTTTACTGCATCCTGTTTGGTTCAGATTAGCTTTGGAGGTTACTGTGGGAAAAATGAAATGTTTGATAGTTTGGGTTAAGTAAGATACCTTTTTTGATATATAAGTATTTATGGATGATTAAGTATATTTCAGGAAAAGCAGACTCATGGATCCTTACTTGTTTTTTTTTTGGGAGGGGGGTGTTTATTTATTCAAAAGACAGTTACAGAGAGAAATCTTCTATCTGCTAGTTCACTTCCCAACTGACTGCCACAGCTGGGGCTGGGCCAGGCCAACGTTGGGAGCCTGGAGCTCCATTTCTATCCGGGTCTCCATTTCTATCCTGGTCTCCCATGTGGGTAGCAGGAGCCCAAATACTTGGGCCATGTTCTTCTGCTTTCCTAGGTACATTAGAAGGGAGCTGAGTCAGATTTGAGAGTGGAGCAGCTAGAAGTTGAACCAGCGCTCATGGGAGGGCAGCATTACAGCTTAACCCACTGTGCAACAATGCTGTACTCCTGGATCCTTACTTGTGAAAGCATTTATTGTAACACCAAATTCCCTAAAAGTAATTATTAAAATTGTAATTGAATTAATTACAGGTACACATATAAATTATTAGTAAATTGTAATTATTGTTACTGAAATTCTGATACAGAGGAAAATAAAAATGGCTTTTGGAAGAGTATGGCTTCTCAGTTTTAGAATTATGTAGATATTTATAATTAAACAAGAGGGAATCTTCTGTTGGTTTCCATTAATGGGATTAATTTGTTGGCTTTTCTTAGATCCTCATTTATATCAGATTATTTGAAAAGTAAATTTTTTAAATTGTGCCATGATTCTTACTGATAATTTTTCTAGTAGTTCAGTATTGTATCAATAACAGCTTATTTAACATGGTGTAAGAGAATAAAAAGGGCAGGATATAATGTAATTCATATTTCATGGATGTAATTCCAACACTCTACAAAGTAGATTATCCTTGAGTGGTTGGGCTACACTTGTGATGAGGATTTGGGGAAAAGCTACAAACTATACAGAGCCTTTTTGCCCTGGAAAGCAATGCTAACAGCTGCTCTGGGGTGAAAGGACTCTATTCATAGTGTTACATTCTTGGACAGAGTGGTTTTTGGCTTTATAGTGATCTTACACCATCAGGAATTTTACTGTGATTTAGTGGAGCAAAGGACCATTAATAAAATGTTTGTGTACTTAGTGAAATCAGTTCATTTCAGAATCTGGACGCCATTTTTTGATTGGTTATTAAATAAGAAGGACAGGGGATCAACTTGGAGAAGAATTTGCTCACATTTAAGGAATTAAAGTATTTTGATAACTAGTTTAAAAATATCTTTTTTGCAGCTAAAGAAAATATATTCAGTAGTTTCAGGGACACAGTGACATCAATTTTAGTTCACTTATTTAAAATCATTTTATAGAAACTTTATTTGTGGAACCATTTTGAATATAGTTCTATTTTATATGTATGCATATGTGGAATAAAGTCTATTTACAAGTCCAATTTCAAACTATATATGTTTATAAATAAATGTGTGCATAAATATATATGTGTATGTATATATTTATATATATATCTCCTTGGTTCTGCTACTAATTTTTTCTTAGTATTTATGTCCCTTTATTCCTCTAGGTCACATTAGCTGTTGTTAAATAATATTTAGATGTGAGTTACTGATACATATTCAAAAATACATGTTTGTCTTTGATTTCTATTTACTTATGTAAGGTGGACTCTCAGTATCCCCCAGTGCAGAGACTTATGACCCCAAAGCCAATTTCTGTAGCTGCAAATCGAACTGTTTATTTTAAACCATCTCTGACCCCATCTGGTGAACTAAGGAAGATTAATCAAAGAATAGATAAAAGGCACAGTGTGAGTATGTGTTTATATTTACCAGCTTTGAGTATCAATTGTAATGAGTTAAGAGTAATTAATGTAAATAGAAGTATTCTACCATTGTAGTCTGGCAACTATATAATACATACATTTTGTGAATTATTTGTGATTGTGAATTGTTATACCTTTAAAACAGCTCTTGTTTAGTAAACACTAGTATATACTCACTATGTGTATTAAGAAATTTTGCGAGATTTTCTTTGTCACTGTCTTGACTGTGGCATTGTGTTTGAAATCCCCCCCAATATACTTACTTAGTTGAAAGGCAGCATTAGGGAGAGATACCTTCCATCTGCTGGTTCAGTGTCCAAATGGCCAAAACAGCCAGTTTGGGACCAGGCCAAAGCCAGGAGCCTGGGACTCCATCTGAGTGCCCTGAATGGGTGGCAGGGGCCCAAGCACTTAGGTCTTTTTCTGCTGCCTTCCCTGATACATTAGCAGGTTGTGGAACCTGTGCTCATTTAGAATGCTGGCCGCAAAATTAGTCCATGTGTAAATTTTTTTATGATTGACTTTTTTTTAGGATTTATTTATTTACTTGAAAGGCAGAGTTACAAAGAGACAGAGGCAGAGAGAGAGAGACAAAGTCTTACATCCACTGGTTCACTCCCTAGATGGCTGTAATGGCTTCAGTTGTACCGATCTGGAGCCAGGAGCTTCTTCCGGGTCTCCCACGTGGGTGCAGGGGCCCAAGGACTTGGGGCATCTTCCACTGCTTTCCAGGCCATAACAGAGAGCTAGATCGGAAGTAGAGCAGCTGGGGTTCGAACTGTCACCCATATGGGTCGCCAACAGTGCAGGTGGCGGCTTTACCCTCTATGTCACAGTGCCAGCCCCTATGATTGATTTTTTGAACCAGGATCCAAGCTTTGCTTTTGGTGTTGCTTTTGTAGATATCAAAACCACACACAGTTTGTATTTTGAGATGATTCACATACTGTACAATTTAATTTACCTATTTAAGCTTACTGTTTGGTAGTTTAATGTGTGTTTACAGAGTTGTTTAGCCATCACTATAGTTAATTTTGGGATATCTTTATCACCATCTCTTCCACTGCCTCCCTAAAACCTCCTGCCCATTAGCAGTCACTTGCCAGTTCTCATGGGTGGCAGGGTCCCATGCATTTGGGTTTAAAGTTTTGCAAGAAAAATGTTAAGAATACCATATATTTCACTCCATTTGCTTTTTTTCTTTTTTTGTTTCCTACAAACAAGGAATTCTTTTACATAAAGCATAATAGTAATCAAAACTCTTATCTAGATGCTAATCTAGATGTTATTTTGATGTTGCTAACTGTCCCAAAAGATAAACTTTCAATGTCGTGTCCTGCAATTAGTTATTCTGTCTCTTTGTCTCGTTTTAGTCTAGAACAGTTCCTTGTTTGCTTTTGTTTGTGTATAAATGTGTGTGTGTCTTTGTGTGTTATGTATGTATTTCACTGCACTAATTTTTTTTTTTAAGATTTAGTTATTTGAAAGAGTTACAAAGAGAGAGAGAGACAGGTCTTTGATCTGTTGGTTCACTCTCCAAATGGCCACAAAGGCAGGAGCAGGACCAGATGGGAGCCAGGAGCTTCTTTCAGGTCTTCCATGTGGGTGCAGGGGCCCAAACATTTGCCATCTTCTGCTGCTTTCCCAGGCACATGAGCAGGAGCTGGATCAGAAGTGGAGCAGCCGGGACTTGAACCGCTGCCCATATGGGATGCTGGTGTTGCTGGCGGCGGTTTTCCCCGGTATGCCACTTCGCCGGACCCAACACTGATATTTGAAGAGTCTAAGCCAGTTATTGTATAGTGTTGTGCAATTTGGGTTTGTTTCCCCATGTTTTCATCAGTTACGTGCTTTTGGCAGTAATGCCACTGAAATGATGATGAGCTCTTCACTGTTGAGGAGGCACGTAACTGTTTCTTTGTCCCATTACTGGTAGAGTGATCATAAGTTAATGTGTGGGAGTTTTTGTACAGTTATTTTACCGTTTGTAATTAGTATCTAATGAGAATAAAACTCTGAAACTGTATCTTTTCAATACATGAGTATTAACATTGATGATTCTTGCCTGAATCTTGCCAGGTGGTGGTTTTCTAATCTACCTGCTACTTGTACATTCATTAGTTGGCTTTCTACTGTAAGAAAGAGTTTTCCTTTATTTACATATTTATATATCTTCTTGTTTAATGTCAGTTTGAATTCTTAATTTCAGTAGATTATAATTCTGTTAATGGCATTATATATTTTGGTGTTCAAATTACCTCTTATTTTGCCTTGGGCTGGTTCCTGTGTCCTTTAATATTTTTTATTAAATCCTTCATTTTTGGGGCACCTGTTCTTTTGCTATTTTTTTTTTTTTTTTTTTTTTTTTTTTTTTTTTTGACAGGCAGAGTGGACAGTGAGAGAGAGAGACAGAGAGAGAAAGGTCTTCCTTTGCCGTTGGTTCACCCTCCAATGGCCGCCGCTGCAGCCGGCGCACCGCGCTGATCCGATGGCAGGAGCCAGGATCCAGGTGCTTTTCCTGGTCTCCCATGGGGTGCAGGGCCCAAGCACTTGGGCCATCCTCCACTGCACTCCCTGGCCATAGCAGAGAGCTGGCCTGGAAGAGGGGCAACCGGGACAGAATCCGGCGCCCCAACCGGGACTAGAACCCGGTGTGCCGGCGCCGCAAGGTGGAGGATTAGCCTATTGAGCCACGGCGCCGGCTTTGTTCTTTTGCTATTGTAGGAAATTTCCAGCTCATCTTGTGCATTTTCTGCCTTCCCTCTGCAGCCAGCCATTCTTCAAGGAACCTTGATTGTTTTCAGTGGAGAGACTTTTAAGATTTGAAAGATAATTTCAAAAATAATACCATTGTAACTTTGTGTACTGAATAGTTCATAAGAGAGATACATAAAAGTCCCTTTGTGGCTATTGTGTTAACTTTGTATACTTACATTTTGTTGAGAGGTACAGGTGTGCTCAATGACATTCCTGCACTAATTTTGATTATCATTGAGAAAGCAGAGTCTAACTTGTAAATTCAAGATTTCATTAATTTAAAAAACATCAAATTTCCCATTCCAAATACTAACCTTCATACAAAGAAGGGTAGTTTTAAGAAAACTAAGACACATAAGCATGTAAAATATGGTTTTTTTCCACCCCTAGATTGGACGTGAAAAAAACATGACATCAGGACAAAGTGGAGAAAAACAGGAAAGGTAATGCCATTTCACATAGAGTTGTACTATACATTTAATTTGGGCTCATATTTGATTTAGGGATACATTTTTTGAAGATTTAAGATGATTAACATGTAGAAATTTTATACAAATAGCCTGTCAGTTTTAAAATCATTTAGCTGAATAATTGATAATGTTTATTAGTGTAACAAGTTATATACCAGAATAATACATTAGTTAATTTTCTTTTTATTTGCTAGTGGCTTTTCATACCCAGATTTTAGTATGCCAGCAGCCAATGGTTTATCTTCTGCAGTACGTGGTGGAGGTGGCAAGATGAGGCGAGAGAGAACACGTTTTGTTGGTTCTAAACCTCCAGAAGAGGAAGAGGTAGGATTTATGTACTTAAAACTATGAGGTTTATTAAAAGCTGTGAGTTTGTGGTGGTAAGGGGAAGTTAGGAGGTGTGGCATTTGGGGAGCCCTAGAGCAAGGATAATGCTCCATTGAAATGGTCCCTTGGGTGCCAGAAAACTAAATCTCTTATCTTAAATTTCTTGAGTGTCATTAAAAAAAAGAAGTAACAGCAAAACTCCATTATTCAGGCCAGCGCCGCGGATCAATAGGCTAATCCTCTGCTTGCGGTGCCGGCACACCGGGTTCCAGTCCTGGTTGGGGTGCCGGATTCTGTCCCGGTTGCCCGTCTTCCATGGCAGCTCTCTATTATGGCCCGGGAGTGCAGTGGAGGATGGCCCAGGTCCTTGGGCCCTGCACTCGCATGGGAGACCAGAAGAAGCACCTGGCTCCTGACTTCGGATCAGCGCGATGTGCCGGCCGCGGCGGCCATTGGAGGATGAACCAACGGCAAAAGGAAGACCTTTCTCTCTCTCTCTCTCTCTCTCTCTCTCTCTCTCTCACTCTCTCACTCTCTCACTGTCCACTCTGCCTGTCCCCCCCCCAAAAAAAATACCTCCATTATTCAAATAAGTGAATTGCATTTGAAATTATTTGACCCTTCGGGTATTACTGTAGTTTTGTTTTTTTTTGTAGAAATATATATAAAATATGCAATATGTAATAAAGGTATGTATATGATAATATGTTAGAAGTATATGTAATAAATGTATGTATATTACGTCATTAAAAGTTATATATAAAATGGATTATATATTTAAGATGGATTAATGCCATATGCTTCATTCATGGG
The DNA here is from genome assembly GCF_964237555.1 of Oryctolagus cuniculus. NCBI lineage: Eukaryota > Metazoa > Chordata > Mammalia > Lagomorpha > Leporidae > Oryctolagus > Oryctolagus cuniculus. Next base: position 144,889,851 of record NC_091436.1, on the reverse strand, counting down.
ATTTCTCCTTTGGGTGTGTGTGTGATTTGTGTTGTAAAAGGTTACAGTAGGTCACTTTAACTGCTGTACGTGTATCCAGTATGAAGGTTTACTAAACTGCAGTTAGTCCATTCTGCTGTCAGAGCACATTTGCGTTGATTCTCATTACCTGTTAAAATGAATATATCTACACTTTTCCCTCTGGACATGTGCAGTATTTTCTCTAAGATATTTACCTAGGAATCAAGTTGTTGGGTTATGTAGGTTGGTATATAGTTTCCAGTGTATTAGATGATGCAATGTTGCCCGAAGTAGTTTTGTGATTTCATACTTCTGTGTGATAGTAGATCTATTTTTTCTTTATCCAGAAAACCAGTACTTGATTTTTCCCATTTTTCCCAGATGAGCTGGTGGATGTGACATGGTGTGCCATTGGAGTTCTGTATGTTTTTAACTTGTATTTTCAGCCATGCTGGATCATTTAAAGTTTTAGTTTCTTAAAACACTTCTGTTGTCTATGTACTCATAGTTGATTGAAGTTATTGGGTGTGTTGTGTGAGTTTCTTCATGTGTTTTACTTTTTAGGGTTGGTTAATGTGTGAGGCCCTTTTCAGTTTTTTCTCTTCTTTTAGTTATTAGTAGCCTTGCCAATTACAGAATGATGATTTCTTTGGCAGTTTGGACTTTTTCTGCCATACAGCCTTCTTTGCCAGTGAAACTTGGGGAGATGTTAAGAGGCTGGAGGCTCTGTCTTTCCCATAGGTTCTGCTGTCACTTTGCTAGAGTTTTGTGAAGGGAAACAATTCATTGGTGTATTCTGCCATCTTGAAAGAAGACTTCAGACTTGAATGACGTTGATGTATACGGTATTTAACATTTTCTAATTTTTGTAGCAAACCAGTTTTCTTTTGTTAAAGTTCTTTGTATAGACTTCATTAATTACACTTTAGAAAAGATCTTAAGCTGCAGCTTTGTTTTGTATTTAGCTTAAATTTTGCTGTCAGATGTGCTTAGTGTGATTGTGGGACACATTTGATTGTATTAATTGATTTATTTTTGCTCTTTCTGTATACTAACTGTGGAGAGTTTTATCAAAACGTTACACCTCCCCCACCATGTCTTTATCACAGGACTCCTCCTTTCTCTTGCTCCCCACCCCCATTTTCAGCCAACAGCCAACTGCCAGTTTCACATCCCAGTATGCCTCACCCAACCCCTCCCATCTGTGTTCTGTTCCACGCTGGAGTTAAAATCTCCACATTTCTGAGGAAAGAGGTGCGAATGCAATGGCTGCCCCAGATTTTTAGACTGCTCTGTATTTTTTATAGATAGAATAGGTTTAGATACATACTTCAGTAGTTATTTGAACACAATGCTGCCTTTTTGTTTCAGGGGTTGAGTATGTTTAGACCACTAGCTGTTAGTTATAGTGGGAATTTTTACTGAAATATTGAAGAATCATCTTTTGAGTATTTTAAAAGGCCTTTCTATGAAGTATCTTCAGAAAGGTCAACTAGAAGAAATTTATTTTTAACGGGATGTAAACAGGTTATGCTAATTTCAGATACTGTTGCTACTCAGCAGAAACTTGATGTATTTCGATTCACTAAATTTGAGGTTAATAGCATTCTATATTTAAAATAACCTGTTTTGCAGTAAGATAATGAGTGTGTTTTAGCAATCATTTTGTCTTAGATTTCAGAATCTATGAGGGTTGTAGTTGACAAACATACTGGCATTTTGCTTCCGTGGTAATACCAGCCTATCTTTTTTAATAATTGAAAAATTCATTGACACAGAGTAGATAAGCAGTATATATAAAAATGAATTTGGGAAGATTGTATCATTTGCTATTGTTATACATTCTGATCACTTAAATTAGCTGAGTTACCTTGGTCAAATGAACCTCTTTGTACTTCCTCAATTTCCTTGTCTGCAAAATCAGAAAAAGAATTAATACATTAAGCTTATGTTTGTTGAATGTCTGCCACTTAATAGCATGATATTGGGCCATATACTATCTGCCAAAATTTCTTTGTCTTACAACAACAGTATCTGTCTCATGTGAGATAGTTCTTGTAAAGATATTAACAAAGTATTTGATGATTGGTGTGTTCAGGAAACTTGATTGATGTGTTCAACTCTAGGTGTCTGTTAGCAGAATTACTATTTTATTATTTTTTGTTTTCCCTCTTCGTAGGACTCATGTAAGACCTACTAAGTCAAACTTTTGGGGAGTCAGAATAAAATTGTAGAATTTGTTCAAAGCCAATAACATAAAGAAGCAGTTTAACCACATGTGTGGCTTAATGAGTTGATGTTATATAATAGCTTATATATAATTGATGTTTCCAGGGCTTTAAAGACAAGAAAATAAGTCTAGATGTTGGAGAGGAGGAAACTTCTCTATGGAAATAGCCAGATGCATCCTTTGTTTACCCTCTCCCCCAGTTGTTAGGACAAATTTCAAGCATATGAAATGTTGGAAGGGTTATACAGTGAGTAGGTATCTGCAGCACTTAGATTCTAACATTTTGTTATATTTATCAAATATCCATCCTTTTAGTGGGAGAGTACTTTTCAAAGTAAGTTGAAGACATACACTTTATAAACCCAATTACTTCAGCATACATAGTATGAGCTAGAACTAAATATGTTTTTTTTTAATTTAGTAAAAATTTACATATCATGAAACATAAAATTCTTAGGTGTATCATTTAATGAATTTGACAGATGCTTTCACCTGTTTAACATGAGTCCCTAGTGAGATATAGATCATTTCCATCACCCCAGAAAGTTCACTGATGGTCCTTCCTAATCAATTCATATCACCTTCTACCCTGGAAGCAATCACTGTCTTCATTTTTCCATGTATTCATTTTGTTTGTTCTGGAACTTTATTTAGATACAGTTCGTATATATGTGTGTGTGTGTGTGTGTGTGTGAGAGAGAGAGAGAGAGAGAGTGTAAGCTTTCTGGCAATAGATTATTAGTTTTACTTTATATGAAGTATCTTTATTTTGCCTTTGATTTTTGGTCAGCCTTATTGAGGTGTGTTATATACAATAAGCTGCATCCATTTGAAATATTCAAATTGTGTCAGCTAGTAGTAAACTTACTAGAACTCAAACTGTCTTCTGTGTAGTAGGCAGATGTTACAACTCTGGTTTTGTTGAATTACTTGGTATCTGTCTTAGACTTGTGTAGACTGTAGGTCTACAGGTGCTTTGGGTGATTCATGTGTAGACCCTGAAACTCCCCTTCTGTGATACTTCATTCCTGTATCTCCCCTAATTTTCTAGCTGTTCTGGTCACCTCTGATTGTCCTCAAATCCATCAACTACAAGGTTTGCAGTTTTCTGTCAGAATTTCAACTTGCTGGTGGCGTTAGCTTATGAAGAGCTGAGGAAGCTCACTTATTCCCTTCCCTTCTTTACTAAGTAAACACTTTCTGCTTGCTTTTGGTTGCTCTCTAGTGTTTTCAGATGGTTGCTTTTGTATTTTTCCAGTTTATTATAGCATTGGTCACACCTAATCTTCTCCCAACATTAGCAGAAGCAGGTGCTTTAATTGTTTGCTCTTAATCTGGGTCATGGTAGACTTGCGTTGCTCTTGATTGCATTAAAAATAAAGAAGAGCCACCAACTGATCAGTACTGATATTTCTTAAATGCTTATGTTTCAGGGCATGAGCATAAATAACCGTGGTTCATACTATTTAACTGTGGTCCAGAGTAAGAATTATTTTTCTTTATTTTTATAGAATAAAAAATTGGTGTTCAAGGAAATTAGGCTCTTAAAGTCATGTCTGGTTGCTGGCCTAGCCAGATTTGTTTTTTTTTTTTTAAATTCAAGAGCCTACATTGTTAACACTGTGTGGTGCCACCTTTTTATTCTAAATTAAATTCTAAAATAATTAGAGATAAAAGAGTGATGTGAAGATGAAATATGTTTTCTTTTAGGAAATGGAATTACCAGTGTTGCCGAAAATTTCTCTACCTATTGCCAGTTCTTCACTGCCTATCTTCAATTTTAGTTCACCTGTGAGCACAGCATCCTCTCTGTCACCCATCAATCCTTCTCAGTCACTAACAAACAAGGTACAAACCATTATATATAGATGATTTAAAAAATATTTTTTTTTTATTTGACAGAGTTAGAGAGAGAGATACAGAGAGAAAGGTCTTCCTTCCGTTGGTTCACACCCCAAATGGCTGCTACAGCTGGCGCTGCGCTGGCCCAAAGCCAGGAGCCAGGTGCTTCCTCCTGGTCTCCCGTGCGGGTGCACGGGCCCAAGCACCTGGGCCATCCTCCACTGCCCTCCCGGGCCACAGCAGAGAGCTGTACTGGAAGAGGAACAACTGGGACAGAATCCGGCGCCCATATGGGATGCTGGCGCTGCAGGCGGAGGATTAACCAAGTGAGCCACAGTGCTGGCCCCCTGTAGTTGATTTTTGTCCTTATTCCTTATGAGTCTAGTACTTGCTTAAAGCAGTGATTTTTTTTTTTTTACACTGAGAATTAGTAACTCCATGATTAGCAAAGAGAAATGGAAATGGTGGGTTTTGCTTTTTTTACAATATGTACCAATATCATGAATGGTGTTTAACTTATTGCAGTGCATTTGAGATTGAGTTGGTTAAGTTTGTTGCTAAATATCTTCCAAGTGAGTAGGAATGAATTTGTTTTCACATCTTTAATCTACTCCTGAAATATTTTTCTTTCTTCTTGACTGTTTCTGAATATATTCTTATAGATGTTATTTTTCTCCCTTAGACAAATATCTACCTTTAGTTTACGTGTACTCTTCCAGGAAGCCAGATTTTATAGCAATTGGATATTCATTGTTTTTCAGAAATGAAAATGATTTTAAAATCTAAATGTAAAGATTTAGGGTAATTGATTTAAGATCTATCTTAGTGCCAATTTCTTTTTCTGAATAATGATTTTGATCTCATTTCTTAATTGTTTGGAAAACCAGGTACAAATGACCTCTCCCAGCAGCACTGGCAGTCCCATGTTTAGATTCTCATCTCCAATTATAAAATCTACTGAGGCAGATATACTACCTCCAACATCTGTAAGTAGCAAGCAAGGAATATTTCATTTTACTGATTTAAAACCTATTTTGTATTTTTATTCTAAAGTGCCATTTGTGATAAGGGACACCATTAATTTTTCTTCCAACTTAAAACCATACTAATTGTATAGGAAACTTAAATGAGTAATAGTGTCTATATGCAAATGCATTGTCTCCAGTTAAAATGTAGGCATCTTGTTTCCTTTAATATTTCTCCATGTGCCCACTAAGGAGGATATTCATTTGCATACCTACAGTACAGTTGTCATACCTAAGAAATTCAACACAATATAATTGGTATAATTATATAATCCATGTTCAGATTTCACTAGCACTCCCAGAGTATCCTTTAATTGCTGTTTTGTTTTCTGTGGGTTCCAGATCTAATTAAATACTGGAATCCTGTCAGCTAAATCATACTGTATTTAACATGTCTCTTGAATTGCCTTTATTATTTTTTTTTTAAATTCAAGTAATACAGAAGTCTGATGTTCAAGTTCCCCTAAATTTTTGACTTATAAATAAGATTTACACTTGATATTTACACTTGTTTAAAACTGAATTGACACTTAAAGGATACGTTTTCTCTTTGCAGATTGGATTTACATTTAGTGTGCCTATTGCAAAAACAGAGCTTACTGGCTCTATTAGTACTTCCGAATCAATCACAAATAGTTCTGGTAAGTAAAAATTTCTCAATTTTTTGCATAAAAACAGTTGCATATTTTTGATTAGTATATTCAGATATTCCTTACATCTTAGGTAATTCTTCTAAATGCCTTCTCTTGGGTGAAAATAACTTCCTAAATGTAAATTTTACAGTTTGGTTTTTAGAGGGACATTCCACAGCAGCGAATATTCACTGTCTTTTTTTTTTTTTTTAAGTCAAAACAAGATGACAAGTTTGCTATAAATGGGATCTTATTAGAATTTTAAAAATTATCAACATTATATTTAGTGATATCATCTCCAGGTTTACTGTTCATTTCACAGGCTTAAATGTAAGTGTTAAGCTTGTGATTATATTGGGTAGTGATTCAGAATTTTGAAACTGAAAAAAATTGGCTTTAAATGAATGATTAATTAAAATATAGGATATTTTAAATAGTACTCTTGGTTTTCTTTTTAAGTGTTTAGTGTTTGGGAAATGTAGAAAAATCTTGGTAGACTAACCAGGAATTTTGAGCAAGGGTATTTTACCCAAGAAGTAAATACCTAAGTGCAATGGCATAGGAACAAGAGAAAAGCATGGCATACTTAGGGAATTGCAGCTAATTTTTCAGTAGGTTAAAGAGGTAGTTTTAAATCTAGAACTTGGCCGGCGCCACAGCTCACTAGGCTAATCCTCCGCCTTGTGGCGCCGGCACACCGGGTTCTAGTCCCGGTCGGGGCGCTGGATTCTGTCCCGGTTGCCCCTCTTCCAGGCCAGCTCTCTGCTATGGCCAGGGAGTGCAGTGGAGGATGGCCCAGGTCCTTGGGCCCTGTACCCCAAGGGAGACCAGGAGAAGCACCTGGCTCCTGCCATCGGATCAATGTGGTGTGCCGGCCGCAGCGCGCCAGCCTTGGCGGCCTTTGGAGGGTGAACCAACGGCAAAAGGAAGACCTTTCTCTCTGTCTCTCTCTCTCACTGTCCACTCTGCCTGTCCAAAAAAAAAAAAAAAAAAAAAAAAAAAAATCTAGAACTTGAATGCAATGCCATGTTAAAACATTGGATTTTATTTTGAAGATGGGGGACATGTTGAGGGATTTTAATGTAAGAGTGAGTTGGATGCAGAGTATACTGACAACGGTGTGTGTATTGTGTGATGCTGTGGGTGGCAATGTGGGGTGGTATGGGCAGAAACATCAGTTGGGGACTGTTGTCCTGTCCAGGAGTATGGGCTTTTGAAAACTGTATCCTCTCTAAAGGAAAGAAAAAAAGCTGAGGTATCCAGGCTAGAAAGACCTCCTCAGTTTTGCATGGTCTGAGTGATTAGAACATAGCTTATGGAAACTTCACATAACAGTTGTCTGGCCTGTGTGCAGTCCTATTTATTGGATAAAATAGCCCTATGTATTAGAAAATAACAAGCAGTTTCAATTTTTCTCATACTTCTTATCACAATGCTTTTTTCCTTAAATGTTACTATATTCTTGAAAAATAAAACTCTTCAGTTTTCCACTTTTGTGATTTGTTAAGGAAAACCATCAGGGGTCAGCACAGTGGCATAATAGGCTAAGCCTCCACCTGCAGTGCCATTTTCACATATGGGTGCTGGTTGGTGGTCCTGGTTGTTCCTCTTTCTGCTCCAGCTCTCTGCTTTGGCCTGGGAAAACAGTAGAAGTTGGCTCAAGTGCTTGAGCCCCTGCACCCGCATGGACCTCTCTCTCTCTCTGTAACTCTACTTTTCAAATAAATAAAATAATAAAAGAAAGCTAAATCTCAATTTTTACTAACTCATGGTAACTGAATGAACAAAAATAGTTAGAAAAGCTTTATGTTCATCTTGGGAAATGCTACAGATTGTGGGTGTTTTTTTTTTTTTTTTTTTTTTTTTTTTTTTTTTTTTTTTGAGATTTATTTATTTATTTGAAAGGCAGAATTACAGAGAGGCAGAGGCAGAGAGACAGAGGTCTCCCCAGATGGCTGCAGTGGCTAGAGTTGTGCCAATCCGAAGCCAGGAGCTTCTTCGGGATCTTCCACACAGGCATATGGGATGCTGGCACTGCAGGCGTTGGCTTAACCTTCTATACCACAGTGCCGGCCCCTATCCAGATTTTTAAGGAGTTGATTTTGAATTGGCTATATAGAAGTAGTGTTCTCATCTTGACACATTTGGGTCTGATTCTTACCACTTCTGTCTTTTGGAAAAGCTGATTGAAAATGTGGAAGTCATGATTAATTTGTGGCAGGAACTCCCATTTCCATTGTCTACTTTTACTGTCCCTTCGTACTTAAAGGGATCCTAGAAATTTACTATAAATTTACTAAAAGCAAGTAAGTTTTAGCAATAAAGAGGATAGACTATTATAAAGTGATTAAACATGTTTTCTTTATTGACACAATTGTAGGAACAGTGGTTTTTATTTTGGGGAGCATAGTTGTATTGATGAAACATATATTACATAACTTTTGTTTATTAATTTATTTAAATATTTATTGCTTTATTTATTTTGAAAATCAGAATTAGATCTTCCATCTGCTGGTTCTCTTCCCAAATGGCCAAAACAGCTGGGCCAGATAGAAGCCAAAAGCTTCATCTGGGTCTTCCAAGTGGGTGGTAGAGGCCCAGACACTGGGGCCATCTACTATTCCTTTTCCCAGGCCATTAGCAGGGAGCTGGATTGGAAGTATAGTATCTGGGATACATACCAGTGCCTGTGTGTTATGCCAGCCTTGGCAGGCAGCAGCTAAACCCTCTGTGCCACAGCACTAGCCCCTATTTTACTTTATTATTAACATTTGTTTATTTATTTATAAGACATCTTTAATCTACTGGTTTATCCCCCAAATGGCTGCAATGGCTGTTGCAGGGCCAGGCCAAAACTAGGAGCTTGGAGCTTCCTCTGGATTGCCCCACGTGGGTGTCAGAGGCCCAGTTACTTTGCCAATCTTTGGTTTCTTTCCCAAGTGAATTATCAGGGAGCCGGATCAGAAGTGTAGCAGCCAGGATGTCTGGACTGGAAGTGGAACAGTGCAGCCGGGACTTGAACCAGTGTCTGTATGGGGTGCCAGCACCGCAGGCAGCTACCTCTATGCCATGATGCCAACCCCCTTTTATTGCGTGCTCCTGTCTGCTGATTCACTCCCCAAATGGGACAGCAGGGAGTAGGTGTGGGCAGAGCCAGGAGACTGGAACTAAATCCACATCTCCCATGGGGTCTCAGGAACCCAGTTACTTGAGCTGTCACTACAGTCTCTCAGGATCAAATTAGCAGGAAACTGGAGCCAGCAGACAGAACTGAGTATCAAACCGAGGTGCTCTAATGTGAGATATGGGCATTTTAACCCAAAACCCCAGATCGCTTACGTTACATACAAAGATACGCTTGTTTTGGAAAGTATGAAAAATAAAAGCTATAATGAGCACTCATTTTACCATTGGTAGCCACCATTAATCTTTAGATACGAATATTCTTAATCCTCTGCACTTATTCTAACCTCCTTTTACCCATAACTATGCTTTTTTTTTTTTAATATTTATTTATTGGAAAGAGTTGCAGAGAGAGAGAGAGAGGGGTCTTCCATCAGCTGGTTCACTCCCCAGTTGGCCTCAACAGCCAGAGCTGTGTTGATCTGAAGCCGGGAGCCAGGAGTTTGTTCCAGGTCTCCCACGGGGGTGCAAGGGCCAAAGGCTTGGGCCATCTTCTACTGCTTTCCCAGGCCATACAGAGAGCTGGATTGGAAGTGGAGCAGCTAAGACTCAAACCGGGCACCCTTACGGGATGCTGGCACTGAAGGCAGCAGCTTATCCTGCTATCCCACTGTGCTGTCCCCCATAAACTATGCTTTTAAGATTATTTTGTGACTACCTAGCATTTCATTATGTTACTATTGTGATTCTTGTAACTACTAGGCCCTTATTTTTAACCATTTTATCACATAGGTGTTTAATATTATAATTGAAAGATATTTTAAATTGTATAAATTTCTAGAAATGAAATAATTGGCTCAGTTGGAAATTACTTATCAGGTTTTTTTTATCAGTATGTTCAGTAAAGTGGCTTTTTTACTAAAGTTTTAGAAATCGATCCAAGAGTTCGCTTTGAAAGTTTTTTCTAAATTAATTCGAGTCCAATGCTTTTTCTTGGCATAATAGCTTTTATAATTAAAATAATTACAGCTCAAGATACCACTGCAGTGACCAGCAGTACAATCTGTATGAAGAGGCAAGGTGAAGATTATGAGGGTCCTTTTAGACCTGCAAAAATTATGAAAGAGGGAAGTGTCCTAGATCTTCTGAAAAACCCTGGTAAGATAATGACTGCTCTTGTGATAATCAAAAATCTTATTATACAAACTCAGGACTTCATTTTAATATCACTTGGTGTTGTACTTTATAAAAAAATGCTGACTAATCTGATAGGAGGGGACTTTTCAAAGTAGCTATGTAGATATTAATTCTTTTGTGGGAATTTGTGTGCTATTCAAGGACTTCACTAACATGAGGTCTCTAAGAGGCAAAGGCAGGAGAAAATGAATTATGTGTTATTAGAGCTAGGCCCATGTGAAATAAGCAAATAAGTTTAATGATGTACCTGCACACATGTTCCTCTGATGAAAGCATTCAACTGCCATCTCAAATTATTCTGCAGTTTGGTATATACCAAACAAGGCCACGTTTGATGAATTGTAACATATATGCCCAGAGGAAAGTATTTACCTGAAATGAAGCAAGGCTTGAAAGCTAGTTGGTAGTAGTTTGAAGAAATGAAATATGTTCACAGTTTCAGTTGTGATGTGTAACATAAAAATGTCAAAATGTTCATAGGTAATCTAGTAGTTTAAGAACACTATAGATTTACCCAGCAGATGTCTTTGTTGTAAAATGATTTAAGTATAAGATTTGGCTTTTTTGCATGACTTAGAAGGATAAAGTTTTTGTTCCAGGTGTCATTTTTAATTTGAAAGAATCACACAGAGAGAGAAGGAGAAGCAGAGAGAGTGAGAGGTCTTCTATCCGCTGGTTCACTCCCCAATTGGCCGCAACAGCAGGAGCTGCGCAGATCTGAAGCCGGGAGGCAGGAGCTTCTTCCAGGTCTCCCACGTGAGTGCAGGGGCCCAGGGACTTGGGCCATCTTCTGCTGCTTTCCCAGGCCACAGAAGAGAGCTGGATCGGGAGTGGAGCAGCATGTATATCTAGTGTTGCGTCTGGTGTTGTGGCATAATGATTAAAGCCTCTGCCTGCAATGTTGGCATACCATATGCGCGCCAGTTCAAGTCCCAGCCATTGCACTTCCTATCTAGCTCCTAGCTAATGGCTTGAGAAAAGCATAGGAAGATGGCCCAAGTACTTAGGCCTGTGCCACCCACATGGGAGACCCAAATGAAGCTCCTGGCCGTTGTAGACATCTGGGGAGTGTACCTGATTGAAAAGATATCTCTCTCTCTCTCTCTCTGTAACTCTTTCAAATAAAATAAATCAATCTTTCTTAAAAAAAAAAAAATACTAGGGTTACACTTTGTATTCATAATGTCAAACCCTTGTTTAAGTCTGAAAAATTTGGGAGAGTCTTCATTTGAGTGAAATCAAGACATTCTGAAAAAGTGGGGAGGAAAAGAAATGTGATCTTCCCTTTTTCTTTTCTTTTGGTTATTAAGGTGAGAGACATGGGTCACTGGTGGTGTGTGCAAAATTAAAAGTTAACTGGTCTCAGGGCTGGTGTTGTGACGGTACAGTGAGTGTGACACCAGTATCTCATATGAGTGGTGGTTCGAGTCCCAGCTGCTCTGCTTCCGATTCAGCTTCCTGCATAAAATGCCTGGAAAAGCAGCAGGAGGATAGCCCAAGTGCTTGGGCTCCTGCCACCCACATAGAAGACCCTAATGTAGTTTTTGGGTCCCTGGCTTTGGCTTGGCACAGCCCCAGTTGTTCAGGCATTTGGAAAGTGAATCAGCAGATGGAAGATCTTTTTCTGTCTCTTCTTCTCTGTCACTCTGCCTTTCAAATAAATTTTTTTAAAAAAATTTATTGATCTTAAATAAAAAATTAAATGGGTTATTCCCCCAAATAAAATCTAGTGTTGATTAATCAGTTCAATAATAGCAGTTTTGGGAGCACAAAGGCATTTTTTACAAAGCAGATATATTTGAAATGTATATGGCTGTCTTAGATTCTGTTGAGACATTGTGATAGTTTTGTTTGAATTACCATTGGGTAACCGTGGGTATGTATAGAAGAAAAATGAGCTCTTGTTCTTTGAAGATAAGAATGAAGGGTTGTTTTTTTTTTGTTTGTTTTGTTTTCTTTTCTTTTTGTTTTTCTTTTTAATTGAAAGCATCAAACAATAAATTCTTAGAAATTATAAACAAAATCTTTTGTAGAGTTTTAACAAGGCCTAAATGTCACTTACTAGTTACATGATTAATAAATATGATTTCTTGGATGAAAAGTATTCCAGTTAATGCTTTGATTAGAAAGCTCTCTAACTTCTTGTGTTTACACTCTTGTTCTTACTCTCTTTTTCTTGTAGATTTCACATCACCAAAGGTAGATTCTCTTGCAGCTCAGCCTACCACAACAAGCCCAGTAGTTTATACAAGACCAGCAATAAGTAGCTTTTCTTCTAGTGGAAGTGGATTTGGTGAAAATTTGAAAGTAGCACCATCGTGGCAGTGTGATACGTGTCTACTACAGAACAAACTTACTGATAACAAGTGTGTAGCCTGTCAAGCAGCAAAATCACCACCGAGAGAGAATGCTAAACAGACTGGAATTGGGACACCAAGCAAAAGCAGCAAAGCAACTCTTCCTGCATCAGGAACAGGCTTTGGAGACAAATTTAAACCACCAGTAGGAACTTGGGATTGTGACACATGTTTGGTGCAGAATAAACCTGAAGCGACAAAATGTGTAGCCTGTGAAACACCAAAACCTGGAACTGGTGTGAGGCGCGCCCTTACTTTGACAGCTACGTCAGAAAGTGCTGTGACTGTGACTGCTTCATCTTCCAGCTGCACTGTGACCACTGTTTCCTTAGGATTTGGAGATAGATTCAAAAGGCCTGTAGGGTCTTGGGAGTGTCCAATATGCTGTGTTACTAATAATGCAGAAGACAATAAATGTGTGTCCTGTATGTCTGAGAAACCAGGTATGTTTATGGCTGTGTGGAATAATTTTGCTCATTCCTTTAGTAGAACATTTTAATTTATTCTCTGTAAAACACCTAATGACACCGCAGTATGTTATATATTTCAAGATAAGCATTTCCTCATCTTAATTTTTCTAAACTGTTTTAAATTACTTGCTGAGAGCTAGATCTTCATGTTCATTTAGCATGGGTTCTATGTTGAGTCCTACGTATCCACTGACCTCTTTCTGTGCAGTTTCATCAACAGTGTGTTGCTTTGCTGAATTATTTTGAAAGTTGACAGATAGGGATGTTGAAAGATCTCAGAATGTGGCAGTCTGAAACCTTTATATGGACAAAAACATTACTTTCTCCCTTTTTTTAAGTAGAAATGAAGAAACCGCCATTGGCCATTTGCAAGGGAGGCAGTGAATTGCTGAATCATCAGCGAAAAAAATTCTAACTTAGGCAGCCAAAAAAATGGCATTCATTTTGTGTTTTCCTTTGTTCAGAAGTTGGAAGAATTATTAGAATCACCTCAATCTTTGGTTCAGTCTTGGCTGGTTTTGTAACATTATTACTTAATTATACAGTACAGCTAATGGTAAATGGTAACATGGATACTAAATAAAACAATGGATGTCCTGGGAATCATACTTCCTGTTTTTATTGTTTTATGCATGGATGTATCGTAATGTAAAGCTCTTGAGGTATTAGCCTAGCTATCCCCTGCCTTAGCACTGGAGCCATGTTTCCTAATCCCTATTGGACATCAACATAAGAGATTTCAGAAACTTCAACCTGAGATACCTTTCTCTTTCCATCTGGTGCTCCCTCCTTGTATAAAAAATGAAAGCCCTTGATGCATGCAGGAAACCAATTCTGAGTTGATGGAAGAAATAAATTGTTATGCAAGAACCACTCATATGTACTAAAGAAATTGCACTTTATCCTGTAAAATATAATTTTCAGCTGGCAAATGATATGGTCAAGTTTATTGTTTTTGGTAAGTCACTCTAGTGTTTTGGGGAAGAGATCTGAAACCTGAAAACAACTAAATTGGGAGATTGGAGGATAGATTAGGAAGTTCTATCAGTAGTAGTTGTGAAGGATTATCATGATGTGTACTGATGGAATCAGATGAGCATATCAGAGAGGGATATAGAATAATGTACAGTTGAAGACATGTCCATTTCAGGCTGTTGAAGTTGCACTCAAGTATTATGTAAGGCCTCTGGATACCCTTTGGGCCAGAGTTAAAGGTTTGGGAGTCATTAGCCCATAGTTTGGTTTTTGAATTCATGAGAGAAGAGGTGAATAAGTTAATAAAGAAGAGGTTCTAAATCAACTCTGCTAACTTTCAGGGAGTGGCAGGAAGAAATAAGCGTCAATAAAAGTTAATCTTTTAAAGAGCAACCAGAGAGGAAAAACAAGAGCTGTATGCACTGGTTGCTTCCGAGGAGGATGCATTTAAAATGAAGAAGATCGGAAATCTCAATAAGAAAACAGTTATTAAAGCAAGAAATGAGGAGGGCTTGAACCAGAACAGCAGTAGAAGGGTCCAAAGAAAGAAGTTAAACTGAATTTAAGGAGAGGAATGCTAACCATGGGACAATGGAACTACTAGGAGACTACAGTAATGATGCCCAGAAGAGAAGTGTGGGATGCAGATACAGATTAGGAACTCTTTTCTTGGTATTTAAAACCATCAGAGCAGATTAGAGTGTGTGAAGGGGACAGTGGACCAGAGATTGTCAACAGTTTTGTTGACAAGGTGGAAGAGAACCTGCCTATAAAATTAGCAAAGATTGCTCCCTAACTGTGGAAAAAGTGACAATAAAATGATTGGAGACCTTCTAAAGGGATAGGGATACCGGAATGTATGGCTCCACTCTCAGCACACAGTCTATACATTGTGACTTGCTGAGCCACTCTTCCACACAATCCACTTCTCCCTGCAAACATGCCAGTTCTGCATAAATATTGAATTATATGTTTTTCTTGCCTCTTTATACTTGGTGCTGCTATGCCTTTATGTTCTGTTTAAGATTTTATTCCTTTTTATGTCCTCAGACCCCAAGTATGTTTTGGAGCTTAATAAATATTGGGAGTGTCACAGTTGATGTGGCATTGAATTGGATGACGAACACTGCTAAACAAAAATGATTGTTTCAAGTACTGAAACCTATTCTTTGACATCTTGAAATGATCTTGGTCCACTGTAAATTTTATGTGTTATATATCACTTGCAATTTACACTTATGCCTTACCTTAAAATGCTGTGCTGTTGAAGTTTAACAGATTCTTAAGAATTTAACCTTCTAATCTCCTTATGAGGGTGATTTTTTTTTTTTTTTAAACCAGGGCAATTCAAACTTTGGGTTACAAGGGATCTCAGCCACTGAGGAAGCTTGGTGGGAGCTGCTCATTATAAGGCTAAGGAAAATCTGAAATATCTGACCTGTTTCTAACAATGTAATATGCATATTTCTGACACTTCTGTGTGTTTTAGTTGGAAGTGTTAATAAAAATGTGATTAAGCTGCTGTCAAAAATACAATTTTCATAAATTTTGTTATTTTTAGGAAGTTCTGTACCTGCTTCAAGTAGCAGCACTATCCCTGTCCCTGTGTCTTCTGGAGGTTGTCTGGGATTGGACAAGTTCAAGAAACCTGAGGGGAGCTGGGACTGTGACGTGTGCCTAGTACAGAATAAAGCAGACTCTACCAAATGTGTAGCATGCAAGTGTGCAAAGCCGGGCACAGAATCTGAGTCTATAGGTAAGGCGATGGTAAAGTGCCTCTTTGTGATGCCTTTTGAAATGAAATACTTGCACAGTTTTTGTTTGTAGATTATTCATGTAAAATGAAGTGCCGAGTTTTCAGGTCACATCTGTCTGCATTATTGTACGATCGAACTAGTTGCACGTCAGCAGTGAGGGATCATTTTTGCAGATGAGTAAAAACTTTCTTGTGTTACTGAGTTTGAGTGTGTTTTTTTTTTTTTTAAGGTTTTTTATTTATTTGAAAGACAAAACAATAGAAAGAGAGGGACAGACATACAAGGAAAGATCTTTTGTCTGCTGGTTCACTGCCTAAATGCCTGTAACAGCCAGGGTTGGGCCAGGCAGAAGCCAGAAGCCAGGAACTCTAGGTTTTCCGTGTGAGTGGCAAGGACTCAAGCACTTGTTTCCCAGGCACATGAACAGGAAGCTGGATCAGAAATGGAGGCAGGACTCAATCCCGGGCACTCTAGTGTGGAATTCATAGGTCCCAAGCAGCAGCCTTATTGTGCCACAACACCAACGCCCCCCTTTTTAACTATTAACCCCGAGCTGAATTTCTTCTTAACTTGGACTTTGTTATAAGTAACCCATGCTTGGTCTTTGGTTTCCCAGAGTATAAGACAGAAAAAGAATTGTTCATATTTTTTATTTGTAAAAGAGTAAGCCTGTCGGGTTGGAATTTGTGGGGATTAAAACAAAGCACTGATGAGGCTGGTGTAGCTGGTAAAGCCGCCTCCTGTGACTACAACCCCTGCATCCCATGTGGGCACTGGTTTGAGTCCTAGCTGCTCCACTTCTTTTTTTAAAAATTGATAGCTATTAAAAAAAAAAGATTTTATTGGCTGGCACTGTGGCACAGCAGGTTAATGCCCTGGCCTGAAGCATCGGCATCCCATATGGGCACTGGTTTGAGACCCTGCTGCTCCACTTCCCATCCAGCTCTCTGCTGTGGCCTGGGATAGCAGTGGAAGATATCCCAAGTCCTTGGGCCCCTGCACCCACGTGGGAGATCCGGAAGAACCTCCTGGCTTCGGGTTGGCACAGTTCCAGCCATTGCGGCCAATTGGGGAGTGAACCAGTGGATGGAAGACCTTTCTCTTTCTCTGCCTCTCCTCTCTCTGTATAACTCTGACTTTCAAAAAAAAATTATTTATTTATTTATTTGAGAAGTAGAGTTACTGCCAGAGAGAGGGAGAGACAGAGAGAAAGGTCTTCTATCTGCTACTGTTCCACTTTGATTGAGTTTGCTGCTAATGTGCCTGGGAAAGCAGCAGAAGATAGCCTCAATGCTTGGACCTCTGCACCTACATGGGAGACATGGGTGAAGCTCCTGGCTTTGGCTTTGCCCACTTCCTACTATTGCTGCCTTTTGGGGAGTGAACCAATGGATGGAAGATTTCTCTCTAACTCTGCCTATCAAATAAATAAAATCTTAGAAAAGAAGAGTACTAACAGGTCTGACCTTGTGGCATAGCTGGTAAAGGCGATGGCCTGCGATGCCGACATTCCAGGTAGCTGCTGACATCACACATAGGCACCAGTTCGAGTCCTGGCTACTCTACTTCCTATCCAGCTACCAGCTAAAGTGCCTGGGGAAGCAGCAAGGTTGGCCCAGGTGCTTGGGCCCCTGCATCCATGTGGTAGACCCAAAAGAAGCTCTTGGCTAGCTTTGGCTGTTGTGGCCATTTGGGCTGTAAACCAGTAAATGGAAGATCTCTGCCTCTCCTCCTCTCTGTAATTCTGCCTTTCAAATAAATCAATCTTTAAAAAAAAAAAAAAAAAAAAAAACACTAAGCTTTATCTACTTTGTAATTTGCCTTGGTCTCCTGGCTTTCAAGCTGTTCGCAGACCAAAAGAAAAAAAAATCTTTTATGTTTTGCCCACAGTGTATTTGCCTGTGTGATTGAATGAGAATTTTACAAAATAATACTTATCTATAGCATGTTTAAATTACCCTGCTATTTTCAGTTCTCTTTCCTTTTTAAAGAAAAATGCTGTTTGCAGCCTGCTAAATTAATTGGATGACTAAATGGACTACAACTGGCAGTTTATAAAACCACTGCATCTGGGTGTTTTGGAAAAAATCGCTGTGCTTTGCCATTCATTTTAGTTCATTTGGTGTTTGTTGCTTCACAGTTCCTTTTCCCCCTTCTCTACCTTTGGTAAGGGGTTCACCATGCTATAAATTGGTCTCATGGAGCCTTTGAGGCAGTGCTGATGACTAGATGACTAGTTAGTGCCTTTTTTTTTTTTTTTTTTTTTTTTTGCAAGAATTAACAGAGAGGGAGAGATTGAGGTTTTCTGTCTGCGGTTCACTCTCCAGGTAGTCACAATGGTCAGGGCTTGAGCCAAGCCCAAGCCAGGAGGTATATCCAGGTGTCCCATGTGGGTAGCAGGGCCCATGTAATTGGGCCATCTTTGCACTGCTTTTTCCAGGCCATTGTGGGGAGCTGAATTGGAAGTGGAGTAACTAGGGCATGAACTGGCACCCATGTAAGATGCTGACATCCCATAGGCGGTAGCTTTACCCTCTAAGCCACAACGCTGTCCCTGAGTTAATTCTTGTCTTTGGCTCCTTTGCTTTTAGCTTTCAGTGTGTTGTCCTTTAGCATATTTTAGAGGCTATCTGTATAGCTACTTGCTCCTGAGATTCTGATAGAATTTTGCAGCTGAATTTTTCTCAGGGAAGGAAGTTGGGTGGGTGGGTAATCTTCAATGGGATAACATGAGGATGAGACTTACAAGACTTTGCTGTCATTTTTCTTTACTTATGGGTAAGGGGAGCAATACATAAATATCTGGTACCTTTTAATGATTCTTGTTTTGAGCCAAACCCTTCATTTCTACTTTCTTCAGCTGTTGAGAAATTATGAAATCAAGATTTTGTTCTTGACAGTATAACATTTATTTTTATGAAGGCTGCTTCAATTCATGTAATTCTACATTTTGGTGCCACTTTTTTAATGCTTGAATGAATATAAGATCTAAAAATTAAAAAAAAAATGGGAGTGGACATTTAGTCTGGCAGGACCCTGTGAGGTGATAGCCCAAGTAATTGGGTTCTTGTCATCACATGGGATATACCCGGATTGCTTTTGTGTACAGCCCCAGCTGTGGAGTAGAACCAGTTGCCCTGATTCCTTCTACCTCACAAATATATTTTGAAAGAAAGAAATTGTGATGAGTCATCTCTTATCCCCATTGGCTCTTCTTTTTTTTTTTTTTTTTTTTTTGGACAGGCAGAGTTAGCCAGAGAGAGACAGAGAGAAAGGTCTTCCTTTTTCTGTTGGTTCACTTCACTCCCCCAGGTGGCTGCTACGGCCAGTGCGTTGCAGCCGGCGTGCTGAGCCGATCCAAAGCCAGGAGCCAGGTTCTTTCTCTTGGTCTCCCATGTGGGTGCAGGGCCCAAGAACCTGGGCCATCCTCTACCACACTCCCGGGCCACAGCAGAGAGCTGGCCTGGAAGAGGAGCAACCGGGACAGAATCTGGCGCCCCGACCGGGACTCGAACCTGGTGTGCCGGCGCCGCAGGCGGAAGATTAGCCTAGTGAGCCGTGGCACCGGCCTGGCTCAATTTTTTAAAAAATGATTTATTGATTTATTTATGTATTTGAAAACATCACAGAGAGGGACAGGTATGTTTCATCCGCTGGTTGGCTCCTCAGGTGGTCACAACAGCCAGGGCTAAGCCAGCCTGAAGCCAGGAGGCAAGAGCTTTATCTGAGTTTCCCACATAGTTGTAAGCGCTCAAGTATTTGGACCAATTTCTGCTGTTTTCTCAGGTGCATTAGCAGGGAGCTTCATTGGAAGTGAAACAGCCAGACCTCGAATGGGGGCCCATAGGGAATATTGGCGTCACACAGCACTAGCCCCCGTGGACTCATTTTGTAACCATCCTCTCCCCTCGAAAGATAATAGCTATGGCTAATTCAGAGTTCCCTGATGCCCATCCCAACCAACATATTCTCTATATTCTTCTATATTCTCATTTCATACTGCCTTATTAGCAAAGGTGGTATGCTATATTCCTTTTCTGCCCCCTTGATTTTATCATGGATTTTTGTGGATATATCCTCATTTTTCATTCTTTACAGCTGCCTACATTGCACATAGCGTTTTATGTGCCTGCGAGTTTACCTTTAAAACAAAGTCACAGCTGTAGAATTGCTGGGCCAAAGGGTATGTGTGTTACTTTGGTAAATATTGACAGACTGCCTCACACAAGTTTTGTGCCAACTTACACATACACTTGCAAGATATGAAAGTGCCTATTCTCAGTCTGGTCACCAATATGAACTTTATCAGACTTTAAACAATTTTGATCAGTCTGATAATAGGAAAGTGACATGTCAGTTTAGTTTTTAGGACTGTTCTCAGTGTGAACATCGGTCAGCATGGTTCACATTTACTGCCATTTCAGAGTTACTCCTTTGCTACTCTGGCTTTGAAGGTTACATTTTGTTTGAGAGGATAAGTACATTTATTCAATGTATTTATGATGTCTGTTTTTCTATTTGAAGGCCTTGGGACGTCCTCCTCATCTTCGAACCCATCGGGCTCACCCTTCAAATTTGGTATCTCATCATCCTCTTCTGGTCCTTCTCAAACTTTAACAAACACTGGAAATTTTAAATTTGGAGATCAGGGTGGATTCAAAATAGGTGTATCATCTGATTCTGGGTCTGTAAACCCCTTGAGTGAAGGTTTTAAGTTTTCTAAACCAGTAGGAGATTTTAAATTTGGAGTTTCATCTGATTCTAAACCTGAAGAAGTTAAGAAAGACAGTAAGAATGATAATAAATTTAAGTTTGGATTTTCTTCTGGGTTAAGCAACCCAACTTCTTCAGCTCCTTTTCAGTTTGGAGTGTCTAATCTTGGACAGCAAGAAAAGAAAGAGGAACCTCCAAAATCTTCATCTGCAAACTTTAGTTTTGCTACAGGTATAGTTAACCCCACTCCTGCCACTTCTAACACCTTAGTGACCTCTGAGAACAAGAGCAGTTTCAGCTTTGGAAGTATAGAAACCAAGAGTGTCTCCATGACTCCCTTCACATGTAAGACACCAGAAGCGAAGAAAGAAGAAATGCCTGCCCCTAAAGTAGGGTTTACTTTTGGCAATATGGAACCTGCCTCTATGCCATCTGCCTCAATGTTTGCTTTGGGACGGACAGAAGAGAAACAACAAGAGCCTGTCACTTCTACTTCTCTAATTTTGGGGAAGAAGGCTGACAAAGAAGAGCCAAAGTGTCAACCATTGTTTTCCTTTGGGAATTCAGAGCAAACCAAAGATGAGAGTTCTTCGAAGTCAACATTTAGTTTCAGTATGGCAAAGACATCTGAGAAGGAAGCTGAACAGCCAGCAAAAACCACTTTTGCTTTTGGAGCTCAAACCAGTACGACAGCTGGTGAGTATTTTGAGTATCACACTTTTTCTTTTTTTCTTTTTCTTGGTAACAAAAACAAAGTGTCAACAAATCCATCAGGTCAGAGAATGGTTTACACTGATTACAGTTCAGGGTACCAGCTGCAACTCTGAGAAGGAGCCTAGGGTGTTCAGTTGTAAGTGCTCTAAACTCTCATTCTGATGATGTTATTTATAGAGTTCTGATAGAAAACCCACAATGGTGCAGGTCTGTGTATTTCTTTCTTCCTTTTCCTTGACAGTTATATCGCGTATACTATTCAGGAAAATAGAAATTCTTGAGCTAGTAAACTAGAGTGTAATATATAATATATAAAGCCTTCATTTACAAATAGTTGGATATAACCGGTCATCAGATATTTAAGGAATATCACCGACAAATTTTATTAATCACGGAGACGACAGAGGTGATTTTGAAAACTAAAATCCTGAAGAAAAAGTAAAAGCATGGTTATTGAAATAAAGTCATTCTCAGGGTGGCTGCTGCCTGCAGCTCCAGCATCCTATATGGGTATTTTCAAGTCCTGGCTACTCCATTTCTGACCCAGCTCCCTGCTAATGTGCTTGGGAAAGCAACAGAGGATGGCCCAAGTGTTTGGACCTCTGCCACCCATGTGGGAGACGAGGATTAAATTTCTGACTCCTGGCTTCTGCCAACTAGGGAGTGAAGCAGCAGATGGAAGATGCATGTGTCTGTCTCTCACTCTTCCTCTTGCTCTGTAACTCTGACTTTCAAAATAAGTACACCTTTCAAAAAAAAAAAAATTGGAAGTACTCAGAAAAATTTACAAAAGAATAAGGAATTCGACAGGAGGAGTATTGGGAAAAGTTCACAAGGCAAAAAACAAACAAACAAACAAACAAAAATTTCACCGAGGGACTAGCACTGTGCCACAGTGGGTTAAGCTGCCACCTGCAGTACTGGCACCCCAGTTCTGGTCTTGGTTGCTCAACTTCTGATCCAGCTTCCTGTAAATACACCTTGGAAAGCAGCAGAGGATGGCCAAGTGCTTGGGCCCCTACACCCTCATGAGAGACCTGGATTCCTGCCTTTATGCATATCGCCAAGAAATTATGTATTCAAAAAATTTTTGTACCAGTATACACATTTTCTAGTCCTGTTTTAGAATTACTTACTTATTTGAAACAAAAAGAGAGAGGGAGAAAGAGATCTTCTATCTGCTGGTTCACTCCCCAAATGACCACATGGCAGGGACTGGGCCAGGCTAAAGCTGAGAGCCTGGAACTCCATATTGATCTCCCTAAAGGATGACAGGACTCACATACTTGGACCAACTTCTGCTGAATTAACTTCAAAAAAAAAAAAAAAATGGAGGTGAGGGGAGAAGGACATCTTTTCCATCCGCTGGTCTACTCCCCAAATTGGCAGCAGCGGCTGGCACTGGGGCAGACTAGCCAGGATCCAAGAGCTTCATCTGTATCTCCAGTGTGGGTGGCAGAGGTCCATGTACTTGGGCCATCTGCTGCTGCTTTCTCAGGTGCATTAGCAGGAACCTGGATCATAGGTGGAGCAGCTGGGACTTGAACTGGTATCCATATGGGGTGCTGTTATTGGCAGTTTAAAGTGCCCTCATATTTGACCATCTACACATTTAATAATAACAGATGTCCATTCGATTCAAAAGTCAGTATTAAAAACTTGCTGTGTTTTTTAATGAATTTATAGATTGTAGGGTAGGAAAAAATGCTCTCTGAAATTATTTTGTTCCTAAGGATTGTTTCTTAATTTCTATATTACAGATCAAGGTACAGCAAAACCAGTTTTTAGTTTCTTGAACAATTCTTCGAGTTCAAGTACACCAGCTACTTCTGCTGGTGGTGGCATATTTGGTAGTTCCACCTTTTCCTCCAGTCAGCCTATGACTGCCTTCGTGTTTGGACAGTCCAGCAATCCCGTGAGCAGCCCTGCTTTTGGTAACTCCACTGAGCCCAGTACATCTCAGTCTTTGCTGTTCTCTCAAGATAGCAAACCAGCGACCACATCCAGCACGAGTACCGCTGCCACTTCATTTGTATTTGGTTCAGGCACCAGCAGTAACAGTGCTGCAACCTCTGGCTTCGCCTTTGGAGCTACCACCACGTCTAGCTCAGCAGGTACTTTTACAAAATAGAAAAAACACATATTATAGTTGCACTGGCTTTCATTGCGAGTGTGTCACATTTTAGCAGATGATACAGCAGGTGTCACTGTGCTAAAATGGCATCAGTACCTTTAGGTCATCTATACCTGGGATGTTAGACTAATGTGGGAAGGTGTACGTTGTATATTCAGGTTGAATATATTTATCTCTAGGGAACAGTTTTTCTGATCTGTGTAAGAATGTAGTATTTAACTGTTTTCATGTTTTCTTTTTGACATGTTAACTTGTAAGTAACCACATAACTGAGTGTTTTATTACATCAATTCTCATTGTACAATACGTTCATATGTACACCATTAGACATTTATTTCTGTACATATATCCTGTCACCAAAAATTGTTACCTGTGAAGGTGAGGAGTCATGTTAATTGGAGTTGTTTATATGTTTTATAAATAATGGTAGAGAAAGTTAGATTCTTAATTTCTTAATCATTTTCGAAATTTCTGTTAATGGAATTTGGTTAGCAGGGTCAGAGTTTGAAAAGAAGCATGAAATTTGCTTGTGGGCTTAGAGAAATGTCTTCAGAATTACCTGCCTGTAGCCAGCTACATCATGGTGATGTGTTTCTTTGGGCCTCCAGGATCCTCCTTTGTATTTGGTACAGGAGCTTCAGCACCATCTGCCAGTCCAGCATTTGGTGCTAGCCAGACCCCAGCATTTGGACAAAGTCAAGGTGCCAGCCAGCCTAATCCCCCAGGCTTTGGATCTATATCTTCAACAGCGTTGTTTTCTGCGGCTTCTCAGCCTGCACAACCCACTTTTGGAGCAGTGTCAAGCAGTAGCCAGCCTCCTGTGTTTGGACAACAGCCTAGTCAGTCTACATTTGGCTCTGGAACAGCTCCCAATTCTAGTAAGTATTCAGTGATGCATGTTTCATATAACTTAGGCTCTGTGTATCTTAAAAGTCAAATTTGTCCTTTAACTTTGAAACCATGCATATGGTATTTTTTTAAATTATTAATATCTCTTGTACATGGCAGAGTAGAGAGGTATATGTTTAGTTGTACCTATAAACAGTATTCCTAAATTTCACACAATCAGTCTTTTTAAGGTAATGAATTGTGTTTTACGGGTTTATTTCTTTCTTATTCTGACTTTTTAAAAAATATTTTATAAAGACAAGAGTTAGAGATTTTCCATCCACTGGTTCTCTCCCCCCAACCCCAGACAGCTGCAACAGCTGGGGCTAGACGAGGCTGAAGCCAGGAGCTTGGAACTCTATCCAGGTCTCCCGCATGGGTGTCAGGGGCCCAGACATTTGAGCCATCTTCCACTGCTTTCCCAAGGCACACTGTCCGGAGCCAGGCACATTATCAGGCAGTTGGATTGGTAGCAGAGGCAGGACTTGATCCCAGGCACTCTGATACGGAATGTGGGTGTCCCAGGCAGTGGATTAACCTGAGGAGGCCTCCAATGTTTTTCTCTTTTTTAGAAATCCCTATTTATTTATTTGATTCACTTCTCAAATGCGTACAACAGCTGAGGCTAGGCAAGGAGCCAGGAGCCTGGAACTCAGTGTGGAGCTTGCACATGGATGTCAGGGACTCAGTACTTCAGTCTGCCTCCCAGGGTGTGCATTCGCATGAAGCTGGAATCAAGTGCAGAGCTGGAACTCAAACCAGGCTCTCCAGTTGGGACAGAGGTGTCCCAAGTAGTGTCCTAACTGCTGTGCCAAATGCCCCACCCCTAGTATTTTTCTGGTGTGAAGTATAGCCTCGTATAGAAAAGGTCATTAAATCCTCAATGAACAGTAAAATGATGACTCCAAATGCTGTGTAAATGCTGCTTGGGAACTCTTGATATACTCCTCTTCAGCCACATGCCTGTTCTACTCTAATTGTGATCACTGTCTTATCTTTTATATTAAGCATTGTTCTTTGGGCTTTAAGTTGACTGATATATGCACCTCTAGAAAAATACGGTCTTGCTTGATTTTTGTACAGAAATGGAATCTTAGATACAGCTTTTTTTTTTTTTTAACGGTATGAGGTTTGTAAGACTCATCATCCGTGTTATTGCATTGTCATTGCTGTAGAGCAAATCCTTGCATAAATATTACAGTCTTTCCATTTCCTGTTGATAGAAGTATGAGTTGTTTTTAGCTATTAGGAACAACTGCTCTGCATTTATACTGTTTGTGTAAATCTCCTCAGCACTTGGACACACACGTTGGCTATTTTCCAGTATCTGAAAGCACTTTCTCACAGGGTCTTTTATCCCGATTCTCTCACCAGACTTTCTAGGCCTGCCATCAAACAGTGATTTGGGGATCTCTTACCAATACTGTGGAGATTGCCTTTAACTTAACAAAGGAACTTTTGTTTCCTTGGTGTCACGTTGTCTCCCTTGCCTTTTTTTTTTTCTTCTTCTTCTTCTTCTTCTTCTTTTTTTTTTTTTTTTTTTTTTTAGGGTCTAGGGAAGAGGCTTTACTTTTCTGCATTTCTTTATTCTGTCCCCACATTTACGTAGATTTCAGTATAATTTTTGAGGGGTTTTCTCCATTATGACATCTCTGGCCTTCAGAGTTGCTGTTGAAGTCTTCCTTGGTCTTTGCTTTTTGACCTATTTCTTTTTGAAATCTGATGTTCTGGCATGGTCAAACATGCTATGCTTATTGGGTCCTCTTTTTTTTTTTTTTTTTTTTTGATTTTTTTTCACATGGCCATAACAGCTAAGCTGGGCCAGGCTAAAACCGGGAACTTCATCTGTGTGTCCTGTGTGGGTGCAGGGATCCAAACACTTGAGCCACCCTCCGTTGCTTCCCCAGGCACATGAACAGGCAGCTGGATTTGTAGTGGAGCAGCTGGGACTCAAACCAGCACCCGGGTGATGCCAACCCCACAGATGGTGCCTTTACCCACTACGCCACAGCACCAGCCCCAGGTCCATTTTTATACATAGGGAACATGCATGCTCTTTTGTGAACTTTATTTAGTTTTTGGGAATTCTGAATCTTTTTGTCCCTTGTTGTCATTTTCTTAATTCTCCCCTCTTAGACCTTTTGTCTTTTGTTGTCCCTTCTGAGATTCGTTTTATCTTAACAGCTCTTCTGTCACAATTGTGCTTCCACTGTTGGGATTTTTAATTTCTGTGTGCCTTTTTGTTTCTGTGATACTGCCTTTTTATAATTCCTCTGGTTTTGTTTTATGGCTATAATGTTTATTGATCTTTTAATATTTAATATAATATTATATTTATTTAATATTTATCTAATATACTTTATTTTATATTTATATTTAATTATGTTTCATATATTCATACACATGTATATAATATACATATTATATATTTATGCTATATTTTATATTTCTATTTTAATAATCATATATTTAATATTTAATGTTTATTTAAATGGTTTATTGATTTAGTTGAAAGGCAGAGTGACAGATGCAGAAGAGGGAGAGACAAAAAGGGAGATCTTCATTTACTCCTTCACTCCCCAGATGGCTGCAATGGCTAGAGCTGGGCCAAGCCTAAACCAGGAGCTTCATCTCGGTCTCCCATGTGGGTGGCAGGCACCCAAACACTTGGGCCACCTGCTGCTGCTTTTTCCCAGGCACATTAGCAGGGAGCTGACTCTGAAGTGGAGCAGCGGGGTTTTGATCTATATGGGATGCCAGCATCATAGGTGGTGGTTTTACCCGCCATACCACAACAGTGGCCCTATATTGATCTTGTGATGATATCTATATTGATGAGCTTTTTGTTTTTTTAAAGATCTGTTTATTTTTTATTTTTTTTTGAAAGGTAATGACAGAGGGAGACCGGCGCTGTGGCCCAGTGGGTTAACGCCCTGGCCTGAAGTGCTGGCATCCCATATGGGTGCTGGTTCGAGACCCGGCTGCTCCACTTCCGATCCAGCTCTCTACTATGGCCTGGGACAGCAGTATGGCCCAAGTCATCGGGCCCCTGCACCCATGCGGGAGACCCAGAAGAAGTTTCTGGCTTCTGATCGGCGCAGCTCCAGCCGTTGTGGCCAATTGGGGAGTGAACCAATGGATGGAAGACCTTCTCTCTCTACCTCTCCTCTCTCTGTGTAACTCTTTCAAATAAATAAATAAAATCTTTTAAAAAAAAAAAAAAGGTAATGACAGAGAGAGGGGGAGAGAGTGAGTACACATCCAGGTTAGGCCAGGCTGAAGCCAGAAGCCCCAAACTCCATTTGGGTCTTGTATGTGGGTAACAGGGACTCAAGTACTTGGGCCATCATCTCCTGCTTTCCCAGGTGCATTGGCAGGAATTTGGATCAGAGACAGAGTAGCCAGGACTCAAACTGGCATGCAGCTATGGGAAGTTGTGTCCTAAGTAGCAACTTAACCAACTATGCTACTGTGCCCACTTGTTTTTTCTTTTTCCTTAAAGTTGTGATTCCTTGCTTAGTTTGCTGCGAATTATTTTTCTCCCTCATTGTTTTGGTTTCAGTGTTTTTTTATTAAGTATTGTCCTCAAATATGTGGTGCTCCTCAGGACAATAGGACCTGAATAACAAAAGCCTTTGTGTGTTGATAAGGCTTAGCAATTTTGAACTTCACCTTTACACTATCTTTTATTTGGGAAAAGCTGGATGTTAGTATCTTTAGGTATTTCCCCTTAGACTGTCAGAGGACCCAGAGAAGAGGCTTCCAGGCTCCTGTGTGGAGGGTATCCGAGAACTCCTGGTTACTGGTGTTTCTGGAAGCTGAGTTGGGAGGATGACTGGCATTCTTGGTATTCATTGTATCAGCCTACTCTTAAAACCTCATTTTTGGGGCCGGCGCTGTGGTGTAGCGGTGCCACCATCCCATATGGGTGCCGGTTCGAGTCCCAGCTGCTCCGCTTCCAATCCAGCTCTCTGCTGTGGCCTAGGAAAGCAGTAGAAGCTGGCCCAAGCCCTTGGGCCCCTGCACCCACGTGGGAGACCCGGAAGAATCTCCTGGTTCATGGCTTCAAATCGGCACAGCTCCTGCTGTTGCGGCTAACTGGGGAGTGAACCAGAAGATGGAAGACCCCCTCCCATCCCCCCCCCCTTCCCTCTGCCTCTGCCTCTCCTCCTCTCTCTGTGTAACTTTCAAATAAATAAGTAAATCTTTAAAAAAAAATTTTTTTTTTCAGTATAATGTTCTTGCCCTTACCTGTACATGGTGTCCCCCCAGCCCAAAGACATTTCCAAAGATTAAACCTTTTTGACTGAGGTATAGAAGAGGATTTGGGAGGGATTGATCTGGGTATCTGCTTCTTAAACAGCTATTCGACTGCCTTTTCTTATTTATTTATTTATTTATTTATTTATTTTGACAGAGTGGACAGTGAGAGAGAGAGAGACAGAGAGAAAGGTCCTCCTTTGCCGTTGGTTCACCCTCCAATGGCCGCCGCGGCCGGCACGCTGCGGCTGGCGCACTGCGCTGATCCGATGGCAGGAGCCAGGAGCCAGGTGCTTTTCCTGATCTCCCATGGGGTGCAGGGCCCAAGCACCTGGGCCATCCTCCACTGCACTCCCTGGCCACAGCAGAGGGCTGGCCTGGAAGAGGGGCAACCGGGACAGAATCCGGCGCCCCGACTGGGACTAGAACCCGGTGTGCTGGCGCCGCTAGGCGGAGGATTAGCCTAGTGAGCCGCGGCGCCGGCTTTTATTTTTTTTTATTTTGAAGTCCCATCTTCATTTTCCCTTCAGAGGTACCTGGAACATAAATTTCTGGGGTGTGTGTAGTGGACACGAAACTGCTCTGTGCTTTCTCTGCTGCTGGTTTAGTACTCAGCTTCAGTCAGCTTCTAAACTAATGTTGCTGTTGTCTCCTCTCCCCTCATCCTTGTTTAAAAAAAAGAAATTCCTTTTAATCCACTTTTCAAAGAAGATAGAGCTAAATGTGTTTGTTGGTCCTGCTCCCTCTAACTAGAAGTCCACTCTGCCCTTTTTCCTTGGTCAGGGGTAAGTTGTACCATCACTTGGAGGTGTCAAGTATGTACTTGGGTAAGCAGAGAAAATACTTCATTTTTCTTTAGAAAGTAATGGTAAGAAATCTTAACACTTTTACATGTTTTTGTATGTTGAGGTCAGAGTTGTTACTGAAAAAGCTGTCATTTTTGCCTTAATGAAGTGCTTTTTGCTTTTATTATAGATTCGGTTTTCCAATTTGGCAGCAGCACGGCAAATTTCAACTTCACAAGCAATAATCCAGCAGGAGTTTTCACATTTGGTGCAAATTTTAGCACACCTGCAGCCTCCACCCAGCCGTCAGGCTCCGGGAGCTTTCCCTTTAACCCGTCTCAAGCTACATTTACAGTGGGGTAAGAGAACGTTTTGGTGAAATGGGAAATTTACATTGATTATTTTAGGTATGTGATGTTTTTTTTTTTTTTTTTTTTTTTTTAAATTTTTGACAGGCAGAGTGGACAGTGAGAGAGAGAGACAGAGAGAGAAAGGTCTTCCTTTGCCGTTGGTTCACCCTCCAATGGCCGCCGCTGCAGCCGGCGCACCGCGCTGATCCGATGGCAGGAGCCAGGAGCCAGGTGCTTTTTCCTGGTCTCCCATGGGGTGCAGGGCCCAAGCACCTGGGCCATCCTCCACTGCACTTCCTGGCCATAGCAGAGAGCTGGCCTGGAAGAGGGGCAACCGGGACAGAATCCGGCGCCCCGACTGGGACTAGAACCCGGTGTGCCGGCGCCGCAAGGTGGAGGATTAGCCTATTGAGCCACGGCGCCGGCCTGATGTATGTTTTGCTGTTAAAAGTCATCAAGGTGCAGTGAAATGTGTTCTCCCACATCAGTTTATCACACTGTAATTTGAGGGGTCATAAAGCCTGAGAAGTTAACAATAATGGGTTTGCTTAGGTATAATAGTAGAAAATGTGTTTCTTTAACAACATAAGTCTTATTTTTCCCCCTTATTGGTGATCATGTTAAATGATTCTGGAATTTTGCTTTGGTCATTGTGTCACGTGAGGTTTTTTTTTCAAAGGTCAAATGGGAAAAGCATGTTCTCGTCTTCTGGAACTTCAGTTTCTGGTCGCAAGATAAAGACTGCTGTTAGACGAAAGAAATAAAGGTCACGATGGTATTACGTGCAACAGTTTGGCAACAGCTGGTGTCCTGCTTTCAGATACTGGATTATACTGTGTGCTGGGGTTATCTGAACTAAGATTTGCCTAAGGACTTCTTAAATTTTGGAATTTTCCTCCTTTTCTTTATGGAAGCCCTACCCCTGCCTCTGCCACTTCCTTATAAAAAAATAATACCTAGACTGGTGACTGATTCTTCAGCAAAAATATTTTATGATCCAGCAAATTATTCACTGATTTGGCGTAGTCTGGCTGTACCCAGGAATAGAGCCTGCACGGTGAATGGCTTTGTATAGAACCTCTTCGTGTGCACCGCCATGTGCATTAATAAGCGTTTATGGAACACATTGAAATTGTAACTATATCTGAGGAATTCTGTATAGATTAGGATTCTGTGTAGATTAGAGGATGTTGAAATGAATGATTTCTATGCCGAGTTTGTGCTGATGTGTGTGAAGTGAGTGCGTCGGGTGTATCGTGCACTAAAATTTTCTGATAGAGGAAGCCTGATTAAAAAGAGTGGTCCATGCTGAGGACTTGTTAGATCTCACTCATCCTACATTTAATAATTATATGCTACTTCTCTATTTTCATTCCTCTAACTATCGCCTGTCTTGCCTTTTTCATTATTTTATTATGAAACTTGTGTAAATACAATTTTGTTTCTGTACTGTTTTGGCATAACATAAAGTCTGTGAACTTGAAATTTTAATTTTGTGTTAGAATTTTTTTCGTTGTTGTTTAGTCTTGTCTCAGATTTTATTATGTAAATCCCATTATTCAAAGTTGCCTAAATCCATTTGGAAATCTTTAAAAAAAAATTGGGGATTCTTAAAGTTGAATTTATTGGCTTTTCTGATCCAGTTTTATTTGGACCAAAAACCAGTATTGTACAAAGTATTAAGCATATATTTTTATATTTACTGAAATGGACTGTGGTGACTTTGGATAATAAGGAAAAGTTTAATATTAAAGCCATGTTTATTACAGTATAATTAACATGTTAAACCATGGGATAAATGCCATCAATAAAAAAATTACGAAGCACTTTTTGTTTTAGTTTTAACTCAAAATGAAGGTTCACAGTATTAATGGTCAGGGACTTTTCTCTGCAGATTAACAGTGGTCAGATACTCCAAAGAACACATTTTAAGTGTTCTAGACAACATCTAGGAGGAGGAGAAAATATTTGAGTTTGCAGCATATAGGAGGCACACTGCTTATTTCCTGGTGCTAGGAATCATACCTAATTTTCCACGTAGATTTACATACCTTTTTTTAAAAAGTTGGAAATAAATACCACAACCATTTGTCTGTACTTGCGTTTTCCTTGATAGGGACAAGACTGATTATTGATTGAATTCTTTTGGATACCTAAAACAGTTCACAGATACCGTGGTGTTCTTTTTGTATAATTTCTTTTGGATTACTGTTATTTTTTTTTTTACATCCATCCCCCCCCCCCCCCCCCACTGTGGCTCACCATAGAGCTCTTGGAACAGTATTTGATAGTTTTATTTCCCTTGAATGTATAATTATTATTTGGTGCATGCTTTTAATTGCTGGACTTTGGTTGGCTGGAGTTGAAATTTGGAAATGAATTTCTGAAGCCTTGGGGGCCACCATTGTGTGGCGCAGCAGGTGAAGCTGCTGCTTGTCACCAGCATCCCATAGGAGTGCCAGTTCAAGTCCCAGCTACTCCACTTCCATTCCAGCTCCCTGCTAATGAATCTGGAAAAGTAGCGGAGGATGGCCCGGGGGCTTGGGCCCCCCTGTACCCATTTGGGAGACTGATGGAGTTCCAGGCTCCCGACTTCAGCCTGGCTGTTGTGGCCATTTGGGGAATGAACCAGCAGATGAAAGATCTTTTTTTTTCTGTTTCTCTCCACCTCTCTCTAACTCTGCCTTTCAAATAAATAAATCTTAAGAGTAACTAGCCTTGCATTTAAGACTGCCCATATTGGAGTACCTTGGTTCAGTACCCACTTAAACCTCCTGACCCCAGCTTCCTGATTCCAAGGGCCCTGAGAGGCAGTGTGGAATGCCTCCAGAAATTGTGTCCATTGCGGACACCCATGTAGGAAGCCTAGGTCAAGGCAGTGAATGTTTGTCTTTCTCTGCCTCTTAAATATAACACTTGGGCTGTTTTTTTGTTTCCAATGAAAAGATGTTTTTCTGATCTAAAATATCTTAGGCCATCCTCTGGTGCTAGTTTGGGTTTGGAAATTCTGTATTTTGACTTGGTTAATGCTACATATTTGGGGCTGGTGTTGTGGTGCAGTGTGTTAAACCGTCACTTGGATGCCTGCGTCCTATAAAGGAACGCCCGGGATCATCACCACGTCTCAGCTCCTTCACTTCCTGTTAAAGCACCTGGCGGGCAGTAGGTGACGGCCCAGGTGCTTGGGCTCCTGCCACCCCCATGGGAGGCAGGTAGAATTGCTGGCTCCTGTCTTCGCACTAAGAGAGATCTTCCATCCACTGGTTTGCTCCCCTAAATGCCTTCAACAGTCAGAGCTAGGCTAGGCAGGAGCTAGGAACTCCAAGTTCTCCCATGTCAGTGGCAGGAACATCATCTGTTGCCTTCCAGGTATTTTAGCAGGAAGCTGGATAGGAGGCTTGGAGTAGCCATGACTCACTGATACAGGAGGCGAGTGTGCTATATGTTTGATACTTAGCTGTTTGGAAGGGGAGGACGAATAGTGGTGAGTGCTGGAAAAGGTGTAACTGGGAATCTGTCTTTGCTCAGAAGTTACTGCCTGGGTCTGGCGTTGTGTAGTATGTTAAGCCTTAGCTTGCAATGCCAGCATCCCTTATGGGCACCAGTGTGAGACCCTGCTGCTTCAATTCTGATCCAACTCCATGCTAATGCACCATGAAAAGCAGTGGAAAATGGTCCAGATGTTTGGGCTCCTGTACCCATATGGGAGACTGATGGAGTTTTAGCCTCCTGACTAGCCTGGCCCAGCCATTGTAGCCATTTGAGGAGTGAATCCACAGATGGAGATTCTCTCTCTCCTCCCCACCACCATCACTCTCTCCTCCGCCCCCTCCCTTCCTTTTTCTCTCTCTCCCTTCCTCCTACACATACACACACCCTCTCTGTAACTGCCTTTCTAATAACAAATAAGTTAATGCCCAATTACCTTGCAGTTCAGTTCTTAGCCATTCTGTAGGCCCAAGAGGTTGGAACATTGGGCTTT
The DNA here is from genome assembly GCF_964237555.1 of Oryctolagus cuniculus. NCBI lineage: Eukaryota > Metazoa > Chordata > Mammalia > Lagomorpha > Leporidae > Oryctolagus > Oryctolagus cuniculus. The sequence continues at coordinate 144,856,417 of NC_091436.1, read as the reverse complement.
CTACTTTTCTCTAGAAATGTGTTACTTTCTCTAGAAATGTATACTTTTTCCTTTTTTAAACAAATTCTTGAAAGCTGTACTTAAGCTGGCTTTTGATAAAGATGAAGTCTTGGGGGTGTGTTTAGCTTAATTAATGATTAAGATGTCTGTGTCCCACATTGAGTACCTGGGTTGATTTCTGCCTCTGACTCCAGCTTCCTGCAAACCCTGGAAAACAACAGTAATGGCTAAAGTAACTGGGTTCCTGTCACCCACATGGGAGACCTGAATCTGCCTTTGCCTTTGCAAAAAAAAAAAAAAAAAGGGCTTCCCAAGTTTTTAGGACCCTATTCAGATTTTGATACTTTTTTTTCTTTCTTTCTTTTTCTTTTTTTCTGACAGGCAGAGTTAGACAGAAAGGTCTTCCTTCCGTTGGTTCACCCCCCAAACAGCTGCTATGGCCAGCGCACTGCGCTGATCCGAAGCCAGGAGCCAGGTGCTTCCTCCTGGTCTCCCATGGGGTGCAGGGCCCAAGTACTTGGGCCATCCTCCACTGCACTCCCTGGCCACAGCAGAGAGCTGGCCTGGAAGAGGGGTAACCAGGACAGAATCCGGCGCCCCAACCGGGACTAGAACCCGTGTGCTGGCTCCGCAAGGCGGAGGATTAGCCTAGTGAGCCGCGGAGCAGGCCTAGACCCATTTCTGATCTACTCCCTGTGATTATAACTGCCCCTTGAGTTACATGTTTCATGCCTAAGAGGTAATTGAGGACTATTCGTGGAACAAAGGGAAACATGTTGAAAAGGAAATGTGACGAATGGCTTTAATGGAAGAGACTGAAGGAACAAAAAGTCACATGCGGTAAGTTAATAATTGGGTGCATTTACATAATGTGGCCAGAGTGTCTAGTTCTAACATATTACTTGATGGCATGTGTCAAATGTGTGTTCTTAATTGCTCTCACTGGGCCCAGATGGGGTCCAAAAACAAATACCTGGAAGATGTTTGGTGCACTGAGGTCGAGGCTACTCCAACCACATTTAAGCAAAATGTTGTGTTGATTACAACTCTAGGCATTAAGAAAAAACGGGTTCTATAGCAGGCATTGTGGGTGCAGCAGGTTGAGCCACTGCTTGGGACATCCACATCCATGATGAAGCACTGGCAAGTCCTGGCGACTGCACTTGTAGCATTACTGCTGCTGCATCCTGGGAGGTAGCAGGTGATGGACTAAGGACTTGGGTTTCTGCCAGCCTCCTGAGACCCAGGTGGAATTCCTGGTTCCTGGCTTTGGCCTGGCCCAGCTCTCACTGTGGACTTTAGGGGACATCTGGGGAATAGGCAGTTGGAAGATCTATTTTCCTCTGTCACTCTTTCAAATCTTTTTTAAAAAAGTTTAGAGAGTGGAGAAATGTCTTAGTTACTTAATAGTAAACATTCTGTCCTGAAATTGTATGACATTATTTGAAATGAAAGAATCATAACCATTTGTAACCAGGATACTAGACCTTTACTCAAGTACCATGCCATTTTCTGGGCCTTTGTTGTTGTTGAAAGGCATAGTTTCAGAGAGGCAGAGAGAAAAGTCTTCCATCTGCCAGTTTGCTCCCTAAATGGCTGCAATGGCCAGAACTGGGCCAATCTGGAGCCAGGAGCAGGCCATCTTCCACTGCTTCCCCAGGCCATAGCAGAGAGCTGGATCAGAAGTGGAGCAGCCGGGACACAGAACCAGTGCCCAATGGGATGCCAGTGCTGCAGGCAGCAGCTTTAACCACTACGCCACAGCACCGGCCTCTCTCGGCCTGTTTTAAAGTTTGAAATTCATTGGAAATTTCATGAAGATTAGTCTGTGCTTAATAAAAATTGACACATTTGATATAGAAACATTGAGAAATTTGGGATATTGGTTCTGGCTATGCACAGCAACTATGACCGTGTTGACCAGAGCCTTCTCTTGTACTGTGGGCCAACTTTTATGAAGTTGAAGACCAAAATTTAGTTCCGTAACTTCTATCTTCTGGTTAACAGCATATACGTGCAGGATTCACACCTGCAGGCTACACTTAAGCTTATCTTCAGTAACTTACCCTACTTGAGAGGCCTTTTATATCCAGCTCATCTGTCCATAAAGGTAAGAGTTAGGAAGGCTCTTAGGGTCAGAACTACGTTTAAATTGCAGTTATTGTACCTTGCAAGGTGGTTGTGAGAGCCCATAACTAAGGGCTGGATTAGTTTTAACAGTAAACTCAGGGGCCGGTGTTGTTGCATAGTGGGTAGAGCTGCTGCCTGCAGTGCCAGCATCACATAGGGGTGGCAGTTTGAGTCCTGGCTGCTCCACTTCCCATCCAGCTCCCTGCTGATTTGCCTGGGAAAGCAGCAGAAGATGGCTCAAGTCCTTGGGCCCCTGCACCCACGGGGGAGACCGAGAAGCAGCCAAGAGGCTTGGGATCAGCACAGTTCTGGCCATTGCAGCCATCTGGGGAGTGAAACCTCTTTGTAAAGCTCTGCCTTTCAAATGAGTAAAATGAAACTCTTAAAAAACAGAAACAGTATATCCAGGCCCCCTACAGGTAACTGAGTGTGCTTGATAAAAGAATATGTCCTGAAAGCCAGCACTGTGGCGTAGTGGTTTAAGGCATCCTCTCTCTACAGCACCGGCATCCCATATGGGCACTAGTTTCAGTCCTGGCTGCTCTGTTTCTGATACAGCTTCTTTCTAGTGCACCTGGAAAAGCAGCAGCAGATGACCAAGTCCTTGGGCCCCGGCACCTATTTGAGACCAGGAAGTCCTACCTCCTGGCTTCAGCCTGCCTGGCCCAGCCTTGGTTGTTGCAGCCATTTGGGGAGTGAACCAGCAGATGGAAGCTCTCTTCCTCTCCTTTTCGCTGTAACTCTTTCAAATCTTTTAACGATTTATTTGAAAGAGTTACACAGAGAGGCAGAGAGAGAGAGGTCCTCCATCTGCTGTGCCAATACGAAGCCAGGAGCTTCTTCCTGGTCTCCTACAAGGGTGCAGGGGCCCAAGACTTGGGCCATCTTCTACCACTTTCCCAGGCCATAGCAGAGAGCTGGATCAGAAATGGAGCAGCTGGGACTCAAACCGTCGTCCTATGGATATAGGCACATCAGGTGGTGGGTTTACCCGCTATACCACAGTGCTGGCCCCTCAAGTCTTTAAAAAAAAAGAAAAGGCCATGACTATGTTCCTAAAAGTGGATGATTTTTCTTCATAGTTTTTTTTTTTTTTGACAGGCAGAGTTAGAGAAAGGCCTTCCTTTTTCCATTGGTTCACCCCCCAAGTAGCTGCTAGGGCTGGCGCGCTGTGCTGATCCGAAGCCAGGTGCTTCCTCCTGGTCTCCCATGCGGATGCACTCCCGGGCCACAGCAGAGCTGGACTGGAAGAGGAGCAACCGGGACTAGAACCCGAGGTGCCGGCGCCACAGGCGGAGGATTAGCCTAGTGAGCCGCAGCGCCAGCCCTCTTTTTGAAAGCACATAGTTGACTGCAGCCACTGGCAGTAAAGAGCTAGCTGTGTTGGAAGCAAAGTCTCCCTAATCAGGAGATTCCAAAAACTTCAAAGAAGTAAAACACATGTGCACTGGTGATGAAGTATTTATTGAGACAAAGAATACAAATTGGTGGTATACAGATCACTGAAATCAATGCTGAATTTTATTTATAGCAGACCATCAGGTACTGTTACAGGTAAAGCCCTACTGTTAAGAACTGTGAGGAAATAGACACAGTTGAAATGAACTTCACCCAGGCAAGCACATGTCTGAAGATGGCCTTTGGTACTGGGGATGGGGAATAGCAAATAACTGCAATGGCAGTAACCAGAATTTAGAAATACTCTTATTTAAGCATATTCTTCAAAGAAACAAAGGGGACAAGTGTGGGCTGAAGGCATTTAATATCGCAATTCCCCCACCAAAAGCCCTGTATTACCAAGCGGCAATTAGTGATTTTCAATCTCTACTTTCCCTTTGTTGGAAAAAATTTGTGCATAAATAAAATACCTAAATAAGTCATTGGTGAGGACAAATTCATTTTACTGTCAAAGTGATACAAAGCATAAAAATTCATTGATTTAGGCAAAGTAGCCTTCAAAGAGAACGCGTTTCTTTCAGTTTTAAATACTGGGTGAAATTAAAAAAAAGAAAAAAGGGGGCCAGGCAGAAGTGACAACTGAGCTGGTGCTAAAGGATTTACCAGTTAAGATGTAAGTAATTCCCATCTGTATAAAAATTATCAACACCATGAAGAAGTATGTTAGGAATCAAAGAAAGTGTGTTAACAGAAACTCAAACGGCAGAGAAGTTACAGATTGGGGATCTCAATTAGGTTGTTCTTAAGAGGATAAAGTTTGAGCAATTCAGTTATCTTGATAATACTGGCAAGTGAAGGCTTACTAACACACTGCTGGTTTGTTCCTACCGTCCAGAGTACTCTGAAATCCACACACTTCCCTACCATCGGGCTCCAACATGAACGTCACTCTTCACTAACTTTTCTGAAGGTGCACTAACTACCCAGCAATGGGCACGGAGATTTTCTGGCTGCTTAAATTAGTTGCTAGTCTGTTCTTTAACAGTGATAACAATAGTCCTACAGTTTTAACTTAGGACATGCTCACTGAAACAGTATTCTCACTTGGTTTCAATCCTAGGTTTTGTTCCCTTTGCCTTTCTAGGTTAGAGCTTCAGCATCAAAATGATACTTTGATGCAGAAAATCAGTATTTCTGTAAGTGAAATATACTATTGTGTTCTGAAAAGAAAGGAGACCCACACAATCCCAAGAGAAAAAAATATAGCACTAAATCCTCGTTTCCTCTCCTGCAACTATTTTGACATTTTTTTCTAATCTGGGAACCAAAATCTCTCCCTAAGTGCTGAATTCATACACAGGCAGACTTGGGTTTCGTTACAAAGCCAGACCAAGTAATAACACTTGAGCAGTACACATCATGTTGGGCTGTACAGTATAACTTGAATCCCAACAGTCAGATCTCAATGGCTCATGGACAGCAAATGTGCAGGTTTTTTTTTTAATAACGAACTGGACATGCTTGCCTTTTTTAGTGTTTAAATGAAAGCCTAAGTACAAACCTGTGACCTGAGCAGAGATTATAAATGCAAAGATGTACTGCAGAGCTAAAGAACTGAAGGACATTTCAATTTGAATTCCCCAGCCGATGGCAAAAATAGAATATACACCAATGCTAGTGTATACACTAAATGTTAATTTTTGCAACTAATTTTTTGTAATTTTTAAAAATTGATTTCTTGATTTTTGCTGTGAAGAATCATAGTAATCTGTTTGGTACTCTGACACATTTAACAGCCTTTCTGTGAAGTCTGATTTAATAAAAAATTGTGAAAAGCATGGTTTATGAAATTCTATAATAAAAAGGTAATAAAAGGACAGTTAAAATTTCTATAAACAGTAAGTGTATTTTCACTTGTAAGTGTCAAAGAAAAACTCACTATAAAAATTGATAACAGTGATAAACTGACATTCTTGTATTTGCTAGTAAAGACCAGGAACAAAACTTAGATTGGTCCTTTGCTAAAGCAATCTGATTTTGAACTGTGCAATACAATTTAGTGTTTTGGTTCTTTTGGAAAATAATTATCAGAGTAAAGAAATGCCTAAAAATCAAATAAAACAAACTAGAAATAGCACAGGTATAGCTCAAAAGAGGTAAATGGGATATCCAAAAAGTGCACAAAAGACCCCAATTTTGCTTCAATAGAAGAATAAATGGCAATAAACAAAATATTACTTTGCTTAACATTTTCCCCAAAACTCCATCCCTTGCAGGCCCCAAAATGAGCTTAAATAACCCAGAATAATGTCTGGGAGTGAGACACCCCCTTACTATACAAAGAACAGTTCATAATGGGAAAAAATTGTCAGTATTTCACAGGCTACTAGTACGTATGTAGAGTTAACGATGAACTATAAGACTCTTGAATCTGATATTTCAGCAGTCATGGAACCATATAAAATATAAAAGGAAAGTTGAATGTGAGTATGCGGTATATAAAGTGACACTCAGATTCAGAACACTGAAGGGCACTAATACTTTTGTCATGCTGCATACATACTAGGAATGTTTTACAGTAATTACGCAACTGATGAAGTTTTCCCCACATATTTATAGTTTGACTTTTGGGCACTGAAAATACACATGAATTGTAAGTTAAATTTACAATGACAATATATATTTTTCTCCCACTAAAAGCAATCACTAAAACTTACCTTTTCTTTAAAAATTCACTGATAATATAGCAATATGACTTAATACCTTTTCATCATCATGAGAAACTTGTCGAAACTTGTCCCAAATGTGTGTTTAGGCGTTGAGGATAGTTACAAAGTTCATCATTACTGCGGTGAGCACAGTACGGATTGCAAAACTTCAGGTAAGGGACCTGCTAGGCCTGCATTACCTGCCCCTCTCCTTTGTAGCTAACTCACCACCTCCTGCCTGGGACGGGAGGGTAAGTGGATTCTCCAGTTTGTCCTCACTCCCATCAAAAACCAGACAGCAGTTTTCTCAAGAAGTGTTATCTAAAGATGAAATGATGTAGGCGTTTACAAAACACAACCGGACATTTTCCATCGTTTTGGGATAAACCAAAGTAAAATTCTGAAGTTTCATTTGGAGATTTCAAAGCTGAAAATGCTTTTGGCAAATTCTAATGTCTTAGATTTTAAGAAAGTATATATGTTGTCCATTGGTGATTATGAAACCACTGGCCTTCTTTTCAATCTAAGAATTTTTAACACTTGAATTTAACAGATCTTTCTTCTGGAATAGTTCTTTGGCATTCAAGTAAAATCAATACTTTCAGAACAGTCTCCTGAATCGCACTGGAATGACTGCTTTAATTTCTAAATCATCAATTAATGCTACCCAGGGATACTGATGGTTTTGATACATAATTTAGTCTTGTCATTATTCCAAACAGTATGGAATTCAGGTTTTTCTGGGGCATCATCTGACCCCGTTCCTCTTTACCACGATGGTTCCTGCTACAATGTCATATGCTGTTCGATTATGTTGAAAAAACAGTAGTGTGATGAAAGCAGGGAAAAAAGAAGCAATAGAAAAATTCTTGATCAAAGCCCGTATGGTAGACCTAAAAAATTAAAGCAAAAGTATCAGGTAAGTTGTATATCATAACTACATACAGACTGATGGTATCCTAAAGTGTTCCGACATACTCAAACTATAATTGAGGGAATTTTTACTTTGATATCTGAGTTATTTTCAAGTAACATTACATTGTGATGCAAACACGTGGGCTACTTCTAAAAGTCTTTAGAACTTTCACAAGAAAAGCACCGATTCCATGGTTTTAGAATATGAACTAGTAAGCATCTACAGTATTCTCTAATAGTCTGTTAGAAGAAAAGGACGGCAGTTTCCCTTGTTTACCTTCCCATAGTCACATTGTTACTCCATGCTTCTAGTATCTTCTAAACCACATGCTTCCTGCAGTCCTATTTTCTACCTTTCATGAAGCAAGTTATTAAGTTAGTGTGTGTTTATCAGCTCTTTTTATGGGATCCAGTGATTAAGAAAAACTTTAAAAAGCCTAACAACTCAAGACTGGAGTGTCACCCTACTAATGTTAGATTTCTGCCTTATGTGGCCTGGAAGGCTACAGAAAAGCGCAGTGGCTAAGAGTATGCGGCACTGAATCCAGACTACTGGTTTCAAATCCACCTTCTACTAAGCACTTGTTGTGTTCCACATCTGAAAAAGGGGTACAGTTATCACTATGAAAAGGCTAGGATTAAGTTAGCTAATACATACTCAGTGTTAGTGGTGCACCTCGTATGTAAGAAGTGCTCAATAAACATTGGTCATTACTGACTAAAAGACACAACCAGAATGGTTACCAGAAAGTCTGAGGGGAAAACTTGAGGATGTCAGTAACATCATGGCTCTTTAAGAGTCAATCCTTCCTAGGTCTTCATGTACAATCGACTGAATCATTCCAGCAACAATTCCACGCAGCCTCTTGTTTGGCACAACTGATCACCACCCACTCACCTCCACGACTTGTGTTAGAACTAGCTTACCTTTCCCCTGGAGCTAGACGCCAACAGCCAGCCAGCAGTCCTGAGGTACTGCGAGCCCTAGCACTCAAGAGCATGCCTGTCAAAACTCTTAGGTGGGAGGATGGCAGCTATTACCATAACGAGTCTCAAGGCAAGTCAGCAACTGCCCCAACTTCCACCGATCTAGAGAACAGGAACCCTGGGCACGGGGCACTGATGAAGCCTCCATTCCCAAGGCATCCTCTCAGTACTGTGACTTATGTTCCGTGAAATGATCACCTTGAAAATGCTTGGTGAAAGGGGCCTCCAATCATATAACAGCTGAAATAGTCATAAAGCTCCATCTTAAACTTAACAAATGTAAGCTTACCTATCTGGCTTGAAGAAAACGATCTTAAAAACACTATCAAATGCTGCAATATTATTTAGTTTCATAAGTATATAAACTAGGCTAAGAAAAGGACTTACGTTGTAATGCTAACATTAGAGGAAGGAATCACTAAAACCCGACTTGGAGCAATCAGCACTGACGTGTCACATGTCACGACTCGAAGCCCTAGCAGGAACTTCCCGGGGGTTGCGCCACCTGCTCCCCAGATGCAGATTATCTAAGGAAAGAGGATAATCGAAAAACAAATCACCAGTACGTTTTCTTGCCATATTAGTTCATGTTTTAAAAATTCCAAGTTGGAAGAACTGCATAGAATACTCCAAGGCTAACCATTTAATGCATTTCTACAAGTCTCCAAAATGTGCAGTACCACAATATCTACTATAATATTTCTCTATGATCCATTATAGGTCTAGCTAGTTGTAAAACTTGAAATGTTTTTCCACAGAAACAAGTAGCACAGAAGTATATTTTTGGGTGGTCATCTGTTTATGAGTGGAATTTTATCTGATTTTCTAAGACTGGAAATATTACAAGGAAACTAAACTCTCTCCCCAGAATTTTCTACCTAAAAACTAATAGATGTTAATTAAAACCTGGATAAAACAGAAAAGTAGGAAGACATCTGAAAAGAAAACCATGGAAGAGGCACTGCTCTGCTTCTGACCAGTGCCCAGCTAATGTCCCGGGAACTCAGCAGGTGATGGCCCAAGTACCAGGACCCCTCAAGTGGGAGACCCAAATGGCTCCTGGTTTCAGCCTGGCCCAGACCTGGCTGTTGCAACCTTCTAGGGAGTGAACCAGCAGATGGAAGATCAATTCTCTACCTCCCTCTCCACCTGTCATTCTGCCTTTCAAATAAGTTTTTTAAAAAGCATGATAGATACACTGGCACCAAACTTCACCTTTTTAACTAATCCTTTAGACTGCTTTCAATCATTTGCTGTTATTAAAAAAAAGTTGTAAAGAAAAATACAATGATTATAAATTTCATTACTTCTTTTGTTTGGGGTTGAAAAATCTAAAATTACACTGTTAATATTTGCTGGTCAGCAGCTTACCTCATAGAAACAAACTAATAATCTGTATATAAGAGCCACAACCATCATTTTCTGCAAGTCTTCCATTGATGTGTCTTCATCTATTTCTTCAATTATATAGTGCATAGCAAACTTAGAGATATCCCTACACAAAACAACAGTTTGGGGTTATAAAGAATTATCAGAAAAACTGCATTTTCTAAACAAACATTTGGGTTCTCTGTAGCTAATTTTACAAATGTTCATCAGCTTATGTACGCAATGCTATCACGAGCAGGTACCGTAGCAGCCCTGGGGATTTCATGGTTAATCAATTCAAAATGGTCACTGCTTTTCGGGAGATTCTAACCCAGCCAGGAAAACAGAACAATAAAAAGTAGCAGTATCACAGTGGGATGAGAGCTGTGATGGAACCACACAACACTGTGCAAACCACACCAGATACACTTGAACCTAATGAAGCTTCCCAGGAATGCCCCATAAGCCAGCAGCTGAAGGATGAACAGACATGAGTGAAGAAAGTTCTAGAGGGAGAGAGTGTGGGATGGACGCTATAAGCAGTTTGGTACAGCTCCACTGTTAGGTATGAGAGATGACAATAATTAAGAATCAGGATTTAGGGCCCAGTGCTGTGGCGCAGCTGGTTAAGCTGCTGCCTGTAGCACTGGCATCCCATATGGGCGCTCGTTCTAGTCTCAGTTGCTCCACTTTTTTCTTTTTAGATTTATTTATTTGAAAGACAGTTACAAAGAAAGGTAGAGACAAAGAGAGAGAGAAGTCTTCCATCCACTGGTTCACTCACCAAGATTCTTATGGGTCTCACACGCTGGTGCAGGGGCCCAAGGTCTTGGACCATCCACCACTGCTTTCCCAAGTGCATTAGCAGGGAGCAGGCCAAGGTTTACATCTGCCACGCCACAGCGCCAGCCCCCAGTTGCTCCACTTCTGATCCAGTTCCTGGCTAATGTGCCTGGGAAGGCAGCGGAAGATGGCCCAAGTCCTTGGGCTCCTGCCACCCACGCTGCAGGTCTGGATAAAGCTTAGGCTCCTGGATCTGCATGGGCCAGCTTTGGCTGTTGCAGCCATTTGGGGAGTGAACCAGCAGACACCTCTCCTTCTCTCTGTAATTCTGCCTTTCAAATAAATAAATAAATAAATATTTTTTAAAAAAGAATCAGGATTTATAATCACTTGGCTTTATATCAGAAAAAGGACAGAGATGGACTTTTACTATAATCAGGGGCTGCTGCCTGCAGTGCCCTGCCAGCATCCCATATGGGTACCAGTTTGAGACCTGGCTGCTCCATTTCTGATCCAGCTCCCTGCTATGTCCTGGGAAAGCAGGGGAAAATGGCCCAAGTCCTTGGGCCCCTGCACCCACGTGGGAAACCTGGAAGAAACTCCTGGGTCCTGGCTTCAGATAGGCCTAGCTCCGGCCGTTGCAGCCATTTGTGGAGTGAACCAGTGGATGGAAGATCTCCCTCTGCCTCTGCCTGTTAACTGCCTTTCAAATAAATAAATAATTTAAAAAAAAAAAAAAAGACTTTTCCATAATCAACTCAAGGATGACAGTAATAGGACCAGGAAGAAGCAGTGATGATGAAAAATGATCTGATGAAAAGTGAGGAGGAAATGGTCTGGGTGGAAAGCCATTCAGGAGAAGGAACATAAAGGAGCTGGAATTTGATCAGATGTATAGAGGCACAGGAGAGGGAGGGGGCAGGAAGGACTAGCAGAAACACTAGCTTCCTGGCAAGGGGTTTTAGAATCTGACTACATGTGGGGCCGGTGCTGCAGTGTCATAGGCTAAGCCTCCACCTGCAGCGATGGCAACTCATATGGGCGCCAGTTTGAGTCCCCGCTGCTCCTCTTCCGATCCAGCTCTCTGCCATGGCCTGGCAAAGCAGCAGAAGATGGCCCAAGTGCTTGTGCCCCTGCACCCACATGGGAGACCCAGAAGACACTCCTGGCTCCTGGCTTCGGATTGGCACAGCTCCAGCCACTGTGGCCATTTGTGGAGTGAACCAGCTGATGGAAGACCTTCCTCTCTCTCTCTCCTCTCTGTAATTCTATCATTCAAATAAATAAAAAAATCTAAAAAAAAAAATTGACCACATGTTTGTATCTTGACATGGTCACTTAGTACTTCTGTAACCTTTAAAATTCTGGGCCTAGGTTCTCATATACTCAAATTTCAATCTCTATAAAATGGAGGTATTAGCCTCTACCTCATAGTGGTACTAAGATGAAATAAGACGCCATATAAAGACGCGAGCTAAGTGCCTAGCATACAGAAAGTGCTTAGCAAATGAGAACTGCTGTTATGATTATTTTAATCTCAGGAGAGGGTTATTCAAATAAATGTCTCACTTTGCAGTTCTCTTGGGACTGGGCTCATGGTAAGCAATGCCATTTGGAAATACATCTAGTTGATAATTAGGAGTTCACCCACCAAAAGCTCTTTATATTTCTGTCGTTAGAGACTCTCTCTACAGAATAATAAGAGAGAAATTGCTTCCTGGCCCAAGAATAGTTGAATGAAAACAAACCAGGATTGGAGGATCATTTTACCTACTTTTGATGGGTGAAATTCTCACAGATCTTACAGAATGTATGAGGAGTTTTTTTCTCCTTTGTAGTTATTTCTTAGGTCCAGTAGGAAATAAATCCGACAGAGCTTTTAGAAAGAAATCATGACATTATCCTTATAGTCACTTGCAGGCATGAAGAGAACTCAATAATTTCTAAACAGTAGAAATTCAAACTCTTCTACAAAGGTGCTTAACTTACTTTATTCCACTGAGGTGCATAATGCTTAAGACAATGGTTGCTTTTATAAAGAACAGAATAAAGAAATCCACCATCTCCGCCATAAATCTGTGGGCCAAGGATGGAATAACATACTCCCTGCCTGTAAGTTAAAAAAAAGAAAATTATGAAAAAATGATCATTTCACAAAGGCTTTAGTGCACAAGGCAAGTAAGAATGGAGAAAGCAAAGTCAAGGTACAACCTAGTAATTATGAATATTCACAACCTTGCATCAGTTAGTCATACTGATCCCAACAAGAGTATGTATTACTAAAATACAGCGATACCACTGCACTGTGTTTAATAAACTGCTTAAAATTTATTTTCATCACTCTAATGTTCAAAGATTGATTTCACAGCTGTGTTTGATTCAAGTACCCAAAACATTTCAGCAGGACTCAAATTAGGAGAATCCAGGTGATCACACCTAGGCGACACTCAATTAAACTTTAAGAGAAAAAGGTAAAACTCGAGTAAACTATAGTATAAACACCCACGGTATAAAGTACAGCATAAATAAATACTGTGTAGAGTAAATCCCGGTATCTCACATTTCCCTCCCCTCAGTCATTGTTTTACTTTCTAGAAAATAAATCCGCGGGTCATCAACCTGTCATCCTCAATTCTGATTCAGGCTCATATACAGGCACCAACTGGTTCTCGGTCCACATATCGGTGGCTGAATACAAACTCTAACAAGCGTAGCTAACTAAAGCCATTTCTAGTTCCCAAGCAGAAGTTAACAAGGAGGCTCCGAAAGCAGTAAGCAGGGGCCAGCCAACACTTGGGAACTCCATTTGCATTCATGTAAATCCTCCGGATCGGTCAGGCCCACAGCCCCTAGGCAGCGCACTCCAGCATTGCCAGTCAAGTCTCTGCACAAGTGGGTCTAACTCTCCACCTCGCTCTCCAGGGCAGATTCCTCCCCGTGGGAATCGACCCGGGCGCGAGGCCCTCGATCTGCTCTCAAGGTGGACGGCACTGGGGTGTAAGGCCCGGGCACACTCCCGGGAGCCGCGGCCGTCCCCACGGGGGCGCAAACCCTGCAGGCAGCCTCCCCGAAGACCCCCTCGGGATACCCCCCGCGCCTCGCGCTGCTCACCTGCCTGCCGCCCGCTCTCGCTGGCGGCGCGCGAAGGCGCGGCGGATCCCGCACGAGTCGCTGGAGCGGCCCGGACCGAGCCCTGCACGTGAGGAGCCCGCGGCCCCAGGCCCGCCACCGGGGCCGGGGTGCTGATGCCCGCAGCCGCCCCCGCCTCCGCTCCCGCGGCGCCGGCGCTCGGGAAGTAAAAGGGGTTGTAATAGGCCAGCTGCGGGGGCGGCGGCGCCGCGGCCTGGGGGGCGGCGGCGGCCGTAGCGTAGCTGGGAGCGGGCGGCGGGGGGCTGCAGTAGGCGGGGAAGGCGGCCAGGCCGCTGTGCCAGGTGAGGTAGCCGCAGTAGGACTGCCACAGCCACTCGTGCACCTGCCGCGAGTACTCGCGGGCGCTCAGCCGCGCCGGCTTCTCCCGCAGCGCCTCGGCCTCGGCCGCCTCGCAGCCCGCCGGCTCCTGCAGCCCCGCGCCGGAGCTCGGGGCCGCCTCTCTTCGCCTCCTGAGCTCCCGCTGCGGCTCCGACTCCTCCGGGGCAGCGGCGGAGGCGGGCGCGAGGGCCGGGGCTGGCGGCCGGCCCGGGGCCTGGGGTTCGACTGGCGCCGCGTCTCGGGGACAAGGGCCGGCGGCTGCGGGAGGGCCTCTCAGGGAAGGGACAGGCGCGTGGTCCCCTCCGCCATCGTCCTGCCCGGGAGGGCGACCTCGGGCTTCCTCGGGCCCTTCTGCCATCGTCGCCTCGGCAGCACCCTTCGCGGTACCTGTCACTGCGCCGTCTCCCTCCCCTCAGAGGCCCCTCCCCAACGGCCCTTTCGCCACCGCAGCAGCCGCAGGCGTCAACAATCCGCCACCGGAAGCGGAAACCCCGCCCCTCGGGGGGCGTCGCTGATCGCTGCGCGGGGCCGCCGGAGGCCGGGAGGTTGGGCTGTTGTGTCTGGTGTGGGGTTTTTGGGTTCCTGTCCCGTCGGCAGTCCGGCTCCCCACGCCTCTTTATGGTTAATCGAGTGATGTCTAAGGCCTGAGGCCTCTCTAGAGAATCCCGGGGGGTTGGCGCCGGATGTCCCGTGAGAAACTTCGGCTGGATGGAGGGGGATTTCCGGGACGGGCCCGGGGCCAGCGCCGCCATTGCCCTCGCCGAGCCGAGAGCGTGGTTCGCCATTTGTGCTCGAGAATGTCTGTGCACTTGGGAGAAACACATCGACAGCCAAACTGAACTGGGACTTGTTTTGGGATGCGACGGGAAGAGAGATTGCTGATTTAGAAGCTGGTCTTGGTCCTGATGCTGGAGCTAGCGAGCCTGTGTCCATAAAAACTTTCCCGCTGCCGCAGAGCGGAACCTTTCCTTAAGCCTGTTTTCCTGTTGGGGAAAGAACCCCTGATTATATCCAGGGTTTGGGAGCCTTTTAAAAAAGATTTATTTATTGAAAATCAGTTACAGAGAAGGAGAGGCAGAGAGAGAGAGGTCTTTCATCCGATGGTCCACTTCCCACCTGGCTGCAATGGCCAGAGCTGCACCAATCCGAAGCCAGGACCCAGCAGCTTCTTTCGTGTCTCCCACGTGGGTGCAGGGGCCCAAGGGCTTGGGCCATCTTCTGTTTCCCAGGCCATAGCAGAGAGTTGGATGGGAAATGGAGCAGCCAGGTCTCGAACCCGAGCCCATATGGGATGCTGGCACTGCAGGCAGTGGCTTTACCTGCTACGCCACAGCGCTGTTCCCACAGACTAGTATTTTAATATGCTTTCCCATGTCCTTAACTGGATTAGTTCCCTCAGTCGTAGTAGTATAACTTTGGCCAGAATCAGGGCCAACAGGGGCCAAGAGCCCATGGAGTATTTACTGATGATGCCCAGAATAATTTTTGACTGCTCAGGGGCATCTAAAAGGCTTAACGTCTAAGAAGCTAATGAGCTGGATAGAGACTTGGACACAACACTTGAAAAACTATTAAGACTGAGTATTGGGCTGGCGTTGTGGCTTAGCAGGTGAAGCCACCACCTGTGATGCCTGCATCCCTTAAGGCCCAGGTTCAAGGCCTAACTGCTCCACTTCCCATCCAGCTCCTTGCTGATGCACCTGGGGGTGCCAGCACCCTTGTGGGAAACCTAGAAGAACCTCCTGGCTCCTGGCTTCAGGCTGTTGTAGCTATTTGGGGAGCGAACCAGCAGATGGAAGATCTCACACTTTTTCTCTAAACTCTGCCTTTAAAATAAGATCGTGGGGCCAGCGCTGTGGCTTGGCAGGTAAAGCTGCTGCCTGCAGTGCTGGCTTCCCATAGGGGCTCTGGTTCAAGTCCCAGCTGTTCCACTTCCAATCCAGCTCTATTCTGTGGCCTGGGAAAGCAATAGAGGATAGCTCAAGTCCTCGGGCACCTGCACCCACGTGGGAGACCCGAAGAAGCTCCTGGCTTCAGATTGGCCCAGCTCTGGCTGTTGGGGCCATTTGGAAAGTGAACCAGTAGGTGGGAGGCCTCTCTTTCTCTCTGCCTCTGTCTCTCTGTAAATCTACCTCTCAAATAAATAAAAATAAAATCTTGAAACTCTCTTAGGTCTGAGTTGATCAAGCGGTACCATCAGCATTGCTCCTGAAAGCATTCCTTATGTGATCTGCATTCAATAGAAACCATATTGGAAAACATAGTTGTTGAACTTGGATCTTTCCCTGGCTACCACTGGGTGGTCCAACCCAGGAGATGCTGGGCAGCTGCTAGTTAGCCCCATAGTTATCAAGGAAAACCACTGCAGTGCTCTGTTGCTGAGCCAGGATGTACAGGAGGTCTGGTGCACACAATGCTTTTTCTGTTTATGACATTCAACTTACGGTGGTCTTCTTGGGAACATAACCCCATTGTGAGTTGAGCATCTGTACTCCCCCAGGCAATTTGTGCACCTAAGGCTGAGAGTCACTCTCGCTGCATCCCTAGATGGCTTTCACTGGTTCTAACCCAAGAGTGTTGGTGGTTGCTCCCCGTGAGCACCTCAAGAGAGTAGACCTCTCCACCTCCCTCTAGCCACAACTCCATTTCTTTCCTCATTTACTGAGCACTGTCTGCGCTGGTTGCTATGCTAGATGATGGGGATACAAAGGCGAGTGAGATGTAGTCTTTGTAGTTGAGAAGCTCACAGAACGGATGGGGGAGCTTGGCGGTGAGTAAGTGTCTGGTAAAGTGTGAACCCCAAGGAGGGAGTGGTCTGTTGCAGTTGATTTCTCAACAATGTTGCGGTGCATTTGTTTCTGAGAGGAGGAGCATGGTGGGGGCAAGAGGCATGGAGTCACCACACAGACCCCAGGAGTCGGGTGAAAGTGGGCTGGAGGCAAGCAGCCCACAGACTGGTTTATTTCAGTTAGTACAACAGCTTATATAGTCAAGACCAGCCAATCCGGTCAAGGGGCAGTCTATGCCCCAACTAATCACAGCCTGTTGTCAGTTTCCAAAGCCATCCAATCACGGCCTGTTGCCAGGCAGTTTCTGTTGTCAGCGGCCATCTTGATAGGACCTTTTCACCTCATTCCACCACAGGGGTCCATCCATCTGTTAGGAGACAGGCCTGAGACTAGGGAACAGCTTTGAGGTGACACACTGGAGGTGGTCATGAGCTAAGTCTTAGCAACATTCGTGATGGAGACACAGGAGGGACTGTGATTGCAGGGAAAGGCTGCAACCTGAGCAAAGTTCACAGAAATAGCTGACACTTAGGGCCTTGGCTGGCTGGCATGGAGATAAGCCAGGAAAAGGAGGGAGGAGTCAGAGTGCTTTTGTCCTCCATGAGGGAGTTTGGACTTCAACCCACAGAGAGCAGAAGCTGTTGAAGAGCTTTACTCAGGGATGTACACCTGGTCATATCCTTGTGCTAACTGTGAAAGATGAGTTGGAAATGGTGTACCACTGAAGATGTGACTCCAGCGGGGAGAGTACAGTCTAGATAAAATGAAGAGAACCTAACCCAGAGCACTTACAGTGGGATGTAAGGGAGACGGAGCATTTGAGTGAATAAGGAAGCTCAATTTGCAGAACTGGCTGACTGCATGCATCTGGGAGGAGAGAGAGCGCGTCACACACTCTGCAGCGTGGCTGACTGGATGAGTGGACTGTGATGCCCTCCGTGGGAATGAAGAAGACAGGAGGTAGTGCACGATGGCAGAAGGGGGTGCAGTGAGGTTCCTGTGGGTATCCAGGGGGTACTGGCTGCTGAGTACATTGCATCTGTGAAGGTACAGATTGAGAGTCATTGGATATAGGTGGCCCTTGATGCAATGAATGGAAGTGAAATGATGCAATGAGAAGAAAGCCAAGAACAGAAACCAGGGAATATTAAAGGAATGGTAGACTGAGAAGTGAGTAAGGTAGGAAGGATGGTAGAATGCAGTGGAGGGGGGCTGGTGCTGTGGCTCAATTGGTTAATCCTCTGCCTGCAGCACAGGCATCCCATATGGGTGCCGGGTTCTAGTCCTGGCTGCCCCTCTTCTAGTCCAGCTCCCTGCTGTGGCCCGGGAGGGCAGTGGAGGATGGCCCAAGTGCTTGGGTGCCTGCACCCGCATGGGAGACCAGGAGGAAGCACCTGGCTCCTGGCTTCAGATCGGTGCAGCGCCGGCCATGGCAGCCATTTGGGGAGTGAACCAACGGAAGGAAGACCTTTCTCTCTGTCTGTCTCTCTCACTGTTTATAACTCTACCTGTCAAATTAAAAAAAAAAAAATTCAGTGGAGGGCTGGCGCTGTGGCGCTGTGGTGCAGTGGGCTAAGCCTCCACCTGCAGCACTGGAATCTCATATGGACACCAGTTCAAGTCCTGTCTGTTCCTCTTCTGATCTAGCTCTCTAATGGCCTGGGAAAGCAGTAGAAGATGGCCCAAGTGCTTGGGCCCCTGCACCCACGTGGGAGACCAGGAAGAAGCTTCTGGCTCCTGGCTTCAGTTCAGCTCAGTTCCGGCCACTGCAGCCATCTGGGGAGTGAGGCAGCAGATGGAAGACCTTTCTTTCTCTCTCTCTTCTCTGTAACTCTACCTCTCAAATAAATAAATAAAATCCTTAAAAAAAAAGAGTGCAGTGGGAGGAGAGATTTTTATTAAGCTTCTCCAGAAAAAACAGCCAAAAGGGTCTGCTTAGACATAAAGAACATTTTTTGCACTAAAACACTTATCTTTGAACTCCATTTTTCATGCACTTTTTGAAGTTCTTTGTGGAAAAATGGAATTCAAAGATAAGTGTATTCTGGTGCAAAAAATCTTGGGGTTTATGCATAGTTTTTTTCATAATACATGTTTCTTTGATTTTGCTGATAAGACCCCTCATTTGCTGTCTGCAAGCTGAGACCCAGGAGAGCAGGGTGCTGGTGCAGTTCTGGCCCAAGAGCAGAAGTCTAAGAACCCAGGAATGGATGGTGTAAATCCCAGCAGAAGGGCAGGAGAAGACAAATGTCTCAGATCAAGTGAATAGGCAGGAAATAAAAAAAAGGGATGAGGGAGAGGCCTGTGGCATAGCGGGGTAGGCTATTGCTTAGGCTGCCTACATCCCTGTCAGAGTGCCAGCTAGGGTCCCTGCTACCAGCTTCCTGCTGATGCATCCTGGGGGGCAGCAGATGATGGCTCAAGTACTTGGGTCCCTGCCACCCATGTGAGAGATCTGGATAAAATTCCAGGCTCTTGGCTTTGGCCTGGTCCAGCTCCGGCTGTTGGGGTATTGAGTGAATCAGTGGATGGAAGATCAGTCTCTCTGTCTCTCTTTGCTTTTTTTTTTTTTTTTTTTAATTTTTTTTTGGATAGGCAGAGTGGACAGTGAGAGAGAGACAGAGAGAAAGGGCTTCCTTTTGCTGTTGGTTCACCCTCCAATGGCCGCTGCGGCTGGCGTGCTGTGGCAGGTGCACCACGCTGATCCGAAGGCAGGAGCCAGGTGCTTCTCCTGGTCTCCCATGGGGTGCAGGGCCCAAGCACCTGGGCTGTGGGGAGCAACTCGGACTAGACTAAGTTACTGGAATTAAGACTTATTCTATGCATCTGCTCTCCCACAATATGGTGCTGGGAGAGGAGGAAACAGCTTCTACGCAGCTGCCTCTTGCCAACTTGAGTGATGACCTCCAGGAGCTGATCCTGCTCCTGATTGGAGTAGAGCAGCGTACTCGGCGTGTGGGTAGCAGAGTTGGGATTGGTGGAAGAGGACTATAAAGGAGGAGAGAGACGGCATGCACCAGGAACATCTAGGGGGAACATCTATCTGAAGGAACACCTGTGCAGCCCCCGAGAGAGCCGGCCGGCGGTGTGCCACTCTCCTGCGGAAGTGGGGAAAGTGGCCAGGGGGAACCGCCCTTCCACGGAGGTGGAAGGGACGGCAGCCAACCTGGGAAGAACCAGCAGCAAACCCGGGGAGGGCCGAGCAGACAAAAGAACAGCGCAGGGTCCTGTGTCGTTCCTCCACGAAGAGGGGGAGCGACATAATGGTGCCGTGACTCGGATATGAAACCTAGGCAGGGCTTAGTGTCGTTCCTCCACGAAGAGGGGGAGCGACACTGGGCCATCCTCCACTGCACTCCCTGGCCACAGCAGAGAGCTGGCCTAGAAGAGGGGCAACCAGGACAGAATCCGGCGCCCCAACCGAGACTAGAACCCAGTGTGCCGGCGCCGCAAGGCGGAGGATTAGCCTATTGAGCCACGGAGCTGGCTCTCTTTGCTTTTAAGTAGATGAAAATAAATGAATAGGGGCCGGCGCTGTGGCGCAGTGGGTTAAAGCCCTGGCCTGAAGCGCTGGCATCCCATAGGGGTGCCGGTTCTAGTTCCGGCTGCTCCTCTTCCAATCAAGCTCTCTGCTATGGCCTGGGAAAGCAGTAGAAGATGGTCCAAGTCCTTGGGCCCCTGCACCCACATGGGAGACCCAGAAGAAGCTCCTGGCTCCTGGCTTCGGATCGGTGCAGTTCCGTCCATTGCAGCCATCTGGGGAGTGAACCAACGGATGGAAGACACCTCTCTCTCTCTCTCTCTCTCTCTCTGTAACTCTTTCAAATAGATAAACTGAATCTTAAATAAATAAATAAAAGAAATGAATAAACGTTAAATGGGGTATGAAATCCTCTTTCCTCTGCCTTTTGTTCTATTCAGGCAATCCATGGATTCGATGGTGCCCACCCTTCATGGAGAGGGCAACCTGCTGTGCTGAGTGCTGACCTCGTCTGAGAACCCCCATCCCAGACACACCCAGATAGAATGGGTCATCTGCGCACCCCTGACCCATTCAAATTGACGGCTAAAATGAATCATGGCAGGGGCTACACCTGCGGTCAGAACCATGAGGAAATCAGGAGGGATGAAGACTGTGCTGGGCGTTTTCTTTTCTTCTCTCTCTCTCTCTCTCTCTCTCTCTCTCTCTCTCTCTCTCTCTCTCACGCGATAACAGTGCCTGCATTTCCTCTAGCTGACTGATCCTCTCCCCAGATGGGCAGCTGTGGGAGGACCGTCTGGGCATCCTGCACTGCAGCCCCAGGCCGCAGGGTGGGCGTGCCACCTAAGGTTAGCCAGGTGGCCGGCTCATCAGGGACTTGGAAACTTGGGCCAAGTGATCCAGGGATGGAATAAACTCAATGCCAGCAGAAATTCCTTACCTGATGAGATCGTCGATAACTCTCGCAAATGATACTTTCCCCATCCGTTTCAGGAGCTGTGCTATCCTTGCAATGCATTCCTCTTAAATCAGCAGAACTGGCTTACGACCCTCTCAACTAAAGACCCTGGGCTGGCCATCAGGACGTCATGCATGGTTTTGCCTGGGTAGTTTTAGGGGGAGAGCAGTGAAAAGCTGACTGAAGACAGAATGGAAGGTGGGGAAGTAGAGATAATGATTGCATTCTACTCTTTTAGGCATTTGTTTTGGAAGAGAAGCCTTTAGGGAAGTGACTCTTTTTAGCTATGTTTGACTCCATGTCAGCTAAAGACAGTTCTTAAAATTTGGGCAGCTACAAATATGTTTTATAAGGATTGCTCCAACTTTTAGTGAGATTTAGTTTGTAAATATATTTCAACTATTTTTACAAGTAATGAGCATACTTCAAAAAATTTGTGCAAAGAGGAATCAAAAGATAAGCTAATTGTGGTGCAAAAAGTTTTTGAAATTCATGGATAGAGACTCTTCAAAGAGTTCATGGAAAAATGCATGTTACCAAAAACTGTGTATGGATTTCAAAATATTTTTGCAGAAAAATAAACTTCTAATTCCATTTTTCCACCTTTTAAAAATTTTTATTTGAAAGCCAGAGTTGCAGAGAGAGAAGGAGAGGCAGAGAGAGAGAGGGACATCTTACATCCTCTGGTTCACTCCCCAAATGACCACAACAGCCAAGGCTGGGCCAGGCCAAAAACCAGGAGCTGGGAGCCTCATCCAGGTCTCCCACTTGGGTGCAGGGGCCCAAGCACTTGGGTCGTCTTCTGCTGTTTTCCCAGACACATTAGAAGGGAGCTGGATTAGAAGTGGAGCAGCTGGAATGCTGGCATTTCAGGCAGCAGCTTAACCCACTATGCCACAGTGCCGGCCCCACTTTTTCACCAGTTTAAGTAAGTTCCCTTGTATATGGCAAGTCAGATCTGTGATGTCAAATTGGTCTTTGCTGTGCACTTCAGGATAAGGTTTGTCTGATTTAATGTATCAATAGAAAGCAATTGTAAAAAATGAAACCACCACCAAAGATTTCTTCTGCAAATAAGGTGCCCAACACACCAAGTAAAACTGAATTAAAAAATAATTTGAGGAGCTGGCGTAGTGGTGTAGTGGGTAAAGCTGATGTCTATGATGCTGGCATTCCATATGGATGCTAAAGTTTGTGTCTTGGCTGCACCACTGCCAATCCAACTCCCTGATACCCTGGGAAAGCAGTGGAAGGCAGCCCAAGTGTTTGAGCCCCTGTCACACACCTGGGATACCCAGTTAAAGCTCCTGGCTCCTGGCTTCCACCTGGGTCAACTCTAACTATTGCTGCCATTTGGGGGGTAGTGAACCAGTGAATGGAAGATCATACTCTCTGTCTCCATCTCTCTTCTATAACTCTTTCAAACAAATAAATCTTTAAAAAATAATAATTTGATTTTAGTGCTAAATTTTAGAAATTCGCATAAACTAAGACCCCCTTTCCCCCAACCAGACTTGGAGAGAATTGCTATATGATGCTTTTCTGCCCCCTGGTGGTGGTTAAAAAGCATTAAGAAAATTATCTGTTTTAAAACATTTTGTATTGAAATTGATAATATATTTTCAGTATAACAGAATTTCTGATTCTATGACTCCAGATGATTTTTAAATGCGTCATCATTCACAAAAGGCAGGTGACATTCTAAAAGATACTCAAACTCACAAAACGGCTGCCAATCTAATTGTAGAGAATGAACAGGCAGGACCCACCAGTAGGTGGGGGAATTTCCAAAGCTAAGATCGCCGGGCTCTCCTAACCTGACTTCCGAATCTGAGTCCTTAAAGATCATGGATTCAGCCTTCTCCGTTTTACACTGACAGAAACCAAGGACTGTCGATGCTTTAAATACAGATACAAATATTGCCCACCAAATTCTGGTTAAAAGGGCAGGCTGTTTTTAACTTTGAATTGTATTTCTACTCATGAGAAAGGAGACTGGGGGGAAGCGAAAGCATCATGTTAGGTCTGGTGGGCATGAGATATGAAACTGAGAACAAGTAGTGTGAATGGAGAAAGTGACTGTGACACAGGGAGCAAGGAGGCCAAAGGGCAACCTGGGCGGCACCTGAGAAAGTGTTAGATTACCTGACCACATGACCGGGTGTGGGAGGAGGCAGTGGCAGCTGCGTTTGGCTTTGATCTGGTCAGCAACTGAAAGCTACTGTGAAAGACAGACATATTTATAAAATACCAAGTGTTGGTACAAATGAACGTGAAAACTGTTGGTTTGCTTTTGCTGCTCCTTTCTGAGCCCTGGAAACCACCGAGAGGGAGAGAGAGAGAGAGAGAGAGAGAGAGAGAGAACACCAAAGTTCTTGAGTGCCTGATGTAAATTCTCTCCCCGGGGCTTTCATGCCAGACTGTGGCTCCACTCTTCCCAGACTCCCTCCCAACCTCTCACCAGTGGAGCCCTCTCCCCATTATCATTTACTTAGTGTTATTTATCTATTTATTGTTCATTTTATTTGAAAGGCAGAAAGAGAGAGAGAAAGGGAGAGAGATCTTCCATTTGCTCATTCACTCCCCAAAAGCTGGGTTAAGACAAAACCAGGCTGGCACCGCGGCTCAATAGGCTAATCCTCCACCTAGCGGTGCTGGCACACCGGGTTCCAGTCCTGGTCGGGGCGCCGGATTCTTTCCCGGTTGCCCCTCTTCCAGGCCAGCTCTCTGCTGTAGCCCGGGAAGGCAGAGGAGGATGTCCCAGGTGCTTGGGCCCTGCACCCGCATGGGAGACCAGGAGAAGCACCTGGCTCCTGGCTAGATCAGCGCGATGTGCCAGCCGCAGCACACCGGCCGCAGTGGCCACTGGAGGGTGAACCAACGGCAAAAGGAAGACCTTTCTCTCTGTCTCTCTCTCACTGTCCACTCTGCCTGTCAAAAAAAAAAAAAAAAAAAAAAAAAAGAAGAAGATGAAACCAGGAGCCCAGGACTCAGTCTGGGTCTCCCATGTGGACAGCAGGGGCCCACCTACTGGAGTTGTCACCTGCTGCCTTCTAGGGTGCATGATGGCAGAAAGTTGGATGGGAGTGAAATAAGCAGGACTCAAAGGAGGCAGTCCGATTTGGGATGCTAGCCTGATGGTCCCCTGCCATTCACTTTTTAGCGCGACCCCATTGCCTGGAGTTGTACACCAGCCGGACATTAACCAAGACCTTGCCGTCACCAGATTCCCACTCTGTTCTTGGCTTCTCGTGTTCTTGTGCCCAACAGAATGAAAAAAAAAAAAAAGCCCTAATTCTCTTGGTTTCTGCTCCATTTTCTCTCTCTTCTTCTTCTTTTTGAAAATATTTATTTATTTGAAAGTCAGAGTTACACAGAAAGAGGAGAGGCAGAGAGAGAGAGAGAGAGAGAGAGAGGTCTTCCATCCACTGGTTCACTCCCTAGATGGCCGCAACGGCTGGAGCTGTACCAATCTGAAGCCAGGAGCCAGGAGCTTCTTCGGGTCTCCCGCATGGGTGCAGGTGCCCAAGGACTTGGGCCATCTTCTACTGCTTTCCTGGGCCATAGCAGAGAGCTGGATTGGAAGTGGTGCAGCCAGGACTCAAACCAGTGCCCATATGGAATGCCAGTACTGCAGACTGGGGCTTTAGCCTGCTGTGCCACAGCGCCGGCCCCTCTATAATCTTTTATATGTAGCCCTTTGGTTGTCTCTAAACTGTTATTGTGATATTACTTTTTTCTTTGATTCAAGAATTATTTAAAAGAGTAATTAAGCTTCTTTTAAAAAACAACCTAATTATGGGCCGGCGCCGCGGCTCACTAGGCTAATCCTCCGCCTAGCGGCGCCGGCACACCGGGTTCTAGTCCCGGTTGGGGCGCCGGATTCTGTCCCGGTTGCCCCTCTTCCAGGCCAGCTCTCTGCTGTGGCCAGGGAGTGCAGTGGAGGATGGCCCAGGTGCTTGGGCCCTGCACCCCATGGGAGACCAGGAAAAGTACCTGGCTCCTGGCTCCTGCCATCGGATCAGCGCTGTGCGCCGGCCGTGGCGGCCATTGGAGGGTGAACCAACGGCAAAAGAAGACCTTTCTCTCTGTCTCTCTCTCTCACTGTCCACTCTGCCTGTCAAAACAAAACAAAAAACAAAAACAAAAACAAAATAAAACAAAACAAAAAACAACCTAATTTATTTGAAAGGCAGAGTTACAGGGAGGGAGAGGCAGAGAAAGAGAGAGAGAGAGAGAGAAAGTGAGTGAGCTTCCATCCACTGGTTGACGCCTCAAATGGCTGCAATGGCCAGGGCTGGGCCGATCTGAAGCCAGGAGACAGGAGATTGATCCAGGTCTCCTACATGTGTGATAGGGGCCCAAGGATTTGGGTCATCTCTCACTGCTTTCCCAGGCCCATTAACAGGGAGCTGGATTGCAAGTGGGGCAGCCAGGTCTTGAACTGGCATCTGTATGGGATGCCAGTGCTGTAGGAGGCGGCTTAATCTGCTATGCCACAGTACTGGCCCTTAAGCTTCTTCATTGGTTGGATTACTTTGGTTAATCTTTCTTCTCTTTTAGTTTCATTGCCTTAGAGACTGTGGCCTGTGTAATATTTACTTTTCAAACTGAAAGACTTTCCCTTTATCTAACATAGATTCAAGTCTATAACACACTGTAAAAACAAATGTATTCTCTATTTTTAGAGTTCCAAAAATCTTTCAAGTCAATCTTGTTAATTGTATAACTTAAATTTCCTATACGAGAGTCATTTTTTTTTTGCCTTCTCAATCCATCAAAAATGAAGGTATATATTTTATCACACTATTATATTTTACAAAACTAAATTTTTTTGCAATTTTAATAGTTATTGCTTAACATATTTTCATGAAAAACATTTCACAACTATGGCTGTTAGAATTTTTTTATTTTATTTATTTGAAAGAATTACAGAGAGAGGTAGAGACAGAGAGAGGTCTTCCATCTGCTGGTTCACTCCCCAGATGGCCGCAACGGCTGGAGCTGCGCCGATCCGAAGCCAGGAGCCAGGAGCCTCTTCCGAGTCTTTCACTTGGATGCAGGGGCCCAAGGATTTGGGCCATCTTCTACTGCTTTCCCAGGCCATAGCAGAGAGCTGGATCAGAAGAGGAGCAGCTGGGACCAGAACCAGCTCCCATATGGGATGCTGGCGCTTCAGGCCAGGGCTTTAACTCGCTGTGCCACAGCGCCGGCCCCTGGCTGTTAGAATTCTAACTGGGTCTCCCAAATCCCTACTTCCTGGCACACCTGCCTGTATTCTCCCTGCCCTGGGGCATGAGAGAGATGCGCAAATGTGGGGGCTGTCCCTCCCACAGTGAAGTTGAGATACAAGCCAAAGGCAACAGGATTCTGCAGATGACAAGAGCCTAGGGTGATTACTGATGCCATAAACAAGAATGTCAATTTGTTAAGTCAACAACAGGAGTCACTGTGCACTTACTCCTCATGTAGGATCTCTGTCCTTAGTGTGCTGTACATTGAGATTTAATGCTATAACTAGTACTCAGACAGTATTTTTCACTTTATGTTTCTGTGTGGGAACAAACTGTTGAAATCTTTACTTAATGTATGCTAAACTGATCTTCTGTATATAAAGAGAATTGAAAATGAATCTTGATGTGAATGGAAGGGGAGAGGGAGTGGGAAAGGGGAGGGTTGCGGGTGGGAGGGACGTTATGGGGGGGAAGCCATTGTAATCCATAAGCTGTACTTTGGAAATTTATATTCATTAAATAAAAGTTAAAAAAAATAAAATACCACAAATACAGAAAGCACAGTATCTCAGGACATAGGACAGAGTTTTGCATATAGTATGCATTCAACAGATATTTACTTCTAAATATATAAATGATTCATGCACTACATATAGTGTTTATATGTAATGTTCTGATCCATTAAAAAGTTATCAGTCAATAAATACTATCAGTAAAATGACAAAAAAAAAAAAAAAAAAAAAAAGGATTCTGCAGATGCAGCTAAACTCCCTAATCCATCAACCTCAGTTAATCAAGGCGAGAAGGTCCTTGTGGGTCTGATGGAGTCAGGTGAGCCCTTTGAAAAGTCAGAAGGCATTGAAGTGAGAGTGCCTCCTGCTGGCAGGGTTGGGGAGTGCCTGTGGAGGGGGCCATGAGGTAGGGGCTTGTGGGTGGCTGAGTGTGCTCCCCAAGCAACATCCAGTGAAGAAATCAAGACCTCAGTCCTACAATCTTAAGGATCTGAATTCTGCTAATAACCTGAACCTCTTGGAAGACGGTCCCTAGTCCATCAGGGGCCGGGTATATTTTTTTCTGTCAAGGGCTATTTGGATATTCATAACCTCATTTGCAGGCCATACAAAATTGTCAAGTTAAAAATTGGCCTTAGAGCCAGTGCCATGGCGCAGTAGGTTAATCCTCCGCCTACGGTACCGGCATCCCATATGGGTGCTGGTTCTAGTCCCAGCTGCTCCTCTTCAAATCTAGCTCTCTTCTGTGTTCTGGGAAAGCAGTGGAGGATGGCTAAGTGCTTGGGCCCCTGCACCTGCATGGGAGACCTGGAAGAAGCACCTGCTCCTGGCTTTGGATCGGCACAGCTTTGGCCGTTGTGGCCATTTGGGGAGTGAACCAATGGAAGGGTGTCACTTCGGAAGTGGAGCAGCCAGGACTTGAACTGGTGCCTATATGTGATGTCAGCATTGTAGGTAGCAGCTTAACCTGCTAGGCCACAATGCCGGCCCCAAGATGTGGTTTTTTAAAAATATTATATGAGGGACTGGCACTGTGCCATGGTGGGTAAAGCCACTGCCTACAGTGCTGGCATCCCATAGGGGCGCCGGTTCCAGTCCTGGCTGTTCCACTTCTGATCCAGCTCTCTGCTATGGCCTGGGAAGGCAGTAGAAGATGGCCCAAGTCCTTGGGCCTCTGCACCCATGCGGGAGACCTGGGAGAAACTCCTGGCTCCTGGCTTAGGATCAGCGCAGCTCCAGCCATTGCGGCCAATTGGAGAGTGAACCAGTGGAGGGAAGACCTCTCTCTCTCTCTCTCTGCCTCTCCTTCTCTCCCTGCATAAATCTGATTTTCAAATAAATAAATAAATCTTAAAAATATATTATATGAAAGTACTTCAGAAAGCTAATTAAAAGATAAGTTTATTTTGGTATAAAATTTTTGAAATCTATGCATAATTTTTCATAATATGCATTTTCATACACTTTTTGAAGAGCCTTTTTATGCACAGACTTCAGAATATTTTTGTACCAAATTCCATTTTTATTCCAATTTTAATTCCATCTTCCATTTCAAACTTTTTGAAATAACCTCACATACCAACACACCAGAGTTCTGTGAATGGACTCAGATATTTTAATAAAAAATGTTCTTACAATCTGTTTTTCTGATATAAGCTCATTTCACTTAATATACTGTGTTGCGTCCATCTTTCCAAGTTCTTTGTAGTTGTTTCCAGTGGCTGAGCCAATAAATCATAGGATTCCCTAGGTGGCATAGTAGTTTTGGTAGGAAACTGCTCCGATAAACCCGAATTTTTAATTGTTTAAGCACAATGGTCTCAGCCCATTTGGTGCTGTTGTAACGGAATACGTGACAGAGGTGATTTGTAAAGAGCAAAGATGTACTGAAGGCTGGGAAGCCCAAGGTCCAGGGGTTCATGTTTGTCCAGGGTCTTTGTGCTGTGCCATCCCCTGGCAGAAGGTAGAAGGCAATAGAATGTGCACGTTGTGTATGAAGCTTGGGGAGAATGGGAAGGGGCCAAAGTCATTCTTCATGAGGAATGCGCTCTGATGATAACCAACCCATTTTTATCTCAAAGCTCCTACCTCTCCATATGGTTGCACTGGGGATTAAGTTTCTAACACATACACTTTGGGGGACACATTCAAATTATAAAAAAAATATTGCTGGGGCCATTGTTGTGGTGTAACAGGTAACCCCGCCATCTGCAGCGTCGGTATCCAATATGAGCGCCTGTTCAAGTTGCTCAAGTGGCTGCCCCACTTCCAATCCAGCTCCCTGCTAATACAGCTGGGGAAGCAGTGGAAGATGGCCCAGGTCCTTGGGCCCCTGCACCCACATGGAAGACCTGCATGAAGCTCCTGGCTCTTGGCTTTGGCCCGGCTCAGCTCTGGCCATTGGGGCCACTTGGGGGAGTAAACCAAAGGATGGAAGACCTCTCTCTCTCTCTCTCTCTGTCTCCCTCTCTCTCTCTAACTCTGCATTTCAAATAAATAAAATAAATCTTTAAAAACAAATACAACAAAACAATGTGCATTTATTTTGTTTTATTTATTTATTTATTTATTTTTGACAGGCAGAGTGGACAGTGAGAGAGAGAGACAGAGAGGAAGGTCTTCCTTTTTCCATTGGTTCACCCCCCAGTGGCCGCTGCGGCAGGCGTGCTTTGTTTTTTAAATATTTATTTTATTTATTTGAAAGTCAGAGTTACACAGAGAGGTAGAGACAGGTTTACTCCCCAGATGGCCGCAATGGCTGGAGCTACACTGATCCAAAGCCAGGAGCCAGGAGCTTCCTCCACGTCTCCCACATGGGACTTGGGCCATCTTCTACTGCTTTCCCAGGCCATGGCAGAGAGCTGGATCGGGAGTGGAGCAGCTGGGACTAGAAACCGGCGCCCATATGGGATGCCAGCACTGCAGGCGGCAGCTTTACCTGCTATGCCACAGCGCCGGCCCCAGGCACCTAGGTTTTCACTGACTTGTTATTTGTTTTTGCCTAACTGGAGCATATTGGTCATCTACATGGCTGAGGCTGGATGCCATGTCCCGGATCCAGCTGGTGGAAGGAAGAAGAAATGTGGAGAAAACAAGCTCTCTGGGGCCGGCACTGCGGCGCTGTGGGTTAAAGCCCTGGCCTGCAGTGCCAGCATCCCATATGGGCGCTGGCTCTAGTCCTGGCTGCTCCTCTTCTGATCCAGCTCTCTGCTATGGCCTGGGAAAGCAGTAGAAGATGGCTCAAGTCCCTGGGCCCTGGCACCCATGTGCACCACCGTTGCGGCCATCTGGGGAGTGAACCAGCGGATGGAAGACCTCTCTTCCTCTCTCTGCCTCTCTCTGTAAATCTATCTTTCAAATAAATAAAAAATAAATCTTAAGAAAAAAAAAAAAGAAAACAAGCTCTCTTCAGACTCAAATGAGATTTTCCACATGATTCAAACTACATTCCTTCAAGGGCAGTGTAGTCATATGGCTACCCAAGGCGGGGGAGGCTGGGGATGCAGTTTAGGAAGAAGGGAAAGGACAGGCATTTAGTCCAGCAGTCAAGATGCCACTAGAGACACCCACAGCCCGCATCTGGTTGCCTGGCTTTGAGTCCTGGCAACGTTCTCAGTTCCAGCTTCCTGCTGATGTGCGCCCTGGGAGGCAGCAGAGGGTGGCTCCAGTAGCTGGGTCTCTGCCGCCCAGCTGGGAGGCCCTGACTGAGCTCCCAGCTCCCTACTCACGTTGTGAGCATTTAGAGGGTGAGTCAACGGATTGGGCACTCTGTCTCTCTACCTTTCAACCACATAAACTAAATAACATTTGAAAAATAAGGGGAAATAGATTTTGATGGAGAGCTAGGGTCTCTGCTACAAGCAATTTGTTATATGCTTGTTTAATTTCATATTTGAGCAAAATTTTAACATGCTGATCTCATTTTAAAAGAATTATACCTTTAAATAAGATATGAGGCATTTGTCAAATGGGCACACCTCTGGTTAGTGGCAGATCCACATGGAAATCAGATCTTCTGATTCCTATGCCAAAGCCTTTTCTAATTAATTAAAGAAATTAGGTTTTTGAAGTGTTGATGAAGTATGAACTTTTATTTGTTTTCACTGAATATAAAGCAGATAGGCAATATCTCTATTTGAGATATCTGCGATATTGAAGTCAGAGAGAGAGACAGAGAGAGAGACAGAGAGAGAGAGAAAGTTATTTCTGGAACCTACAGAGTACGGGGTAATTTAACTTCAGAACATGGTTCTGGGGCCAGTTGGTGGAAGCAGCCTGCAGAATGCGCAGCATATTGCTGGTGTAATTATTTTAGAGCTAACAAATGAGAGAACATTTTGATAGCTGTCTATGAACCAGATTTTAGTTGCTAACAATGGAACATCCTTCCTTGATTTCCACATTCCCTGAATGGGTTTCCATGAATATTCCTGCTTTATTCTTCATGAAGCTGCAGCTGAGCATATAGGAAAATGTTGACCACATTCTTAGTAATTTGGATAGCTTGGGTTTTCAAATACTATTCTTTCAATAGGTATATATCATTTCTTCTTGCTTAAATTAGCCAGATAAATACTAAAATTCATGTTTCATTTGCCATTGTGGTCAGCATGAAGAAGTGAGAGTCATAACTTTGGGAAAACTCCAACTTTTCTCACCATCCCAGAACATGGAGAATACACATCGCTCAGAACTCTTTCAACAACCACATTGTCATAAATTTGTATTCTTTTCTTGAGCAGGCAACTCATGCATGGCACTTGTAAAATATTTCTCATGATCTCTACATGTCTCTTAGGAATGCTATAGTATAGCACAATGTCTTTATTTTACTTTATTTAAAGATTTATTTTTACTTATTTGAAAGACAGAGTTACAGAGAGAGGTAGAACCAGAGAGAGAGAGAGAGAGTCTTCCATCTGCTTGTTCACTCCCCAAATGGCTGCAACAGCCGGAGCTGGGCTGATCTGAACCCAGGAGCCAGGAGCTTCTTCCCAGTCTCCCATGTGGGTGCAGGGGCCCAAGGACTTGGACCGTCTTCCACTGCTTTCTCAGGCCATAGCAGAGAGCTGGATTGGAAATGGAGCAGCTGGTGCTGCATCCCATATGGGATGCCGGTGCTGTAGGCTGGGACTTTACCCACTACTCCACAGTGTTGGCCTCAGACAATGTCTTTAAATGTCCATAAAAGATCACAGATTTTATCATGCCTGATTGCAGAAAGAAACTACTCTCTGCTTTGGCCTAATTCTTACATTTTCTCTACAGCTTTTAAACTGAAGAGGAATGCCTGAAGTAGGCTGAGCACCACTGGCTGGGTGGAGGCCGGGGTCCCTAGCAGGGGGTGCACGCTGTTCATTACGTGTGGAGGTGACTGTGCCCCTTCGAGACCATGAGCAGGACAGCAGCTGGAGTCTTCCTGAACAGACCTACAGAACTGCTGTGTTCACTGGAAGACTTCCCAAGGCAGGATCACTGGCTTTTTGAATGGAAGAAATCAGGCCACAGAGTTTTATATTAAAAATCACACACACAAAAATAAAAATAAAAAGGTGCGCCTTCTGATGAATTGCCGTGCTGAATGATTGAGGTCAGGAGATTACCAATGAAATCGTTTTTCTTGGAAAAGATCAAAAGTTTATTTGAGAGTGTGAGAGACTTTTCCCTTCTGCTGGTTCACTCCCCACATGCCTGCAATGGTGAGGGAGTGGGCGTTAGCTAAGCTGCTGTGGGAGTCAGGAGTGCAATCCAGGTCTCCCATATGAGTGACAGGGACCCAACCATTTGAGCCAGGGTCTGCATCAGCAGGAAGCTGGAATTGGGAGCACAGCTGGGACTCCAACCCCGGCGTTTCACTATGGAAAGTGGGTGTCTCAATTGGCATCTTAATGGTTAAACATAACACCCACCCCTGATGGAATGACTGCTAATGAAAAACAAACAAACAAACAAACTTTGTGACACTGATGAATGGATTTTATTTATTGTTTAACTTGTTGAAGAATTATTTTTATTTGAGAGACAGAGAAAGAAATCTCCCCTCCACTATTGCACTCTCCAGAAGGCTGACTCAGGGAGAAGCCAGGAGCCCAGAACTCTATCTGGGTTTCCCACGTGGGTGGAAGGAGCCCAAGCACTTAGCCCAGCAGCTGTTGCTGCTCCAGGCACACAAGCAGGGAGCTGGACTAGAAGTGGAGCAGCCAGTACTTGGACTGGTGCTCTGATATAGGATGCCAGGGTCACAAGTAGCAGCTTAACCTGCTGCACAATGCTGGCCCCTGGGGAATGGAATTTAAGCCTTGTTTCTATGCTTTAGCAAGCAATGCATTTCTCTCATGTGGTTCTTCATGTCATTAGGATGTCATTCATTGGCCACTGAAAAAGCAAGCTATTGAAATAAGCTGGACTTAGGACTCAAACATTCAAAGGCATAGTGTCCAGCAAAAGCGATCTTGAAATATAAAGTGGAGGGACACCTGAAATAAGATTCTCTGTTGGGCGAACGTTTCCCTTTGTGAGTTGTATCTTCAGTGCCAAGTTACTAAGCAAACCGCAGAGGAACAGAAACCGTTTGGAGAAGTCTGGCTGAATTATATCACTGGGTAATTTGAGCTGGCTCGTTTCCACGTGAAGCACAGATACAGCTTTGTCATGTTCAGAAACACTGAAATGGTTAAATGAGCAGGAGAAATCGATGACAGATTACAAAATCAGTTCATCTCAGTGGAAGCTACTGAAGTCGTTAAAACTGCTTCTGCGTTTGAATGTCCTGCAGAAAGCACCACTGGTTTGAAATTATTCTTTTAAAATGAGAGTGTTTTACAAAATTCCCTTTTGGAATATGAAACTTATGCAATAGCTCCTAAGGATTTGGTATCAGACAAGGGATTCCTGACCCATAAATCCAACTGCCTACTCTCCATTTGCAGTGAAATGTCACAAAGATGCCCCGAGTTAAACACTGGCAAGGCTGAGCCATGGTCTCCCTAAGACCTGCTTTTCTTTCACTGCTTTTTTATCACAGGCAATGGCTTGAAATCTAGGATAAGTCTGAGCAGCCTGGGCTGAAACCGGAGAGGAGGCGAGAACAGGGGGCTGTGTGGGAGGTGTGCATCCATTTTCACCCTTGACGGGCAGGCAGAACTCCTCTGTGAACACTTGGAGTTGGTCTGGGGAGGCGGCTTTGGGCTGGGGACGTGGATGTGGGAATCGTCTACCTGGAGGTGATGAAGTGATGGGAGACAAGTGAGCATCTAAGAGGGAGGCAGGTGGAAGGGAAAGCAGCCAGAGCCGCACACTGTCTATGTCACAAAATCAGAGGGAGTCTACCAGGACGAGGCGGCGTGTAGACTCTCGGTGGCGGAGGAGGGAAATGAAGCCACAGAAATGTGGTGAGACCAGAGCTAAATCAGCTATAGAAAGGTGTGCATGTGTGTGTGTCCCCTCATTCTGCTTCTGTCTGTAACTCTGCCTCTCAAATAAATAAATCTTTAAGGGGGGGGGGGCGGGGAGAGGTAGGGAGGGAGGGAGAGAGAGAGAGAGAGAGAGAGAGAAGAGATTCCTGGTGCTTAACTTTCTAGAAATTATTTTCATTTTGACTTTTTGTGAATGTATGTGACATACAATTCTGCTAGGTATAAATTTCTTTCTTCTTAAGATTTATTTATTTATTTGAAAGGCAGAGATAGAGATAGATAAATAGATAGATTGATAAAGATCTTCCATCCATTGATTCACTCCCCAAATGGCCGCAATAGCCAGAGCTGGGATGCTCTGAAGCCAGGAGTTGGGAGCTTCATCTGGGCCTCCCACATGGGTGCAGAGCCCCAAGCACTTGGGCCATCCTCTGCTGATTTCCCAGGTACATTAGCAAGCAGCTGGATAAGAAGTGGAAAAGCCAGGACTCGAACTGGTCCCATATGGGATGCTGGTGCTACAGGCGGTGGCTTTAATGGCTAAGCCACAGGTATGGATTTCTTAACTCATTGACAGTATTTATTAGTCATAACATTGGTAACAGAATTTGGCAAGATGCAAGAAACAAAGCACATGGGAAAGACGGCATTGCCTTTGGTAATTGTTCATAAATTGTCCACTGTTTTTCAACACATTCAATCTATTCTTTTTTTAAAAGGATTTATTTTATCTATTTGAAAGACAGAGTCACAGAGAGAGGTAGAGACAGACAGAGAGAGGTCTTCCATCTATTGGGTCACTCCCCAAATGGCCACAATGGCTGGAGCCGAGTTGATCAGGAGCCAGGAGCTTGTTCCAGGTCTCCTTGTGGGTGTAGGGGCCCAAGCACTTGGGTGCTTTGCACTTTGCCGAGTTCCCAGGTGCATTAGCAGGGAGCTGGATTGGAAGTGGAGCAGCTGAGACTCGAACCGGTGCCCATATGGGATGCTAGCATTGCAGGCTGGGGCTTTTAACCCACTGCACCACATTGTTGGCCCCTCGTCAATCTATTTCTTCCTTCCTCCCTCCCTTCCTTCCTTCCTTCCTTCCTTCCTTCCTCTCTCCCTCCCTCTCTCCCTTCCTTCCTTCCTTCCTTCCTTCCTTCCTTCCTTCCTCCCTCCCTCCCTCCCTCCCTTCCTTCCTTCCTTCCTTCCTTCCTTTCCTGGCAGAGTGGACAGTGAGAGAGAGACAGAGAGAAAGGTCTTCCTTTACCGTTGCTTCACCCTCCAATGGCCGCCACAACCGGCGTGCTGCGGCTGGTGCACCACGCTGAAGCCAGGTGCTTCTCCTGGTCTCCCATGCGGGTGCAGGGCCCAACCCCTTGGGCCATCCTCCACTGCCTTCCCGGGCCACAGCAGAGAGCTGGCCTGGAAGAGGGGCAACTGGGACAGAATCTGGCACCCTGACTGGGACTAGAACCCGGGGTGCCGGCGCGGCAGGCAGAGGATTAGCCTAGTGAGCCATGGCACCGGCCGTCAATCTATTCTTAAATCACATAAATAATTGACTTATCAAGGTAGCGTAAAATAATTGGCTGAACTTCAAGTCCAGAGTCTCATCTCCCGTGAAACCTTTTAAATGGCTGGTATCAAGTTCAAAGCCAGCTGACTTATTTCTCAATATAAAATTACTACTATATAATGGATATTTAATATGTACTTTTTATAGTCTTTTCCTTCCATTTAATTTTCCTCCTAGAAGTTTATAAGTGTATTTTAAGTTATTTACATTTGTTATAATTTGTAATCTATAGTATTATAAGTATACTATAGTTATAAAATCATGTATTTCCTGGAATGTTCACATTAACAGACATTTATGAAGGGGTTTTCTGAGTGAAAAGGTCTTGACTTATAGAACTGGATTGTGGAATTTTCTGAATGACAGGTGTTCTAACTGCAAATGGCTTTGTCTAATATCCACCTTGATGAAGAAGACATTCACCAGGGAAGCCGATGGCATGCTGGATAAATTCTAATTCAACAGGAAGACTCAGCTGTCTTTCCTAAATCTCACATATGAGAAAGGGGCAAATCAACTTGGAAAAAAAATTTTTATCACCCAGAATTCATCACAGTATTTACACAATTAGAATTTTACTTTATTTCAGAATAAGTTTACATTTCAAAAACGATATTTACTAAAGCCACAGCATTATTCACACAGACAAAACTTTTATAGCAAATCCTTAGTATGTGAGCGTTAGTCATTTGACTACTATATGGATATAGGAGATATTTAAAAAGTGGAAATGATGTATTCCAAAGGCTGTCATAGGCACAATATATATGCTTGTATTGGTTCTGCAAGCATTATGCTTCATGAAAGCATTCACACTTCATGAAAATGTGATTCAAGAAGTTGTAGGCTTTTCAGCACTACATATTGAAAAGATACAAGGCAATATAGTTATTCCTATGTGGAGAAAGCATGTACTATCAAGACTACAAAACAGGAGCAGCAAGCCAAACCAACAAACAATTCCTTGGGTGTTAGAAGAAGTAATACATCTATGGCTTTTTCGTGTGCAGTTTTGAGACTGGTTAGCAAGTCCGGCAAGTGGAAAAGAGGAAATCAATCTGTAACCCAACATTCAAGGCATCCTGAAAGGCATCTGATATTTAACAGGTTCCAAATCAGAGAATCAAAAGTGAGCTTGACCTCAGCATAAAATTGTGAGGTATTACATAGCAAAAAAAAAAAAAAAAAAAAAAAAAAAAAGACTTCCTCTCATGTATCTTTTGGCATAAGAATTTTTATTCAAAAGAAGAACATGGTGGAAAAGTATTTAAGATGAATAATTCGAGTTCACTTTTGGTTTTTAGTAACGATGAAGGATATAGGTCTTTCAAGGACCAAGAAAGTGAATTTGGTCCTTCCTGTGGAGTTTCACTTTTTCATTAAAATTTGAGTTAAAACATGTATTCATGCCAACGGTGTATCTGCACTGATAAAGCTGAGTATGTGGTCACGATAGAAAGCCACTGTACATTTTTCAGGGCAAACTACAACAACACCATACCGAAAAGTCTCTAAAAGGTAGAAATGGACACCTCAGATTCGCAGATGGTTCCTATTTCAACTAGCAAATCAACATAAGTGTAAAAGTGAATCATGCAGATGTTCACCTAATGATGGGAGGGGAACAGAATTCTCTTTTTCCTTTAAATCGTCAGTGATCGCAAGTCATCAAGTGGAACTAAAAGTCACACACAAAAGCAAATCATGAAAAAATGTTAAATATTTCCAAATGCCCACAAAGGCGTGCCGGAAACGAAGACGTGTGGGAGGCCCAAACCACTGCCACGGCTAGCTCCTCAATGCTGCTTTTTTGTTCACTTGATGGGCGGGGGGTCAGGAGAAGGGTGTTCCGTCTCTCTGGAGGTCAGGCCATAATTTCTGCAGGTTCAGTGACCAACTTGGAGCCATCCCAGAAAGTCTTGAATTGTTCAGGAACGGGAAACTCTCTCTGCAAGAAGAACAAAGCTATTTCAAGCGAGGCTTCCCTTTGCGAACAGATGGAAGGCTGACGAGAGCCACAGGATGGGCAAAGAAATGTGACAGAGCCCACATGTGCATGGTGGAGGGCTCTTGGCCACCTGGAGTCTCGCATATGTCAAGTGTCAGGTCAGTGACTGCACACCGGCGTCATCATTAAAGCCAGCAGCTACCAAGAACCAGGCAGGCTTCTAAGCACTGGGCACACAGGAACCAACGAGGCTTTATCTCCTACAACCACCCTGCGAGGGGGCGGGGAGAAGAGGTGTCTCCTATAGGAAGCAGAGGGCCCACGATGGTATCAGTCGTAAACACAGCAGTCAGATTCCAAACCTGGGCTGTCTCTCCTACCTGCGTCTCTCACAAAGTCATCATGAACAGGAAACAACCTGCAATCCCATTAGCAGGCCAGGATAGGAAGGAGAATCTGCATTTGCAACAAGCCGAGAGGCTGGCGAGGCGGGAGAGGCTTTATCTCCGAATTAACTGCCTGCGCCTGATGAATTCTGATCACGAGAACGTGTTGAGGGTTGTGTAGAGATCTGTTACCCCTCCCCCTGCCCTGCCCCCTTCCCATTGGAAAACACACACGCGTGTGCACACACACACACACACTGCACCCTCTACACACACGACAAAGCGGAAAATACAGAATGGCCCAAATGAAGGTGGCCTGGACTCTCCCCTTTCCCCAGGCTGATTCCCCAGTAATTCTGGAAGAGGATGGAACAGGAGCAGCCCCACAGGCCCTGGCTTCTGGGCTTGTTGAAACCCTGTGCGTGGGATAAGCGTCACATCGTGAGACGTGATGTCTCTGTGAAACACACGTGAGCACCTGTGCTGTTTCCTTGGGAGGGAGCTATTCCTCTCTCTAAAAACGAAGGCCCTGTGGAGTCATGAGGGTCCTCTGGTGGAAACCTGCAATGGAAGCCACAGTCTCAGTAAGCTAATGGCTGTGTGTGCCGCGTGCAGGAGCGTGGCCCGTATCCATCCCGGGGCTCTTCCACAGGAGCCCACGAGGAGCTGTCGGTCCTCCAATCCCAGGCCACATGGACAACATTGCAGAGTGAGGGCTGCTCCCTGACAGCCGTGCATGGCAGCTGCTCCCAGCCAGTAATGCGACGACGGATCTGCTCCGGGAGACTGATTCCTGTCAGGGCCAATCACCCACCCCCACCCTCCATCCCCGCATTCTACCGCCAAGGGCACCTCCTCTGTCCTGGTCCCTCCCCTCTCCAACTGGGCAGAGGGCCGACACCTGTGGGCACGAGCAATTGGCCCATGGAGGTAAGACTTCACCCTTTCGGCAGGAGAGCTCTGGTTTTGGCTACACTTGGCCTTTGGGCCAGCAGTGCTCAACCTTTGGCTCCGCATCAGAACCCCCTGGGACGTTCCCCAGACCACAGATGCCTGGGTCCCACGCCCAGAGAGCCTCATTTCATGAGTGTAGAGGGCTCATCCACACCCCACAGCTCCTCTGAGTGGATCCAGTCCCCATGCACAGGAGCCTTCTGCAAGGGCCAGGGGTCAGCCCGAGCTTTGGCTGCCTTACTCGGAAGCTGTTCTGTATTGGCTTTTGTTCTTTAGCTTTTTTAATTGAGGGTGGGGGGAGGAAGAGTCCCAGAGGGGACCTTTTCTGGCTCCAGATTAGGCTGTCTAGACACCTAGTGGTCAGGCATGACCCAGTGCTGGCAAAGATTTGTGTTTTAAACAGAAATTATGGGGCTGGTGTTGTGGCATAGTGGGTTAAGCCTCTGCCTGTGACACTGGCATCCCACATAGGGCCGGTTTGAGTCCCGGCTGCTCCACTTCCATTCCAGCTCCATGCTAATGCACTTGGAAAGGTAAAGGAGGATGGCCCAAGTGCTTGGTCCCTGCCTTCCACATGGGGGACCCAGATGGAGTTCCAGGCTCCTGACTTCAGCCTGGCCCAGCCTCAGCTGCTGCTGCCATTTGGGGAACGAACCAGCAGATGGAAGATCTCTCTCTCTCTCCCCCTGCTTCTCCTTCTCTCTCTGTGTAACTCTGACTTTCAAGTAAAATAAATAAATCTTTAAAGATACAAAAAAGAAATTCAGAGTCCTGGGCCTCACTCCAAGCCTCGTGAACACAGTCTCTAGGTGCAGGATTTGGGAGCTGGCATTCTTCACGCAGCCTCCCAGCTGGTCCTTACACTGGGTTGCAGAATTTGACTGCTTAGACTTATCCCCTCCCCAGGAGCACTTCTCCTTCCTTCCTGTTCGCCTGCACCAGGACAAAGGGAAATGTTTAGTCCTCCACAGTGGGAGTTCAGATGCACGCTGTGCTATTTGATAGACGCTGGTGCATTAAAATAATTGTGGGTAAAGGGCCTTGAGAAGCGCCAGTCCAGGAGTGAGCAGAGTCAAGAGGCTAATGGGAGAGAATAGACATGGACGACGGCGTCCTGAACTCCTCCTGGCCTCTGAGCTGTCCCACGCATCAAGCTCATGGCAGGCAGCTGATGAATCAAGCTCCCAGGACGTCAATAACGAAGGCTCCAAGTACTTACATAGTCGCCATCCTGAGGGACAAGGATGTTCATTTCAGAGGACGTGGCGCTCACAACCTCACAGTCCAGTGCATCGTCACTAAGGTATATGTGGCAGCCTTCTGTCTTATTAATGGATATTGTTGGCACTCTCCCCATTACCTGAAATACAAAAAAAAAAAATAAAATAAAAAAAAATAAAATCTGGGATCAAACCAAAGAAACAGAAACCATGATGTCCTCCAAATAAATACAATCTCGATTCTTCCAGGCTTTAGCTTGGTTATCCAGCATTAGGAATTGCTGGATTAGAGCTGAGGGACTGCTACCTATGGGCCATGTCTGCAGGCTGAATAGGGTAGGAGTCATTTGGGGACAGAATGAATGGACCACCCACCCAGGGGGCACTCCACAACCTCAGGTGCCTTCCCAAGACAAAATTAAGGCACTAATTTGGAAACAGCAGCTCCATGTTCACAGAAAGTCTCACAATCCCACGAGAGGACCTGAAACATATATTTGATTTCATGATAAAAGCAATAAGATGCATTTTCCTTTATTTGCTTAAAATTTTAGTTTTGACCAATCTCTCTGAAACCTGGATTCAAACAAGTACTGTCATTTAAGAATAAAATTATTCTTGAATAAAAACTGATTAGATTGTTTCTGTACTTAAATAAGTAGGAAACACTATAATTCTTTTGACATAAGTCCTCTGCTGAAATGCAAAGCTTAAATGAGATGAGTGTCTAGGTATTTCGAAGTGTATTCATTTCAGGAGCCACAAGGAGAGGCTTGGTTCAGGACACTCATTATATAGATACACAGAACTGTACACAGAGGAGGCGATTCTTTGTATCGTTTATAAATATCGAAGGGCTACAACAATTCTGATAGTTTTAAATTTCTCTTTGAACAATCAGTTTTCAGACACTCCCACCAAGATCTCCACTGGGGCAGTCTCTCCCACATTACAACTCTAATTTTCGTTCTTGTAATGGTAATTAAAGCGATAAGGACATCTCCGCTTTCCCCTTGAAGAAAAGACTGCATTGCAAGTCCTGTTCACAGCGCAGGTGATGGGGAGAATTCCTTGCCGGGGTGTCTAGCCGGGTCACCATACCCATACTTCTCTGTTTACTGCTCTCTCCATAGAAACTGGGCATGGAGTTGGAATTGAGCCCAGTCAAAAAAAAAAAAAAAAAAAAAAAAAAAAAAAGGCAGAGGTAGTTTAAGGTCAAGTAAGCTCTGGGCTCTGCCACAACTAAAATAATAACTCACAGATTTATATTCTGATCTCAAGAACATGTCAGCAGCCATGTTTTGATCATTGCTAGATTTCCCGAACTGTTTGATACTAGACAAAAGGGAAATGGATAAATTGCTAGTTCATCTTGGATGATTCGAGACAGTGGATTAACAATTGGTAAGTACACTGGCCTAACAGCATTTTACTTGTATTTATATATGTAGAACACCTTATGCATCTAAAGAGGCAATGGGAGAATTTTAAAAATAGCCCTGGCATGTTAAGGGTTGTTGTTCCCGCAGCCTTCTGGTCAGTGCCATGTATCGGTACATTCTGTGTGTGGCTTTCATCTCTGAGAGTCTGAGAACACCCTGAGAACAGAGATTACTTCTGATCAGGGGAGCTGGGCCAGGCTCTCTGCGGAGTGACAGATGTGGCCTTGCATAGGCCAATGTCTTGCATTTAAGACATGCTTCTGTAGTAACACTTGTTTTTCATGAATTTATTCCCCCCCCTTTTTTTTTTTCCAAAGTTCCCATTGACTAATTTAGGTTCTCTCTCTCTCTCTCTCTCTCGCACGCACACGTGGTTTGTACTGTTTTCCTAGGAGAGTCTGCCAAAAGCAGGATTACTGGACCAAATCTTATGAACTTTTGTCCATGCCCTTTTCTTCCAATTTTTAAAAAGGATTTTTGAGGTAAAAGCTGCAGACATGAAATTCACCCACTTTCCATGTACAACTCGATGCTTGTTAATGACTCCACAGAGCTGTGCAATGATTGCCACGTTACCATCACCCCAGACAGCCCTTCAAGGCCATTAGAGTCACCCCCATCCCCATCTGCAGGCAGCTGCTAGTCTGCTTTCTACTGATATTGTGTTCAGGTCCCTTTAAAACAAGTCCTTAGGGCCGGAGCTGTGGCACAGTAGGTTAGTCCTCCACGTGTGGTGCTGGCATTCTGTATGGACACTGATTAGAGTCCCAGCTGCCCCACTTCTGATCCAGCTCCTTGCTAATGGCCTAGAAAAGTATTAGAAGTTGCCCCAAGTGCTTGGGCCCCTGCACTCACGTGGGAGACCTGGAAGAAACTCCTGGCTCCTGGCCTAGGATCAGCCCAGCTCCAGCCACTGTGGCCATTTGGGGAGTGAACCAGCAGATGGAAGACCTTTTTCTCTGTCTCTCCCTCTCTTTGTCTATAACTCTGCCTCTCAAATAAATAATTAAAAAAATTTTAAAAATAAAACAAAATATAAACAATTCCTCAAGTGTTTTCAATGAATTATGACATTCACTTAGCTTGACATTTGCCATAGGTAGACACGGTCTGCTCTTCCAGACACCATTCTACAATGCTAGTCCACATCCATAAAAAAAAATCATGATGCATCTCAAACATGGAAATATATAAAGAATGATATAACAAATGCATCAACGCCTACCAAATAGCTTTACCAGAGTGCTTCATTTTAGCTCTCTTTTTTAAGACTGAAGTCTTACACCGTGTTGAAGCCCCCTTTGTCATCCAGGGTCCCATTCTCCTTCCCTCCGTGTCCCTACTCTCCAGAACATTGTATTTGTCATTCATCATCTCTGTACCTTGGATGAGGGGACTGGGTGGCTGCCTGAAGCTCTCATAAGCATATGTAATGCATGAGCACTGTTTTGTGTGTTCTGAATCTTCATAAACGGAAAACAGGCGCATTTCCCAGTGGATGCCACTCTGGAACTTGCTCAATGTTGTTTTGAGATTTATCTGTTTTTTCCTTTTTTACATTTATTGATGAGGCAGAGAAATTTATTGATGATATATATATATATATATTTTTTTTTTTTGACAGGCAGAGTGGACAGTGAGAGAGAGAGACAGAGAGAAAGGTCTTCCTTTTGCCGTTGGTTCACCCTCCAATGGCCGCCGCGGCCGGCGCGCTGCGGCCGGCGCACCGCGCTGATCCGATGGCAGGAGCCAGGAGCCAGGTGCTTTTTCCTGGTCTCCCATGGGGTGCAGGGCCCAAGCACCTGGGCCATCCTCCACTGCACTCCCTGGCCACAGCAGAGGGCTGGCCTGGAAGAGGGGCAACCGGGACAGAATCCGGCGCCCCGACCGGGACTAGAACCCGGTGTGCCGGCGCCGCTAGGCGGAGGATTAGCCTAGTGAGCCGCGGCGCCGGCCTTGATGATATATATATATATATATATATATATATATATATATATGAAAGAGAGAGAGAAGGAGAGAGAGAGGGAAGGAGGGAGAGGGAGAGAGGGAGAGAGAGAGGGAGAGAGAGAGAGAGAGGCACTCCCATCTGCTGGTTCACTCCCCAAAGGCTTGTAACAGCCTGGGCTGGGCTGGGTCGGGGCTGAAGCCAGCTGCTAGACTCCCAGTCCCGGTATCTCTGGGGGGTGGCAGGAACCCAACTACTTGAGCCATCACTGCTACCTCCCAGAGTCTGCAACAGTAGGAACTGGAGTCAGGAGCTGGAGCCAAGCATTGAACTCAGGTACTCCAAGGAGGGACAAGGGTGTCCCAACGGCTAGGCTAAATGCCCACCCCTGCCCGTTTTCACATGTTATTTAGCTTGTTTATTTTAATTACTGTACTTATTTTATTTAGCTTGTTTATCTTCATTACTGTACAGTATGCCACTGGGAAGATTTATTAGCGATTCATTCACCCACTGGTGGCTGCCAGCATGAATAATGCAGTGAGCATTTTATAGCCATCTCCTGGGTGTATGCACTGTGCTGTTCCGTGCACATTCTCACGGGGCAATCACCCAGGCACGCACTATGGACGTGTCGTCCTTAGATGGTGCCCATTTGCTCTCCAGGGAGTGTAACAGATTTGCTCTCCCCTCCACACACCAGTGCACCAAGGCTCACACTGTCTCTCCTCCGGAGCAATCCTATAACCTCAGACTTGAATTCACAGGCAGTCCTCAGGGTGCAGTTCTCCGATGGGGAACTCAGTTAACACGGCCCTTTGCCAAGTCAGGGCAGTCTGAACACAAAGCTGATGAGTGGGGAAAGATCTATGTAATAGTAGTGTTAGTTTGCATTTCTACAAATCTCATACCTGTAATTCAGTTATAGAAGGTAGTGTATCTTCTCTGAGCTTTTTCTAGAATTATCGGATATAGGCATAGAGTTGGCACCAGTGCCACGATCTCAT
Source organism: Oryctolagus cuniculus (assembly GCF_964237555.1). Classification (NCBI taxonomy): domain Eukaryota; kingdom Metazoa; phylum Chordata; class Mammalia; order Lagomorpha; family Leporidae; genus Oryctolagus; species Oryctolagus cuniculus. The sequence continues at coordinate 144,811,805 of NC_091436.1, read as the reverse complement.
AAGGCCCACTCACAGCTATTTCCATTCAATGACCATGTACAAAACCAATTTCTTAGATGCAGTTAGTGAATGTGAGTTCTACTATTGAATATATGTGTCACTGGAGCAAAAGAGAAAGATCTCTAAAATCCAATTTTAACAAACATAATTAGGAAACACTAGAGAGTAGCAGTATGAGAAGAGGGGTGGGTGGGTATTCAGTGCAGTGGTGGAGTCACTGCTTGCCACGGAACGCCTGGATTTGAGTGCCGGCTCTGTTTCTGTTCCAGCTTCCCGCTAATGCACACTGTGGGAGGGAGCAGGTGATGGCGCAAGTAGCAGTGGCCCTGCCATCTGCTTGGCAAAACTAGATGAGTTCCTGGCTCTTAGCTTGGCTCCGGCTCAGCCGTGGCTGCTGCAGGCATTTGCGACTGAATCAGTGGCTTGAAGATGTCTGTCTGCCTGTCTCTGTCTCTCTGCCTTTCAAATAAAAATTAAAAAATCAATATGAAAAGAACGTAATCAAAGACAGAAGTTATAGCTGGCCATAGGTAAGAAGTCCCTTAGCTTTTCTTGTACTATAAAATCCCATATACCTTTATCTTAAAACAAAGAAATACAGATTTTCTTCTGTTTTGCAAATTCAATACCAAATCCTACTATCCAAGTTGTTCTTCTTCTTCTTTTTTTTTAAGGTTTATTGATTTATTTGAAAGAGTTACAGAGAAGGAGAGGCAGAGAGAGAAAGAGAGCCATCTTCTATCCACTCCACAAATGGCCGCAATGGTCAGGGTCTAGCCAGGCCGAAGGCAGGACCCAGGAGCCTCATTTTGGGCCCAAGTACTTGGGCCATCTTCCACTGCTTTCTCAGGTGCATTAGCAGGGAGCTGGATTGGAAGTGGAGCAGCCGGGACTTGAACCAGTGCTATGGGATGCCGGCATTGCGGGCAGTGGCTTTACTCACTATGTCACAGTGCCAGCACCCTCCAGGTTATTATTCTGATGATGTCAACTATTCTTCAGGAAAACTGTTCCTCCTCCTTGTCCAGAACCAATTTTCCCAGGGTGGGGGGGAAATTCTCTTTGGGATGGTAGGGCAATGAATCTCTTGGTATCTTTATTTATGCAGTGGCTCATTTATTGCAATCATGCACTCAGCAAACATTTATTGAACACCTACTATGTGCAGGTACTATACAACATTCTGGGGCTGCTGGGACCAGCACTACAGAGTAGCTGGTAAAGCTGTTGCCTGCGACATTGGCCTCCCATTTGGGCGCCAGTTTGTGTCCTACCTGCTTCACTTTAAATCCAGCTCCCAGCTGATTTGCCTAGAAAAGCAGAAGAAGATGACCCAAGTGTTTGGGCCTCTTCACCCACATGGGAGACCCAGATGAAGCTCCTGGCTCCTGGCTTCAGCCTGGTCCAGTGCTGGCCTTTGCAGCCATCTGGGGAGTGAACCAGTGCATTGATATCTCTCTCTCTCTCCATCTGTAACTCTGCCTTTAAAATAAATAACTCCTTAAAAATAAAAAAAGATTCTTGGACTGTAAAGATTAGTCAGCTGTCCTTGAAATAGCTGGTGAGCCAATCACTAAAGCACAAAACGGAATGAATGTGGCATAAGAAACTGAAAAGGAACTAAAGCAGTGTAAGAAGCAGGACAGAACTTCACACAGGAGGTGGTGACAGCTGCGTCTGAAGGCAGTGGGGACAAGAGTCCCCTTGCAGGCCGAGGGCATGGTCAGTGCCAAGGCAGAGCTGGGGCAGAGCGTGGTGGGAGGGGCACTCACCTGGATTCGAATGTCCTTGGAATTGATCACTTCCACAATGCCCACCACGTTGTCAAACACCAGGCCGAACTTGTTACAGTTGTCTAGGGGGAAAAATCAGCTCCACTAAATACACATAGTAGGTCTGCATGAAACAACTCATCCTAGTAATTAGTAATTGCCCTACCAATTGTAATGGAATTTATTTTCCCTTTCATCTGGAGAGTTGATTTGTTGCACTTGAAAATGTAAGCCACTTGTTTCAGTTCGGTCTCCGGAATCATAAGGTCATTCCTGTCTTCTTGGTATTCCTAAAATTAAAACAGACGCAAGCATTACGTACGTTTAAGGTTGATACCCAGGATGTGGCATGTTTCAAGGTACTCTATCTTTCAGAACCTCTCCTTGTAGAGGAAAACCATAGGTCTTACCTTAGTATCTGCATTGGCTGGAAATGGGTGGATGGAACCAGGGGTCAGGGTTCATATCAACAGGTGTCTGGACCCTGGCTAGCGGGTGGGGGCTGGAGCAGGGGTATGGCAGCTGTTGGCTGAGACACTGACGCTGCACCTGGACTCGAAGCAGTGCTGGATAAACAGGCCGGTGAAGGGTCAGGAGAGTGGTCTAAGCCCCCGTGCTTTCAGGCTACCATCACCTTTTTTAGGGACCGTGACCCTTCATCTTTAGGCAGACCCTCTGTGTGGGCAGGGGACACCAGCTCTCACCCACAAAGGCAGTTTCTTTGTCCTGTTCACACAGTTAGCCCCGGCAGGGCTGGGTGGTGGCAGCTGAGTGCCTCACTGCCTTCATCAGTGGGGCTGAACAACGCACCCCATGGAAGATCAGAATGGGGCGCCCTGGTTCCACAGGTTAATGGTTTCTCAATATTTACAAGCTGATGAAAGGAGGAAGTCAGATTCATGGAGATAGCAGGAAGTAGCATGGAGGTTTCTGGGGGTTGCAGGAGGGGGTATAAGAAGCTACTGTTCAGTGGGCTCGGATGTTCAGTTCTGTAGGATGAGACAGGTTCTGTGGATGGAACAGTAGTGATGGCAGCTCAATAAGCTAGTCCTCTGGCCTGCACGCTTGAAAATGGTCAATGCTACATTTTAATGTCTGCATTATATCATAACTAAGAAAACAATTTTAAAAGCTAAAGAATGCATGAGAATGAGTGGAAAAAAGTTAAGTTTATGGACACATTCAGAAATGTCCTGGTTTCTACTCCAGCAGGCAGATTTAGCCTCTGTCACTTGGAACTCCCAGGTAATTGGCTGAGCAGTTAGGTCCTTTAGCTGGATTGTGACAGACAAAGGTAAAAGGGAGCACTCACCACTCTCCACTTCTTTCCTTCTAACTCAAACACAGGAGCATGTTTCTGAGCAGGAAGAGATCTGGGCGATGTAGGGCTCGGGGTGTGGCTTTTGGTTGGAGACTTAGTCTGTCCTTGAGCCCGTAGGCTGGGATTCTTGTATGTCTTCTGGTCATCTGTAACATGCCGGAGCCCTGGAAGCGTAATACATGTGGACACATTTCTTTATAGTTCATGCAAGGGGAAATGTCCCTAACATGTTATGCCATGTATTGTACAGAGTATGAGAACCTCTGGTAAGGCTAGTTTCCTAACAGCCTAGTACTCCCAGTTAAGATGTCAAGTCTTCGTCCTATTAAAGTTTAGATAGCCAGAAGCACTGTAAGCATTTTTTTTTTTTAATTTGAGGAACCTCTTCTTTAAGGAGATGATAGATTAAAAATCTCTGCCAAAAAAATTCCCAATACACACCAAACCCCCTGCCCCCAAAAGATCACATGACTACTTCACCCATGGCTAAACCACTTGCCAGACACAGCATGAAAGGTTAGGGCGTTCCAGTGAGCGTGCATTAGAATACGGAATTGACCTTAGAGCTCAAAGTCCACTCCTTCACTTTGCAAACAAGGTTTGGAGGAGCCAGTGGAGCCAGTTGGGGTAACAGAAAAATTTAGCATTTTGGGTTCTCATCTCTCAGCTCAGTAGAAAGGCACCCCCTTACAATCTAATTCCTATCACCTGTGCAAAGCGAAAACACATGTGCATACCATTTTTTGTCAGCATGATTTACCATTTAAAATGCATGTGCTCCTGATCCTGAAATGTTTTATTTAACTTTTTAAAAGATTTATTTATTTATTTGAAAGTCAGAGTTAGAGAGGGAGAGACAGACAGATAGACACATATACAGAGAAAGAGAGAGAGAGAGAGAGAGAGAGAGAGAGAGAGAGAGAGAAATTATTTTCCATGCAGAGGTTCACTCCGCAGATGGCCACAATGGCTGGGGCTGGGCCACCCTGACACTGGGAGCCAGAGTTTCTTCCAGGTCTCCCACGTGGGTATTTTTCCCAGGCCATTAGCAGGGAGCTGGATTGGGAATGCAGCAGCTGGGACTCCATATGGGATGCCGGTGTTGTAGGCGGCGGCTTTACACACTAAGCCACAATGCTGGCCCCATGATCCTGATATATTTTTAATGTTGTATGATCTTTAAAAAAAAGTCAACTGTTCACCAAGAGAACACAGTCAGCTCAGTGTGATGCATACACAGAGGTGCTACTGTTTGCTACATTTGTTTCCCTCGATCTTGACCTCGTGGCTGTAGAAGAGGATGCTAAGGCACCAGGAGCTGAAGCTGAAGCAACTGGGAACCCAGGGTGTCTGAGCTCCTTCTAGTCCCTGCAGCACTGCAGCTCCCGCCTTCCCTGTATGCTGAGGACTGGGATGGACTGAGGTCCCCTGGGGCTCCGGGTGTCTGTGCCTGGTGCTCCAGGGGGAACAGGGACACCCTCAAGGTCCCACTTTCTCACCTTTTGTGATTGCTTCTCCCTGGTTCAGTTGGGCAAATAAAGCTGAGCGTGAAGGAGAGGACGCCTCTTTTTTGCCTTCGGCTTCAAAAAGCGGAGGTGGCCCTGGAGGGGGCGGAGGAGGAGGGGGCGGCGGGAGACCCGGCCCGGAGGAGACCACAGAAAACGTTGAGGCTGTCGACGCGACGGGACCCTGTGGAACACAGAAGGTGGAGAGCATGGCACCGAGACTGAAGCCCCAGCTGGGATCTTGCTGGAGTGACTTGGAACCTGTTGGCACCAGGGTTCCCAGGAGGCACACTCAGGCACAGTGGTTCTGTGCAGGGGGTCCTGGGGCTGAGCCGGGGTCCACCCTGGGAACACAGAGCACGGCTGCCAGTAGAATCTGCATGGCCAGGAGTCCTGCTGCCAACTCAGAGGCGAACAGAGGCCTGGTCACAAGTTCATGTCCAAGGCTCAGGACAGGAATGAAGCTGGCCTAGTTATTAGAAAAAAGCAGTACAAATTGACAAGAAGATGAGCTCTTTAGCGACACTCGAAATCACAATCCCTGATGAGAGTGGGAGAGACAAACAGCGGATGGTTATTAGGTGATTTTGAGCCTTTTGGACCAGCTAGAGGGAGAGATGCTGGACGCTCTGGAAGTCGTTTTCCAGATATGGAAGCCTCAAGCTGACCACCAGACAAAGAGTATGGACACGTTGGAGGGGCTGCAACCGATCTGACAGTCAGTCGTCAAACCCGGGGAAAATCAGTCTTCCAGAGCAAGACCTGTGCTTATTCTTACTTTCTCTGCTGTGTGAAGGGCAGTCCTTGTTTTCAACGTGAAGGTCTAACAAATTCAAATGGCAGTAAAAGGTGACAGAGAAGACAGGGACTATTTTAACGTTCTGAAAGGTCCCCATGGATGACAGCTGCACGGTGCTTCAAGCAAGTGGGATAGAAACACACACAGACCAGTTTGGGATAAAAGCCACTTTACTTTTTTTTTTTTTTTTTTTTTTTTTTAAGACTTATTTTATTGGCCGGTGCTGTGGTTCACTAGGCTAATCCTCCACCTGCGACACCGGCACTCCGAGTTCTAGTCCCGGTCGGGGTGCCAGATTCTGTCCCGGCTGCTCCTCTTCCAGTCCAGCTCTCTGCTGTGGCCCGGGAAGGCAGTGGAGGATGGCCAAGTCCTTGGGCCCTGCACCTGCATGGGAGACCAGGAGGAAGCACCTGGCTCCTGGCTTCAGATCAGCGCAGCGCGCCAGCCGTAAGGGTCATTTGCGGGATGAACCAACAGAAGGAAAGCCTTTCTCTCTGTCTCTCTCTCTCACTGTCTAACTCTGCCTGTCAAAAAAAAAAAAAAAAAGAATTATTTTATTTATTTGAAAGACAGAGTTACAGAGAGAGGTAGAGCTAGAGAGAGGGAGAGAGAGACGTCTTCCATTCCTCTAGTTCACTCCCCAAATGACTGCAATGGCCAGAGCTGAGCTGATCTGAAATCAGGAACCAGGAGCTTCTTCCAGGTGTCGCACGTGGGTGCAGGGGCCCAAGGACTTGGGCCATCTTCTACTGCTTTCCCAAGCCATAGCAGAGAGCTGGATCGGAAGAGGAGCGGCTGGGACTCAAACTGGCACCTATATGGGATGCTGGTGCTGCTGGCTGGGGCTTTAACCCATTGTGCCACAGCACCAGCCCCAGTCACTTTACTTTTAGACTTGGAGGTGGAACTGTATACCTCTAATAAGGAATTATAAACTAGTTCAACTTAAAAAAATTGGGAGTGTTGAAATGTGACTTAGGTTCATATATTTTAAATACCAAGTACACAGGTAAAACATCACATAAATGCAGAATATAAATAATAAATACAGTATATTCTTATTTTCATAAACAACTCAGTACTATGATGTGTCAAAATCAAGAAGTTATTAATTTTTTAACAGATTTATTTATTTACTTGAAAGCCAGAGTTAAAGACAGAAGGAGAGACAGAGAGAGAGGTTCACACTCCTGCTGATTCACTCCCCAAATGGCTGCAACATTCAGGGTTGGGCCAGGCTGAAGGTAGGAGCCAGAAGCTTCTTCCAGGTCTCCCAAGTGGGTGGCAGGGAACCAAGAACTTTGGTCATCCTCTACTGCCTTCCCAGGTGCATTAGCAGGGAGCTGGATCAGAAGTGGAGCAGCTGGGACTCGAACTGGCACCTATATGGGATGCTGGTACTGCTGGCCATGGCTTTAACCTGTTGCACCACAGTGCTGGCCCCAGAAGTTATTAATTTTTAAAAATTATTTGAGTGAAAGAGGGAGCTCCCACCCACTGGTTTACTCTCCAATTGCTTAAACAGCCCCAGACTGGGGAATGAAACTAATCACACACCTAAGCTCTCACCTCTTGCCTTCCAGGGTCTCCAATAGTAGGAAGCTGCAGTCAGGAGCCAGAGCTGGGGCTTGAACCCAGGCACTCTGATGTGGGATCACAGGCATCTGACTGCTAAGCCAAATACACAGCCCTTAACTTCATCAAGTTTTAGTCTAGTAGTACAGTAGATGCCGCTCGAAAAAGAAAACAAGCTATTTCCAAGTACTTCCACAATCCCTATTAAGTGTAGAATTCCCTTGAAAATAGATTCTTCTCTTATTCAGAATGCAAGACTTAAAAACCCAGCAGGCTGGAGTTCTTACTTCCTACAGATATAATTTGCAAGGCTTTTATGTTTCTATAACCAACCTGGCGCCATCAGGATTCCTGGGTCAAGGAGAAATGATTTCAGAGATCAATCTTCCCCCAGCATGTGAAATGTTTTCTATTGTGTTATAGGGGTGAAATTTGAGAATTTGTTCTGAATCATAAAGACCATAAATAGGAGCTTTGCGCATCAAGCAAATATTCCTGTCCTCAGTGACACACACCAAAAGTCAAGAAATACTTTTCCTCCCAATTACATAATAACTTATCGAGTTGGTGATGGAACAGGCCCTGTCCCCACCCTCCAAACCGCTCATGGCTCTATGGTCTGATTTTTGGGGAAAGGGAAGGTGATACCGGCTCCTAACAGAATCACTTAGTTGGTTCCATGGCTCCCGGGATCCATTCTATGAGCCATTAAAGGATCCTGAAGCTGATAAGCCACATAATCAACTTTTTTTGGACCACTGATCTATTCAGAGAGGTGACGCAGGAATGGCAGGCATAGGATTTACGGCCACTGATGTTGAAAATGAAAGCCAAAAAAACAGGAGCGCTTGGGAGCAGCTGAAACTGCGCTGGGCAGACCCTTCCTGTCTGCCCAGCCACAGCACAGCCCAGGCTCGTGTTTCCAGGGCTCCTTTTCAGTCAGCATTCAGGCACTCTGCAGTGCGGAGCACCCAGCACCAAACTGATCAGACCTTCGCTTAACTGGATCTCCGCCGGCCGCCCCTCGCACACTAACTTATCTGTACCGCGGTCCCTTCTTCTCTTTCTGTAGGACGTGAGCACAGCGGGCGCCAGAGCTGTCGGCCTTCCTGCATGGGCCTGGCTGCCAGTCATGGCCTGACAAGTTCAATGTCCCAGGAAAAAGCAGAGGAGAGGAAGGGAGCCGTGTGCTGCCCTAAGTCTAGCAGGGGTGCCGGGCACTGATGATTTTCATTCATTCAACAGATTTTTAAGGCCCAGCACATGGCAGGCTCTATGCCAGGGGCTCCCAAACTCATTCAAAACATGTTAGGGATCTGCGAAAAATTCCCACGCCCAGGCCACACTGCAAATACTCTCTGGGGGTGGAGGTGACGTAAGATGAGACATGTGTACTTTTCTGAGGCTCCCTAGGTGAGGGACTCCCAGGTGCTGACAAGTCTGGGGACAACCTCCATCTCCTGGGTGCAGGGGTTAACCTTAATCAGTACAACCATGCTACCCAGACTGTACTGAAGCACTTCCCTAGCAGAAAATAAATCAGGAAATCGACTATTTAATTAATCTTACAAGTATAAAGTAAACTGAAAGTAGATCTTTGTAAAAATTAAGAGTTGGAATAGGAGGGGGAGGAGGAGGAGGAAGGGTGGGAGGGTGGGCGGGGGGGGGGAGGGTAGCGTGGGAAGTATCACTATGTTCCTAAATCTGTACATATGAAATACGTGAAGTTTGCATACCTTAAATAAAATAAAAAATTTCAATTCTCAATGGCAGAGACATAATTCAAGCACATGTCTGTTTGATTCTAAAATATTCTTCAAGGAAACCTTTTATACTATATTCAGACTTTTAAAAAATTATCTAGGAGGCTGGTGCTGTGGTGTAGAAGGTTAAGCCTCCATCTGTAGTGTCAGCATCCGGTACGGTGTCGGTTTGGGTCACTTCCAATCCAGCTCCCTGATAATGTGCCTGGGAAAGCAGCAGAAGATAGACCAAACACTTAGGCCCCTGCACCCATGTGGGAGACCTGGAAGAAGCTCCTGGTTCCTTGCTTCTGCCTGGCCGAGCCCCAGCCGTTGTGGCCATTTGGGGAGTGAACCAGTGGATGGAAGATCTCTCTCTCTTTCTCCCTCTCTCTTTCTCTGTCTCTAACTCTCCTTCTCTGTAACTCTTCCAAATAAATACCTATTTTAAAAATTATTCAAATAAATATTTAGTTTATTCTAGAAGTGGAGAGACAAAAAGAGAGAGAGGAAAAAGCCTCCCATCTGCAGGCTCTCTCCTTAGTTCTCACAACAGCCAGGGTTGGGCCAGGCCAAACCTGGGAGCCTAGAACTCATTTTGGGTCTCCCATGTGGATGGCAGGAAGCCAGCTACTTGAGCAAACAGCTGCTACCTCCTGGGGTATGCATTACTAGGAAGTTGGAGGCAGCAGTGGACCTAGGCACTCCAATCTGCAATGCAAGGCATCCCAAGTGAAGTCCTAACAGCTGTGCCAAACGCCTCCTTCCTCCCTTCTCCCCCCTTTAAAAACAGCCACCAGCCAAATTAAAGATATAGAAGTCTGTGCTGCCTCCACACATGTGTAGCATTGTTCTCGTGCCTCTGGTTAGAATAGGCGTAGATGAAGGAATGGGAGAGGTGTAATAACCCAGCTTGGATTGCACCTCCATTGCAACCCTCATGCTCTAGCAGCGGACCTGGGTCCTACGGCCAGCTCTGCCATCAGTGTTCATCCTAAGGGGACAGAAGACATCTTGGGCTTTGATACTGGCACCTCAGCGTTGTCACCCTTGATGCTGCTTTTTATTTTTTGGATTTATTTGAAAGGCAGAGTTAGAGAGCGAGGGATACAGGGAGATCTTCGATCCCCTGATTCACTCCTCAAATGGCTGCAATGGCTAGAGTTGGGCCAAGCCAAAGCCAGGAGCCAGGAACTCCATCTGAGTCTCCTACGTGGGTAGCAGCGAGCCAAATACTTAGGCTATCTTTTGCTATTTCTCAGGTGCATTAGCAGGGAGCTGGATTGGAAACAGAGCAGCCAGATCTCAAACTGGTGCTCTGATATGGAATGCTGGCATTGCAGGCGGCGGCTTAACCGCCGAGTCCTCAACACTAGCTTTGATGCTGCTTTTGTGGCAACTGGGTGCCCTGGTTCTGGAAACTGGGCTCTTATGCAATTTTCCTAAGTCCCCACTGGTCACAGTAGCAAGGTCCTTTTTTTTTTTTTTTTGACAGGCAGAGTGGACAGTGAGAGAGAGAGAGACAGAGAGAAAGGTCTTCCTTTGCCGTTGGCTCACCATCCAATGGCCACCGCGGCTGGCACGTTGCGGCCGGCGCACCGCGCTGATCCGATGGCAGGAGCCAGGTGCTTCTCCTGGTCTCCCATGGGGTGCAGGACCCAAGCACTTGGGCCATCCTCCACTGCACTCCCTGGCCACAGCAGAGAGCTGGCCTGGAAGAGGGGCAACCGGGACAGAATCTGGCGCCCCAACTGGGACTAGAACCTGGTATGCCAACGCCGCAAGGTGGAAGACTAGCCTATTAAGCCGCGGCGCCAGCCTGCCAGTAGCAAGGTCCTTGTACCTAGACCCTGGCTCTCTCTGGCTAGTGTTCTTGTTGTTCTGCTCTGCTGGGGGTAGAGATTGAAGGGTTCCACCCCTCAGCATGATTTCCTTTTAGAGATGAATGCCCCAGGCTGTCCAGACTGGCTAGGACGAGAGCGTCAGACCCTGGCTGTGGCCTCAGCTGCCCCTTGAGTGACCCACTGCCTCCTGCTTTCCACAGCACCGGAAGCTAGAGATGTAGAAGGAGCACTTGCAGAGGGGCACACCTCTCAGGAAGGCGGGAGAATGAGGCCTGGGCAGAGCCTCTGAACCTGCGGTGCCTGCCCAGGGAGCCTGCGCGTGACCACACCAGCTGGGGTCTCCTCCCTGCTGCTTAGCCCAGAAACCCTGAAAAACGGCCAGGCCAGCCTGCAGACGGTACTCACTGCTCTGCCCAGAGCCCACCTGCTCAGACCTGCATGCGCAGACTAACACTGTCCACTCCGGGTATTTCTGGTTCTTCTCAGAGTCTTCTCTAACACATCCTTTTGCAATGAGTTTTACCCTAACGCTTATTTTCCTTTCTTTTTTTAAAAAAATATTTATTTATTTGAAAGTCAGAGTTACAGAGAGAGAGAGAGAGAGAGAGAGAGAGGTCTTCCATCTGCTGGTTCACTCTCTAATTGGCCGCAATGGCTGGAGCTGCGCTGATCTGAAGTCAGGAGCCAGGAGCTTCTTCCTGGTCTCCCACACGGGTGCAGGGGCCCAAGGACTTGGGCCATCCTCCACTGCTTATGTATCCAGAGATACATAAGAGAGCTGGATCGGAAGTGGAGCAGCTGGGTCTTGAACTGGCGCCCATATGGGATGCTGGAGCTTCAGGCCAGGGTGTTAGCCCGATGCGCCACAGCACTGGCTCCCATTCCCTTTGTTTTCTATAGTGTATAGTAATGCATCAGAAAGCTGTGTGACTTGCACAAGGCCACCTGGAGGGGGAAGTGAAGCTGGTGGCTGAACAGAGGTCTCCTGGGTAGGAACTGAGTGGAGACTTAGTCTTAAGTGGCAATGACCTACACACAGATGCTTTTCCAGAAACTTTCAATGGGCAGGTGTTGTGGCATAGTGGGTAAGCTGCTGCTTGGGATGCCTGCATCCCATATCACAGTGCTTGGGTTCAAGCCTCGCCTCTGCTTCTGATTCAGCTTCCTGTTAATATATTCGAGAGGCAGTAAATGATGGTCCAAGTACTTGGGTCTGTGCCATCTATGTGGTCGACCGGGAAAGAAATCCCGGCTCCTGGCTTTAGCGTGGTCCAACCTGGGCTGTTGGAGACATGTGGGAATGAACCAGTGGATGGAAGAGCTGTCTCTCTCTCTGTCTTTCCCTCTCTCTGTCACTCTCCCTTTCAAATAAATAAATAAACCTAAAAAAAACCCTACTTTCTTTGTTGATGACATGAGTTTCTTAAGTGTCTTGGGGCCTCAGACTGGGGACAATTCAAAAAGTACATTCTATTAAAATCATCTAACAGTGGCTTCCAACTTAAACAAAACGCAGCACAGTTATGAGTTTACATGGCCATATTCAGGGTACAAGCTTCAGTTATATTGCAAGAATACAGCACAAATCCTAAACATGCTGCCTTTAAGCTCTATTAAGATTATTTTTGAGAGCAGATGTTTGATTCTATACTTTTTTTGGGCACAAAGACTTTTTAAAAAGTCAGTGTGCCGCAAATCCCTTTCTCTAAATTAATTTCAAATGTCCTGGGAACAGCTGCTTCCTCTGTTTTTAAATATGTGAACTGTGGCTATAAAATAATGAACCCATTGTATGCTGCATGTGGAATGCTTGTCAGTTTTTGGTTATATATGCCGTATATAATATATAACTATATTATATATAATAAAGGTCTATGCTAATGTGCACTGAAATTTGTCCTCATTAAATGTTACTTTGTGGAGTAACTACTAATCATTTGATTTCTCTAGGATTTAGATATTTTTTTTAAAATGAAAGTGGTTTCCAGTTCTTAGTTGGAGTCTCCACCTTGCTTTGCTGGTGGCAATGACGTATGTAATCGACAGCTAGCAATCTACTCTTACCACCTTATTCTCGCCACCAACATCTTGCCTTAATTATTTGGTACAAATTTGGATCTAGATTAGGTGAAAAAATTACTTGAATTATCCATTTGGTTGAGCTTGTAAAAAGTAGGACGAAGGCGAGTTCCTGTCCCTGTGACACAATGAAACAAAAAGTGAAATACAACTATTTACATTAAACAAATTAGTTGCAAAAGTTTTCAGGCTAAAATCTGTAGTTCTGAAGTTGCTTGGAAATCTTCAATGTTCACATTTCAAGTTCTAAGAGTTTTAGGCCCAGAGGGGTAGCAGATGATTCTCTCTATACGGAATCTAACTTGTTAGTAGGTGGACTGAGCATGAAGTGAGAAAGCAAGGCTCATTTGCTGGTCTACTCAAAAAATATTTACCTGGTGCTACCTTGCTGGGAATTGGGTACACAATGAGGAAACAGGCCTAAGTCCTGTCTTAGAAACACACACACACACACACACACACACACACACACAGTGAGAACGAGCTTGCTCCCAACTGCTGGTTCACTCCTCCAAATGCCTGCAATAGCTGGGGCTGGGCCCAGCAGAAGCCAGGAGTTGGGAATTTAATCCAAGTCTCCCACACTGGCAACCATCACCTGCTACCAGTTAGAAAGTTAGAATCAGGAAGCAAAGCTGGGATTTAAACCCAGGCACTCCCATTGGGGTGTGGCCATTCCCAGTGGTGCCTTAGCCTGCTCCCAAGTCCTGTTTTTTTTTTTTTTTTTTTTTTTTTTTTTTTTTTTTTTTAGAAGCTCATAATCTTGAATCTGCAGGTGCCTGATCCCCTGTTTCAGCTAGCTGTAGACTGAGACAACCAGCATGTACAGACTTTTTCCCTCATCATTATTCCCTGAATAAACACAGAGCACCAGCTATTTACCTAACATTTCCCTCATAGTAGGCATTACAGCCAGAGACGACTTCAGGTATATGGGAGGAGGTGCACAGGTTACATGAAAACACCATGCCAGCTTATAGCAGAGATGAGCATCCGTGGAGTTGGGTTCCCAGGAGAGTAACTGCAGAGGCAGTTTTATATTTGTCACATGAACAAGGGATGCTGGGGCACACAAGGAGTGACCAGCTCTCCTGGAGAAGGCAGGGGCAGGGGGCCGGAGCAGAGGCTACAGCAATGTAGGCTCCCACCACACCATCCGGTGCCTTGTAGACCCCTTTGTCCTAACAGCAGACAGCAAGAGGATTTAAGCAAGGGAGAAACATTCCCAGGTAACATTTGTCTTCAATTTGCAGAATAGGTCAGGCAACCTATAACCTATATCTTGGTTACTTTTTTTTTTTTTTAAACCAAAGTTTAAAAAGCAAAGACCAAGAAAATTAAAACACCACGTGACAGTTTCTTGGAACAGGCAGAATCTGTTGCTTACAACAGAGCTTTTGTTAAGAGATGTCTTCCATAAAGCTAGCTTAGAGAGAGCAATATTTTGAGCCATCTGTCTTTACGTATTTGTGGAGATTGCAGATAAAGCCACAAAATGAAGCAGCTGACATGCAGTGGTGTGGTGTGGGTTTTATGTCCCCCACCCCCACATGGCTCCCTGCCGAGCGGGGATGGGTCAGATTCTTGGCTGTTCTTTGAAACACCCTGGCCCATGAGTCACCTGGCTTCCTGTTAAGTGTCACTCCAGGTGGCAGTGACAACTTACACGTGCCCCAGTTCTATACTTGAAAGCAATTTAAAAATTACAAAGCCATTTCAAACCACAAATACACTCATATCTTCATGCTGCAACTGTAGGCACTCACAGCATTTTGCAACTGATTCTCTTTACAAACTACTGTTTATTAACATTTTCAAGTGGCCTTGTGGACTATGGCACATGAAACATGATGACAAACATCTCACCTATGACACTAGGAGGGCGGGATTAAAAGAAAGAACTAGTATCTTCAGAACAAAGTACTTTTAGGCACAGAAATCAGTCTGCCTTGCAGCAAAATACACTTTCCAAAGCCATCATGAATGGCATGCTTATATTTTGGATTGCTAAACCAGTTTCTTTCTGTTTTCTGCAAGATGTGCTTTGGTCAGTAACAATGAAATTGATATATTTCCAAAATGCTCACATCACTAACCATCGAGGAAATGCAAATCTAAACACACCCCAGACTGGCCATTATTGAAAAAGCAAAAAAATAATAAGTGCTGACGAGGATGCTTGGAAATCTCATACACTGTTGTTTGGAATGTAAATTGGTAGAGCCACTAGGGAGAACATATTGAGGTTCCTCAGAAAACTAAAAATAGATCTGCCATATGTATGATCCAGCTACCCCATTTCTGGGCATATGTCCAAAGGAAATGAAATTAGTGTTATCCACGAGATACCCACACTCCCGTGTTCACTGGGGCACTATTCACAATAGCCAATATAATGGAATTAACTTAGGTGTCTAATGATGGATGAATGGATGAAGAAAATGTGGCTTAAGGTACCCACGATGGAATGTTAATCAGCCATACAATGCAATGAAATGCTGTCATTGGGGGCGAAATGGATGGAACTGGATGGCATTATGTAGAGGAAGTCAGGCACAGAAAGACACATACTGTGTGTTCTCAATGTCAGTGAAGACTGTGAAGGGTTAGGGGAGAGAGATGGACGAAGGTTGGATATAGAGCATCAAAATACAGAAAGAGGAGTAAGCCAGAGTGCACTAACTCTGCAGGAACACCCCGGGGTGCCTGTGGTTCACAACAGCCTCGTATATATTTGAGAAGAACTAGAAGAGAGGAGCTTGGACGTCCCAAACACCAGGAAATGATACACCTGGAAATGCTAACTACAGGGATCTGATGGTTAACACACTGTATACATGAACTGAAACATCACACTGTAGCCCATAAATATTTATAGTTACTACTAGGTGTTAATTAAAATTAAAGCACACACACACACATGCGCACACACCAAAACCAAATTGATACATTTCTGAATCTGTCCATTTCCATAAGAACTTGTAAACTTTTACATTCATATTTGGATCCCAGCTTCATTAGAAAACAACTACAGGGGCCGGCGCTGTGCCGCAGTGGGGTAACGCCCTGGCCTGAAGCGCCGACATCCCATACGGGCACCAGTTCGAGACCCAGCTGCTCCACTTCCAATCCAGCTCTCTGCAGTGGCCTGGGAAAGCAGTAGAAGATGGCCTTGGTCCTTGGGAGACAGGGAAGAAGCTCCTGGCTCCTGGCTTCAGGTCAGCGCAGCTCCGGCCGTTGCAGCCATTTGGGGAGTGAACCAGCAGATGGAAGACACCCCTCTCCCCGACTCTCCTCTTTGTGTAACTCTTTCAAATAAATAAATAAATCTTAAAAAAAGAAAACAACTACAATCAGGAAAACAGGTTGCCCATAGAGTGTCAGATGATCCGTCCATACAACATAACTGAGCCAGAGTGACTGGACTAAAGCCTCTCTTCTCTTATTTTTATCACTTCTTAGAATTCTGAGACTTCTTTTGCCAATGAAAACAAAGTTTCTGGGGACCTTTCCAAGAAAACAGAATTGTTAATAATACTGCTGAATAATAGTTTCAGCATACTGTGTGTTAGCCATTTTTATAAGGTCTGTTTGGGGACTATTTCCTATTTCTTCTAGGAAACAGCACATTGCTGTGAGACCAGGTAGAAACAGATGGTCCCATAATTTTTAAGGAAATGTGGGGCCACTTTGAACAGGTATCTTCACAGGCAAAGCTCCTAACATCCTTATCCTAGGTTACGAATGAATGGGGAGAGATCACGTCTCAAGGCAGGTGTTCGGCCTAGCAGTTCAGACCCGGCTTGGAACACCTACAGCCTGTAGCACAGCACCTGAATTTGGCTCCTGCCTCTGCTCCTGATTCCAGCTTCCTGCCAGTGTGAACCCCTGGGGCAGCAGTGCTGATGGCTCAAGTTGCTGAGTCCCTGCCACCAGGTGGGAGACCTGGACTGAGTTCTGGTTCCAGCTTTGCCCTGGCTCAGCCCTGGCTATTGTGGGCATCTGGCAAGTGAACCAGCAGATGGGAGATGAATTTCTGTCTCTCTGCCTTTCAAATAAATAATTAAAAAAATAATTTAAAAACCAAAACCAAAACCCTAACCTCATGATTTCACCTATGGTCTCTGACTTCACTCTTCCGCCTCTCTTCCCGCCTCCCCCTGCCTTTGTGTGTTGTCCTCTGATGGTCCACCTGAGCCAGAACTTCAGCTGTAGACGACGAAACGGAAAATCAAAGTTGCTTCTGCAAAACGGTATCAGCTTCACGTGAGAAAACTGACACACACCGTCTACTCGAGGACCGGCAAACCAGTAACCCAGTGTGTTGACGCTTGTCATACTCTGAATTCCTGAGAGTACTTCAACACGTTTGTGAAAAAATGGAATTAAAAGAGAAATTCATTTGGATGTGAAAGTGTTGAAATCTACACGTAGAGGAGTCTTTGAAAGGCTCATGAAAAATACATATTATGGAAAAAAAAAACTGCATGGATTTCAAAAATCTTTTGCAGCCAAATAAATGTATCTTTTAATTCCATCAACTTTTTGAAATTCATTATCTGGATGTGTCTCTTCAGAAAACATATGGTGATTTCTGTTCTACTTGCCCAAATTGGACTTTTTTAAGATTTTATTTATTTGAAAGTCAGAGAGTTACACAGAGAGAAGAGAGGCAGAGAGAGAGAGAGAGGTCTTCCATCTGATGGTTCACTCTCCAATTGGCTGCAATGACTGGAGCTGCGCTGATCTGAAGTCAGGAGCCAGGAGCTTCTTCCGGGTCTCCCATGTTGGTGCAGGGGCCCAAGGACTTGGGCCATTTTCTACTGCTTTCCCAGGCCATTGCAGAGAGCTGGATCAGAAGAGGAGCAGCTGGGACTAGAACCGGCGCCCATATGGGATGCCGGCACTTCAGGCCAGGGCATTAAACCTGCTGCGCCACAGTGCCGGCCCCACAAATTGGACATTTTTGACAAAAGCAGAGCAAGCTCTCAGAGTAGACCCCCATAGAATACAAGAGATCTAGACACTTTGCATACATGGTCTTGATAAGTAGCTTTAATTATTAGTTTGGCTTGGCTTGGCTACCGACGTCTGGACCAAATCTGGAATTTCCAGATTGTCTTTTTTTTCTTGTCTGCCAGCATTGGCAGTTTGAAAATACAATTTCTCATAAGAGAAAACAAGGAGAGATAAAATTAAATTTTCCATGGGAAAACTTTCCAGGGTTAAAGATAGCAGAGTATACCCATCAAAGAGACACAGGCTGGGGAAGCAGCAGTTATATAAAGTCCAAGAGTGACATGTGGCTTGAATTAGCTGGAAGACTACTTCATTTGGCCAGAAGAGCCAAAGACTCAGCTATCACTGAATTCCAGGTTTTGTTTTTTTCTTGCAGACTTTAGGGTCATAAAGAAACAATTGTACTTTCTCAAATTATCCATACTTGGTAAGTAGTGAAGGTGAGGCAGGGGGTTAAGGCAAAATAATAGCTATGAGCAGGATTATTTATATGTGACACTATACTCATTTGATATATTATTTATTTAAGAAAAAGTTTTCATAAAAACAAAGGAGCATCTACGTCTCCAGAGCTTTCCAGAGGCGGCATGCTAAGTCAAGCTAAGCACCGTGTCAATTTCAGCTCCAACATCCACAGGAAAGGTGACTCGGGGCTCAGACCCAAGGAAGGGACTGGGATTAGCTCGGTTTGTGTCAACGGTGCAAGCTGCACCAATAAATTGTGGCCAGGGCTTGCCTTGCATTCCCTTTTATGAAGTGTTTATTTTCCCGTTAGAAGATAATCTGCACCATTTTTTTTAAAGTAAATTTATTTATTTAATCTTTATTTATTTGAAAATTAGACAGTCAGAGACAGCTCCGATCTGGGGTTTATTTCCCAAAAGCCTACAATGACGGGCTGGGCCAGGCTAATACCGGGAGCCAAGAACTCAATCCAGGTCTTCCATGTGGGTGGCAGGGACCCACTGACTTAAGCCCTCATTTGCTGCCTCCCAGGGGATGCATTAGCAGGAGGCTGGAATCGGCAGTGGAGCAGACCACCCCACCCTCAGGGACCAGCCTCCTTCCCATCGCTGCTCCTGTAGGGTATAGCGAGGCTTTCCTATCAAGAGTCAGCCTCTCCTCTTAACCTCTGCTTCTAGGTCTGGGACAGGACGGGAATCGGTGATACTGGAGACAACTGGTTGCTGTGTGTTGGGTTTGAGTTGCATTTGGCTGTGAAGTGATTTTGTTGCAACAAGCACGTGGCGCAGAGGGGAAAGGTCAGGGGGCGTCGCCCTACACTTACTGAGACATACCGTTTGCTTTCTGTTGGTTGCATGTCTGAAGCGAGAGAGAGGCCTTTAGATGATACCAACTTGTTAACCAACTGTTGCAGGCTCTGAGAAAAATTTGCTCTTGAATCCCCACCCTCACCCCCACCACCAAAAACAAAGGAAGTGGAGCAGAGACTCAAACCCAGGCACTCAGGTATGGGACACGGGCGTCCCAAGTGTCATCTTAACCACTGTACCAAATGCCTCCTCCACCACACCCACCTTAAAAAACAAACTATTCTGCTTCATCTAACATCAGCTTCCACTTCCTGCATTTTTGCCAACTGAGAACAACGGGCGGCGGGAGGCACACGGGGAACAGGGGAAGCGTTGTCATCAGCAATAAAATGCATCATCCACCGTCATTCCCACCATCAAGGCACAGCTTTTACGTGGCTTGAGCAAGGGGCAGGATCCATAGGTCATGGAATAATAACATTTTGCAAATTCCACTGTGAAGAAACGTGCTCAGAAACAAATGTGTTTCTTGCAGCAAGTGCATATGGATATCGCCTGTTGCTAATGCCCTGGACCAGCTGCCGCAGCATCATCCAATGAGCTCCTGGCCCGGGAGCAGATGCTCTGTGTTCCCAGACATGACAGGAGCTCGGCTCTCTCCTGCTCCGTGAGCCTTTGCTCGGGCCGTGCCTCAGTTTGGAAGACTCTTGCCCATTTTCCATCTGGAAAACTCTTGCATATCTTTCAGGGCTCAATTCAAATGTGCCTTCTGTGTGTAGGTGTTCTGCAACTCACATGAAGAGGAAGCGATCTTGTTTCGCTATCACAAGGGCTGGTCAGGACACTCTTCCTGCGATGCTTCACTTCCTAGGGCACAAGCCCGCTGCACAGGGCTGGGAAGAGGCCCAGGCTCCGGGGCCTGACATGTGGCGAGTGCTTCACAAATTCTTAGTGCAGTGAATAAATACCCATTTCATAAAGTAGAAGGGGCTGAGCATCAGAGCTGCTGTGGAGAGAAAGGGGCATCGGGCTTGGGGTCGGACATGCGGCCAGCAAAGACCAGAGAAGCTCCTTGAGAGAAGATTTTATAAAGCAACCTGGAGCATGGGCAGAATGTGACACGAGGAAGCAAGAGTTAGGGGATTCTAGGAGCAGGGACGTGAGCACTCTCACCACAGCAAATACATGAAACTGAATTGTTAGTGATGGCACAGGAACTTACAGGTCTGATTACTGTATCTTTCTAGACATCACCCCTTGTCGCCTGCTTGCTTCATGAAACCCCTGCTACTTGAGGAAGTGTCTTTCAGGGTGGCCTCCAGATGTATTCACAGAAACACCTACGCCAAATGATCACTCACCCTTCCATACTCTGCTCCCTCGGACCACAAAGATATGACTTCAGCTAATATCTTGTCACCTGGAGTCTCAAGGCATTGTGGCCATTTGAAAAGATGACATTCACTTTAAGAAAGGAGATTTGGAGCCAGTGGTTAGCCCAGCAGTTAAGACACTTGCATTCCACATCAGCGTACCTTGGGTTTGACCCCTGGCTCTGGCTCCCAACTGCAGTTTCCTGCTAATGCACTCCCCACGAAGCGGCAGTGATGCCTCAGGTTGCCAGGTTCTGTCACCCCTGTGGGATACCTGGAAGGAGCTCTCAGCTCCTGGCACTGGTTAGTGTGGGTATTTGGGGGGTTAACCCAGTAGATACGAGTTCTCGTTGTCTCCCAAATGAACAGAACTAAATTAAAGATGATTTGCCATCCGTCAACATTCTGACAAGGATGGGCTACAGGCTCTATCTGCCACTGCCCCTGGTCACTTGGGGGTGGGAAGGGACAGTGAGATGGAGAAAGTCATCAGGCCATGGCAGTGCTACGGGAAGGCCCTGTCTCAGGAAGTTGGGGAGCAGAGGCTAAGCAGTTGGAACAGCGATGGGTGAGAAGCCAAGGCTGCCTGCAGCTGAGTTCCCTTGAGGCACCTGCTAAAACTTGGGTATGGTTTGAGTGTGTTCCCCAACAGTCCACGTGCCAGAAGCTTGGTCCTCAGTGGGGCAGTGTTGAGGTGGTGGGACCTTTAAGAGGTGGGCACTGATGAAAAGAAAACCCACAAATAATCCCCAAACTTCAAAAGGATGAAGTTGAAGCTATAAGAAGTGATTCACACGTTAGACTGCTAGACCACGAATCATTAAGGGATCATCACACAGAAACTTATCACTCCAGAATTCGCTACAACTGCATCTACCTCCCACCCTCCAGCACCCGCCCCCTCAAAGGTCAGTGGCCACAGGGCAATGATGGACCATGGCAGCCCTGTACCAGTCCTGATTCTCCCCAGGTTAGGACAGTTGATTTCATCTTTCCGATGGTGGCTTTGAGACCCTGTTTCTTTGGGTTCTCCTCCTGTCCACCTCTTGTCTCCTGGATTGATTCACCCCACCCTGGAAGTAACCTCATTCCCCAAGGTTATTATCCTGGAGCTCACATCTACACAGCTCTCATTTCTAGGCAGGCAACTCTCAACGTTATGTTGGGGTCCACCCCTTCAGTGAGCTCCAGGCCTGCATTTCAGTGCTGTATACCTTTTCCATCTGGATGGATGTCTCACTTGCACTCAAACAGAATATAGCAAAATCCCATATGGATGGTCTTCCTCCTCCATGAGCCCCTCCCGTGACTTCCCTATTTTTATCGATGGTACCATGATTCCAGATTTCTAGACTGGAAGTTTTTGTCTACATTTAAGCTCCTACTACTTCTCTCTCTTTCTATCTCTTCTTTGTCCTTCAACTCAGTGGTCACTCTATCTCTTTCTTTGCATTGCCCATATCACATTTTAGGTCACCCCCTAGCCATCCACTAAAGTCCCCTGACATATGTCAGGGCCTCTGATATCTCTCCTTTTCCATTTGTCCTACACAATTCCTCAGTCATTACTCACAGGGTATAACTTTTCGCTAAAAACCTGTGCAGAACAAAACAACCCTGCCTACCACATACGACCTCGTCCTCTTAGCATGATACATAAGGACCTCACCATCTGACCAACCGCCTTCCGGGTCTCACCTCTCATCATGTTCAGCTCTGCAAAGCTACTAGCCTTTCTCGCCGAGTTCTTCAATCAAGCTCTGTGTGCACAGACTGATTTCTCTGTTAGGAAATGTCCTTTTGGATGGGCGTTTGGTTCAGTGGTTAGGATGTGGGAGAGGAGGCCTGTGTCCCATATTTGAGTGCCTGGGTTCTGTTCCTGATTCTGGATTCTGGCTTCCCCTACCAATATGGACCTAGGGGACAGCAGGTGGCTCAAATAGTTGAGACCTTTTTAGGAGATGTGGCTTGAGTTCTTGGCTCCTGGCTCTGGCTCTGGTCACTGTGGGCATGCAGGGAGTACAT